>NC_139220.1:42677978-43277978 GCF_055691185.1 Crinia signifera | reverse complement strand
ATTAGTCCCACCTGCAGTGCACATGGTCAAATCTAACTCTCTCTGCACATGTTACATTAGTCCCACCTGCAGAGCACATGGTTTTGCCCATTTGAGAAAGAGTTTACATTTTGCAAATGTAAGAGGGGTGGTGGCTGCTGCCGTGCAGGTGTATCCTGAACACTTACCTGGCGCCGTGATAAACCACGGTCCTGGTAAACTCCGGCACCCGGACATGAACACCTAGGAGAAAGGAGAGGGGGTGAGGACGGTTCCTCCTTAGCGCAGACCGATGCGCCCTCCGTCCTGCGACATCTCTACAAAAGAAAGCTTTGTGCTCCGGGTAATGTCATCCTGTGAAGGACACAGCTGGGGTATGGATCGTTGGTCGACCATAATTAGATCGACAGTGATTAGGTCGAAACCGGTGGGTCGACATACAGCTAGGTCGACAGGGGTCTAGGTCAACATGTGTGAAGGTCGACAGGGGTCTAGGTCGACAATGGACTAGGTCGACACATGCGTTAGGTTGACATGGGTTAGGTCGACAGTCAAAAGGTCGACATGTTCTTTTTGACTGTTTTTTACCCGAATGTCGACACAGTTGACATGAACACAATTTTAAGTGCACTGCATCCCCTCGCTTCGCTCTTGATGCTTTGGGCACGGTGCCTCCCTGTGCTCTGCACACTATTTTATTCTCCCACCATGCCCTAGTGCAGTGATTTTCAACCTTTTTACCTTGTGGCACACTAAATAAGATTTTAAAACTGCCAAGGCACACCATGAGATCCCCACAGGGCAAAACACATTGGCCCCCACAGGAAAAAAACAAACAAACCTATTGCCCCCCATTTAAAAAACAATCACACTGGTCCCCACAGGTAACACAAATAAAATACATTGGCCCTTTAAATGAAAAGAAGAGACCAGTAAATAACACTTGAACTGGTGGTGGCTGTAAACGGGTTTGGGCATCTCTAGATGTGGGGGCACACTTGAGAACAGCTCAAGGCACACTAGTGTGCCACGGCACAGTGGTTGAAAAACACTGCCCTAGTGGATGGTAGGGCATGAAATACCGCCTGTCGGCACATTACCACATTTATACAGGCTGTTTGTCATATGCCAATGCCCAAAGTGGCTTATCCCTCTCCAGGCTGATTTTACAACAGCATCACATTTCACTTGGCAACATTCTCATTCATGAACAAAAGTGCAAATGAAAATGATGACAGGATGCTCCATTCTGTGCCCTTCAGTTCCTTGTAGAACATACTGCCAAGTAATAGAATTGTTTTTGTCTTGCTCTACTATCTTCTGAATAGATGATAATACTAAGAATATGTCATATCAGTGGTTTAGATGCGAGTGCAACCGTTTCATGAATGGGAAATAACTGACTTTACTCAGCATTATTAATCTGAAGCAGAAGAACCGAAACTGTTACCAATTTCTCCACTTTCGGTTATTCTTTTGTGATATAATATTATTAACCCTTAGAGGGCCAACATTGCTGTGGGTGATCCTCAAAATATCTGCTAAAAATGGCAGCGTTGCTCATAGTTTCGGCTGCAATATTTAACTAAACTCTGGTTCATTGACTCGGCTGTATTTGTATTTATTTATACTAAAAGAACTGTGAGCGGCGCTGGCATCTACACATTGGGGGAAATTTGCTAAACTGGGAGTTCTATTTCAGATGGGATGTTGCTATGGGAAACCAATCAGAATCGACTTCTTATTTATTTAACACCTTCTAGAAGATAAAAGATATAATCTGATTGGTTGCCCATAACAATCCATCTAAAATAGAACTGCCATCTCAGTAAATTTACCTCATATCGTTTTAGGGGGATGCAGTTTCTTCTGCCTACACATTGCTAAACAGCTCCTGTTTGACTGCATCCTGCTAAACAGCCCGTGTTCTAATGGATCCTGCTAAAATGCAATGGGTAGATGTAGCCATAGATTTAAAGGGACCTGTTTGGCAGGAAGGACCAAACAAGTCCCTTTAAAAGGCACCTGTCAAATGCGTTGTGTAGATGGAGGCTAACCCTGCAGTATCCTGACAGACTAAGTAATGGGTTTAGGATTAGGCATTTTTAATCTGAAACTTGTCGACAGATCCTACTATAATCTCCCCGATTCTAGTTTTCAAAAGTAGGCAAGTGGGGCATACCTGCTGACTTTTAAAAACTCCTCTTCGGGAGAAGCCCGGAGAGGAGTGAATGGGGGCGGGACGAGGCAAAGTTTCGGGGGCGGGGTGAGGCTGACGTCATCTAGCCCCTCCCCATGATAAGCAGCCGCATTAATTTGCGGGTGTGTGGATGGGGGAGGGGCTAAAATGACGCAAAATGATGCGATTTGCATCATTTTAGCCCCGCCTCCTCCTGCGGACCTGCAAAAACCTGCATTTTATACCTCGGGGAAGGGGGGATCAGGGGCTGTGGTCAAAATGCGGGAGACTTACACACCTTCCTGCCCATTCCGGGAGTGTAGGCAAGTATGAAGTGGGGTGTACTTTAGAAATGCACCTACAAAAAGTTTGTGTAGCTATCCAATTCAGCAGTTCTAGTTCTGATTGGAGCTTAAAGGTACAGTGGGCCAGATGTATCAAGCTTCAAAAAGTGATTAAGTGGAGAGTGATAAACAGCCAGCCAATCACCTCCTACCTGTTATTTTTCAAACCCAGCCTGTGACATGGCAGGTAGGAGCTCATTGGCTGGTTGTTTATCACTCTCCATTTTATCACTTTTAAATCTTGATACATCTGGCCCAAGTATCCTCTGGCTCAGAGGCGTAACTAGAACTTTGTGGGCCCCATAGCAAAATTTATAATGGGGCCCCCCTGGCAATGCCCATTACACATTATGCGACACACTGAAATGCCCCATTCAGAATATGCCACACACCATATTACCCTTACACATTGTGCGACACACCGCAAGGCCCCACACATTATGCAGCCCACCGTAATGCCCATTACCAGCTATGCCAATAGTCACAGCCTGATAAACACATAAAAAAAGAAACACATAAACACAGATTATGGTTTTTGGTTTGTGCTGCGCTCTGCCCTTAACTGTACTCCTAAGTGAGTGGCATCTGTTATCTTACAAGAAGTATGAAAAATAGTGAAAATTAATAGAATATAAAAAATATAAAACTAGATCTGAAATTAAATGTATAAATATAGATAATAGTATTTGGATCTGTAATATCTGGTATATCTGTAGGGTATTAAGATAAAGATGAATGTTTGGCTAAAATCAATGGTACATTTATTGTTCACATCTAAAAACAATATTTCTAAAAATCATGTCAATATTTGGCATACACATAAGGAAATATAAATATCAATCATAAAATGTAGGTATTCCATCCATTGCTACGAAAGGGTTGTGCATAAATGGGTGTTCCCAGTGATTGTGAAATTGATGCAATCACTTGAAGTCACTCTGTTCTTAATCCATAAAAATTACCCGCTTGTCGGGGGATTGCTGGCTATTTGAAACACAGTATGCAGTCGGATTACTGGTATAGTTTACAATATATGATGTTAAGCATACCGCGGGTGTATGGCCAGTCTGAGGCAGGATGGAGGGCGCGCCGGGCAGACACCAGCAGGCTCCGTGCACTGTGCGTCACTTCTCTCCCTGTTCGGCTTCTCCACTCCCCCCCTTTTCCGGCCCGGCTCCTTCTGCAACAGTGCACACTCACAGCGCCAATCCCGCCCGGCTCGGCCCGGCTCCTTCAACACGCTGCTTCCCCTTGCCTGGCTCCTACTTCACAGCGCAGCATGGCGCGCCGCTACCCCCGCCTGGCTCCTTCCCCACGGCGCAACCCCCACCGGCGGCTCTATAATAAACAAATGAAGCTACCGAGGGTGCAGGGGACTGCTTGCTGTCCACGGGCCCCCCCAGCCGCCGGGCCCCATAGCAGCTGCACCCCCTGCACCCACGGTAGTTCCGCCACTGCTCTGGCTGATTGACATGAGCTGCAACAGCTTTGTATCCTGTGTCCCTGTTTCTAGGGATGGCCATCGTTGCCATTGCCATCGATGGCAATAATGCAATTGGTCATCGATGGTGCTAAACTATGTTATGGATGACCATCGATATTTTTACCTATCTATGGTCATCCATTGTGTTTGACTGATTCTCCCGTGGGCCAATCAAAACACAGAGCGGGGCTTCACGAGTGTTGTGGGCGGACCTATGCTCCATGCCCTGGCACTTTGAAAAAATAAATAAATAATAACGTTTTACTGTGCCATCGACAGAGGGAAACCATCTGGTTCTTTCCCATCGATGGTAAAAGTATTGGACATATATTGATTTCGAATCATCGATGGTCGATGGCCAGCAATAGTTTCCATAAATGCCCTTAGTATTGAAAACAATATTCACAGTATATTTACAATTCTTATTTAATCCTTTTTCCAAAAGCTATCTGTTCTTGCTGCTCTTCCTTACATAATTCATTTTGCAGAACCTCAGATTGTATAATAGTTACAGGGCATAACAGCTGATCACAACAATGCAATGCAAAAATATTCCATGTTAATAGCAGTGTTGTTGGGTTTTGCACTTGTGTTGAAGTAATGGTACGACGCTTCGCTGCTCCCCCACATCCTGGCTCCTCTCCACCGATATTCACTCTTTGCTTAAGAATCTGCTCTAAAGCAAACAAATTCCAGTCACTGTGTAATTATAGACATCTTTTAACATCTGTAGATTTATTTTTACCATCCCATGCTGTGCATTCCTGCTATTTTAATTCCACTTATTTTTGCTCTGCGGAACTCTCCAAAAAATGAGCCCATTGAATTTTGTAGCTTTTCATATCTCGGAATTTCAGGTTATGCTGACATTCCTGTTTTACTGCATGATTTCCAGCCACTGTCAGTGTGCAGGCGCAGCAGCAGGGAGAGCCATTTAAAAGACGACTTACAGCGGTACAATGGTTGTGTAATGTAGAACATTTAGTACAGCTGTAGGCAATGATGAAATGCTGACATGTTAAAATGTCGACAGCTCGTCCTGGCAACCCAGTGATGACTTATCCCTGTAGTTGCAGTGGCTCCAGCAGAGCCTCCAGGGTCCTGTGTAATTTCTCTGCTATCCCTAATCATCCTTTAGATAAAACGAGGGCTGCATAGGCTCAAGTGCATTTAAGAGCCTGTGAATTTAGCGATTGTTAAATAAAGTTATTGAAGAAGGCAGATTACCCAGGAAAAGCTCAGGAGTGAGTAGCAGGTGGGTCAGCCAATCAAGTGGCTTAGGGGCGGTAGCTTAGAGAGGGGTTTATTAGGTGAAGTCAGGGGAAGTGACTTCTTTGAGTCTGGAACCCCACCCTCCCTGTTTCCTTTCTATCTCTCGACCAGCGGTCAGGTGAGGTGTCAGGTGGTCGCTGTTTGGTATTGCCCCCACCCCCTTTGCCAAGACGGCTGGTGAGTCCTGCCTCTGCAGGGGGACGTTGGACACTTCCTGGAAGTGTCCTCGCCATGCCATAGAAAGGGCGGGGATCTGTCACAGCGCGGGCTGTACCTGACGATAGGGGGTGTTATGGATTGGGACGTTTCAGTAGCCACCATGTTTAGCACCCCGGACTGGAGCTGTTCTCAAGCGTTTTTTCTTTGCCATCCCTTTTACAAAAAAGGGCCATACCATTTTAAATAAATAGATATGACCATTTAAATGTATGCAGTTGGTGTCTGTGTCTTTATTTTAGAATAAGGTGTACGTGTGAGTTATTTCTAGGCCTTATAAAGTTAAGTAAAGTTTAAAGGTCAATCAGTATAATTCAGTAGGCGCCTTAGAGCCTAACCAAAATCCTCCATTAATATTAACAACCGCCCACAACCTAACCCATCTGTCTGCAGCCTAACCCTCCAGCATGCAGCCTAACCCTCATGCCTGTAGCTTAATCCTCATGCCTGTAGCTTAACCCTAGCCCTCCAGTCTGCAGCATAACCCTAACCATCCTGCAGCTTAACCCTCGTACCTGCAGCTAGCCCTAACCCTGCCACCTGCAGGCTAACCCTTATGCTTCCAACAGCAGCCTAACCCTAACCCTCCTGCAGTATAATGCTCCTACTTGCAGCCTCTGTAACCCTCCCCATCTGCAGCTTAACCCTCTTGCCTGCAGCCTAACTCTAGCCTTTCCACCTGCAGCATAACCCTGACCCTCCTGCAGCCTACTCCACCTACATGCAGCCTTAGCCTAACCCTCCCCCATCTGCAGCCCAACTGTCCCACCTGCAGGATAAAGGCTCCCATACACTACTGCGAGGTATCACATGCGAACCTTGCACAGGTTGCCCCGGAAACTGATCTGGCAGCTCCTCCGCGGCTGGATCACATGTGATACACCATATCCCATTCACTGCTATGGAATACGACAAATCCTGGCGATAGTCATGGTGATCTCCGGAGTAGATCCCATGTGCATGGCATAAAGACATACGATTGGACACTTTTTATATGATTTATCATCCCGATGTATCAACATGTTGCCTGATGACATTTTAACAATGTCGACCTCATAACTCTCAGCATTGAGGTGTTGACAGGTGTTGAAAATTGTCATTTTGTTGTCAACTGTTTCACTACATCCTAACAAAACACATCACCAAGTTATTGCATAGTAAATTAAGAAAGTAGTCATAAATTTAGATGAGACAATGGCCTTTATTCAGATCTAATCGTAGTACAAATTTGTTTTGGAAAATGGGCAAAACCATGTGCACTGCAGGTGGGGCAGATGTAACATGTGCTGAGAGAGTTCAATTTGGGTGGGGTGTGTTGAAACTAAAATCTAAATTGCAGTGTAAAAATAATGCAGCCAGTATTTACCCTGCACAGAAACAAAGTAACTCACACAAATCTAATTCTCTCTGCACATGTTACATCTGCCCCACCTGCAGTGCACATGGTTTTGCCCATTTTCCAAACAAATTTGTACGGTGATCAGATCTGAATAAAGGCCCATGGGTGAAATGTAATAGGATGAGAGAATCAGAAAGTGAGAGATTTGGTAAGAAATCTCCAGGTTTTTTAAAGCGGCAATCATTTACACTGCAAGACCACCAAGGCCAATATATTTATGAAGACGAATATTAACCTGAAATTTACAGCAGCGCTAATATTAGGGGTCTGATTCAGACCCATTTGTTCGGGTCCAGATTCGGCCTCTTGTTCGATGGTGATGGGGTTTGTGCATAGGCTTGTGAAGGCGCCACTTCCTAAATCCGCTATTATAAGGCACCAACAGCAGTGTGTCCAAAAATGCAATCCGCATTATAGGGGGGATGTATCAAACCTTCTGGAGAGATAAAGTGTGAGAGTTACCCATAACAACCAATCGCCTTCAAGAGATCATTTATCTAGCATGTTCTATAAAAAGAAAACGGAAACTGATTGGTTGCTATGGCAACTTCTCCACTTTACCATTCCCAAAGGTTTCATGAGTTTCCCCTTAGGCCTTGTTCACATGTGCGCTACTCCAGTGGCATATCTATAATGGATGCAATACATTACCTACTCAGTGTCCCTCGTTGGTGGCCCCAACACTGCACAAACCACGGTATGCACTACCATGCCATCTTCACAGAGACCTGCGCAGGCGCAGTAAACTATGGGACAGCGCCAGGCTACAGAGTGTCTGCCGGCTAGTGCAGAAAACTCAGTTAGGGTTACCACTTCATCCCTTTAATTCTGGACACATATTAATTACACAGGTTCTGTGGCTGGCTGACTTCAAGACTCCATTTCACCTGGTTTAAACTGCCACAGAACCTGTGTAATTAATATGTGTCCGGAATTAAAGGGATGAGGTGGTAACCCTAAACTCAGTCCTTGTCCGCACCTCTATTAATACGCCCCTGCAGACAACCCTCCACCACTGAATGAGCCATATTATACAAATGCTTTGGATTGTTGCCACTAGGGATGCCAATCCCGGGGCATTTTTTCAATCCCGGGATTGAAAAATGCTCAATCCCGGGATTCCCAGGATTCTGGGATTGACCTCCCTAATAAAAAAAAAACAACCCCTCCCCCATAGGATTTCTAAACCTATTCTAAGGTGCTCAGCGCTGCCTGGCGTTTTTTTGGCATGGGGGTACTAATCCCGGAATCCCGGGATTGGAAGCTTCAATCCCGGGATTCAAATCCCGATGATTTTTAGGCCAAAATCCCGGGATCCCGATCCCTGGATTGGCCTTCCTAGTTGCCACATGGCCCTCCTTTTGATGCAAAGTACATGACTCATGATATATCACAGTGGGAGTGGGCAGTGATGATGCAAAGAGTTTTTCCTATATGCAGAATTGCTTAAAACCATTAGTTCCCTCAGCTGCATCGAGCCTCCTTACAGGAACAAGCTGCATCACTTTTAGACTGGTGCGGCATAAACAAAATAGACGTTCTTGAACAGCTGTGATTAACTTTCTTTGCAGAGAACACATAAGGCCCAATTCAGAACTGCTTGATAGGCTGCGTAGATTCAGAGCCTAGTGATAACACGGAAGTATATATAATTACTTTATAACCCTTAAATATAACGGCGGACGCTGAAATAATTGCACACCAACACAAACTTGTAAAAAATTTGTGACAATGCTTTACTTGAAAGATAGCAAATCAAAATGGAAACCTATCAAGGACAGTGATCAGCCATTAAACCTCATTCATAGTTACCTCCAGCCCCCGTGCTTGCCTGTTCTTCCTAAACTTTCTTCCTCTTCCTTCTCTTGCTCTCATATTTAAATTTAACTCACATTAAGTAATTATTCATAAGCATTGAGTATTATTGACAAGCTTTGCTTTCAATCAGTACTGTCATAATTCACCCATAACCCACCTTCCTTGTTACTAGGGAAAGATTTAGTGGCCTTGGAGTCTACGCATGCGTCTCCTGTTATCTGGTTGTTCTCATATTATTGACAAGTACGTGGAGACTAGCTGTCTGTCCTCGCTATCTGTACTGTCAATATCGCATTCTTAAACTTATAAAATAAAAATAAATTCTCCACAAGAAATCACTTTTCCAACACTATTCTGAATCTTCAGCCATTTTGTTTTTTATGCAAGTCATAGTTGATAAAATGGTTGCTGGTTGAATCTGACAAACACCTGCTGCTTTGCGCAAAGGGTAGGCCTCATACGCCGTGGCTAGTACCTTGTGCAACAAGCTAACGCCACCTGCAGCAATAATAACAGTATTTAAGAAAACAGAGTGTAAGCATAGGAATATTGATGTGTTAATTTCTGTTTTAACACTAGCAATCAGGGAAATGTACGCCCACCCCGCCAGCTGGATCCCCTCGCTACATTGCGAGCGCATGTGTACGCTTACACATCTGCTCGCATGTGCCTGCACAGAGGAAAAATCAAGACTTACTTTTCAGTTGAACGGGGGTGGGCGAATTAGAGGTGGGCGCTGACATCATGTGACACCATCCGCCTGCCCCGAGCAGGCAGTCAGCCCAGCGTTTCTATGGAAGCGCCCCACCATTTTTGTTGACATTCCCATGAAACATCCCCTGACTGTCACTCAGGCAGCAAACAGCCCGGCAAATGAAAAAGGTGCGGGGGACTGCACATGCTCATTATTGCCTTTGCGCATGCACCACCATCGGGGACAGGGACGAATTCGGACTGAACAGTTCTGAATCAGCCCCATAGGGTATGTATAGTGCACGATGTGCACAAGGTAACTTACTGTATAAAGACCCAGTTGCTATGGAGCCATAACGTATGACAAGATACAAAACCAATAACTTCACACACGTTCCACACAATCCTGGTTTTTGGTTATTAGAATATAAATCCCATCCAATGAATATGCAACAAGTTTCCAAAATTCCACCCTTACAGTACAGGTTTTAAGGATATGCCTGCTACAGCCCAGGTGACTTCATTAGCACCTCAGTTATAGCAAGGGGTGGCAGCTTGATAGTCGCTGAGCGTACTATTCTAGAATGATAGAGTGTAAGTCGTCCTGCCAGCACCTGTCTCCCAGACACAGGGAGCCGAAGCACCAGTTGTGGATATTTCACATTCCTGCGCTATGAAGAAAGGCAGCCTGGCATTTACTGTCTCTTATTAGGAAGAATATACTGTAAATCTATGCACCAGTGTATTCAGCTGTTCCCAGGACTTTCATTGGATTAAATGCAGCATTAAACACTTCATATATCTTAAGCAATATATTAGACCTCTTCTATTGAAGTTAGGCTATTTGTCTTAGTTAGCTGAACCCCATAAAGACCATTAGACAAGACAAGTAGTATACCACCTCTAAATGTAACATAAATAAGAACAATCGCAGGAAATACATCTATCTAAGCAGACAGCTTTCATGCAGGAGCCTCAATGGTCACTATTAGAAGCCCAGTAGCAGTGGCTTACAACCGAACATACTGTAGCGGCAGCAGTGGTTGTAGGAGTCAGCCGCTTTTAGGCATGATATTATTGGCCACCCCACAACTGCCCTCGGACTCGGCGGTCTCCGTCAGTTATCCGTCCAGCAGCATTGACAGGCCGCTCTGCAGAATCATCCTCAGATTGCCACTGCTGGCTGGCTAGACCCTTAGCCAAAGGCTCTGAGAACAGTCAGGCAACCCCCAACCTCTACCATGTCTCCTGCATACAAATTGTGTCTGTGACTCCGCCCCAAACCCCGCCTTGTCGGGGCTACAATAAAAAGCATCAGCGTTCTGCGGCCCTACATCTGTCTTTCTATGACATAGGGTGCTTTGGGGGTAGGAACTGGGTGGCGGCATCTTCTGGGTGTGTCATGGGAGCGTCGTTGGTGTGAATCAAAAGCTCAATGCTGCATATAAGTGTTCGGATCCCTGACCATTACACCAACAGGGACTGTAGTGGCATTATATTCCAATACATATACTTTAACATGGAGTTGGTCTCCCTGTTGCAGCTGTGACAGCTTCCGCTCTTCTCGGTAGTGTTTCTGTGGGAATTTGTGCCCATTTATCCTGTAGAGCCTGTATGAGGTCAGGCCCTGATGTTGGATGAGAAGACCTGGCTCACAATCTCCATTCCAGTTCATCCCAAATGTGCTCGATGAATCTCTGTGTGGGCCAGTCATATTCTTCCACACTGAGCTCATCACACCATGGGGATTATTGTTCAGATCTGACCACTGCTTTTGAAACCCGCCCTATGCAAGTCTGTAAATGAATTGCGAAAATATTGCTGATCTTCGTCCCATGTGCAGCCTCCTACTTGGTGACAGATATATAAACATATATAGATATCTCTGTCAATCTGGGGGACGCAGAGTGGGGGTGCGAGCTGAGAGAAAAGAGGAGAGAGGAGTGTTAATGGCGATTAAATATGACCAGAGAGACAATAAGTGAAAAGCGCAGGTTACGTAATAAGTCCGCAACCAACGTACCCTTTATACCTAACTACGTGCGTACAAAGCGTAGCGCAGCGTAGTGTACCTTTTATTGTATTATGTACACAGAGAACCAGTACCTTAATCAGAGATTCCTTCGCAGTATTTTGTCTCTAATCTGCGAATATACCTTATCGGACAGTGTCCGTAATATACCTTGTCGCTATTATGCGAATAAACAGACACGACCACTGTATAGAAATAAGGAGATAAGAACTCCGTAAAAAGGTTGTATTTAAGTCCCTAATGGACAAAAGGGAGTTACAGAAATAAGAATAAACAGGTATAACAAGTGATACAATATACTAACAATGAATACTAAACAGGCTCAGCTAGGGGGAAAGAAAACAGATACAAGACACAATCAGCCAATCAATACAATAAGAATAAATACCGTTAATGCAACCGTTACCGTTCTCATCAAATATGCGAAGTGTAGTCCGGTCAGAGCTCGCTATCGTTCAGGAATGAACTATAGCCCGGTGGATAGTCAGGGAAAGGTAGATGTGCCGAAGTGACCGGGCAGCCCTGGGTCACCTATCTTATAGGGTCAGAAGGGGGAGGTCAAAGGCCATTCCCATTGGTCAGAGATCGTATGTCAGGTCCACTGTGATTGGGGGTAAGATGATACGACTGGTTTGACTAGGTGCAGGGGAGTGAACTTTAAGAGTCCTTTGTTTGATGGTTTCGGCGTCAGCAGTGATAAGAACCAGTTTCATCTAGATTCCTTTGTTACATACTTTCAACAGAAACTGTCCCTGGAATATGGATTATGTCCATAACTATCGAGCCGTGTATATTGCGAAATATTCGCAATGACCGGAATACTTTGCACAATGAACGGAACGGAACGGTACTAAACATGATACAGACAGATGTATGCAGAGCTAACTAAGCTATGTGTGGCGTTCTAAACCTTTAACTACATTTTATTTAGTGTCAGTATGTATTTATGAATTTATGTGTGATAGTATGGCTACTCTTCTGGTCCACTTTGTCACACATACTCGGGTATGGAAACTTTATTTGCGCAACTCTGCGAACCCAAAATGGCGGCCATACTATCCTAAAATGGCGTGTGTGTAACTCGACTTCCATAGTCCACCCTTTAACAGTATATATAAAACTGTTACAATACAAAACATTTCACACGATAATACAGAAATTCATAATCCTAACAAAGAAATTGGGATCCATGAATTAAACATATAAGGGGAGTAAACCATCTGCTCTTGGCCGATCCGGGATCACGGATAAACGATGGGCCGCATTTATCGAACAATCTACTCAGGGTCACGAAGGATAATGTACAATTTTGGGATAAAAATAAAAACAAGGGAGGTTACAACATATACACGTTCACAAATATGGTTTCTTCAAAGGGAGGTGGTTTCGATTCTAGGGTCATATACCAAACCCTGGTCTTCCTCTGTATCTCTCGTTCTTACACTCATGATTTCGGTACGTTTTGTCTTTCCCCGGGTCATCACCTTTAAACATTTGAACAGCAGCACAAAGACTATGATGGCACCACCGATACAGAGAAGGAGTTTTCCTATGCTAGCTATGATCCCTTGCGCCCATTCTCCTAAACCAGAGAACCAGTGCATTGGATTCAACCAGGAGGTCCATTCACTAACTTTGTTACCTATTTCTGCCAGGCTGATATTATGTTCCCTTCTAAATTCCCATTTAAGCTGAAGAATCTCATCCATCCGATGATCGATGATTTCTTCTGGGTCTTCAGTATTGTTGGTGATATATGTACAACATTTCACCCCAAACTGTGTAGAGAGGGTGACGCAATATCCTCCTGTCATAGCTGTCAGATAGTTCAGCACCATCCGATGTTGGACTAGCTCTCTTTTATATGCTTGCAACTCCTTCCCAGTGTATCTAAAGGTGTCATCATAAATCTCAGTGATGTTATCTACCAAGCTGGCTAATGCTTGTATATATTTAAAATTTATGACTCCTCTGGCGGTATGGGTGATATCTAATGCAATGAGAAGTTGGATACCGAATGACTCGTGTATCATTTCAGAAGCTAGGGGTTCTTTCCTGATTGTTAAATCCCTTTTATGGATTTGATCATAATGGGTATGAGTGTAAGGAGGAGGTATGCCTCTGTGTATGCTCACCATCTCATCATGGGTGAGGGTCATCACTTCAGGTAACACTCTGCCTAGGTAACAAATTCCAACGTAGTTCATGGAGAGCCATTTGTACGCCCTTCTACCACAAATATAATAAACATCGTCAGGGAGAAAATAAGGGACAGAGAATTTCATGATCTTGTCACACATTATCCATAAGAACATTCCCGTCCCCTGCTCCCTGACTTGTTCCTCACAAGTTTCTGGCTGTAGGGTCATATTACAGTAGCCGGCTGATACTCTGCCGGCCATCATTTTACTTTTCTTCACCGTGTAAACATATTTATAATGTCTCCCACTGGTTCGGATTTTTAACAACAATTCCTTGTCAATAGGCTCTCCATCTGGACGCTGGGAGTAAGTTATTGTCTGGTTATGCCATGTCACTTCCCAAGTACCAATCGCTCTGGAACTCGAGAAGTTCATACATACCAGGGATTTATCCACTTGGTATGGGTGTAATCTAAGACTAGGGGACCTGGTATACAGGTATCTCTTATCCAATGGCCTCCCCTTGTTTAATACGCTTATCTCTGAAATATTAAGCGGGTATGGGACTAGGCCTACACTACTCCTTTTATGTAACACTTGTGAACACACCCAGCATTCTGTTTGGTTTAAGACCTTACCCACTAGTGAGTGATAATCACTCAAAGGATGTCGGCCTGTAGTTGCCTTACTTGTCGACTGACATCGCTGGATGCATTCTTCTTCCATTTTAGGTTGATAATATCTACAGACACAGTACTCGCCAGACAATAACTCATCACATAACCCTTGAACTACGTTTCCCTCATACCTTTTACCTTCTCCTGTCATGGGCAAAGTGTCAAGCTGGTTTAGGGATTCTACCTCACCCATATCTGGGTCCATTATTACACTGTCAGAACTCCGCTCCGATCGCTCTAGAATGTGGCAGCCACCGAGTATCTTGGGATGAAGAAAAGAACACAGAAAGAAAACAAAGAAATATATGCATAACTGTGAACCTGTTGCTTGGAGTCCTTCCATCATCTCTACCCAGGAGACTTTTATTTTGCTCTGCTCTTGGACCTTTGTTTGCTCAGGTTGCTCGACCTTGGCTGCTTCTCAGTGTTCCCGAAACAATGCTTCTAGCGACACTTCTTCTCTTTCGCTCTCTGCACACTGGGATTCTGGGTTACTGGCTTTCTTGCAGTGGGACGAATGTATCCAAGTCTCTCTCTCTGCGACTTTAATTGATGTAGTGCTGGTCAACAAAACTTGGTACGGTCCTTCCCAACGGTCTATCAAACAACCTGGAAAGGGCCTTCTGTAGGATTGATGTGGGATGGCTCTGTTGGGATGGCTTTTCCAACGTTCTTCCTCAAACAGGTGAGGCATGACATTGCCACTCTACCTGCTTGAGAAGCGAACCCTGGTGCACACCAGTAGGCCTTTACCAGCTTGCACATACCTTCCTTCCCAAGATGTGTCAGCCCATGGGCCGCCTCGGCTAGACTAGGAAGGTATGCCCTGGGGGCCACTGGTTTCCCGTGTCCATCTCTCCATAGTCCGGTAGACTCTTGGCCACATCCCTTCGACTTCCATACTGCTCTTTCCTGTGGGGAACACAAATTCTGCATGTCTATCAGTTTGGATGTGGATACCATGTTCAGTGTACAAAGGTTGGTAGGATGGGTGAAAATATTTACAGGGCATGCGGCCCTTTTCGCTGCCTCATCAGCGCGGCTGTTACCAAGTGACACCGGGTCCTTCTCTGATGTGTGAGCTTTGCACTTGATAACAGCCACTCTGTCTGGAAGCTGAATAGCTCCCAGAAGTCTCCTAATATATGTCGCATGCGCCACTGGTGTGCCAGCCGCCGTCATGAAATTTCGGAGGCGCCATAGGGCTCCAAAATCATGGACTACTCCGAAAGCATATCTGGAGTCGGTATATATGTTGACTGATTTTCCTTGGGCCAGTTCACATGCTCTGGTCAGTGCCACCAGTTCCGCTACTTGTGCTGAGTGAGGTGGTCCCAAGGGTTCAGCTTCCACAATACCTTCTCCATCTACTACTGTGTAGCCTGTGCACAGCTCTCCCGTGTCCGTCTGTCTATGACAGCTACCATCTGTGAATAAGGTTATGTCTACCTCACTTAATGGGCTGTCGCTTATGTCAGGACGTGCTGTGAAGGTCTGATTCAGGTAGGTCATGCAATCATGTTTGTCCTCACCCTCACTAAACTCTGCTTTACCATATTCAGCAACATTCCCATCACCCTCCACCCTTTGTGCCTTGGAGGGCACATGAGGAAGGAATGTGGCTGGGTTTAGTGTGTTGCATCTTTTGATGGTAATATTTACTGGGGCCATCAGCGCCAGTTCCCACTTAGTGAACCGTGCTGAGGACACATGACGTGTTTGGGCAGAATTTAGGAGGGCAGAGACAGCATGGGGAGCATGAACAGTTAAATCGTGTCCCAACACTACGTCCTCACTCTTACTTACTAGTTGTGCTATTGCAGCCACACTTCGTAAGCAAGTTGGGAGTGAGCGTGCTACTGTGTCCAGCTGGCCACTGTAGTACGCTATTGGTCGGTTGGCATCACCATGTTTTTGTACAAGTACTCCTGCCGCACACCCACCTGATTCAGTTCCGTACAGTTCGAAGGGTTTCCCATAATCCGGCATTCCCAGTGCTGGGGCCTTTGTTAGGCTCACCTTTAGTTCCTCGAAAGCCAGCTCAGATTCCTCAGTATGAGAGACCCGATCTAGCTTAGTTGAGGAAACCATCTCTTGTAGTGGCAATGCCAGAATAGAGAATCCTGGGATCCAATTGCGACAGTATCCACACATGCCTAGGAACGTACGGATCTGATGCTGGGTCTGTGGCAGTACCATGTTCTGAATCGCTTGGATTCTGTCGTCGGTGAGGTGTCTCAGCCCTTGGGTAAGGCAGTGGCCCAGATACTTAACCCTGGTCTGGCATAATTGCAGCTTATCCTTTGATACTTTATGTCCTGTCTCTGAGAGATGCATCAGTAGTTGTCTAGTGTCATCCACTGATGACTCCAGTGACCCAGAACACAACAATAAGTCATCGACATATTGTATCAGTATCGAACCACTCATGGGTTGAAAGGATTGTAAACAATCATGCAAGGCCTGGGAGAAGATGCTGGGGCTGTCTATGAACCCCTGGGGAAGTCGTGTCCAGGTATACTGTACTCCTCTGTAGGTAAAGGCGAACAGATACTGGCTGTCAGGGTGCAAAGGGACGGAGAAGAACGCTGAACACAAATCAATGACTGTGAAATGAGTACAGTGAGGTGGGATTTGCATTAGGGTGACAGCTGGGTTTGGCACTACGGGGAATTGGCTCTCAACTACTTTGTTTACCCCTCTTAAATCCTGCACTAGTCTGTAGCCCCTCCCCCCGCTCTTTTTCACAGGAAAGATGGGACTATTGGCCGTGCTGGAAGTTCTAACTAGGATTTCCTGTTGGAGCAATCGTTGGATCACTGGGAATACTCCTAGCTCAACTTCAGGTTTTAAAGGGTACTGCGGTATTTTTGGGGCTATCCTGCCTTCTTTTAAGCGGATTTCTACTGGAGCTACATTTGCCATTAGCCCAGCGTCTTGTCCATCTTTAGTCCAAAGGGAACCCGGTATTTGTGCTGTAATTTCAGCTACCCTAGATGGATTTGATTCTACAACAGTGGAATACAACATTAGCCTCTGAGGACTGTCCAGCATATCTTGCACTTCTTGTGTAAGATTTTTAGGAGTGTCTAGGAATACCCCATCGGGAGTGCAATAGATGACACATCCCATTTTACATAGTAAATCTCTACCTAGGAGGTTAGTCGGGGCCGCTGCAGCCAACAGAAAAGAGTGTTTGGTATGCAGAGGCCCGATTGTAACCTCTGCTGGTTTCGTCAGTGGGTAATGTTGTATTTTTCCTGTTACCCCAATTGCCGCTACTGATTGGTTAGTGAAACCCAAGTGAAGAGGAGTGTTGAGAACAGATCTGGCCGCCCCTGTATCAACCAAAAAGGTTTGCCTTACTCCAGCTATATCAACCTTCACCTGAGGTTCCTCTCTAAGGTGTTGAGTTAATCTAACTGGCTGTAGGATACAGGTATGACCTGTTTCCTATTGTCTGACCTGGGTTGCCCTTAGCACAGTGTCAGCCATCAGATGGGGAGGAGGCATGTTGCGTGACCTGTCTGTCTCCTCCCATTGTCTAGGGGCTGGGTATCTCCGTGTCTTACCTTTGTGAGATTCCCATTCTCGCTTATGTGTCTGATAATTCCTGGGGTTTCCTAACCTACAATGAGCTGAGTAGTGACCTTCCCCATTGCAGTTGTAACAGATAATTGGTTTTCTACCTGTGTCCCTGGTGTTTCGTTGGTATGCAGCTTTGTTTGGGGCATTAGTAAGGGCTTGGATGCTAACCATCATCAGTTTGTCAGTTTGCAGTTCCCTGTGCTTCTTAATGTTGCGGTCGTGGTCCACAGCAGATTCCCGTAGGGCATCCACTGTCATTCCGCGCCAATTTGGGAAAGAAGTTTGGACTCTGGCTCTCAGGTTTTCCCTAAGCCCTTCCACCAGCACAGAGACAATCATCTCCCTCAGGTGGGGGTCGTCCTTAGGCTCGGAGACACCAGTGTACTTTGATACCTCCAGTAAGGCCTTTGTAAAATAATCAGCAGCAGTTTCGCCATCTTTCTGTTTGATGGTGAAAATCTTGCTATATTCTACTGCCGCAGGAAAATATACTCCCAACTGTAAGTTAATCAGGCGTATATTTTCCTGGTTGATCTCATCATTTATCTCCTTGTCCACTTTCAATCCACTATCCTGAATGAATTTCGGGATGTCTATGTGAGTGGGGAGACAGGCCCTCAACATGATTCTCCAATCCTTGTTGGTGGGCTCATCAGAGTTTCCTAGATCCTTTACAAATTTCCGGCACAATGCCAGATCTTTCCTTGGGTCAGGGAAATCTGTAATGATGGACCGCAGCTCTAACCGTGTCCATGGGTTTAGCATGGTCATCTTTCTGGTAGGTATCACACCCTCTCTGTCTGCCTTACCATAGGGAACCTCCAGTGTGCGCATAGGATATGTTTGTACCACATTCGCATTACTGGGACCTGCTTGGGAGTCGTCTGTGTCTGTGCTGTGTGGTGCATCATTACCTGAGTCCAATACTATGCTGTTGGCATCAGCCGTCTCCTCCTCCTGTGCTGGGGCCTCAACAGCGGGTTGAGCTTTTCCCTCAATCATATTAATTGCATGAGAGACGGCCAGTGCCAACAGCTGCTCGTTTTCCTCTCGGGTTTCCTTGTAAGGGGATAAGACAGGGTACAGGTTAGCAACGGATACATTATTACTTATACCTTTCTTATGAGTCATTATCCCCTTCGGCACATATGGGGGTGGGGGAGCTGATTCTATTGTGGCAGCGGTTGCATTTATATTGTGGCTGATTGCGTCTGGTATTGCCAGACCTCTGCTTCCCCATTGTTCCTGTCCTTCCTTCTGCCACAATTTAAGAATATCTATATGCTTCACTCTCTCCTTACGACTGGAGAGTAGGCATATTTCATCTTTTACTGCCGATAAGATTTCCGGATCGAAGCTACCAACACTGGGATATTCTAACTTGCTGCCTTGTGTCATTTTTCTCCATTTATTTTGGTAAACAACTGCGAGTTCACCGTGCTTCCTGCACATAATAAAAGCAGCCGATCCTTTTGGCCGGCTTGCTTCCTCCCTAACATGCACGTTATCACAGCGTGACCCGTTATTACCCATAATTACAGGAATAAACGTTCACAGCTTAATAGATATCGGTGGGTTATTACTTATCTGAGAGCTCCCCAAACACTCACTTCTACAGCTTCCTAGAACATCCCACAGTCAAGCAGGTGCGAAGGATACGAGGTACGATACTCAATCACCAAGTCTTTCAACTAGCAGCGAACTTCTAGCCAACTTGCTTGGTGCGGCACAATTTTTCCAGGGTATAACAAACTTGTTTTCCTATACCCCCAAAAACTGGATTTCTAAAGTAGCTATTCGGAAACAAGTGCGTTCCGATGTATCTTCTTGTACCCTCCTAGCGGAATCAATTCCACTGAAGGGGCAGTTCCTATGGGCACGTCGTCACGTGAACCCGGTCCTAACTGGACTGTCCTACACTGGACTACACTGCGCTTGAGTCGTGCCGTCACACACCCGTTCGCCTCAGTTATTTTTCACACTGGGCGCTGGTTACACCTTGGTCTTATGCATATATTTGAAATATTTCTGTACAGAAAATCTTCCCAGGCCGGTAGCTTTTCACTAGATACTTATGCAGGTATAAATCCCTTATAATACGCTATAGGAATCTATTAAAATAATGCTTGAGTTGCTTGCTTATGAGAAAATGAACAAAAGAAAAAAAAACTTATTTTTCTCTTTATTAAATCACCGCCCCATCCACAGTATATTACTATACTGTTTTAAATAAGGCTAGTGGTTTAATACTGTTCACCTTTGGGTTCCTATGTGTGCTGCATGTGCAGTACCAATGAACAGCCACGTGTGTACATGCGTTGTTCACAGGCCGCCGATGAATCGGCCACCCACGTGTTCTATAGTGTATTTGCAAGGTTGCACTCGGGTTTCGCTATACGCAGTAATTGCGCCTAAATGTGGAATAAATCCCTTAACTCCGTCCGAAAGTTACGTATCAAGATGCGAAATAAATCCCGCACTTAATCCGTAAATCACGTACAAAGATGCGAAAATTTCCCGATATGGGCACGTGCGCGCGCACCTTGCGTAATATACAATAGACGCTTTACGTTACTGCAAAAGGCCCAGGGCTTGTCGCCACGTGGCGGAGTCTCTGGTTTTGCAGTAACTAACAATAAACGTTATAGTTTTGCACAGAGGGGATCCTCTATGTACTATAATAAACACAGACTCCACGTGTGCGAACCTTATCGCACGTGGTACATATACTGTAATAAACAAGCAACCCAAGACACTATACACCGTTAAACTACTTGTGGCAGGCAGAAGTACAGTTTACTAAACACTTAGGTATGATATACTTTAAAACACGTGGCTTTCACTTATTGTACTCCGGGTTCAGCGCTAGCACTTCCCGAACCCCGCACCGCCGCGGACTCGGCCTATCCAGCAATGGAAACAAATAAATACTTCCACCCTTTTGCTGGTATAGGTCGGGTCGCACGCCTGGTACTGAGTTCTGGAATGTGGAGCGGACGGACGAGCCCTCAATTGTTAATGGCGATTAAATATGACCAGAGAGACAATAAGTGAAAAGCGCAGGTTACGTAATAAGTCCGCAACCAACGTACCCTTTATACCTAACTACGTGCGTACAAAGCGTAGCGCAGCGTAGTGTACCTTTTATTGTATTATGTACACAGAGAACCAGTACCTTAATCAGAGATTCCTTCGCAGTATTTTGTCTCTAATCTGCGAATATACCTTATCGGACAGTGTCCGTAATATACCTTGTCGCTATTATGCGAATAAACAGACACGACCACTGTATAGAAATAAGGAGATAAGAACTCCGTAAAAAGGTTGTATTTAAGTCCCTAATGGACAAAAGGGAGTTACAGAAATAAGAATAAACAGGTATAACAAGTGATACAATATACTAACAATGAATACTAAACAGGCTCAGCTAGGGGGAAAGAAAACAGATACAAGACACAATCAGCCAATCAATACAATAAGAATAAATACCGTTAATGCAACCGTTACCGTTCTCATCAAATATGCGAAGTGTAGTCCGGTCAGAGCTCGCTATCGTTCAGGAATGAACTATAGCCCGGTGGATAGTCAGGGAAAGGTAGATGTGCCGAAGTGACCGGGCAGCCCTGGGTCACCTATCTTATAGGGTCAGAAGGGGGAGGTCAAAGGCCATTCCCATTGGTCAGAGATCGTATGTCAGGTCCACTGTGATTGGGGGTAAGATGATACGACTGGTTTGACTAGGTGCAGGGGAGTGAACTTTAAGAGTCCTTTGTTTGATGGTTTCGGCGTCAGCAGTGATAAGAACCAGTTTCATCTAGATTCCTTTGTTACATACTTTCAACAGAAACTGTCCCTGGAATATGGATTATGTCCATAACTATCGAGCCGTGTATATTGCGAAATATTCGCAATGACCGGAATACTTTGCACAATGAACGGAACGGAACGGTACTAAACATGATACAGACAGATGTATGCAGAGCTAACTAAGCTATGTGTGGCGTTCTAAACCTTTAACTACATTTTACTTAGTGTCAGTATGTATTTATGAATTTATGTGTGATAGTATGGCTACTCTTCTGGTCCACTTTGTCACACATACTCGGGTATGGAAACTTTATTTGCGCAACTCTGCGAACCCAAAATGGCGGCCATACTATCCTAAAATGGCGTGTGTGTAACTCGACTTCCATAGGAGCTTATTAAGTTGGAGGTGGTCCCAGAGAAGCCACAATAACTAGCAACACACAATAAGGCCTGGAGCAAGGTGCAGGGCGGAATGGGGCCCTGGATGGGGGTAGAGAGCAGTAAGGACAGCGGATGTGAAGCAGCCAGAAAGTATATTATTTCCACGCTGGCTCTACCTGTGGAGAACCTAGATGGTGGCCGCAATGTGCCCCGTGACCCTGTACATTGACTGGTACCTCTCAAATGTTTGTTTTTGTTTTGCTTTCTTTAGGGAAAGGGTGGACATCCACCCCCCCCTTTTCCTACCCCTTTGGGTTAGTACTTGCGCAGATACTGATAATGATGATTGCACCTGCCGGTGTAAAAACAATATACCATAAAATCGATGTTTTCTGCTTGCATAAACACAGGCCCCCATATTAGTTAAATGTACTGTACTGTATACAATAGTTGCTGACTTCTCGGCCTGCTCTCTCTGGTAGAGCAGTCAGTTCGACTCAGGATGGGGGGGATGGGGGTGAAAGGGGAGTGACATGTGAAAAGGGGGCAGAGTGGAGGCAGAACCACAAAAACAGTGGATAGACAGGTGCGTGGTGGCAGCGATCACGTCAAAGTAGCCATTCCCACTACGATGCAGAGAATATTAACATTGCAAAGTGGGGGCCTGGCTACGATGATGTAATTCAGCCTGAATCGTGTCACCAGACACCCAGACCACCCATCAGCTGTATTTGAAAAATGACAGTTAGCAGTTAATTGGCTGATGCATTATCATCTTACTCTTTGAGGCCGATTCAGACCTGATCCCCGATGGTGGGGGTCTGCACTTGCGCATTGTTGCTCATGCGCATGTGCACACTCCCTGAGCGAACGCTTTCAGCAAGTTTTTCACTTGCCGGGGTGTTCGCAAAATGATTGGCATCCAGGGGGGCGGGCACTAGGGCCTGGTTGGGAAGGAGGGGGGGGGGGTCACATGACATCAGCGCCCGCCCCCAATTCGGACATCAGCGTGCAGTATAAAAGTAAGTCCAGGCATTTTTATCTGCAAAAGGAGGAAAAATCATTTGATGATGAGCGACCATCCAATTAATTTCCCTCTGTGCAAGCGGATGTCTAAGTGTACACATCCGCTTGCTTTGTGGCACAGGAATTTGGTCGTGGGAGGGATCGGGCATTCGGCGGGTCAACATTTACTCGCTCGCTAGGCAGTGAACATATCAGGCCCTTTATCTCTTCTTTATTACTTCACCAGGCTTAATACATCTGCCCTATGTGTAATATGTATTTTCATAAAAAGGATATAACTTAAGATCAATATTTCTGTTGCATGTATGGCACAGAGCAGATCAATTAGGAAACCAAATATTTGCTAAAATTATCAAACCACGTCATCAATTTTTAATCAAAGCAGATAGAATTTTGCTGAAAATGCAAAACAGCAATACTCAGTGAGATTGTTACATATTCCGACAGCTGCAGTACAAGGTCAACGGGCTGCTGGTGGGAGCAATGATCATGCAAAATTCATTAAAAACAACAAAATAATAGCAAATCACAAATGCTTAACACACAAAAGAAATGTATTAGGTTTTAGTTTAGTAGATATTGCCAAATGCTTTTCTAGCCTGATTTTGTAAACGAGATGAATGTATAGTCCGTGTTTCATGTCCTGTAATAATAATACATGTGGCTGTGGACATAATGATAATCTGATTAGCCAGTAAGAACACTAAGGCACCTAAGCCCCTGTGTGATTATTTTAGATAGTGTGTCCAATATTTTGTATGAATTTAGATAACATTAATACATACCTCCCAACTTTACAGCCAAGTAAAGAGGGACAGCTGAGCGTGCACAGTATTAGGGGGTATGGCTTAGCGGCAAGGGGTGTGGTTGACAAATTGCATCATTCCCATGAGGCCACTCCCCCATTTTTGCCACGGTGGGGGGGGCAGGTACAAGGCCTGAATAATGGTGTGCTGCTCTATGATTGGTACTTTAACTACATGACCAGTCTATACAAAACCAGCCACCATTTGCTTGGCCATGCTGAGATCATGTCGGAACTTCTGTGGTGCCATACCTCCAACAGGGGTCCAATGGGCTAACTGTTGCTTGGTCTCTGGGTCGGAACTGTAGATTAGTTGCCACTGATGATCTCCCAGACAGCGTTTGAGCAACTGCCATGAAACCTGGTCAGCATATTGTTGCACCAAGTCACCCGAGCCTCCTTCTGCTCTCGAGTTAACTGAATTGAACATTGGAAGACATTACATGACGAGGGTGGATAGTAAAAGGGAATCACTAAAAAGAAACCTTGATGTTCTTGATGCCACACAATTCCAGTGTGAGTAGTGTACGCTAATCCAACTATTCAAATTTCTATTGGGGTACATGTGAGGAAAAGAAACCTTGATGTGATTTGCCGAACCATTTCTCAGTGTTAGTAATGGTACGCCTACTCAGCATTCTTGACTGTGTGAGGCCGTCTACTCGAAAAAATAGAAAACATCATTTGTTGCATTTAAGGGAAATGTAACAGCAGTGTCACACATTTTTTCTTTCTTTGTCCTTTTCCCTTACGGCACAATAAGAGAGAGCTAATAAAAGAAAAAATATTAAACTTACCTGAACACTGTCACTGGAGAAACATATATGAGGAATGTATTGTATACTTCCCTATTCTTGTATTCACCTACATTCTTCTATTGAGTGTGTGAATTTGATCTAGAGGTGTCTGGAGATGCAATTATCTTGTCAATATATGCACAGGTGGATCCAAATGACATGCATATCTCCTCTAACTGACCATGGCATCCACCTCAACTACTATATGGCCTGCACGGGTGCAATGTTGGGTACTTGTTTCCTAGCACGGCCACAATCGGGAGTAATCGTGTACCTTAAGTTAAGGTACACGATTAACGCGATGGACCCGATTTCCTTTGAAATCAGGTCCATTTGGCCGGCAAAATATCGGGGGCATCGCGTCGGTCGGGACCATTAACAATGGTCCCGACGCGACCGACGCGATGCCCCCGATTTCCCCATAGGCTTCAATGTTAAAAAATATTTTAACATTGAAATCATGTCGGGAAAGGTAAAATATCGGGGGCATCGCGTCGGTCGGGACCATTAACAATGGTCCCGACGCGATGCCCCCGATTTTGCCATAGGCTTCAATGTTAAAATATTTTTTAACATTGAAATCGTGAGAAAATGTGAAAAATGTGAAATGGGCCAATATGACCCATTTCACATTATAGATGTCCCCGTCGTCACCCCACGATAGACGCCAACCCGAAGCGTGACGAGCGCAGCGAGCCCGCGAGGGGCGGCGGTGCGCGTCCTCCGACCTTTTCATTCCCCTACTATCCACGTCGGCATGGAGTTGAGAATAGAATAGTGTGGCGAGCGTGGCGAGCGCAGCGAGCCCCGCGAGGGGACGCGTATAACTTCACAGGGCTCGGTTCGGGCTCGGTGGCTCGCTGCGCTCGCCACACTATTCTATACTCAACTCCACGCCGACGTGGATAGTAGGGGAATGAAAAGGTCGGAGGACGCGCACCGCCGCCCCTCGCGGGCTCGCTGTGCTCGCCACGCTTCGGGTTGGCGTCTATCGTGGGGTGGGGTTTACGCCGTTAAATTTGGGGGGGTTGGGAATATTTTACATTGAATCCAATGTAAAATCGGGTCCCAGGGACCCGATTTACATTTCATTCAATCAAAAAATCGGGTCGGTCGCGTCGATCACATCGCATGCGACCAAATCGCATGCGATGCGATCGACCCGATTTTTCCGACACGACCACCCCGATGTAAATCGGTGTGGCCTTGCTAGGAAACAAGTACCCAATGTTGTCCTCAAGTGATGGCAGACTTTGGTCAGCCGAGCACTCCTCATCTTACGGGGTTTATCTCCTGCCAAGGAATTCTGCAAACCACTCAAACACAGTACTTACCAGTTAAGTAATACTCTCTCGCAGACCACTCCTGTAGGTGCAGATGATCCTGGCTCTCCAGTGACCTTTGTTGAGCTTTGTTGGCGAAGGAAGTGAAAATAGTGACTTCTTTGGTGTGTAGCACTTTGAACATGGTGACTTCTTTGGTGTGTAGCACTGCTTGTATACAGTTCTGTGCCCTCACATTTCACAAGAACTTTAGACAGATATTACAGTACACAACCAAACAGTCGGATTATGTCCAATGTTCCCTCTAATTTTACAAAGGCTGTGTGCGGCAAAATATTTTGGCTGTGCAAATTTGAAAGGAAATTAAATTTTTTGTGCGTCACTTATATATAACTGGAAAATGACATTCAGCATTTGTGTTAACTTTACTTCAAAATGATATTAAACATTTAAACATTCAAAACACAGCAAACAATGTAGTTAATGGGTGAAACACACATTAATTGAGTCCAGAACTGCAAAAAGGGACCACTGCCGCTTTGTGCGCTCTGTTGTCATGTCTGTGCGCACGCTCGTCGAGTTGTGTGCGCGCGCACGTGCGCACAGCTTAGAGGGAACACTGATTATGTCTACTCCACCTATGCACTGCACATTTGGTAACTTATTACACAGCCCTCATTTATTGGTTGGAGTGGACATCTACAAGTAAACACAGGATTTTCAGAAGGGGGTTTCCAGAGAGGGGCGGAGCAAAGCACAGAGATGGGCACTTAGCTGATCCAGTATATGCCGGGACAGTTAAAGTATTATAGATAGACCAAATGTATATAAATAATAATAATAATAATAATAATATATATATATATATATATATATATATATAATGTCAGGTTGTAGACCGCACTCTCACTGTGGAAGAAATACGTCAACGGTGGGGTGTCCTGTGATGGGGTGCAGAGTGTACTCCGAACTCCGATTAATAGAAAGTGGTTTCTCTAAGGTAGAGACACAGGCACTCGCCACTTTATCCAAAAATAACTCAGATTTTTGGTAAAAATAAATAAAGTTTATTACTCAAATGAGCCAGCAAGTCAAAGAGGTTAGACACATCACCAAACTCCGACGTTTCGGTCCGTCAATAATGGACCTTTATCAAGGAGCGTTATTAGGTGTGATAGAGGGTACAGCAAAGCCATCAAGGAGCTGCATGCAAACCAGCAATGCAGCAAGCAAGCAAGCAAGCAAGCAAGCAAGCATGCTCCATGCTGGTTTGCATGCAGCTCCTTGATGGCTTTGCTGTACCCTCTATCACACCTAATAACGCTCCTTGATAAAGGTCCATTATTGACGGACCGAAACGTCGGAGTTTGGTGATGTGTCTAACCTCTTTGACTTGCTGGCTCATTTGAGTAATAAACTTTATTTATTTTTACCAAAAATCGGAGTTATTTTTGGATAAAGTGGCGAGTGCCTGTGTCTCTACCTTAGAGAAACCACTTTCTATATATATATATATATATATATATATATATATATATATATATATATATATATATATCACTTATAAGGCAGTCCTTTGCCTGGGCAGTTCTGTTAAGTTAGAAATCTACTAAGTATGTGACTTCATTTGTCAGCACTACAAGTACCAGCGCTCTGCATATACTCCTATTAAGGTCTTGCAGTAATTATTCCATGTATGTGACTTTTCATTTGTCTCCTGAAATCACTTTTAACTGCTAATCTGAATTATGGCAATTGCAGAACCAGTGTTGTATTGTTAAGGATGTTTCTAGCCTTTGCATAACCTGTTTGAAGCTGTTGTCAGTGAGGCCTAATTAATTGGGGTATATATTTTTGGCTAGTGTTTATTTAAAACAAGCTAATTGATGTCGTTTGATTAGCTGGTCATGTGCCCTCAGCTGTAGCCTCTTCTAATCAGACCTGGTATATATATTCACTTATAAGGCAGTCCTCTAAGTTAGAAATCTACTAAGTGAGAAATTACAAAGGGATATTACTTTTAAAGAACAGTTAAATAAACAGTTGAAAAACATTGAACAACATCAAGCAAGGAAAATACAATACACATTGGGGTTTATTCTAGTTCATTCTTTCTGACAAAATCCTTCTTAGATGGACAAAACCATGTGCACTGCAGGGGGCAGATGTAACATTTGCAGAGAGAATTAGATTTGGGTGAGTTATTTTGTTTCTGTGCAGGGAAAATACTGACTGCATGATTTTACACTTCAATATAGATCTCACTTTGAAGAAAAACCCCACCCAAATCTAATTCTCTCTGCACATGTTACATCTGCCCCACCCGCAGTGCACATGGTTTTGTCCATCTAAGAAGGATTTTGTCAGAAAGAATGGACTAGAATAACCCCCATTATTACATCATGCTCACCAAACTGCTACTTCTCATTTCATTACATGGAATTTTCACCAAACTTCACTCATCCTGTTATCTCCCTGACACTCACCACTCTGTCTGTGCACATTGCCTCTTCTATTATTCACTCCCCTCTTCTAAACACTCATGAGCTCTTTACTTACTTCTCTACTTGTACTTTCACATCCACATCCCACCACCAATACAAAAAAACACAAACATCCACCTATATCTATCTCTCCTTTCTAATCTTATTAGCTGGTGACATATCACCAAACCCAGGCCCAAACCACCTGTCCCACTCAGAGTTTACTGGTTGTATGCCTAGAAATTCGGCTAACCTCATAAATATCACATGCCTCCCACCACACTCCAAACAACTTAAATGTGCCCTATTGAATGCACGCTCTGTTTGCAATAAATTAACATCCATCCATGACCTCTTTATCTCTCACAAATTCAACCTGCTGGCAGTTACAGAAACCTGGCTCACACAATCAGACACGGCCTCGCCTGCAGCACTGTCACATGGTGGTTTCCACTTCACTCACACCTCCAGGCCTGGTAACTGTAAAGGAGGTGGAGTTGGTATATTACTGTCACAAGACTTCACATACTCAGTTCTACCATCTGCTCCTTCACTCACATTTACATCATTTGAAGTTCACTGTATTAGGGTTTTTTCCCCTTTTTCTCTGCGTGTTGCTGCTATCTATCGCCCACCTGGGCTTCCCAAAACTCAATTTCTGGAAGATTTCTCTGCCTGGCTCCCCCATTTCCTATCCTCTGACATCTCTACTGTCATCCTGGGTGACTTCAATATTGCTATTGACAGTCCACCATCTTTGCATGCTTCCAAACTCCTCTCTCTAACCTACTCTCTCTGCCTCTCCCAGTGGTCTGACTCCTCTACTCATGAGGAAGGCCACTGCCTTGACCTTGTTTTCACCAGGCTGTGCTCAGTCTCTGATTTTACTAACACTCCCTTCCCTCTCTCTGATCACAATCTCATTACCCTCTCACTCTCTTCCATTACCCCAAGCTCACTGACACTGAAATCATGCAAGCCTACTCTAACCCGCAGAAATACTAATGCAATTAATTTTCCACAATTTACCACCTCCCTGCAACAACAGCTCTCACTAATTTCTACATTTACCTCTCCTGACTCTGCTGTTTCCCACCTCTACCAGACTCTTGAAACAGCCCTTGATGACGTGTCTCCAGCTACCCATTACACCCCACGTAGGCTTAGATGCCAACCGTGGCACACCAAAACAACAAGACAACTACGAAATCAGTCACGTAAAGTAGAACGCCAATGGCACAAATCTCGTAGTATGACTGATTTCCTCGCATATAAAACTTGCTACCACTCCTACAGCAATGCTTTGGACACTGCCAAACAAACATACTACCAATCTCTCATCTCTTCTCATGCCACCAACCCTAAGCGACTTTTTAACACCTTTAAGTCTCTTCTGTACCCTCCCCCTCCTCCCCCACCGGCTACCATCAGTGCACAAGAACTTGCCTCCTACTTTAAGGACAAGATTGATAACATCCGAGATGAAATGGTATGCTCTTCCACAACCTCTAACCCTCTTTCTGCCACACCTGAACCCTCTGGCACTTTCTCTTCATTTGAGCCCACAAATGAAAAGGAAGTATCCGCACTCTTCTTATCCTCTTACTCTACTACCTCTCCTCTCGATCCTATACCTGCGCAAGTCATTAAAAATCTATCTCCTGTGATTATTCCAACCTTAACTAAAATCTGCAATCTCTCTCTTACTACTGGTACTTTTCCTTCTCTGCTCAAACATGCAGTGATAACTCCTATTCTAAAAAAACAGAATTCTGACCCTAACTCTCTCTCTAACTATCGTCCTATATCTCAGCTCCCATGCCTTTCCAAGCTACTGGAGAGACTTGTCTACTCTCGCCTCACAAACTTTCTTAACTCTAACACCCTATTTGACCAACTTCAGTCAGGTTTTCGCTCTCAACACTCCACTGAGACAGCACTGACTAAAGTGGTGAATGATCTGGTAACGGCTAAGTCTAAAGGCCATTATTCACTACTTATTCTTCTTGATCTTTCTGCTGCATTTGACACCGTCGATCACTCTCTTCTCTTACAAACACTACACTCCCTAGGTCTTAATGATACAGCCCTTTCCAGGTTCACATCTTACCTATCTGATCGCTCTTTCAGTGTTCGCTTCTCTAACTCTACTTCCTCTTCATTACCTCTGTCAGTCTAAGTTCCGCAAGGTTCAGTCTTAGGTCCTCTGCTTTTCTCAATCTATACCTCCTCTCTTGGCAAACTAATCAGCTCTTTCGGATTTCAGTATCACTTGTATGCTGATGATACTCAAATCTATCTATCAACCTCAGAGTTGTCACCAGTGGTTTTGGGTCGAGTCTCTGATTGTCTCTCTGCCATCTCATCTTGGATGTCTTGTCGCCAACTCAAACTCAATATTTCCAAAACGGAATTACTTATATTCCCGCCAACTAAGAACAGTTACCATCCTGACATCTCCATCGCTGTTGACAACTCAATAATCTACCCTACCCCACAAGCTCGTTGCTTAGGGGTCATCCTCGACTCTGAACTGTCCTTTCTTCCCCACATTCAATCTGTCTCCAAATCATGTTACATGCATCTAAAAAACATATCCAAAATACGACCCTATCTCACACAAGACACTACCAAATCTCTTATCCATGCACTCATTATATCATTGATTATTGCAATAGTCTCCTAACTGGTCTTCCCAAGAACAGACTCTCACCACTGCAATCAATTTTAAATGCTGCTGCTAGGCTGATCTTCCTTGCAAGACTCTCATCGTCTGCTGATCCGCTCTGCCAGTCCCTCCATTGGTTGCCTGTATATTACCGTATTCAATATAAAACACTTCTACTTGCTTATAAAGCTATTAACCATACTGCAACAGCACATATCTCTGCACGATCACAAAATATCTCCCATCTCGACCACTACGCTCTACACAAGATCTGCGTCTCTCTTCTTCATTATTACAGAACTTTTATCGGGCTGCTCCCATCCTATGGAATGCCCTTCCACGCACATTAAGACTCTCCACCAGTCTCCAAACTTTCAAGCGTTCCCTGAAAACTCACCTCTTCAGGCAAGGCTATCATATTTAAGTTCTACTTGCATAACCCTCCGAGGCACTTATGTATTATATAGCTTCCCTTCTGGACTTGTAACTGCTATGCTATTACTGGTGCCTGTCCTTATGTTTCCCCCCTATATCCCTATAGATTGTAAGCTTGCAGCAGGGCCCTCCTACCTCCAAGTCTGTCTGTTGTTGCCCAGTTTGTCTTATCACTGTCTACTATTGTAAAGCGCAACGGAATCTGCTGCGCTATATAAGAAACTGTAAATAAATAAATAAATAATATATATATATATATATATAAAGAAGACAAAAGAAACCCAAAAGTCCGCGCCCAATTCTAAAGATAGCAGCAACTCTGAGAGTCCCCTGTTAGCTGAGACCCAGAACAGATAGAAATACAAAACAGGAACAGAGTGCGCTAGAAGGTGAAAGTACACAACTTTTTTTACACAATCAAAAATTTAATAAAAGCCAACAACACGGCTCATAAAAAATACAGTGATAATATAATCATATACATGAATCAATTTGACAGCATCTGTGATAATTCAGTATAACGACAGGCCCAACGCGTTTCGTCAACCACGTGACTTCATCAGGGGCATTAGACGACTTGATTTATCAAAGCTGCAGATGCTCTAAAAATAACAATACAGTATATCAGAAAAAAACAGGAGGAAACATGTAAAGCTCATTTAAGCTAAAAAAGAAATTCAGAAGGAGGAGGAGGACAATGAAGACGAAAAAAGTGATGAAGACGAAAAAAATAAATAAAACGCAATGCAGAGTATCATTTGCAGAATGCATATGCAAAAACCATTATCAACGTTTGCCATATCCAATTAACATCACTGTATAGATTTTACTAAAAAAGCAATTGATTGCTTTAATACAATTAATAATAATAAATAGACCAGTATAAATGCATCAGGTCTGTGGCCAACATTTAAATAATAAATACAATTACTAAAAACGTACATGAAAAATTTCTTAATAAAATACATACATACAGAGAGAATACATAAAAAACAATACCTTCTTGCAGTGTCTCAAATTGACTGAGTATAAACAAATTAAGTGGGTAATGATCTGGATGGGAAAATGTATACAATTGGCAAATTAGATTCAATTTCTCATCTCTATAATTGTAACCACCACCGGCACCTAAAGTGTGGGTCAAGTATAAGGTGGACTGGGGTAGAACTTACATTACACCAACTGACAGAGCTCTTGTCAGTTTTCACTGGTACAAATCTCAAAAAATCCCACTCTATTACAGATGTCAGCAATACAATTCATCCAAGAATCCACTTAAAAAAGCAAGAGATAAATGTCCAATCAAAATAAAATTACATACAGAAAAAAAAAACTATATGGGACCATGATTACTAGCAGGAGCCTATATAAAGAAGCCAATACTCACATAAACCTGGGTAACTGGACGCATGTCACACTGTATCCAAACAGCCAAGTGAATCCCTGTACTAACAGGAAGCTATATATAGGCCCAAGCCTATGACATCACTTCCTTTCAATTATGAGAAGTGAAAAAGGTTATTAATGGTATTTAGGGCTCTTTACATGCGGGCCTGATCACTAATCACCATACTAATGGACTGACTAAAATTCCGCTATTATATAGTACCCAAAAGAATGCTTTATTTTAGACAGGAACGCACGGCGCTCCCGCCGTGCGTTCCAAACCGGCGCCATTTTGGATCGGGGTGGAACGCATAAGCGTCGCCCCGTCACTCGTGGATGGCGTCACTGCGCCCTCTAAGGGCTGTAATAGACGGCGCGAACGCCGAGCATTATAAGCCGATGCCAACTACTACTGATGGAACGCAAATGCGTCCCCTATAACGTCCTATAAATATGCCAAGCGGTTCAAATCGCCGCCATCTTAAGTATGGTACCAGGAAGCTCCCACAGTATAGCCTCCAGCGGCTTCAATATGGGCAAAAATACCCATCCAAAAAACAAAGGTCACATTAACCCTTCCTTTAAGGGAGAAATATACAATTTTAAAGGAGTGCTAACAATTATAAAAATACAAGATCCCCTACACATATATTTATATTAATTACCGTGTATTTAGATTAATAGCCATAATTATAAGACTATAACATTATATTAAACCCCTCATGGATAAAGTGATACAGAATATCTATTTTAAACTAAATGTGTATAACTCAATATATTATTTTTATTTTATAATGACCTATCAAAAATGTGTGTGTGTGTATAAAATATACTAAAAATATCCTAATAAATACTAATCGTGTAAATAAATTGATAATTAATTAGTTAATGATGAAAAATATATAAATTAAATTTAATAATAAATAATGAAATAAATTAACTAATCTAACCTCATTTAATCCAAAAACTAAATAAATAATGCCCCAAAAGAAGTGGGTAGTGACCTAATAACACTAAGGAGTGGGGAGGACAACATAGAAGGTCCCCATTATCACTCATAACAAGTTAGTGGACAAAAGTGGTTATTACGCTCCTACCAGTACATCATCGTCCCATTTCCATCGAAATTTGCTCAGTATATAAACAACCTATTCAATTCAAAAAGGCATATAAAAAAATACAAGAAGTATATGAAGGATAGAGGATGATAAGGAGACAGGGGACCAAGGGCTACAGACGAAAGAAATGAGGATTATAAGAAGGCCACTATATCTATGCCCTCGTTCAGTCCTTTCGGGGTTAAGGAATTTAAGGAGTAAATCCAAAAACTTTCCTTTTTAATTAATTCACGGCCTCTGTCCCCACCTCTAGGATTTGATGGAACATGTTCTAAAATGGTGAATTTAAAATTCTCTCTTGTAACCAAAGAATTGTGTTTCTCCAGGTAATGCCTGGGCAAGCTGTGTACTTTAACTCTGTTCTTGATGTTACGCATATGCTCCTGTATTCTCAACTTGACCTGTCTTATGGTCTTCCCGATATAAATCAAATTACAGCTACAGGTGATTTTATAAATGACAAAATCAGAGTTGCAGGTCACTGCGTCTTTAATTTTATACTCTCTGCCGTTTTCCATGATGTGGTGGAAAGGGGCTTTCTCCAAATGGGGGCAACAAATACATTTATTACAAGGCAACACTCCTGGTTTTTTGTTTAAAAAGTGGACCACTTTTGGAGTTGTGGTAGTTAATGGTTTCATTCGACTTGGAGCCAAAATTGATTTGAGATTCTTCGCCCGTCGGTAAACCATATTAGGCCTTGGGGGCAAATGTGGACCAAGTACTGGATCTCGTAGAAGAATAGACCAGTGTTTCTCAAGTACTCTTTTGATTTGATGGTTCTCGCAATTAAATTGCGTCACAAAAGGTCTACTTGTGGGTTCCCTTTGAGGTTTGCTGATTTTAGATAACAACTCCTCCCTTTGACGAGCAAAGGCTTTACCTCTGGCCTCTTCTACAAACTCCACCTTATATCCCCTTTCCACAAAGCGGTCAAAGAGTAATTGTGATTGGGACCAGAACTCACTGTCATCATTACAGTTACGTCTGATCCTCAAAAACTGTGCGAATGGCACGCTGTTCTTCCAGGCAGGAAAATGGCAACTCGTTGCAGGAATGAAGCTATTGGCATCTACCGATTTAAAATATGTGCGGGTAGCAATTTCCATACCGGGTACTCCTTCCAACTCCAAATCCAGATATTCGATCTTAGTGGGATTTGATTTATATGTAAATTTAAGGTTGAAATCGTTATCATGTATATGTGACATAAAATCTTCAATACTTGACTCATCTCCTTGCCAGATCAGTAAAAGATCGTCTATGTATCTTTTGTACAAGATGATATTTGCTTCAAAACGTGATCCATAGACGAACTGTTCTTCCCAGGCACGCATATGGAGATTTGCATATGCCGGGGCAAACTTCGTCCCCATAGCTGTGCCTTGTTGTTGAATATAAAACTCATTGTTAAACTCAAAGAGATTATGGGTTAGGATGAACTTCATGCTGATGACGAGGAACGATATTTCAGAGTCAGTATTTTTCGGGTCACTTCTTAAGATTTTTTCAACAGACTCAACTCCTTTACTGTGGGGAATTGACGAATAGAGACCTTGCACATCAATGGTGAGCCAACAATAGTCCATTGACCAAATTTTGCCTTTGAGCAACTGTAGAACCGAGGAACTATCCTTCAGATGAGAGATATTCTGCATGACATAAGGTTGCAGTTTTAGATCAAGGAAGTGAGAAAGGTTGGCGGTCAGAGAGTTTACACCGGCTATTATGGGGCGTCCCGGAGGTCGATCCTTATCCTTATGGACCTTCGGAATATGATAAAAAATTGGGAGTACTGGGAATTTTGTATTGATATAATCAAATTCCTCCTTACAAAGGACCCCATTTTGTAGGCCTGAAAAAAGGAGTAACTCTAACTCGCCTTGAAAAACCATGGACGGATTCTCGGGAATTTTTTTGTAGGTGGATTCATCGCTTAGAATTTTTTCAGCCTCAGTGAGGTAATCAGACCTATTCTGAAGTACGACGGCTCCACCCTTATCCGCACTCTTAATAATTGTGTTTTCATCACTCTTCAATGTTTTCAAAGCTCTATTCTCTAGAGGGTTTAGATTTTTTGGTAGATGTTTATTGGGTTTTATAGTCCTGAAATCTTCACTGACTGCTTCGTAGAAGATATTCAGGTGACTTCCTCTAGATTCCACCGGATAAAAATGTGAAACCGGGGCTACTAAGGGCTTGACATCGGTGGTTTTGTCAGTTTTGATAGCATTGGATTGGTTCTTTAAGAAGTGACGTTGAACTGTGAGGTTTCTGATGTATTTATTCAGGTCGATAAACAGATTGAAGTGATTGACATGGCCGTCTGGCGCAAACTTAAGGCCTTTGTTTAATAGCGTGTTCTCTTCAGTAGATAGTTCTTTCGTTGAGTTGTTAATAACTCCGGTCCTAGCGATGGTAAGGCTGGACCTCTTTTCTTCTTTGGAGAACCGCTTACCCCCTCTGCACCCTCTGGGTCTCCATTTAGTCTGCGCTTCAGGCCATGTGGGGATTCCAGACGGGTGTACAATTCTTCCCGCACTGTACGGTGTGGAGGGCCCGAATCTTGTTCTACATCTAAAAAATGTTTTTGATTCCGGTGAGGAGAAGGGGATCTGAACCTATCATTTCGCTGTTGTTGGTAGGAATCTTGATAAGATGGTATTCTGTCCCTAAACCTTCTTCTTTGATGGTAATCATCCCTCTGATCGCGGTACTCATGTCTTCTCGGTCTTTCATTGTACCTTTCATTTGGTCTCTGACCTTGATAGTTATTATGATAGTGGTTCAATGGTCGAGAGATGTTATCTTCTCTATCCCAGAATGGGCCCCGTCTTGGTTTTTCCCAATTGGAGTTATTATTAGCTGGACGAAATCTCCTGGATGGAATATCAGGGTTCCTATTCTCATTTGGCCAAATGTGAATATGGCCACTGATATAGTCCCTTTTGTCTCTTATGAACTTTTTTTGTTTCCGCAGGATGATTTCTTTTTCCAGGGTATCCAATTTAGACTGCAAATCTGAAATGTCCCTTTTAAATTCCTCACTAGAGTCGAATTTCACCAAGAGTCCTTCAATTCTACCCATCTCACTTTCCAATGTCACTAATTCAGTTTTTCTTTCGTTAATTAACGCTGTCATGAGTTTAGCCGAACACTCATCAAGAATGGCGTTCCAGATTTTGAGGAAGGCTGGATTGTCAATGCCATAAGTTGGCGTTTTCTGAAGGCGTAGACCTCTCGGGATCCTGTTCACCTCGAGGTACTTTTCCAGCGTGGCGATGTCATACCACCCTTTTAATTCTTTAGTGGCTAATTTCTCTAGGGCATTAAGATGCCCAAAGTAGTCATCTCCATCGTCCTCCATATCCAACTCAAATTCCTCTTCATCAAAAATGCTCTTTACATTATAGCTCCTTTTGGTTCTATCTTTGAACAGTGGCATATTGCAGCGGCAGCGGTTTTTGGGTAGCTAACAGAAAATAGACACAAAGAAGACAAAAGAAACCCAAAAGTCCGCGCCCAATTCTAAAGATAGCAGCAACTCTGAGAGTCCCCTGTTAGCTGAGACCCAGAACAGATAGAAATACAAAACAGGAACAGAGTGCGCTAGAAGGTGAAAGTACACAACTTTTTTTACACAATCAAAAATTTAATAAAAGCCAACAACACGGCTCATAAAAAATACAGTGATAATATAATCATATACATGAATCAATTTGACAGCATCTGTGATAATTCAGTATAACGACAGGCCCAACGCGTTTCGTCAACCACGTGACTTCATCAGGGGCATTAGACGACTTGATTTATCAAAGCTGCAGATGCTCTAAAAATAACAATACAGTATATCAGAAAAAAACAGGAGGAAACATGTAAAGCTCATTTAAGCTAAAAAAGAAATTCAGAAGGAGGAGGAGGACAATGAAGACGAAAAAAGTGATGAAGACGAAAAAAATAAATAAAACGCAATGCAGAGTATCATTTGCAGAATGCATATGCAAAAACCATTATCAACGTTTGCCATATCCAATTAACATCACTGTATAGATTTTACTAAAAAAGCAATTGATTGCTTTAATACAATTAATAATAATAAATAGACCAGTATAAATGCATCAGGTCTGTGGCCAACATTTAAATAATAAATACAATTACTAAAAACGTACATGAAAAATTTCTTAATAAAATACATACATACAGAGAGAATACATAAAAAACAATACCTTCTTGCAGTGTCTCAAATTGACTGAGTATAAACAAATTAAGTGGGTAATGATCTGGATGGGAAAATGTATACAATTGGCAAATTAGATTCAATTTCTCATCTCTATAATTGTAACCACCACCGGCACCTAAAGTGTGGGTCAAGTATAAGGTGGACTGGGGTAGAACTTACATTACACCAACTGACAGAGCTCTTGTCAGTTTTCACTGGTACAAATCTCAAAAAATCCCACTCTATTACAGATGTCAGCAATACAATTCATCCAAGAATCCACTTAAAAAAGCAAGAGATAAATGTCCAATCAAAATAAAATTACATACAGAAAAAAAACTATATGGGACCATGATTACTAGCAGGAGCCTATATAAAGAAGCCAATACTCACATAAACCTGGGTAACTGGACGCATGTCACACTGTATCCAAACAGCCAAGTGAATCCCTGTACTAACAGGAAGCTATATATAGGCCCAAGCCTATGACATCACTTCCTTTCAATTATGAGAAGTGAAAAAGGTTATTAATGGTATTTAGGGCTCTTTACATGCGGGCCTGATCACTAATCACCATACTAATGGACTGACTAAAATTCCGCTATTATATAGTACCCAAAAGAATGCTTTATTTTAGACAGGAACGCACGGCGCTCCCGCCGTGCGTTCCAAACCGGCGCCATTTTGGATCGGGGTGGAACGCATAAGCGTCGCCCCGTCACTCGTGGATGGCGTCACTGCGCCCTCTAAGGGCTGTAATAGACGGCGCGAACGCCGAGCATTATAAGCCGATGCCAACTACTACTGATGGAACGCAAATGCGTCCCCTATAACGTCCTATAAATATGCCAAGCGGTTCAAATCGCCGCCATCTTAAGTATGGTACCAGGAAGCTCCCACAGTATAGCCTCCAGCGGCTTCAATATGGGCAAAAATACCCATCCAAAAAACAAAGGTCACATTAACCCTTCCTTTAAGGGAGAAATATACAATTTTAAAGGAGTGCTAACAATTATAAAAATACAAGATCCCCTACACATATATTTATATTAATTACCGTGTATTTAGATTAATAGCCATAATTATAAGACTATAACATTATATTAAACCCCTCATGGATAAAGTGATACAGAATATCTATTTTAAACTAAATGTGAATAAATGGGCGAAGAATCTCAAATCAATTTTGGCTCCAAGTCGAATGAAACCATTAACTACCACAACTCCAAAAGTGGTCCACTTTTTAAACAAAAAACCAGGAGTGTTGCCTTGTAATAAATGTATTTGTTGCCCCCATTTGGAGAAAGCCCCTTTCCACCACATCATGGAAAACGGCAGAGAGTATAAAATTAAAGACGCAGTGACCTGCAACTCTGATTTTGTCATTTATAAAATCACCTGTAGCTGTAATTTGATTTATATCGGGAAGACCATAAGACAGGTCAAGTTGAGAATACAGGAGCATATGCGTAACATCAAGAACAGAGTTAAAGTACACAGCTTGCCCAGGCATTACCTGGAGAAACACAATTCTTTGGTTACAAGAGAGAATTTTAAATTCACCATTTTAGAACATGTTCCATCAAATCCTAGAGGTGGGGACAGAGGCCGTGAATTAATTAAAAAGGAAAGTTTTTGGATTTACTCCTTAAATTCCTTAACCCCGAAAGGACTGAACGAGGGCATAGATATAGTGGCCTTCTTATAATCCTCATTTCTTTCGTCTGTAGCCCTTGGTCCCCTGTCTCCTTATCATCCTCTATCCTTCATATACTTCTTGTATTTTTTTATATGCCTTTTTGAATTGAATAGGTTGTTTATATACTGAGCAAATTTCGATGGAAATGGGACGATGATGTACTGGTAGGAGCGTAATAACCACTTTTGTCCACTAACTTGTTATGAGTGATAATGGGGACCTTCTATGTTGTCCTCCCCACTCCTTAGTGTTATTAGGTCACTACCCACTTCTTTTGGGGCATTATTTATTTAGTTTTTGGATTAAATGAGGTTAGATTAGTTAATTTATTTCATTATTTATTATTAAATTTAATTTATATATTTTTCATCATTAACTAATTAATTATCAATTTATTTACACGATTAGTATTTATTAGGATATTTTTAGTATATTTTATACACACACACACACATTTTTGATAGGTCATTATAAAATAAAAATAATATATTGAGTTATACACATTTAGTTTAAAATAGATATTCTGTATCACTTTATCCATGAGGGGTTTAATATAATGTTATAGTCTTATAATTATGGCTATTAATCTAAATACACGGTAATTAATATAAATATATGTGTAGGGGATCTTGTATTTTTATAATTGTTAGCACTCCTTTAAAATTGTATATTTCTCCCTTAAAGGAAGGGTTAATGTGACCTTTGTTTTTTGGATGGGTATTTTTGCCCATATTGAAGCCGCTGGAGGCTATACTGTGGGAGCTTCCTGGTACCATACTTAAGATGGCGGCGATTTGAACCGCTTGGCATATTTATAGGACGTTATAGGGGACGCATTTGCGTTCCATCAGTAGTAGTTGGCATCGGCTTATAATGCTCGGCGTTCGCGCCGTCTATTACAGCCCTTAGAGGGCGCAGTGACGCCATCCACGAGTGACGGGGCGACGCTTATGCGTTCCACCCCGATCCAAAATGGCGCCGGTTTGGAACGCACGGCGGGAGCGCCGTGCGTTCCTGTCTAAAATAAAGCATTCTTTTGGGTACTATATAATAGCGGAATTTTAGTCAGTCCATTAGTATGGTGATTAGTGATCAGGCCCGCATGTAAAGAGCCCTAAATACCATTAATAACCTTTTTCACTTCTCATAATTGAAAGGAAGTGATGTCATAGGCTTGGGCCTATATATAGCTTCCTGTTAGTACAGGGATTCACTTGGCTGTTTGGATACAGTGTGACATGCGTCCAGTTACCCAGGTTTATGTGAGTATTGGCTTCTTTATATAGGCTCCTGCTAGTAATCATGGTCCCATATAGTTTTTTTTCTGTATGTAATTTTATTTTGATTGGACATTTATCTCTTGCTTTTTTAAGTGGATTCTTGGATGAATTGTATTGCTGACATCTGTAATAGAGTGGGATTTTTTGAGATTTGTACCAGTGAAAACTGACAAGAGCTCTGTCAGTTGGTGTAATGTAAGTTCTACCCCAGTCCACCTTATACTTGACCCACACTTTAGGTGCCGGTGGTGGTTACAATTATAGAGATGAGAAATTGAATCTAATTTGCCAATTGTATACATTTTCCCATCCAGATCATTACCCACTTAATTTGTTTATACTCAGTCAATTTGAGACACTGCAAGAAGGTATTGTTTTTTATGTATTCTCTCTGTATGTATGTATTTTATTAAGAAATTTTTCATGTACGTTTTTAGTAATTGTATTTATTATTTAAATGTTGGCCACAGACCTGATGCATTTATACTGGTCTATTTATTATTATTAATTGTATTAAAGCAATCAATTGCTTTTTTAGTAAAATCTATACAGTGATGTTAATTGGATATGGCAAACGTTGATAATGGTTTTTGCATATGCATTCTGCAAATGATACTCTGCATTGCGTTTTATTTATTTTTTTCGTCTTCATCACTTTTTTCGTCTTCATTGTCCTCCTCCTCCTTCTGAATTTCTTTTTTAGCTTAAATGAGCTTTACATGTTTCCTCCTGTTTTTTTCTGATATACTGTATTGTTATTTTTAGAGCATCTGCAGCTTTGATAAATCAAGTCGTCTAATGCCCCTGATGAAGTCACGTGGTTGACGAAACGCGTTGGGCCTGTCGTTATACTGAATTATCACAGATGCTGTCAAATTGATTCATGTATATGATTATATTATCACTGTATTTTTTATGAGCCGTGTTGTTGGCTTTTATTAAATTTTTGATTGTGTAAAAAAAGTTGTGTACTTTCACCTTCTAGCGCACTCTGTTCCTGTTTTGTATTTCTATCTGTTCTGGGTCTCAGCTAACAGGGGACTCTCAGAGTTGCTGCTATCTTTAGAATTGGGCGCGGACTTTTGGGTTTCTTTTGTCTTCTTTGTGTCTATTTTCTGTTAGCTACCCAAAAACCGCTGCCGCTGCAATATGCCACTGTTCAAAGATAGAACCAAAAGGAGCTATAATGTAAAGAGCATTTTTGATGAAGAGGAATTTGAGTTGGATATGGAGGACGATGGAGATGACTACTTTGGGCATCTTAATGCCCTAGAGAAATTAGCCACTAAAGAATTAAAAGGGTGGTATGACATCGCCACGCTGGAAAAGTACCTCGAGGTGAACAGGATCCCGAGAGGTCTACGCCTTCAGAAAACGCCAACTTATGGCATTGACAATCCAGCCTTCCTCAAAATCTGGAACGCCATTCTTGATGAGTGTTCGGCTAAACTCATGACAGCGTTAATTAACGAAAGAAAAACTGAATTAGTGACATTGGAAAGTGAGATGGGTAGAATTGAAGGACTCTTGGTGAAATTCGACTCTAGTGAGGAATTTAAAAGGGACATTTCAGATTTGCAGTCTAAATTGGATACCCTGGAAAAAGAAATCATCCTGCGGAAACAAAAAAAGTTCATAAGAGACAAAAGGGACTATATCAGTGGCCATATTCACATTTGGCCAAATGAGAATAGGAACCCTGATATTCCATCCAGGAGATTTCGTCCAGCTAATAATAACTCCAATTGGGAAAAACCAAGACGGGGCCCATTCTGGGATAGAGAAGATAACATCTCTCGACCATTGAACCACTATCATAATAACTATCAAGGTCAGAGACCAAATGAAAGGTACAATGAAAGACCGAGAAGACATGAGTACCGCGATCAGAGGGATGATTACCATCAAAGAAGAAGGTTTAGGGACAGAATACCATCTTATCAAGATTCCTACCAACAACAGCGAAATGATAGGTTCAGATCCCCTTCTCCTCACCGGAATCAAAAACATTTTTTAGATGTAGAACAAGATTCGGGCCCTCCACACCGTACAGTGCGGGAAGAATTGTACACCCGTCTGGAATCCCCACATGGCCTGAAGCGCAGACTAAATGGAGACCCAGAGGGTGCAGAGGGGGTAAGCGGTTCTCCAAAGAAGAAAAGAGGTCCAGCCTTACCATCGCTAGGACCGGAGTTATTAACAACTCAACGAAAGAACTATCTACTGAAGAGAACACGCTATTAAACAAAGGCCTTAAGTTTGCGCCAGACGGCCATGTCAATCACTTCAATCTGTTTATCGACCTGAATAAATACATCAGAAACCTCACAGTTCAACGTCACTTCTTAAAGAACCAATCCAATGCTATCAAAACTGACAAAACCACCGATGTCAAGCCCTTAGTAGCCCCGGTTTCACATTTTTATCCGGTGGAATCTAGAGGAAGTCACCTGAATATCTTCTACGAAGCAGTCAGTGAAGATTTCAGGACTATAAAACCCAATAAACATCTACCAAAAAATCTAAACCCTCTAGAGAATAGAGCTTTGAAAACATTGAAGAGTGATGAAAACACAATTATTAAGAGTGCGGATAAGGGTGGAGCCGTCGTACTTCAGAATAGGTCTGATTACCTCACTGAGGCTGAAAAAATTCTAAGCGATGAATCCACCTACAAAAAAATTCCCGAGAATCCGTCCATGGTTTTTCAAGGCGAGTTAGAGTTACTCCTTTTTTCAGGCCTACAAAATGGGGTCCTTTGTAAGGAGGAATTTGATTATATCAATACAAAATTCCCAGTACTCCCAATTTTTTATCATATTCCGAAGGTCCATAAGGATAAGGATCGACCTCCGGGACGCCCCATAATAGCCGGTGTAAACTCTCTGACCGCCAACCTTTCTCACTTCCTTGATCTAAAACTGCAACCTTATGTCATGCAGAATATCTCTCATCTGAAGGATAGTTCCTCGGTTCTACAGTTGCTCAAAGGCAAAATTTGGTCAATGGACTATTGTTGGCTCACCATTGATGTGCAAGGTCTCTATTCGTCAATTCCCCACAGTAAAGGAGTTGAGTCTGTTGAAAAAATCTTAAGAAGTGACCCGAAAAATACTGACTCTGAAATATCGTTCCTCGTCAACAGCATGAAGTTCATCCTAACCCATAATCTCTTTGAGTTTAACAATGAGTTTTATATTCAACAACAAGGCACAGCTATGGGGACGAAGTTTGCCCCGGCATATGCAAATCTCCATATGCGTGCCTGGGAAGAACAGTTCGTCTATGGATCACGTTTTGAAGCAAATATCATCTTGTACAAAAGATACATAGACGATCTTTTACTGATCTGGCAAGGAGATGAGTCAAGTATTGAAGATTTTATGTCACATATACATGATAACGATTTCAACCTTAAATTTACATATAAATCAAATCCCACTAAGATCGAATATCTGGATTTGGAGTTGGAAGGAGTACCCGGTAAGGAAATTGCTACCCGCACATATTTTAAATCGGTAGATGCCAATAGCTTCATTCCTGCAACGAGTTGCCATTTTCCTGCCTGGAAGAACAGCGTGCCATTCGCACAGTTTTTGAGGATCAGACGTAACTGTAATGATGACAGTGAGTTCTGGTCCCAATCACAATTACTCTTTGACCGCTTTGTGGAAAGGGGATATAAGGTGGAGTTTGTAGAAGAGGCCAGAGGTAAAGCCTTTGCTCGTCAAAGGGAGGAGTTGTTATCTAAAATCAGCAAACCTCAAAGGGAACCCACAAGTAGACCTTTTGTGACGCAATTTAATTGCGAGAACCATCAAATCAAAAGAGTACTTGAGAAACACTGGTCTATTCTTCTACGAGATCCAGTACTTGGTCCACATTTGCCCCCAAGGCCTAATATGGTTTACCGACGGGCGAAGAATCTCAAATCAATTTTGGCTCCAAGTCGAATGAAACCATTAACTACCACAACTCCAAAAGTGGTCCACTTTTTAAACAAAAAACCAGGAGTGTTGCCTTGTAATAAATGTATTTGTTGCCCCCATTTGGAGAAAGCCCCTTTCCACCACATCATGGAAAACGGCAGAGAGTATAAAATTAAAGACGCAGTGACCTGCAACTCTGATTTTGTCATTTATAAAATCACCTGTAGCTGTAATTTGATTTATATCGGGAAGACCATAAGACAGGTCAAGTTGAGAATACAGGAGCATATGCGTAACATCAAGAACAGAGTTAAAGTACACAGCTTGCCCAGGCATTACCTGGAGAAACACAATTCTTTGGTTACAAGAGAGAATTTTAAATTCACCATTTTAGAACATGTTCCATCAAATCCTAGAGGTGGGGACAGAGGCCGTGAATTAATTAAAAAGGAAAGTTTTTGGATTTACTCCTTAAATTCCTTAACCCCGAAAGGACTGAACGAGGGCATAGATATAGTGGCCTTCTTATAATCCTCATTTCTTTCGTCTGTAGCCCTTGGTCCCCTGTCTCCTTATCATCCTCTATCCTTCATATACTTCTTGTATTTTTTTATATGCCTTTTTGAATTGAATAGGTTGTTTATATACTGAGCAAATTTCGATGGAAATGGGACGATGATGTACTGGTAGGAGCGTAATAACCACTTTTGTCCACTAACTTGTTATGAGTGATAATGGGGACCTTCTATGTTGTCCTCCCCACTCCTTAGTGTTATTAGGTCACTACCCACTTCTTTTGGGGCATTATTTATTTAGTTTTTGGATTAAATGAGGTTAGATTAGTTAATTTATTTCATTATTTATTATTAAATTTAATTTATATATTTTTCATCATTAACTAATTAATTATCAATTTATTTACACGATTAGTATTTATTAGGATATTTTTAGTATATTTTATACACACACACACATTTTTGATAGGTCATTATAAAATAAAAATAATATATTGAGTTACACACATTTAGTTTAAAATAGATATTCTGTATCACTTTATCCATGAGGGGTTTAATATAATGTTATAGTCTTATAATTATGGCTATTAATCTAAATACACGGTAATTAATATAAATATATGTGTAGGGGATCTTGTATTTTTATAATTGTTAGCACTCCTTTTAAATTGTATATTTCTCCCTTAAAGGAAGGGTTAATGTGACCTTTGTTTTTTGGATGGGTATTTTTGCCCATATTGAAGCCGCTGGAGGCTATACTGTGGGAGCTTCCTGGTACCATACTTAAGATGGCGGCGATTTGAACCGCTTGGCATATTTATAGGACGTTATAGGGGACGCATTTGCGTTCCATCAGTAGTAGTTGGCATCGGCTTATAATGCTCGGCGTTCGCGCCGTCTATTACAGCCCTTAGAGGGCGCAGTGACGCCATCCACGAGTGACGGGGCGACGCTTATGCGTTCCACCCCGATCCAAAATGGCGCCGGTTTGGAACGCACGGCGGGAGCGCCGTGCGTTCCTGTCTAAAATAAAGCATTCTTTTGGGTACTATATAATAGCGGAATTTTAGTCAGTCCATTAGTATGGTGATTAGTGATCAGGCCCGCATGTAAAGAGCCCTAAATACCATTAATAACCTTTTTCACTTCTCATAATTGAAAGGAAGTGATGTCATAGGCTTGGGCCTATATATAGCTTCCTGTTAGTACAGGGATTCACTTGGCTGTTTGGATACAGTGTGACATGCGTCCAGTTACCCAGGTTTATGTGAGTATTGGCTTCTTTATATAGGCTCCTGCTAGTAATCATGGTCCCATATAGTTTTTTTTCTGTATGTAATTTTATTGTGATTGGACATTTATCTCTTGCTTTTTTAAGTGGATTCTTGGATGAATTGTATTGCTGACATCTGTAATAGAGTGGGATTTTTTGAGATTTGTACCAGTGAAAACTGACAAGAGCTCTGTCAGTTGGTGTAATGTAAGTTCTACCCCAGTCCACCTTATACTTGACCCACACTTTAGGTGCCGGTGGTGGTTACAATTATAGAGATGAGAAATTGAATCTAATTTGCCAATTGTATACATTTTCCCATCCAGATCATTACCCACTTAATTTGTTTATACTCAGTCAATTTGAGACACTGCAAGAAGGTATTGTTTTTTATGTATTCTCTCTGTATGTATGTATTTTATTAAGAAATTTTTCATGTACGTTTTTAGTAATTGTATTTATTATTTAAATGTTGGCCACAGACCTGATGCATTTATACTGGTCTATTTATTATTATTAATTGTATTAAAGCAATCAATTGCTTTTTTAGTAAAATCTATACAGTGATGTTAATTGGATATGGCAAACGTTGATAATGGTTTTTGCATATGCATTCTGCAAATGATACTCTGCATTGCGTTTTATTTATTTTTTTCGTCTTCATCACTTTTTTCGTCTTCATTGTCCTCCTCCTCCTTCTGAATTTCTTTTTTAGCTTAAATGAGCTTTACATGTTTCCTCCTGTTTTTTTCTGATATACTGTATTGTTATTTTTAGAGCATCTGCAGCTTTGATAAATCAAGTCGTCTAATGCCCCTGATGAAGTCACGTGGTTGACGAAACGCGTTGGGCCTGTCGTTATACTGAATTATCACAGATGCTGTCAAATTGATTCATGTATATGATTATATTATCACTGTATTTTTTATGAGCCGTGTTGTTGGCTTTTATTAAATTTTTGATTGTGTAAAAAAAGTTGTGTACTTTCACCTTCTAGCGCACTCTGTTCCTGTTTTGTATATATATATATATATATATATATATATATATATATATATATATATATATAGCAATCCAAATAAGGAACGTCACTCCAGGTCTTTGTGCTGAAAAACGTAGTTTTTACTAAGTGCCTACGGCGTTTCGGGTCAAGCCCGTTTTCAGGACAGACGGGCTTGACCCAAAACGCCGTAGGCACTTAGTAAAAACTACGTTTTTCAGCACAAAGACCTGGAGTGACGTTCCTTATTTGGATTGCTGCATATGCATCGGGGTGACCCCATAAACAGGACGAGCACCCGGGCAAGTACCCAAAACGAGTTGGTGGGCAGTGCCGGACCTTTGCAAAAATCATATATATATATATATATATATATATATATATACACACACACACACATACCAGCAGTGCAGACCCCTGGGCATAGCAATGTATTGGGGCCCCTACTGATTCTCCAGCGGTAAGGGTGGGGGAAGCTTTGATGTCCCGCGGGTGGTAGGGGGTATTATATCAACCGCTCAGCATGTAGGGCCTGGATCAGTGATTTTCACTAATTACCCCTTTACTGCACAGATAGTGAGAGATGAGGTGGGAGAAGGGGGCATTGGGCTGAATGAAGGGGTCCTAATACATAACTTCCAGGGTGGTAGAGGATGTGTAATACGCAGAGGAGGGGTGTATAGTGGAGTGGGCTTATTATTCATAATTGTCTGGTGGGAGGACAGCTTGCTTGACTGCAGATATCTCCAGTTCCTGGAACTAGATTTCTTAGATTTCTCTGGTTCTGGGCAGAGTAGAGACAAGCTTCTAGTGTCCTTCAAAGGGGGAGAGTCCCAGCTTTTGGAATATATCCTCAGAAAAACTCTAAGTCAGACAGATCTTGAAATATCTGCCTGGGAAGAGCAATTAACAGGCTTGGATGGGGACCACTGCTTTGAAGTCAGATATCTCTAATTCCTCAGGGCCAATTTTTAAAATTCTTGTACCCCTGGAAAGAGGGGACCCTCAACTTTCAGTCTAGCACCCTTATGTTCCTGGGGGGTTTTCTGGGTACTCAGAACCCCCCCCCCCCTGCGTGCGCTACTGACATATACTGTATGTGTGTATAACTTCCTGCAGTGACTAGAATTAAAATAATAACATCTGTCCGCAACATGATTTTTTTTTTTTTGCTGGTTTTCATAATAAGAACCATTTCACAACTTTCAGAGAACCATAAACATTCATGCACCAATAAATCACATATTTGTTTGCTTTGAACAACATGGAGAAATCTGCTTACAAATGCAGAAGAATTCCTAAGGAATTTATCTTCAAGAGATAACATTAATGATGACTTATAACAAGGGTTCCAGAGCTGGAAGTCCAGGGACCAGGACTAAAAGGGGTCCATGCTTCCTCTTCCTCAAATGCTAACATAAGTTTGTGATGAGGGTCTGTACTTGTTCTTGGTACTAATATCACTTTCTCCTTCACTGAAAATATTGGTAAAATGCAGTCTGTTGTAAATATTCAACATACTATCCTAAATTTCCTGAGAAAGTTCAAGTTGGTGGCAGTCCCATGGGGTTGGTTCAGACAACAATCCAGGATTCTTGGTGTGATAAGTGGGTGTCCAAACATTTGGCCACCCACTTATCACACCAAGAACCCCGGATTGTAGTCTGAAGCAACCCCTTGGGACTGTCACGAACTGGAACTTTCTCAGGTCCTGGAAACAGACACCTGTTTTATCCCTGGATATGTACAGCCAAATTTGGATTAAAAGGCACAGTTATATCTGATTTACAGATCCTGTCCACAAAAACATCTCCAGTGGATCTTGGTTATTCACACCAGCATTGGGCCGACCTCACGGCCACAAGTGGATGCTGTACTTACCTATCACTGGGTGGTAACTATTCCTCCATTCATATTTCTATACCATTCAGGGGTATAGATAGGAACGGACTCTCTGGGACCATAATCATTTTGTGGGTGTTTTATTTTATTTTATTACTTATTATAAATTGTTTTACTGAATGTATGTTATTTTATTTATTCAATTATCATGTAAAAGATTATCCATTCCATTTATGAATTTTCTATTGAAATTATCCAATGCACTGCTTTCTTTTGTTGTCTAGTGCCCACAAAAAAGGTGGGTGCACCCAGGAAAATGCTGGGCATCCCAATGCGAACGCAGGCATGCCAAAGCCTGAATGTGGCGGGCAGTTGACATCACAGAACACACCCTTATATCAGTAGTGATACCCCCACCATGCTGGTCACCAACAGCCTCACACAACAGGCCCTTTAGAAATTTCAGCTCCAAGCCTATTAGAACCTTAATCTGGCATTGCCTTCCTGGCAAATATGATTTAGTGCAATGGATCCCTTCCACTGCATGCCATGCTCACAGAGCCTCTGGGTCATGCCCCCATAGCGGCAAAATGGGGGCGTGGGGGGGAGCCGCGAGTATAGGCCACGCCCCCAAATTATGCCACACACCCCGAAAATTTCAGCAGCGTCTCGTCTGCTGAGCTGCAAAAGTTGGGAGGTATGCGACAAGCATTGGGTCTACACCACTATGTCAACATGCAGCAAGGTCGACATGGGTCTAGGTCGACATGGGTCTAGATCGACAGGGTCATTAGGTCAACACATGCATTAGGTCAACATGGGCAAGGGCGACAGTCAAAAGGTCAACATGGGGTTTTTCACTATTTGGCAACTTGCACAGTGTCCCCACGCAAAAGCAGGCGGGCAGCTGCAGGCCGATGATGTCACAGGATGTCAACCGCTCACCCCATTCTCAGACCAGAAGCCACAAATATAAGTCTTTGCGATCAGGGGAAAAATCATTCGATGATCATCGAATCATCGAATGATTTTGCCCCAGTATGCTCCCCTGCGAATAGATGTTTATGCAAAACATCCATTTACAAAGCGGTGCGGAGGTTCAGGCGGCGGCGGGGGGCAGGCATTCGCATTCATTCGGGCGGCGTTAGCTGGCTCGAAAAGCAGCGACTTTATGATGCTTAGCAAGTCAACCAGAATCAGTCCCTGTGCCCCGTGTTACCCAAGTCTAACATGGAAGCTTTGTGCATTACATCGAATTTCCCTTTGAAAACTCATTGTGCACAAACAATAGTGAAATCATGCCGGGATATTGAGCTTATTTAGGCCTCTTATCATTCGGAGGAAGTGGTGAACTGTTTACTGATGCACGCAGAGAATCTGTCTACTATGTGGCAATGTTAAGACAGGCAGAGGGCTTGACAGCATGTAAATAAATCATGGTCATGAGAATCTGCATGCTAAAAAAGAGCAAACAGCTGGCAAACCTGACAGACAGGCCACAACCGGTAAGACGGGGTGCAGGCCTGCTTGTCTGATGTATGTATGCATGCTGCTTCTGAAGCTTAGCAGATAAGAATGCTGTGTCCTGGCTGTGTCGCTTGTCCCAGGTGCGGCCTGTTTAAGCCTTTTGAAGACTAAAGTCTGTGATGTTTGCCATACAATTAATAAAACCTAAGATGAGAGAAAGAAGTGAATCATTCATTGTAAGATTATTACTCATATACGCATTTTATAAAAAAAAAAAAAAATTTAAGGCCGGACAACAGTGATACACAAAGGGGGTTATTCTGGTTCAATCGGTCCTCTGCGCGTATACACGGAGGACCAATGTTTCGTTTGTGCGCATTTGCTTTGTAGAGTGTCTCCTAATAATGGGCCTTATTCTGGTTCACTCCTTCTGGAAAATTCCTTCTTAGATGGACAATACCATGTGCACTGCAGGTGGGGTAGATGTTACTTGTGCAGAGAGAGTTAGATTTGGGTTTTACTTCAAAGTGAGAGCTATATTGCAGTGTAGAAATAAATCAGCCAATATTTTCCCTGCGCAGAAACAAAATAACTCACCCAAATCTAATTCTCTCTGCACATTTTACATCTGCCCCCCTGTAGCGCACATGGTTTTGTCCATCTAAGAAGGAATTTGCCAGAAGGAGTGAACCAGAATAAGGCCCAATGTCCCCAAAAATAATATTTCCGAGGAGTGATAACTTATTGTTACAAAGAGGTAGACAACCCCATAGTTTCTGGGAGATGGTTTGGATTCCACCTCCAGAGGGACCAGTTCAATTGAGATGATGTTGTGCAAAATTTACTTAACCTGTTGCAGTGCCACTTATACCCCATTTCCACTAGCAAATATAACTGCCGGTACGCGCATCTACCCTGTTCTTTTGATAGTGGAAATGAGTCTTTGGTATAAATACTGGGTTGACTGACCCGGCAATCCAACTCAGGTAATTACCTGGGTTGGACCTGGGATGCTCCTGGTCCAGTGGACCTGCCTGGCAATATGCCAGGTGGGGATGCTAGTGGAAAAGGGTTCACAAACCGGGTCGCACCCAGGTTAGAGCCGGGTACAAAATTCCGGTTGCGACCCGGCTTGTGTAGTGGAAAAGGGGCAACACGGATGGTGTAATGGTTAGCATTACTTCCTCACAGTACTAAGGTCATGGGTTCGATTCCCACCATGGATCTAACTGTGTGGAGTTTGTATATTTATTATTTATTTATTTACAGTTTCTTATATAGCGCAGCAGATTCCGTTGCGCTTTACAATAGTAGACAGTGATAAGACAAACTGGGTAACAACAGACAGACTTGGAGGTAGGAGGGCCCTGCTGCAAGCTTACAATCTATAGGGATATAGGGGGGAAACATAAGGATATTCTTCCTGTGCTTGCGTGGGTTTACTCCGGTTTCCTCCCACCATCCAAAAATATACTGGTAGGCTAATTGGCTCCCAACAAATTAACCCTAGAATGTCTGTGTGCGTGTACATGTGGTAGGGAATATAGATTGTAAGCTCCACTGGGGCAGGGACTGATGTGAATGTTCAACTCTTCTCTGTAAAGCGCTGCGGAATATGTGTGCGCTATATAAGAAACTGTTAATAAATAAATAAAAGGGATATAAGTTGAAAGCACTATTGTATTTGTGCTATATGACACCCTCTTAATAACATGTGTCACAAACATTTTATTGATAGTATCATGTAAACTCGATAACACATATGGGACATTGATGAAAATACTTTACAATTATAAACGCACACTTTTCTGATTCTTTTTTTCTATTACAAATGATGGTAAGGCGCACAGTAAGGCGTATAAATTAGGTCATGCCGTGTCTAAAATTTTAAATGCAGTACATTTGAGGTGCAATGATGGGAATAGTACAGCTGACTTTTTATATCTATTTTAGTGCAACTTCTTTTGCATAAGGAAGCTTATTCAGCAAGAATTGTGGCATTACTTCTGAAAACATATACTTTCTATATGCATTGCAATTTAAAACATAATTTTTTTTATCAAAATATATAAAGTTTAGTAATAGTTGCAAAAAAAGTATTATTTTAATTTTATATTATTTTATATATATTTATATATTTTATATATATTTTATATGATATATTATCATATATATATATATATATATATACAGCGCTGCTCCCATCTGGTATCCGGCTCGCAGGACTTTGACAGGCGCAGAGATGTTTCCTCCTCGGCGTCTCTGCACAGAATGATTTCTTGGCCAATCAGGAGCCGAGAAAGTCGGCTCCTGATTGGCCAGAAATCATTCTGAATACAGACGCTGAGGAAGTAACATCTCTGCGCATCTAGAGCAGAGATGTTTCCTCCTCGGCGTCTCTAGTTAGAATGATTTCTGGCCAATCAGGAGCCGACTTTCTCGGCTCCTGATTGGCCAAGAAATTATTCTGTGCAGAGACGCCGAGGAGGAAACATCTCTGCGCCTGTCAAAGTCCTGCGAGCCGGATACCAGATGGGAGCAGCGCTGTCACCGGAGAGGATTCCGAGGTCGCCGCCGGGGACCAGGTGAGTTGGATTTGCTTCCTTAGGTACCCCTGGGGACTACCTCGGATCCCGGACCCCGGATTCTGCAGCCCAGGAGCCCCGGAACCCCAGGACCAGCCCCGGAACCAGGACCAAGGCCCCGGAACCGGACTCTTCTGCCCTGGAGCCCCGGAGGACGGACCCAGGATCCAGGGACCGACCTACGGGCTCAGGGTAGGTAAGTATCAGTGTGTGTGTGTTTTGTGTGTATTAAACTTTTATTTTACAGTGTGTCAGTGTGATTTTGTTAACTATTTTTTGTACTGCAGAACTACAAGTGCCAGCGGGCCCTTTAATGCCCCGCATGCTGGGACTTGTGGTTCTCCAAGTCCCAGCATGCGGGGTAGGCTTGCTGGGACTCATAGTTTGCCAGTATAAAACAATAGTTGTACTTCTTTTTTTTACACAAGCCATCAGCCCGATGCCCACCGCCCAGGGGCATCGGGGACAGCCCCGGACTATCAGCATGGGCTGGTAAGTCCTGGAGGGGGGGGACCCCTTCATTGGGGGGGTCCCCACTTCCCCAGGACCCCTGCCCATGCTGACCAGCCAGGGGGTTAATGCTTTGGCCGCGGGAGCATATATAATAAGTTTCCCCCGGCTGTGGCATTAACCTGCTGGCTGGTTGCGTCCGGTGCTGGTTCTTAAAATACGGGGGACCCCTAGTCATTTTGTCCCCCGTATTTTGGGAACCAGCGCCGGACCTTGAGCCTGGTGCTGGTTTCATGAAATCAAGGGGACCCCTATTTGTCGGGGACCCTGATTTTATGTCACCAGCACCGGCTCAGTGAGCCCGGGGCTGGTTATGCTCGGGCGGGGGACCCCGCGCTTGTTTTTTTTTTTTTTAACTTTGCGCTGTCCTGCAAACGTGCGATTTTCAGACATGAAAATCGCACATTTTCAGGACTAAATACAGCGCACCACTTCGCCGCAAATCGCCCCTCTTCGCACTTTTCAGCCTCCAATGCGCATCACATTAAATATGCGCATTTTGACTGAAAAGTGCGAAATGAAAAAAGGCGATTTGCGGCGATGTGGTGCGCGAATAAAACATGCGCATTTAGCGCAAAGCATAGAATGTCACCCACAGAGTCAATCACGCATACAGAAACACAGAGACAATCACAAGGTAGCAGACTAGCTTTCGAAGCTATTGCTTTGAGCGGGCTTAGCTAGTTTTACATATGTGTGTGTTTTTGTTTATATGCTTTAATTTATTTATTTTAAATAGTGGAACCTACAGTATGTAATGGTGGCCATACATTTATACGATATGGTCTTCTTTTTTCACATGAGTATGATCCAATCGGCCCATAAGTCTTGTGGAAAGTGCCATATCTTAAGTATAAATTCTACAGTAACTCCGATCTGAAGACACAAACTTCCTGAATGCATCAGACCTTCAAATGTGGGGATGTCATACCCCATTTTGAAGAAGGGAGCTGGGTGTTGCCCCCAAATGGCATAGCAGGTCGGTCATGGCATGATATTATTTCCTATTGCAGCTCAAGGCGCGGTTTGGATAGTGGAACAATCCTTTTGTTTTGAGTCATGGCAGCTGCTAGGGGGCTACAAGCTGTGCCTGCACACATCACGTCTTGCGTCTTCGAAGACCCAGGGATAGACAATCGAGGCAAAACTACACGATACTGCCCCTGCTTCCCCATTACTCTTGATTCAGCCACTTACATACAGTACATAACTGACTTTTTTAAATGTTTTTTTTAGACCTATGAACAACATAAATATAAAAGTAATACGACTATAATAATAATAATAATAATAATAATAATAATAATAATAACAGCAAAATTGTCACCAGGACCACCATGTTCATACTAAGAGCATTTTAGTGACCATCAGACAATATGGAGAGCATTCAAGTGAGCAACAGACAATACGGAGAGCATTACCGTAACCGCCATACAATTTTGACAGCATTACTGAGACCGCCATACAATATTAAGTGCATTTGTGTGACCGTCAGAAATGCAGAGAGCATTTAACGGGATACCAGACACCATGAATCCCACATCACCCCTCACTTGCCCATTTGCACATAATCCCTCACCAGTACTCCCCTCATATCACCCCTCAATATAAACCCCTAACAACAACGCTTTGTCTCCTATAGTTAATTGTATAGTACAGTCTGGTTTTGTGGTTTTTCAATGAAAGAGGTGAATGTATTCTCTTTTTGCCTGGTGTACCGGTGCTACTATAAATGTTGCTCTCCAGCTGAAAGAGATCTTAGCATCTCCATGTAGCGTGATGCTGGGAACTGTTGGTGGAACTTAGGAAGGAAGCGAATGCTTGTGACTGAAGAAATGGTGCCCCGCTTTGGTAGTAATCACAGTCATGGCCAATTTGGTGAGGCCAGAGCCTTCTTGGGACCCGCTGGTAGCTTATACCCCCTCACACCAGAAGCAAATTTCCGGGTTAAAGATTTTCAAACTGGGAATTTGCTGAAAAACCTAGGTTTTTCTGGGTGTGAAAGGGTCAACACTGGTCTTAAATCAGGGTGTGAATTGGGGTCAGGCTTCACCCGGGAAAACAGCCGGCCCTCAAAAATGCCAGGTAATTGCTAGGTTGCCGGTGTGAAAGGGGTATTAGTTTACCTAACTGTAAATCTGACTTTGCCTTAGCCAACATCATGTAGATCAGGGATGGGGAACCTTCGGCCCTCCAGCTGTTGTGGAACTACAAATCCCAGCATGCCTTGTTACAGTTTTGCTATGTGGCCATGCTACAACTGTTGCAAGGTATGCTGGGATTATAGTTCAACAACAGCTGGAGGGCCGAAGGTTCCCCATCCCTGATGTAGATGAAGGATGACTCTTTCAGAGACATCCTTCATTTTTGTGTATGGAGGACCCAGAAGTGCCCCCCGCCGCCAGCACCATATGCAGCTGTCTAATGGTAGCGACGGGCCTGCGAAGACCCCAAATCGTATTTCAATGCACATCCTTGGGTTTGCATACAGATAGAAATCCAGACCATTATATCCTACACTAGCGCCAATATAGGAAAAACATAAGTTTTCTTAAAGTTTTCTTATTCTTGATTTCAGCAAGCATAATTTAGAAACCATTTTTCTAGATTTAACTCCACTCTGTTAGTTTCATGTCAATTCTAGTGTCATACACTGAATATTAATGTCTGGATAATTCTGTAGTAGATGCAAGGAGTGATTGCAGCAACATTAAAAAAAAATCACCTGTAATATAATGAGCTGTTCTAAAAATCAGGAACAACAGTGTTTTAATTAATTAAACTTGTCAGCAGAGGCAGAAGTTGTCTTTTATTGTGGAAATAGATATAAAAATGATTATTTAAATTGGGCTTTAAAAGTTATAATTGACATCAACATAATTTACAGATGATTGGTTTGTAATGCCTTAAACAGGAACTTTACTTTAGTTCTCATTTTATTTTATCTTCCAACTACAATTAATTGTGTAGAATTTTTCTTTACAATATTCCAATACATATATATGAACAAAGAGAGGGTACAGAGTGCGCTTATGATATACTAATATACATATAATATAAAAGATATTTATTTATAACAGGTTTTACCTTTATAATATTTTGTATACAAAAGATAAAAAACAAACAAATACAATTCAGTTCGTATCCTGTATGTGGTTTATTCGCAGTATGTGATCAAAACATATGAATCTGGTCCAACGCGTTTCGTCAACTAGGTGACTTCATCAGGGGCGAATAGTAGTTTCAAAATGAATGATACTAGTAAGATGTCAATATGGATATAACCATAAGGGTAGGTAGGAGCATCTCCTTCTTAGGAGTTAGTTAAACAAGAATCCGATATAAAATTCAAAACAGATCGAACAGATTAAACAGCCCAGCAGTAGGTTCTTGAAGGTTCAGACAACCACAAGGGAATAATGGTCCCAAGTAGGTGTGTCAGCTCTGAAGTCCAAAGCTGAAATCAGCCACACTATATAAAATCAACTCCACGCAGACATGGATAGTGGGGGTATGAAAAGGTCGGAGGACGCGTACCGCTGCCCCTCGCGGGCTCGCTGTGCTCGCCACGCTTCGGGTTGGTGTTGATAATGGGGGTGCATTTAACATTGAAAGCACCCATCAGGGTGCTTGTACAATTAAAATTTGCATCGCATCGCATGTCATTTGCTGGCATGCAATGCTATGCGATATTTCATTGTACAAGCACTCCTGTTAATTTAATGAATGTCGCATCGCACACCACTAAATATGGTATGCGATGGGCGCCATGCTAGGAAACAAGTACCCCCTCCTGTTAGTGAGGGACAGTGGTTTGAAATTGGAAGAAAAATAATATCGGAGTGCGCTAGTAGTACCACCCAACAATACAATAAAAAGTTTTTATGTAATTCACTTTCATGTATCCGATGTCCAGTGGCGTAACCCGCGGTGGCGGGGAGGCGCAGAGCAAGTTTGGGCGCCGGGGGTCTGCGGGGCTATAGTTACCCGCTGCTGTCTGCGGTACCTGCCTGCCGTGCCGTGACTGCTGTCACAGTCCCGTCTCTCCTAGCGCTGGCTCCTGCTTCTATAATGAAAACGGACACTTAGAAAATGGCTGCCCCCATACTGCAGACAGTTTTCTGTCTGCAGTATGGGGGCAGCCATTTTCTAAGAGTCACGTTTCATTATTAGCAGCAGGAGCCAGCACTACGGGACCGTGACGGCACGGCAGGCAGGTACCGCAGACAGCAGCGGGTGTGCAGGTATGGGCATGGGGGGGGGGCTGCCGAGGGGAGGGGGAGTGGGGGCGAATTTTTTTTAGCGGCGGGGGGGCGCATAATAAGTAGCTACGCCACTGCCGATGTCCACAAGTATTCAAAATAAGATGCATGATTTGTTCATAGAAATGGCTGTTTATTAGAAAAGGAGATACCCAATGCGTTTCATTACATAGACTTCATCAGGGGTATGAACAAGTAATAGGATCAAATTGGATCTAGACATTTTAAGAGTAATCTCTATGGTACATAGTGACAGATAAAATCAATTCAATTTGGCAAAAAAAGGTATAGAATGACCTGATCAAATAGGTAACAGGATATAGGTCACTGAGACAAAGACTACAGTTCAATTCAAGCCAACCTTTTCTTCCACATCATACTACTTTTTCCTTTGCTAGCCGTTTGCAAGGTGCTTGACAGTAAGTAGGCACCTGGCAGTGGTAACTTGCCGTTTAGTGGGAGTGGTAAGAAAAAAGAAGGTGTGCGGAAAAAAAAACCACAGCTGGGAGTTTGGCAGGCGTGTCCAAGCGTTTTAGGGGATGGTGTGTGACATCAGCTCCAGGCCGGATAGGCAGTGGCTTCAACAGGTCGGCTGGACCTCGGAGAAATTGAAAGGGCATGGCCACCAGGCAGGGGTGTGGGCTCTGGGACCTCCGGGCTGCAACTCAGCTGAAGAGGCGATGGGGGAGCAGGAGCCGGGTAGAGTCCCGGGCCCCAAAATTCCTGATGGGAGCCCTGTCTCCTGTCCGGTCACCCTGTGCAGAGAAAAAAAACTGGGGCGAGTAACTGTTGTCACGGCCCGCCATGTGCGCAACACTTACCTCCGCTCCCGGCAACGGTCCCGGTCCACGCTGTCCAGCTGTCCTGGTCTCCGGGCGGCATGTGACAGTTCCACGCCGGCATCCTCCATGCTGGCTCCGGTATATTCTCTGGGCATGCGCGGAGCTGGGCGCCGTCATCCGGATGTCTTCCCAGTACTGTCTGCAAACATGTCTCCTGTGTGGGGGCGGCCATATTGTTGGAGTCATCAATCACTCAATTATGATGTCATCCTGGATCTTCCAATCACTGGGCTTCTCTGCACATATATTCTGGCAGCCCAGGACTATTAATCAGTCAGTGCAATGTTGTCCATCAGGTAGAAGCTCTCAGCTCTATCACAGGCAATTACTGCAGTAGTTCATTCCGCTGCAGCCTGACCTCCAGGTGTTTTTGCTATAGACACCATCCTGATCCGTATTCCTCTCTACTGGTCGGTTATTGCTCGGAAAACGGTACTGCTGGTGTACTCAATCCTACCGTCACGTATCCAGAGATGGACACTGACATTCACCCCAAAGGTGGGTGTTCTGTGTCACCGTGCACACGGTGGTCCTCACCTGTGACAAAGCGCAAGTGAGTCCGGCATACATTCCTGCAACGGCCTACTCAGCAATTATCATCATCTTCATTATCGTCATTGTCATCATCTTCAATATCATCATCATCATCTTCAATATCGTCATTATCATAATCTTCAATATCATCATTATCATCATCTTCATTATCGTCATTATCATCATCTTCAATATCATCATTATCATCATCTTCATCATCTTCATTCTCCTCCTCATCGGTATTCGTTGGGACTACTACTGTACTGTTTAAGTCCAGAGACACCTGCTCCCCGTAGGGCGTATCCATTATTCCACTAACCTATGCAGCACAGTTATATCAAGGAACCCAGCTTCCGTTTCACTCCAGCTTCCCCTGAACAGAGTCCTCAAAACGTGACAACTGTATGGACGAATTGATGGCATTCACCTCCATATAAGGCCCTGACCAGACATTGCTGGATTCAGAATATTACAGATAAAATTCATCCTTTAGGGGAAGTGTAAAGATGTTTCATTTTCATGTTTAGTGTATATTGCCTGGGAAAGCAGTGTACTTACATGAAAACTATGAATAAAATATGGCAAGTTCCTTGTGCTTATTTCGCCTGGTAGACACCCTTGTAACACATATCCCCAGAGACTCCCAGCCCTGAAGTAGAGAGAAATTAAAATGATTAAAAACTCCTAGGCTATGCATGGGTGAATCTGCCTGGAAATGTTCATGAAAGGAATCAGGCTCCTATGAGTGCAGTTCATCCTTCGTCTCTGCATATGAGACATGTAATGCATCACGCTGGGCAATTAGACAGGCACACTGTTTGTCTAGAGCAGCAGTTCCCAAACTTTTTCCTCAACCATACCTTTTGATTAGGCTTTTTTTTAATTTATGAGTAACCCCCCCCCCCCACCCCCCCATCCTCCAGTGGCGGTTTTTACCTATGAGCTGCAAAGCTTAAGCCCCCTCCACCCTGGTAAAATCCGCCACTGTGTGAAGCCAAATGCAGTCTGTGAGACTGTACTGGCTTAACTGTGACTGGCAGTGGCTTCTTATTGGAATTCCGACCTGACAGTCACCCAAGGCAGACCCAATGGGAGGTGTTCCCTCCCTCTGGGATGCCTGTGTGCGGCAGCAGCCCATAAAAACGGGTTCTGCACATGCGCAGTATCCAGGGCTCATGTGCTGGACCTGGGACCATGAATATGCTTCTATGGAATGCTGCCAAAGCAGCCCATAGAGGCTTGGGGCCAGAGCATGCGCAGTATTGAAAAAGCTACTGCACATGCGCTGGTCATGTGCTGTCTGCTGACTACACATGTGATGTGATGGGTTATGGTATGTTAGACTCCTCCCATCACTTTGTGCCTCCACAATGCTGCCATGTATGTGCTGTCTGCTGACTACACATGTGATGTGATGACCTTCTGCAGTAACTTGCTGGGGTCCTGTCAGTATTTTTATTGTATGATGGGGTCCTAGAGCAAAGTAGTTTGAGGACCCCTGCTCTAGCGGATCGATGTGCCCAATCCTTTGAAAATGCAGTGCAATGTGAAGATATGGTCAATGACTACATGCTCAGCTGGGGTCCCGGTGATGGCACTGAACAATATCATTGATGATATCATTCAGTGTTCACCTCGGGGGTCGTTTGTTTGTGTGGCACAGCTGGAGAAAATCCCAAGCAAACAGGAGAACAACATACAAACTCCACACATGTTACCTGGTAGCAATTACAGAGCTCTGCTGTAATGAGTAGATATTATTCTCAGAAACACAAAAAATATCTTGAAATAAATATACATTCGAACGTATTTAAAATTATTTCAGATTTCAGTTTTTCTCACTGCTATAGATACATAATATGTAACAGAGCAGTGCCCCCAATTCAGAGCATGCATCATAGCCGTTCCCCTCAATCTATATTAAAGCGCTGCTCCTCACCTCTATGGGGGGAATACAAGTGTTGTGTGCACCAGGGGCCTCTAGATGGTGCTGGAAGAGCAATTCAAGTGTTGCTCCATTCTTGCGCCTACTGCCACTGGCAATGATATAACTGTTATGTTGTTCTATCAATTTCATGGGCTGTTAACTAACTAGTTGATAATATACCACACTGTAATGCTCCAATTTATAATATGACACTGCTATGCCCCCTATTTATAATATGCCATAATATAATGCCCCCAATTTATAATATGCCACACTGTAATACCACCAATTTAAAATATGCAGGTACAGAACGGTAAGCCCAGCATTACACTCTGTGGGTGTGGGGCCAGGCTGATATATATATATATATATATATATATATATAAATATGGGGGGGATCCCCTTCCTGCGCTTAAATAGTTGGAGCAGCACCTCTGAGGGGTCCTCTGTTAGGCAAGACCCAGATGATAGAAATGAGAAGAGGAGGGGGTTTTCAGAGGGCGCTATTGATCGTAACAGAATCACTTCAACTTGACATTAACATTTAATATAAAATAAACAAACATATAAAAAAAACATATTAGGGTATCAAATAGACACTGTTTGTGAACAATCGTATGTTAATACAGCTCGATTCAATTCAGTTGGTCGATGAGGTTGAAAACAAGGAGCCATGAGGTTTTCAACCTCATCGACCAACTGAATTGAATCGAGCTGTATTAACATACGATTGTTCACAAACAGTGTCTATTTTGATACCCTAATATGTTTTTTTATATATATGTTTGTTTATTTTATATTAAATGTTAATGTCAAGTTGAAGTGATTCTGTTACGATCAATAGCGCCCTCTGAAAACCCCCTCCTCTTCTCATATATATATATATATATATATATATATATATATATATATATATATATATATATATATATATATATATATATATATGATTTCCACTTGCACCTTGACAAAGGGGTGATTAAGACCCCGAAACGTTGGTCCTTTCTTTTGCCACAATACACTTTTGAAGAATCCCATTTGAGTGCCGCCTCTTCCATTCCTCTACCTTTCTGTCCTGGAAGGCACCGGGGTATTCGGACCCAGCTGCGGGAGTGCCAGGCCTTCTCCATTATCTATCTATCTATCTATCTATCTATATATATATATATATATATATATATATATATATATATATATATATATATAGGATAGTGAAGAAACAACAGCGGCACTCTGGGGATTTTTAGAAAAAATATATTTTCAGCAAAAAAAGCTTCCAACGTTGCGGGGTATGTGACACCCCTTTGTCAAGGTTATACGTGCAATTGCACGTATAACCTTGACAAAGGGGTGTCACATACCCCGAAACGTTGGAAGCTTTTTTTGCTGAAAATATATTTTTTCTAAAAATCCCCAGAGTGCCGCTGTTGTTTCTTCACTATCCTGTACTTCTGTTCCTGAAGGCACCTGGGTTACTTATACTGCTGGAGGAGTGCCAGGCCTACACCTCTACATATATATATATATATATATATATATATATATATAAGTATATATATATATATATATATATATATATATATATATACAGGGCTATTTTTCAGCAGGCTCCAGCAGGAACTGAGGCCCTTATTCTAGTTCACTCTTTCTGACAAAATATTTCTTAGATGGACAAAACCATGTGCACTGCAGGTGAGGCATATAAACACAGAATATGATGGCAGATAAGAACCACTTGGCCGATCTAGTCAGCCCCTCTTTTTAAACATGTTACCTCAAACCATATTTGTTCCTTATTTCTTTGTAATAGCAGCTGAAGAGGGCTCTTCACAGTAACCTCACGACATCAGGGGAACGCTGCACTACTGGGAACTGGCGTTCTGAGACCTTAGATGTCTGTTCAAGTGTGTATTTGTTTATTTGGTCGTGATCTACCTTTTGGCCAGGTCTACTTTACAGAGGCCCCTCAGAATAATGTTGTTTCTATGAATTATACTTAACAATCTGACCAATCAGACAGCTCCAGCAATGTCAGCTTGTTCTGGATGTAACAATGTTTGATTTCCTTACTTTATTCTAATACTCCTTTCCAGACTGCTAGAACTCTGTGAATTATACATGAAACAAACATACCATAAAGTATCCTTTTCATACCGCATGTTGTGGTAAATTTCTTGCTGTGTCACATTTAATTAACATAACTTAATGAAATGAAATGATAATTATCCCTTTAATTACACTGTTTAAGGGAGCAAGCACACTGGGATTTAGACAATGCAATTACACATAATACCATGGCAACAGTAACAGGTGGCTGCAATTTAATATCAAATATAAACACATGATACTTGTCCTTTGACCTTGTTTCTAGCCAGAGGGCAGTCCATTTTGTAGTTAATACTCGCTAATAGGCCCGCTGAAAATGTTAAACAAACCAGTGCGATCCAATGACGACACTCAGTTTTGTATAAGCAAAAGAGTCACACTGAAAGATTTGTGTTCATTAAGATGTATACATAGCAGTAGACAGAACCCATCAGCAGCCCATGTGTTTCCTTCCCAGACTTCGGATTACTTAATGCATGGTTCCACCCGAAACTGGAAATTCAGCTGTGGGTGGAATATTTAACGTATTAATCTGAAAAGCTTATCGTCATCCGACAAATCAAAAACGTTTCTCATGATTAATTTTTCTTTTGTTTTTATTTTAGTTACTTATCATTTTTATATATGTCTAGTGTCTGATTGTGTGTCTCTGAAACACTGCCATCTGTTGGCAGCGAGTGAAACTACATCTCTTTCTCCCTCACACATGCACAAACATAGAGGCAATCATAAGGTAGCAGACTAGCTTTCGAAGCATTTGCTTTGAGCAGGCTTACTAGTTTTGGAATACATTAAGACAGGGTGCCTCAGGTTGGTAGTCTAGCACAATTATTTATGGTTAAAGTGATAGGTAAAAATTAGTGCTAGTGGCAGCCAATCATAAAACACTAGTTTAAATCCTGTTTTTACTTTCACTTTGAGCTGTGACAGTTTTTAGCCCACAAACTCCCTCCCTTTCTCCATATCCAGCAAGTTTGAAACAGATTAGTGTCCTACCAAAAATTGCTTTTACTTTCTGTTATGAAGTCTTTTAGCACACAAAGGTGTAATTTAGTCAGTGGAGTTACCTCTAGTGGTCTGTGGCGATACTTCTCCTTATAGAGGTGAAGAATAGTTAGCTATATATATACATTGGACACAGAGTAGAACACTACTGCTGGTGATACCAGGAATTTTCCTTGTTCCTTTGAAAGATTATCTCTAAGAATTATAAAATTATCTATCCATTGGAGAAATAATTCTGAATTGTGGTCCTGATCTCAGACATCTATGTATGTGGAGGCGCACTGATCGCACAAATATCTGATCTGTATCAGAAACCAAATATTCAATTGATCTTCTTCATACTTTAAAAGAGAAGAATGACTATGGACCAGTAAACAGACTGTATATTTAAGTTATAATACATCCAGTGAGGAATTCATTCTTGAGCCATTGACAGTAATACCAATACTGCAAATTATTCATTATTGAGAAACTTTTATACAGATCCATTAAGATATATGTAAAGCAACCCTGATGAAGTCTCGTAGTGAGACGAAACGCGTCAGGCTTTTGTATACATCCACTATTTAAAAGAAAATCCTCTGTTGAGAAACAATTGTGTGAACAACTATTTGTTTTAAAAAGTGATTTTATAATAAATGTTTTTTATTTGTGAAATGTGTCTATAAATGTTTTAAGACAGGAAAGACTATTGTAACAACAGGGCGCTATCTAGCACTATTTTGGTGAGATATATATATATATATATATATATATATATATATGTATGTGGACAAACAGAAGCACAATTGTACACCACCACATAACTGACCCTAAAAGCCCCCATACACTAGTGTGAGGTATAGCATAGTCACTAAGCAGTTCTTAGGCAGCTGGACCACATACAATACATCATGTGCGGTCCTTTTGCAAATAATTTACCGTATGCAATCCCAGTCAAGGCTGCTGGATTCAACTAATCCTTGTGGCAGCCATTTCTGGATCCGATGCGTATAGGACAGCACCTCGGATCGGATTCAGAGGTAAAATACATACAATGTGACACTTCACACAATTTATTGGCCCAATGGGACCACTTTGTGTAAAAAAGGCCCATATTCCACTAGTGGATGGGCACCTTAATTATGACAGGAAAGCACAATTTACAATTTCCTTACTAAAAAACTTTTATTCTAGGGGCCAGTGGTCAAAGTGGGGCAGTATACGGCGGTATCCGCCACTTAAATCTGAGGATAAAAAAAAGTTTTTTTTCCCCCTCAGGGCGCACTCTGACCACTCAGCAGCGCGTCCTGTGCTTTCATGCTGCAGCTCCAATGGCAGAGGAGGAGTCCATTCTGACTACTGTTCTTCCACATCTCCTCCTCCCCGCCTGATCCTTCACACCGAAACCGGCACATCTTTACCCATCCGCCGGCGACGCAGCGGGGGAGACAGCACTGCACCTACTCACTCACCAGGTGCACAGCAGGAGGGCCCTCACACAATGACTGCAGCAGCCGCCGGCCCTCACTGCTCTCCAGAGAGGAGAGGAGTGGTCTGACAGCTGCAAACATGAACCTCAGCAGGCAGAACAGCGGTGAGCATAACAGCCTGCGTCTGTGGGTGTGCAGGCGGCTCAGGGTTCGGGATTATCATTAGCTAATATGTGTGTGCGGGCAAGGGGGACTTTCACTAGCCAGCATGTGTGTAGGGGTGAGGGGAGACAAAACGGGAAGGGTGTGGGGGGGACTAATTGGGTATTTATTCCATAATATGTGGAAACAATGTCTGGGGTACTAATAAGGGTAATATTGTGGGTAATTCATGTGGTGCTCCAGGAATATTATGTAATAACAGTAATCTTACCTCATTGATGACCTTAGGGTATGGGAAGGAGCTAACGACATAGGAAGAAGTTTCAAAACTGTAAATAGGTCGGGCAGTGGGAAGGGTGGGGAGGCCTGCAGAGAGTCTACTAAGGGGTGAGGTGGGTACGAGGAAGTTAGTAAGGAATACAAACAAGTCCAGAGGAGAAATTTAACACAATGGCCCTTATTTTGATCGGTGCGGCCCGATCAGAATATGCGGCCGCAACCGTGCAGGCGAATCCCCGCCTTCCATACGGATCGCCACCTGCCGTCCGTACGCGGATATGTGGCGATCCGCATGAAATTGGACGGGGATACGCCTCCTCCGTCTTGGGAGCTGCCCCTGCATTCGATGGTCGCCGAACATCGAATGCAGGGCCGCACGCTCCACCAGGTCCCGCAACACAAGACCACACGGACACTTGTCCGTGTGAAATCATGTATGGGGGCGGGCAGCTGACATCCGGCGATGTCAGATGCCCGCCCCGTACCCACGCGTCACGGCCTCATTACCATGCATACGCCCCGCGTTTGCATTGGAACGCCCATGAAACGGGGGGCGTATGCATAGGGTAATGAGGCTAAGTAGCCCCTCACGCCCCTCTACGCCCCCTGTGCGGCGTATAAAGAATCCGTGCGGCGAAATCGCCTGCACATGCGCAGAGTGACCTCTGCACATGCGCAGACGATCAACATCGCCGGTCCGTCCGCATGCGGGAATTTCCGCACCGATCAGAATAAGGCCCCATGTTAGGGACGCAAATAAAAATAAACATAAAATAAAATGCCTACTGGCTAATGCAAGAAGCTTAGCAGGTAAAATCGGGGAACTTGAAACTGTGGTCACTAGGGACGATTATGACATTATTGGTATTACAGAAACATGGTGTAACGAGTCGCACAATTGGGCATTATGCATGGAGGGATATACACTCTACAGAAAAGACAGGGAAAATAGAAATGGCGGGGGGGGGGGTGTGCCGATATGTAAAAAAATAACTTAACATCATGTGAGAAAGAAATGAGCACAGGCACAGAGGAAAACTACACGGAGGCCGTGTGGGCAGAGATAACCGACAATAACAAAAAAACTAATAACAGAATTTTAATAGGGGTATGCTATAGACCACCAAACATAAACGAAGGGGACGAGTCTCTTCTTTTAAACCAAATCAAACAATCATCAGATCAGGGTCAGGTATTAATTATGGGGTATTTCATTTACCTGATATTGATTGGAAAAATGAAAAATGTAAAACAGCAAGAAGCAGTGGGTTCCTAAGCTTACTTAAAGACCAGTTTATCGCACAAACGGTAGAAGCTCCAACTCGTAATAAGGCATTATTGGATTTGGTTTTAACAAATAACATAGATTTAGTTTCAAACACAAAAGTAATTGAACACCTAGGGAACAGTAACCACAATATGGTTTCACTGGAAATCAACTTCAGTAAATGACATCATAAAGGATTGACAAAAATACTAAACTTCAGAAAAGCTAACTTCAAATTATTCAGAGAAGCCCTAAAAATAATTGTGTGGGAAACAGTTTTTGAGGGGATAAATGCTGAGGAAATGTGGGATACTCTAAAAAATGTACTCGAATCATTAACTATTAAATACATTCCTAAAGTAACTAAGGGTAAATTCAATAAAAAAAGCCACCATGGTTGGACAAAAAAGTAAGGTCAGCTATCAACAATAAAACAAGAGCATTTAAATTCTATAAAAATAACTTAAATGAGGAGGCGTTCACCAAATACAAAGAATCAAACAAAATTTGCAAAGGGGCAATCAAAGTAGCTAAAAGGGATTATGAAGAGCGCATAGCCACTGAAAGTAAAACTAACCACAAGAAGTTTTTCAAATACATAAATAGTAAACTTATAATTAAGGACAACATAGGCCCACTGATATCAATGGAAAAAGTTTTACAGAGGACAAGGGAAAAGCAGAACTGTTAGATGAGTTCTTCTCATCAGTGTTTACTAAGGGAGGGCAGACTGTGGAACGCACACATACCACAAATGGAATGAACAAGCCAGACCTCAATATTGTATTCTCTACCGAGGAAATTATATTGAGGATCAGCAAAATCAAAACAAATAAATCACCTGGGCCAGATGAGATTCATCCTAGGGTACTAATGGATTTAAGGGAGGAATTAGCTACCCCTCTACATTATATCTTTGATAATTCACTATCATCAGGAAAGGTACCAAAAGACTGGAGAATAGCAGAGGTAGTGAGATTATTCAAAAAAGGAAAAAAGGAGGATCCTGCTAATTACAGACCTGTTAGTTTAACATCAATAGTGGGTAAACTATTTGAAGGAGTTTTAAGAGATGGTATCCAGGAATATTTAGACCTTCATAGTTTACTCAGTAATAATCAGCATGGGTTCGTGAAAAATCATTCATGCCAAACTAATCTACTTGGTTTCTATGAAGAGGTTAGCAAAAACCTTAATAATGGAAACGCTGTAGATGTGATTTTCCTAGATTCTGCTAAAGCCTTCGACACATTACCACACAAGAGGTTGATAAATAAAATGGAGGACATGGGATTAGGGGCAAATATCTGTAGATGGGTAGGGAACTGGCTGTGTAATAGAGAACAAAGAGTGGTCATGAACAGTGCCGTATCAAATATGACACCAGTACTATGTGGAGTGCCACAGGGTTCGGTTCTTGGGCCCATTTTGTTTAACATTTTTATTAACGATATTTGGATGGGGTTACTCAGTGATGTATCCATCTTTGCGGACGATACAAAACTGAGCAGAGTTATTAAATCATCAGAAGATGTCACCACGCTTCAAAATGATCTTGACAATCTAGATGAGTGGGCAAAAAAGTGGAAGATGAGGTTCAATGTAAACAAATGCAAGATCATGCACCTTGGGAGACATAACCATTGTGCTAGTTATAACCTAAGCGGGGATGAATTGGGTAAATCAGTACTCGAAAAGGATCTAGGTGCGAAATGCAATAGGGTGTGTTTTTTTTCGCAAGAAAAAAAATCGCACCAAATCGCACATTTAAAAATCGAATTTTTTGCTGCAAATTCGGATATGTAATGAGATGCGAATTTGTGGCAAAAAAGTGCGGTTGGGTTGCGATTTCGGGCGATTTTTACTCATGAAATGCATTTTAAAACATGCAATATTGTGTAAAAAACAAAAACGGGAAAAAAACTGCGTGGGGTCCCCCCCCCCCCCCCCCCCCCTGAGCATAACCAGCCCTGGGCTGAAAGAGCCGGTCCTGGTTTCATAAAATCACAGGAACAACCAAGTTGGGGTCCCCTGGATTTTATAAAACCAGCACCAGGCTCAAGGGCCGGTCCTGGTTCCCAAAATACAGGGGACAAAATGACTAGGGGTCCCCCGTATTTCAAGAACCAGCACCGGGCCCAACCAGCCAGCAGGGTAATGCCACAGCCAGGGGGGAGACTTTTTATACAAGTCCCCCCGGCCAAAGCATTCAGCCCTCTGACCGGTCAGCATGGGCAGGGGTCCTGGGGGAGTGGGGACCCCCTAAAGAAGGGGTCCCCCCCTCCAGAACTTACCTGTCCATGCTGAAGCCCGGGGCTGTCCTCGATGCCCCTGGGCAGTGGGCATCGAGCTGATAAATGGTGTAAAAAAATAGATGAAAAACTATTATCTTATACCGTGGAACTATGAGTCCCAGGAAAACCTCCCCCGCACGCTGGCACTTGTAGTTTCACAGTAAAAGAAATAGTTAAATAAACACACACTGACACCCAGTAAAAATAAAACTTTAATACATACAAAGCCCATACATACTGATACTTACCTATCTTGAGCCTGTCGGTAGGTCCCAGGGTCCGGGGGCTTGGTTCCTTTGGAAGGAAATCCTACTCACCAGGTCTCCCGACACCTTCTCCATCTTCTCCATCTCCGCCGTCTCCGCCGCCGGTAGCCAACTTTCAAAAGGGGACCCACACCTAATGCCACTCCATAAATCACTGTCCTGGACTCAGTGGCAGATGATGTGACCCCCCCTCTTTGAATTTTGGACTGTGCTGGAGTCCCACCTCTGTAACTGCCACTGGCAGGGAAGTCTAGGAATAGAGCATTTTGTTCCTAATGGAATGGGTCATGTTGGAGGGTATGAAGTTGGGTATGAAAATTATAAAAACAGGGAGCCCCGTACTAGTCCATGCCCCCTTTACTGTAGGCCCTGCCCTCTCTCCTCTTAGCCCCACCCCATTTTTTGCGCCAGGTCCCAATTTGAAGATTAGCAATGCTGGGAGGTATGGCAGTATAAGGCTGTATAATATACAATTCAAATGCAAAGTCTAGAATCTGATTGTGTGCGCATTCATATACTGTATATTCTCTGTAATCCCTAGATTGATGCACATATGACAGGTTCTCAGCATTATGTCCATCTGGAATATCTGCCTCTTTTTTTTCTTATTTGTGGCAGGAGTCTGAGTATTCTACACAGAAAACCTGTTTTACAGATGCAATAAAGAGAGAAAAAAAAAGAAATAAAACCTTGATGGAAATACAGAGAGCAAGATTTACAGACGTGATTAGACCTTGAACGTTTTCCATTGCAACAGAAGCACTGCAGTGACATTGCTGCATTGGATTGCTCTAAGACTTCTGCATTTCATTAATTTAAGAGTAACCCATAGAGACAGTCTGCTGCATTGAAACTATTGATTTAAACTGATTGGAGGCTGCCGCACACTGCCGCGTTGAAATGTTTTGTAAGGGATTTTGGTCCACAGGAATGGAGATAGATCAGGGCAGAGTGATTAACGCAGTCAGACTACTGTGCAGAGAATAGCTTTCTCTTCCCAGTTGCTATTCTGATTTGTTGGACTGAATAACAGGCTGTGTTTACATTTATTTTTGCTGAGGGATTGCTAACTCTTTCCTTGCTGCAGCAATGACTGCCTGGGGCTGCATTTGGGTGGGTCTGGTGTGCAACCTATATTCCCTGTGTGCTGGAATTTCTCACTGTATAGAGACCAAGGAACAAAGCAAAAAAAAATATTAAATAAACTTTATTTGCACACTGACATATGGTTCGATTATTCAGATGTATTAATCAAAGACACATAGGGACCAGCATACCTCCCAACGTGACCCATTCCAGCAGGGACACAATGCTCTGTTCCTGGACTTCCTTTTTAATTTATGATCACCTGCTTTGAACAGGTTAAGTGACACCAAAGGTGTTCAACACAAGTGATAGCAATCATTAATTAAGACGGAGGTCCAGGAATAGAGCATTGTGTCCCTCCTAGGCCCTTATTCTACTCGGCTCGGTACGGCCCGCGTGCGGCCGTACCGCCGATGTTTTTGTTCTGCACATGCGCAGAGGTCATTCTGCGCATGTGCAGCCCCCTTCGCCGCAGACGGATTTCGTCCGCCGCAAAGGGGGCGTATAGGGGCGTGAGGGGCTTCAGCCCCTCATTACCCTATGTGTACGCCCCGCGTTTCATGGGCGTTCCCATGCAAACGCGGGGCGTATGCATGGTAATGAGGGCATGACGCCCTCATTACCATGACATGGGGGCGGAAAGCTGACGTCGCCGGATGTCAGCTTTCAGCCCCCTTTCAAGCTCCCACACGGACGATTGTCCGTGTGGTCTGAGCTTGCGGGAGCTGCCGCGGCGTGCGGGCCTGCCTTCGATGGTCGTCGACCATCGAAGGCAGGGGGCAGCTCCCACCATGGTGGAGGCGTAGCCTCCACCATTTTTGTGCGGATCGCCAGCCGTCCGTGTACGGACGGCCGTGGCGATCCGTCGGGTGGGCGGCCCTTGGTTTGTGCGGTCGGAGCCCCGTGTGCGGCTCTGACCGCACCAACCAGAATAAGGGCCCTGGAGAGGGTCATGTTGGGAGGTTTGGGACCATACAAGGTGCTAGAAGGGAAGTCGCTCTGTGGGACGCCAGTGCAGTTGTGGGCTCCAACAGCTAGCAACATCTGGAGATTCACGTTAGGCAAATGAGAAGCCCCCATACAGCTGGAGCCACGCTCTTCTGTAGCTCCATCTTGGCACGCCGCTCGCTGAGACAGGGACGTGCAAGCATCTCAGGCGCTCGAGGGTCCATTGTCATAAATGGGGCTGGCGAGCGTCTCACATGCACGTTCGCCTTATTTGTGATGCATCGCGCCACGCCATTCACCGAGAACCGAGATATATTTGGGGAGATATAATATTTATGAGTACCCCGCAAAAATGGGTGTTTTCAGGAAATATCCTGCAGTTAATAATGGGCTCCCCTAGAGTTGGAAGTGGGTGTTTTTAAATTCATCTCTAAATAGCAGTGTTAAAAAATAGCTGTGTGAAGTAAAGTTTTCTGATTTTTGCTCTGTTCCCAACTCAGAATAAGGCGTAAGTGTATCTCTTCTATAAAAGATAACCTATAGACACTGGGTTATAAATTCCACCTTCTTGAATTTGGGACACTGCCATGCATTGAAGGCAAGCACACCAAAAAGGAGGTGTGGCCTTGTGCTAAGGAGGCAACTCTGTGGGGACATGCCCAGTGTGATAGGACATGCCCAGTGTGATAGGACATGCCCAGTGTGATAGGACATGCCCCGTGTGATAGGAGCAGCTAGCCATGCCCCCAGTTCCTCTCTCCAAAGAGTAAATCCTGTTCTAAGCAGAGGCACCTATCATATAGAAACCTATCAGATTATATTTTTATTTATTAGCACCAGAGGATAATAGAAACAATCTGATATTTTGATATTTTCTGTCATTTTGGAAGTTGGTTTGAAATAAAGGTTACAGCAGTTTCCCACTGAGAAGTCACCAAAAGCCCCCGAGATACAAGCTGCGACCTCCACATACTGTACCCCAGGTTATATTAGGATAGAAGTAGTATTTGTGACTGAATTGCGTAAGTCATCAATAACAGCCAAGGGGGATAAGTTAGGTTAAAGGTCATAGCAAAGGAACAAGAGGGAGGACATCTCAGAAAGTACAGACAAGATCATCTAAGAAGGAGAGAACAAACCTGGACCCCGCCAGAGAGAAAAAAAGTAGAGAGATAAGCAGAAGACAACCTGGAGACAAAGAGGGAGAGAGATAAGCAGGAGACAGCCTGGAGACAAAGCGAGAGAGGAATGTGAAGGAGACATCCCAAAGAAAAAGATGAAACCACTCGCACACAAGTTGGAACTGACAGACAAAACACAGTATAGGGAGGGACGGAGATATACATAGCTGCAGAAGATCATTTGTTGATGATGTGGTGTGGATGGGGTGTAATACATAAGAAACTGTAAATAAATACATAGGCTCCATCCTTTCAAAATGGTGGTACTCAAGTACTCCCCCAGTGTGAGTGTAAGGTGCCACTATAGACAGTGGAAACACCCACAGAACCTGCAAAGCTGGCTCCTATGGTGTAACATACTCAGTCGTACTGAGGCATAGGGCGAGATGTATCAAAATAAAAATGCCGTAAAAAACCCCGTTTTACCGCATTTTCATATGTACTATTACATACCTCCCAACTTTGCCCGAGTAGGATGCGGGACACTGTCGAAATTTTCGGGGGCGTGGCCTAATTTCGGGGGCGTGGCCTATACTCGGAGCTCTCCCGCGAGGCCACGCCCCCATTTTGCCGCTATGGGGGCATGACCCAGAGGCTCTGTGAGCCTCTAGCCTTGCCCCCAGCCCCCTGGCTGCGGGAATAGACGCTGTGCGCATGCGCACAGCGTTTATTCCCCGCTGTTTAGCAGCCGACAGGAGGGACTCCCAACAGCCCCCCCTCACCGCGGGACACTGCCGGCCGCGGGAGGGACAGCGGGACAGGTCCTGATAATCGGGACTGTCCCGCTAAAATCGGGGCTTTTGGGAGGTATGCTATTACCCGGCCGCACCAATTTCACCGGCCAGGGTATCGCCACCCTTTGGGTGGCGATACCCTATAGAAGCTTATGGCCTTCTTTTCGCCACCCGCCACAACCCCACCGCCTCGCCGACCCCCCCTCTCCCCCTCCCTTGGGCTTACCTTCTTGCAGGTCCTCCTGGACCCCGGAAGGTAAGCCCTTCCTCCCCCTAGCAACGCAGCCGGATGTCATTCCGGCTACAGGGGGGAGGAGGAGGCGCCGGGGACAGCCTGCTTAGCTGTCCCCGGCGTGAAGGCATCAGGAGGCGGCAGGGAGGAGACGGAGACCCCCACACACCACAGTACAGGTATCGCTGGGGGTCTCCGTTACCGCACCGCGATGCCAGCCGCATATGTTAGTACATATGCGCTGGCATCGCGGCGAAGGCCGGCGATGTATTTTAATACATCCCGCCCACAAAGAGCCCCCCAGGAGAAGGCCACTAGGGGCCCATGAATTGGGGTGTGGCTATGCTTTGGTAATGCACCATGGAAAATACCCCATAGTCTTGTGCAGTATAATCTAACCTATGTATAATGTATAACTCAAGTGTACTTGGATAGAGTCTGGAAACTGATCCCTAGAGGAAGAGGTGGGAACACAGGCAGTAGGGCTCACCAAGGGTAACTCCTATTACCATGTGGGCCAGACCAACCATGAGCATACATAACAAACTACTAACTGCAACATCTTTCTTCTGTCATCAAGCAAAAATCAATTCTGTTCATGAAACAAACACTAACAAACCCCATTTGTGACCCATTAAAGTTGTCCTATAAAAGCATGTTATTCCCATAGGTCAATACACATTTCCCCCAATAAATCCATCTATATTGTCATGGATTTACCTTTCCCCTGCAAATACACAGAATGGATTGTTCCTAGCTGAACCAAATGATTCATGCAATAGCAGAGCTGACATATTGCCAAGTACTGTAGTTAATGGGTAACATAAACTTTTTTCCAAAGAAGTCTAATAGATATTTTTGCGTCTTTCTACCATTATTTTAGTCTGTACTTTCATTCCTTGTATGTGAAATGTGTAATAAAATATCATTACCCCATTTGTATGCATGTATTATTATTACTAATTACCAACATTTACAACATACAGTGGAAGTACAAAAATATGTGGATTTATTTAATTTATGTCAGACATCAAAGTTTCTCATGAGCCAAAGGTTCATCAGTTTTTGTAACGGTTTGTAACGTTGTTGTAGGAAATACCATGTGTTCATTTGAGTTGGAAGCAAAGTATAAACGGGGAGATGTATAAAGTTGGACCCATTGTAACCAATCAGCTTTTTCCTATATTTAGCTAGGGCACTCTATAAAATCATAGCTAGTATCTGATTGGTTGCTATGGGAAACGTCTAATTTTGTCCTGTTTAGAAGCTTTTATACATCTCTCCTATTGTAACCACCTGTTCTCAAAACTAATTGTTAAATGTGATTGAATCTCTAACAGGGATATATACGGATAACCGGCGGTATCCCGAAGGAGGGAATCTATAGGTATCAGGTAAGTATACTTAACCTCTCCCTGCACCCCTAACCCTCCCTTCTTGCCGCCTTATCCTAACCCACTCCCCCACAGCCTGACCCCCCCTTGTAGGTGCCTAAACCCAACCCCCCCCCCCTTCCTGCTGCCTAACCTTAAATTTCCTCACCCTGCAGCCTAACCCTAAGTCCCCCTACTAGTGCATAATCCTAACACACCCCATCACCCGCCCAACCCTAACTCATCTCCCATACTCACGAATCAGTATTCCCGCATCAGCATTTTGATCCTTTAGAGCAGTGGTAGCCAACCCTAGCCTACGAGAGCTACCAACAGTTCACATTTTCCAGACAACCTAGCTGCTGCACAGCTGCACTCATTAATCACTGACACATTTTAAAATATACACAGATGGAGCTAATTAGCTCACTTGTGATTCTGTGAGGAGACCTGCAATACATGCACTGTTGGTAGCTCTCGAGGACTAAGGTTGGCTACCCCAGCTTTAGAGCATGCGGCACTGGTATTCTGGTCAACTTTTAGCACTGTTGGTGGCAAGCAGCATACAAGGCTTGTGGTGCGGCATAGGTGGGCGGTGTGGGGCGTGTTGGTGAAATTGGTGAAATTGCATTATCACAGCCCCTCCCTTGCTTTACAATCCATCATACAATTCACAGGCATCAGATGACCTAATTATATGGACTAAAATGGTCACAGTTCCCATTCAATCCTCAGAATAGGGGACTAAGTAGAAACCGGATCCGGTCCAGGGGTTTCTTGCCCGAGGGGGGGGGGGGGGGTTATTGATGAATGGAGCCTGTCTGGTCCGGCATTCCGGGGTCCGGTTCGGTTTTTACCCATACCCTCAGAATAGTCACCTTGGTAACCAGGAAAAAAGAAAACTACCAAGTGTCACAAATTAGATGACAAATGATCTCAAATCACTGTGTGACAGGGATTCCTATATACAGGCTGCATATTAAAACTGAGAATGGTTTAATAAAGTGTTGGCAGAACAGGGGAGGCACATCGAAAACACACACTGTACTGGATCCCTCACCCCAGCAATGAGATATTTGTCCTTGCTCTGTAAATTGTTTCCTCTGCTTGCAACCGTACCACAGGGAGAATCAATTATAAGTCTCTGGTCATGTGTCACAGCGGCTGATAAGAAATCAAGCATCCTGTGGTGGCTTAGTTTTACTTTATTGGGTTTTCAGGCTCTGAGTGTCTTTTAGTCTATAACGTGCATTAAAGGTTTGGAACCTCTATTTTTATGACATGAGAATACATATATTGTTTTGGGGTTTTTTATGCTACAGACAAATGACATGCAAATTAATCTGCTATTGATTTTCAGTGCAGGCAGCAACCACTAATTATCTATTTATAAAAGATTATCCCTACAGGGCTTGTTATCATATTTCTCTAAATGTCTGCTGTTGGCCACATTTTATTTTCTGTTGTCTACCTACAGTATACTGCCCTGCTCTGGCCAGTCAGTCCACTGGCCACTAGTCTTCCTCAGATTCAACTAGTCTCCCTCAGATTTTAAACTCTTCACATGATGTTCTGTCATTGGGAGGTCTCTCTCGCTTCCTGACAGGTTTCTACTCATAGTAACACATATAAGCTAGACTGCCAGATGCACTAGGCTTCAAAAGTGATAAAAGGGAGAGTGATAAACAGCCAGCCAATCAGCTCCTACCTGCTATGTCACAGACTGTGTTTGAAAGATGTTAAGTAGGAGCTGATTGGTTGGTTGTTTATCACTCTCCATTTTCCTGAGCCTAGAACATATTTGGAGCTCTTTCCTACAGGCAGGGTCTGATTAAAGGTTCCAGGTGCCCTAGCAGTGGCGTAGCTATAGCCCCGCAGCCCCCGCGGTGGCGGGGAGGCGCAGAGAACATGTGGGCGCCGGGGGTCTGCGGGGCTATAGTTACCACTTACCCGCTGCTGTTTGGTGCCCTGCCGTCACGGTCCCGTCTCTCCTGGCGCCGGCTCCTGCTGCTATAATGAAAACGGACACTTAGAAAATGGCTGCCCCCATACTGCAGACAGTTTTCTGTCTGCAGTATGGGGGCAGCCATTTTCTAAGAGTCCGTTTTCATTATAGCAGCAGGAGCCGGCGCCGGGAGAGATGGGACCGTGACCGCAGATGCGGCCGGTCAGGTACGCCGAGGGGAGGGAGGGTGCCGAGGGGAGGGAGGGGAGGTGGGCACCGAAAAATGTGCAGCGGGGGGGGGGGGGGTGAAAATTAGGTAGTTACGCCACTGTGCCCTAGGCTAATACACATGTAGCTCCCCTTCGTACTGCTGCTAAACACACATGTATGAGCACTAAGAGACTCGCCAGTCATACTGCCCATGTGCATGTAATGAAGGTTATACAACTAGGATGTAATGCTTGTGGTGTGTAAAGGAGACTTTGACTTAAGGCTGCCCAGCTGGCGCTGTAGCGCAATGTATATAAAGTAATGGTACTGTTTTCCAAGGCTGCAGCCTAAGACTATTGGTTAATCAGGCACTGCCTTCATGTATGAATACTAAATTACATTTTCATATAAAGGGATTGCATCTTTTAAGATAAGAGTCATGGCCAGGATTGGTTGGGTGCATATTTCATTTTGTTACTGCTGTCTAGCATCACCTCACGGATGCATACAGTATATATAGATCAGCAATTGAACATGAATACAGATGCAGGGGTTGTTTCTGTTTAAAACGATGACTACACTCCAGTTCATCTTGGAGCTACAAAGTGGCAGGTGGCCATAACCATCCCACCTACTGAAACTGCAGAAACGATTACGGGAAAAAAAATGTGAAACTGTTCTGCTTAATATTCATCTCATCTCATTCGTCTCATCTTCATCTGGCAACAGAACTTTGGTTCTGTGATGGAATTTGACCTTAAACGTTCCAGCGTGGAATTCCGTTTATCATTTTTGACACAGTCCTAACCGCAGCTCCATGAAACGAGAAGTGTGGAATTTACTGTACAAAGCGGAGAAGTAAAATCGGAACTTGTTATGCAGAAAAACTTGGACGCAACATGTGTAGCCTGCAGCTATCGCTGAACACAAAACTCCAACGCTGCATGTTTACTGAAGGGACTATTAGTCATTTGCATACTGAATACCGACTTCAAAAGCACCTTCGAACTGTTTCACCTGGGGGAGCTCATCATTTCATAGTTGGTCTCTATAATATTCCACAAATCCTTCTAACTATCTCATCACATGCAATAACCCGGTAATGAAATAAAAAGTGTACTGCTACCTTCAAACTACCGGATTCCAATTTATACAACGAGATTCAAATTATACTTAAATAAACGAGAAATCAATTTAAAACAAATAGTATTTTCATTTTAAATGATATCAGGATTGGAACATTGCGTTATCTCTGAATTTCATATTTCTAGAGCATTGGAAAAAATTGCATGTACAATCAGCCTGTGATCATTCAATAAAAGGCCATTTGTCCACACAATCGCTATGCCTGGGCCATTAATCACGTTACAGCAGAATGTTAGTAAAAGGAAAGGTTGTATGTTTGGTAACAGAAGAGAGGAGAACAGTAAAGAAAAAAATTAAAAATAGGATTTAATAGAGAACTTCGATATCACCAAATCACCATGTGGTACAGGCAGGGCAGGTGACAGGGGGGTCAAGGGGGACAAGTGTGACCGGCCCCAGTGATCCGAAGGGCCCCAGAGCCTCTATGCCCAAACACGCCCACAGCCTGTACTAGCTAGCCTGTCAGTGACCCTCACGGCCCGGCCGTCTACTGTGCACCATCAGTGTGTGGCTGAGTCTGACTGACTCACAGTGTGCCACTGCTGTCTACTGTGTGTGTGTGTGCCCTGCTGCTTGGTGCTCAGCCATCTACTCTGTGTGTGCATACGGCATGGGGCCGCATTCGCACAGACGTACCCGCTGCTGGCACTGTGGCCTCAGTCTCTGGCTCCTGTACTTGGCATTATTTTGTAAAAGTGACAGGCCACCAGTAGCCGGGAGCCAGCAGGAAGCAGCAGCCAGGAGCCAGGCCAGCAGGACTGAGAACGAGAGAAGTCCTCACCTGAAAACAGGATATGGAGCAGCGAAAGGTTGTGAGGCTCATGCAAAAGAGGGTTGTGTGGATTTGGGATTAGGTGGGGGGCCCCAGAAATATCATTGTACAGGGCCCCAAGATTTCTGTTGTCAGCCCTGGGTACAGGTAGGGACTGCAAAACACATAAAAACATACATGTGATCAACATGTACTGTACAGGTACATGTACCCCAAACGGGTCACTTTTCGGACATTTGTGCTCACCCCCTGCATGATGCAGTGAGCAGTAATGCCGATGTTCACCACCCTAAAGAGCAACGACTGAATTGTTATCGTCAGTGGCAGCCGCTAACACAATCAATTGAATTCCCTCCTATGTGTCCCAATATATAAGAGAAGGATTCATCTTAGCCAGTGAAGGTTAAAGCGCTGTCAATGTGGAGTCTAAAGGTGCCCGTACAATTGTGTGATTTGGGAACTTTTTTCCGATTCCAGCCGGACCTGGCTGAGAAAACGGATGAAAAGTGGCTGAGAAAAAGGATGCGTGTGTTTCAGCTCCAATTTGCGGACCTGTTCAGATTATAGCTGGAGATCGCACGGCCTGTAATATAGATTTATCGGATCTGGCAGGCCTCGCTGGGATTGCATCTGATACACTATGTATCAGATGCAATCCCAGTGAGGCCTGCCATAAGGAGGCATATGATGTATCGTATGTGATCCTGCCATCGGGGAAACTGCATAAGTGTGGGATGCGGTCATTTGGTCTACAGCATGATGGTGGACAGTCAGTAGGTTGACACCATTAGGTCAACATGGGAAAAAGTCAACATGGGTCGAGGTCCACATGGGAAAAGGTCGACATGGTTCTAGTTCGAAAGGACATTAGTTCGACAGGTCATTAATTCGACAGTGTCTAGGTTGACAGTCAAAAGGTTGACATGGGGTTTTTCACTGCTTTTTGAGCCGACATGTGCCGACAGGCTGTATTTCATGCCCTACCATCCACTAGGGCGTGGTGGGAGAATAAAATATTCTGCCGAGCGCAGCGAAGCACCGTGCCCGACGCATTGCGAGCGCAGCGAGGGGATGCGGTGCACTTGAAACTGTGTCCATGTCGACTGTGTTGAGATTCAAGTAAAAAAACTGTGAACAACCCCATGTCAACCTTTTGACTGTCGACCTAGACACTGTCGAACTAATGACCTGTCGAACTTATGACTTGTCGAACTAATGACCTTTCTACCTTTTCCCATGTCGACCTTTTCCGATGTCAAACTAGACCCATGCTGACCTTTTTCCATGTCGACCTAATGGTGTCGACCTAATGACTGTCGACCATCATGCTGTAGACCAAGTGATCCCAACCCCATAAGTGTATGGGGGCCAGAAGGGATTCACCAGGGACCAATGAAAGGTGAAATAAGGAATTGTCCCGGGAGCCCACAGGTAGTGGCTCTATAACTGCCCCTCCCCCTCATATAACTAATTGGGAATATTACACAAAATTTGAAAAGGCAGTGCAAAACCAGAATGTAGACAGTGGCTAGTTTTAGCCAAAGACCAGGGTCACTAGCACATGTTCAGGTATAATTTACACAGCCAAACAGGTTATAGTACATGGCTTTCTGCCTCTATACAGATCAGACGTGACCTGTGAGCTATCCACTGAGAGTAGAAGTGCATACACACTGTACAATTTTTTTGACCAATCTCATTAATTTTGGCCCTTCTGAATGATATTGGTCATGCGACGAACGACGAATGATGATGCGCATACACGCCAGTTGTTCATCAAGGTTGTTCGTGCAACTGTGGATGCAGCTCAATCTTTTGTCTTTCATCAACATCTTTCGTCCAGGACACTGGATTCAAGGGAAATTGGTCATCAGTGTCGCTAATTGGAGCCAAGAAAGTCGGCTCCTGATTGGCCGCTAGGCGGCCAATAGAATCATTCTGAGAAGAGGCGCCGAGTATGAAATATCTCAGCATCTCTCCTCAGTGCGATGCGGAGACTGCGGGGAGCACCGGCAGCATGAAGATTACCTGGACTACAGTGGACCAAGAGAAGACATCTTCACCACAGGACCAGGTGAGTAGAATTTCCTTCCACAGCTCCACCATGGATTACTTCGGACCCGGATACCGCCATGGACCTGGAGGACGACACGGACCGCTGACATGGACCTGGAAGACGACACAGGACACCGGACACCAGAACAGAGGGCTACCTACGGGATCAAGATAGGTAAGTATCAGTATGTGTGTAATGTATGTATTAACGTTTTATTTTTCTAATGTGTCAGTGTGTATTTATTGTACTATTTTTATTAATGTGGAACTACAAGTGCCAGCTGGCCCTTTAATGCCCCGCAGGCTTGCTGGGACTCATAGTTCCACAGTTTTAAACAATAGTTTTTTCATCTATTTTTTTTTTTACACCACTATCAGCCCGGTGACCACCGCCCAGGGTCACCGGGGACAGCACCAGGCTTCAGCCTGGTCAGGTAAGTCCTGGAGGGGGGGGGGAACCCTTTATTGGGGGGGTCCCCACTCCCCCAGGGCCCCTGGCCAGGCTGACCGGTCAGGGGGTTAATGTTTTGGCCGCGGGACCTTATATAATAAATGTCCCCCGGCTGTGGCATTACCCTGCTGGCTGGTTGTGCCTGGGGCTGGTTCTTAAAATATGGGGGACCCCTAGTCATTTTGTCCCCCGTATTTTGGGAACCAGCCCCGGACCTGGAGCCTGTTAAAAATCGGGGAACCCCTATTTGTCGGGTTCTCTGATTTTTAATTACCGGCCCCGGCTCTGTCAGCCTGGTGCTGGTTACGGCTGTGGGGGGGTGGGCCCACGCCGTTTTTTTATTTATTTATTTTTTCTATTTTTTTTACACTCTGCAGCCTGCACGGATCTGACTGATCCGTGCAGACTGCCTGAAAAATTTGTAATTAGCGGCCATATATACGGCCAGCTAATACGAATTAGTACGACATCGGAGGGTTACAAAGCAGTCGTATATGACTGCTTTGTAAATTCCACTCCGGAACACGACTTTGCATGCGACTGAAACAGTCGTATGCAGTCGTAGGGAAAATACTAATACGAAAAACTAGGTTTTTCATATTAGTAAATTTCCCCCATAATGTCCGATAATATTCAGAAAGGCCAAAATCATCTATATCGCTTATTTTATTGCCCAATGTGTACGGGGCTATAGCCTGCATCTACCATAGTCTGCTGTCCGAATACTGTGTTCTCCCTGTGTGGTCACCTGGCTCTCATTCCAACCACGTTCCTCTGCGTATCTAGGCTTCCGCATAGTCTTCACCGCAGATTCTCCTGTTGGCAACTCATGTTCTCCAGTCTTCCAGATAGCTGTCTTCTGATCTCTGCTCACTGTGGGCCTTACTCTAGTTCACTCTTTCTGACAAAATCCTTTTTAGATGTACAAAACCATGTGCACTGCAGGGGAGCAGATGTAAAATGTGCAGAGAGAATTAGATTTGGGTGAGTTATTTTGTTTCTGTGCAGGGAAAATACGGACTGCTTTATTTTTACACTGCAATATAGATCTCACTTTGAAGTAAAACCCCACCCAAATCAAATTCTCTCTGCACAAGTAACATCTGCCCCACCTGCAGTGCACATGGTTACATCTACATGTACAACATTGATTTCTTTGCCCAGAACCTCTTTTAAAGCAGACACATCAGGTGCCGGGGGAATATAGGCTACAGGAGGGTTTAGAGTGGCAGCTGCAGTCGTGCCGAGGGATGGGTGAGCAGCGCTTTGGTCAAAGAATCACTCAGCGGGGATTAACCACGGAAAGAAGGGGTTATTCTGAGTCAATCGGTCCCCCGCGCGTTCGCACGTGAGACCGATTGTTAGCGACTGCATATAGGTTTTTTATGCGCACATGCACCCGGTGTGTGTGAGCACCCACAGCGCTCCCACACAAGAGTTCAGGCAGGGGGCACAGTGGGGCATGGAGAGGCGGGCCGGGGAATTCGCCTATGGGAATGCCCAGCGCTTCATTGGCGTTCCCATGAGAAAGCTGGGCATTTCCATGGTAATTCCCTGATGACGCGGGTGTGGGGGGCGGGCAGCTGACGTCAGCTGCCCGCGCTTTCCTCGCACAGGGTGCCTGCAGATCAGAGACACCATAGAGGTGTCTCAGATCTGCGAGCGCTGAAGAAATCATTCAAATGATTTCTCCCCCGCACCCACGGCTGGGAATGGATGACTCATCCATTCGCATGCCTGTGGGGGTTTGGGGGGGACAGGCAGTCATGCGGGCAGCATCTGGGGGACTCTCAGGGCTGTGAAAGACCTAAGAGCAGGGTTGCCGACCCTCCCGGAATTTGCGGGAGTCTCCCGAAAATCGGGTCCCCCTCCCGGCCCCCGGAAGGGTGGGCAACCCTCCCGGAATCTGGGGGACCCTCCTGAGCCCCCCGAATCTCGACATGTAAATGCCGCAATCCGCGGGTCTCAGAGGAGGGGGCGGAGCTAAAATGGCACAATCGCATCATTTTAGCCCCGCCCCCTCCATGGATATCAGTCATGTCTACTATTTCCCGTAATGGGGTGGGGCTTAATGAAGTCACCGTCAAGCCCCGCCCCCGATCTGGTAAGGAAAGTCTCCTCTCCGGGCTTCTCCCGGAGAAGAGCATTAAAAAGTCGGCAACCCTGCCTAAGAGACGCACTGTAGGGGGGCAATCGCACTGCAAAGGACACCACCGGTCATCTGGCGCACACTGTTGAAACCAAGGATGCCGGATTATTTGTGGTGTACCCATATTTCCAAGCATACTACAGCACTAAAATCTTGTATTTTTTTATTAATTTGTACTGCATAGAACAATAACCAACCACAATTGGTGGCTGCAATGGTCCGTGGGAGTTATGTTTTAGAGGCTTATTCATCATTACATAAAAATGTTTTTCTACTAACTTTTCCTGTCTTTTGAGATCCCTCCCGCTGTTGCAGGGGCTGCGCCTCCATTCCTAACAGGCATACACCTCAGTATTGTTTTGGCTTCATCATGGGGTAAGGATGGCCATGGGCAGGATACCCATTGGTGGTATTGAACCATCTGGCTGTTCTATGGAGGGGGCTGCAGACTAATCACAGCCGTGGCGCGGAGCAATAATCTGTGTGCATATACTTGTAGAAAAAAAAAAATGATGGAAAACTATATGTTCTTTTTTTACCATCAATGGCAAAAGTTAACATCAGGCACAAACCATCAATTATTTTTTTATTATTATTATTTTTATTATTAGTTATTTGTTATTGTTATTACCATCGATGGTCAATGGCCATACCTGTCACAGGGACACTTGTAAGTTTTTCCTTAAGCACTATAGTTAAATGTCTGTTCCAGTTGTTCTATTTATTTTAAATAGTGTAAGTAACTAAAGGATGATAAATGGGTCCAATATTTATTGCAAACTCGCTGTTTATCACAGTGAGTTCATTAATAATATATAGCTGGTAATAATTTAACATGATGAATGTGCTCCTTATTAGCATATATACTACTGTCTACTAAACAAAGCAACGCTATTTCTGACACAGTTTTTACATTCAAATCAAGCAGAGGCGACTGCATTACAGCAATGAGAGCACGGGAGCCATCCTGCATATGCGCAGGTAGAGGCATTCGGAAGGAGGGATGGGGACGGTTGGTCTGTGATGTGATCTCAGTTTAAAGCAATCGCAAATGCAGACAGGTGGTGGTATTCAGGTAGTATGCAGGCAGGTGGTGGTATGCAGGCAGAAGGTGGTATGCAGGTAGGTGGGTGCTATGCAGGCAGAAGGTGGTATACAAGCAGGAGGTGGTATGCAGGCAGAAGGTGGTATGCAGGTAGGTGGGTGCTATGCAGGCAGAAGGTGGTATACAGGTAGGAGGTGGTATTCAGGTAGTAGGTGGTATGCAGGCAGGTGGTGGTATTCAGGTAGGAGGTGGTATTCTGGTAGTAGGTGGTATGTAGGCAGGTGGGGGTATGCAGAGAGGAGTTGGTGTGCAGGCAGGAGGTGGTATGTATGCAGGTTGTACTATGCAGGCAGGAGGTGGTATTCTGGTAGTAAGTGGTATGTAGGCATGAGGTGGTATTCTGGTAGGTAGGAGGTGGTATGCAGGCAGGAGGTGGTATGCAGGCAGGAGGTGGTATTCTGGTAGTAGGTGGTATGCAGGTAGGAGGTGGTATGCAGGCAGAAGGTGATATGCAGGTAGGAGGTGTATGCAGGTAGGTGGTGGTATTCTGTTAGTAGGTGGTATGCAGGTAGGAGGTGGTATGCAGGAAGGAGGTGGTATCCAGGCAGGAGGTGGTATTCTGGTAGTAGGTGGTATGCAGGTAGGAGGTGGTATGCAGACAGGAGGTGCAATGCAGGCAGGAGGTGATATGCAGGTAGAAGGTGTATGCAGGTAGGAGGTGGTATTCTGTTAGTAGGTGGTATGCAGGTAGGAGGTGGTATGCAGACAGGAGGTGGTATGCAGGCAGGAGATGGTATTCAGGTAGTAGGTGGTATGCAGGTAGGAGGTGGTATGCAGGCAGGAGGTGGTATGCAGGCAGGAGGTGGTATGCAGGCAGGAGGTGGTATGCAGGCAGGAGGTAGTATTCTGGTAGTAAGTGGTATGCAGGTAGGAGGTGGTATGCAGACAGGAAGTGGTATGCAGGCAGGAGATGGTATTCAGGTAGTAGGTGGTATGCAGTTAGGAGGTGGTTTTCTGGTAGTAGGTGGTATGTAGGCAGGTGGTGGTATGCAGGCAGGAGGTGGTATGCAGGCAGGAAGTGGTAAGTATGCAGGTTGTACTATGCAGGCAGGAGGTGGTATTCTGGTAGTAGGTGGTATGTAGGCCGGAGGTGGTATTCTGGTAGGAGATGGTATGCAGGTAGGAGGTGGTATGCAGGCAGGAGGTGGTATTCTGGTAGTAGGTGGTATGTAGGCAGGAGGTGGTATTCTGGTAGGAGACGGTATGCAGGTGGGAGGTGGTATGCAGGTAGGAGGTGGTATTCTGGTAGTAGGTGGTATGCAGGCAGGAGGTGGTATGCAGGCAGGAGGTGATATGCAGGCAGGAGGTGGTATGTATGCAGGTTGTACTATGCAGGCAGGAGGTGGTATTCTGGTAGTAGTGTGGTATGTAGGCAGGAGGTGGTATTCTGGTAGGAGATGGTATGCAGGTAGGAGGTGGTATGCAGGCAGGAGGTGGTATTCTGGTAGTAGGTGGTATGTAGGCAGGAGGTGATATGCAGGTAGGAGGTGGTATCCATACATCCGAGGGTCCTGAAGAAATCCATATGGGTACCTGTGGAAGAATGTGTAAAAGTAAATAAATAGTTTAAAAAAAAAAACGATGTTCTGTCCCCTCTCCCTAGCCATAATTGGCTAGGATTCCCTTATATTTTTAAAACCAGATTCGGGCTCTTGGATTCTACATGGGCAAGGTAGGTGAGTGGAGTACACCACGCCAAGTTTTTTTAACTATTACCAAAAAACCCCATTCCTGTTGCTAACAAATCTCACCTTGCCTAAAAAAATTGCACATTCCTGTTGCTTAAAAATCACCTAAAGTCAGATCAAAAAGTGATGTCCAGAGTGCCTGAATGTGGGGACATTTCCAAAAAATGTGTAGAATGCTGCCTATTTGTCCACATCCTCTCCAACAGTAGGGTGAGGTTTCGGGCCAGAACTTATGCAAGAGTTCAGGTGTAAGGTAGGCTCTGTGAATGTGTTTGAGGAACATCTCTGTGTGGGAGACGCATCTCGAGATTTTAAAGCAGGAGGAGAATATCTTCTCCCAAATTTCTAGGTCAAAGACCTCACTAAGGGCCTTATTTTGGTTCATTCTTTCTGACAAAATCCTTCTTAGATGGGCAAAACCATGTGCACTGCAGGTGGGGCAGGTGTTACTTGTGCAGAGAGAATTAGATTTGGGTGGGGTTTTACTTCAAAGTGAGATCTATATTGCAGTGTAAAAATAAAGCAGTCAGTATTTTCCCTGCACAGAAACAAAATTACTCACCCAAATCTAATTCTCTCTGCACATGTTACATCTGCCCCCCTGCAGTGCACATGGTTCTGTCCATCTAAGAAGGATTTTGTCAGAAAGAATGAACCAAAATAAGGCCCTAAGATCCTTCTCCCATTTAGTCTGGGAGGGAAAAACAGAGTTCGTAGATTCTGTTATAGCATATCTATACCATCTCGAGATGTTTCCCCTGCTTGTTTTAGCGTGTATGAGAAGAGAGAGTTGCTTCAAACAGTTCCTAGGGGTCGAAGGTTTATAGTGGAATGCAGTGAGCCAACTTCTGATTTGAAGATATTTATAAAAATCATGTTTTGGAATTCGGAATCGTTCTTGAAGTTGGGTGAATGAGAGTAGGCTATCCTGAATTTGAATATCTTGGAGAGACTTAAGGCCTCGTGATATCCAAGATTTCAAGTCTAGGTTTGGGATCATAGATGCAATAGATTGGAGAGACAGGTATGGGGATGGGCTAGAATGGGCTGATTGGACCTTACATATTTTTCGCCATAAGGATAAGGTGGTGGTGATTGCTTTACATTTATTAACGGAGAGAGGAATGGCTGAGGGGGGGAGCCAAAGCAAGTCCAATAGTGAGAAGGGAGATATAATAGTCTGTTCTATGGTGACCCAGGGTTTAGGATCATCTGTATTAGCCCAGTCTAATTTGGCTGAGGATGCAGGCTGAGTGGTACTTTTCTAAATCTGGGTACGCTATTCCCCCTTTATCTTTCGGGACAGTCACAATAGATCTGGCAAGTTTAGCTTTCTTTCCCTCCCAGACGTATTTAGAAAGAATACGATTAAATTTATTGCAAATTGATTTGGGAAACGGGCGAGGGATGGTTCTGAATAAATACATGAGCTTGGGCAGGAGGATCATCTTGGCTGCCGCTACGTGCCCAATCCACGAGACGTCCCGCATAAGCCACTCCTTAGTCAGAGCTTCAAAGGCTTTTAGTAAGGGGTCGAAATTGCAGGTCATGAGGTCAGAGTCTCTAGCTAGGTGCACACCTAGATACTTGAGAGATTTGTTTTGCCAGGCATATTTGTAGTGTGCTTTCATAGAGTGGACAGATTCGGAAGAAACCTGTAATGGGAATGCTTCTGTTTTGTTGGTATTTAGTTTATAATAGGAGATTTGCGTATAAAGCTCAAGGGTGGAGTGTAACCGAGGGAGAGATGATTCGGGGTTTGTGAGACAGACTAAGATGTCGTCAGCAAAGAGGCAAACTTTGTGTTGTGTCCCCTCTATCAATGGGCCACAAATTAAGGGATCATTCCTAATATATTCTGCCAGTGGTTCTATAGCAAGAACAAATATCAACGGGGAAAGGGGGCAGCCCTGCCTGGTGCCATTGGTTATGTCAAAATTTGTGGATTGGCAGCCATTGGCGAATACTGTCTGTATTAATATGGTATGTTCATGAGCAAGTCCCATTGTGCAATGTACCTAGCAATACTCCCCCTCTCTTTCCCTTTTCAATCCTCTCCCCCCCCCCCCCCCCTACTCTCTTCCCATTGACTATGCTAATATATTGATCCTTAATGTTGGATATTATGCTTATTATGTTAAATGTTTTATTATCTTCATAAAACTCCAATAAAAATGATTAATGAAAAAAAAAAAAATCACCTAAAGTCGCAATCGATTTCTGGCGTGCAAATAAATCGCATCCTATTACATGGGTGGTTTGGTGAGATTTTTATGTTACTAAAAAATTGCACCCTATTACTTTTGGCCCATCATGTCTTCCACCACCAATCCCAAACCATCTCCCAGTTGTTATACCACCTCCTCTCCCAAAGGTCGTCTTTAAAATATAGGTGAGTATGGTTTAAATACTGTAAGTCAAGACAGGACTTTTCTGCCATAGGACTGTACTTCTGTTGGGACTGTACTAAAAAACTGTGCATTTCGGGGCACATGAACAACCTGTAAAGAATCAGTCTACGTTACACTTCCATACTGGCAGTTGTGGGAGGCTCACGATTTTTCGCAGAGCCCCCTGAATCCCTGCAAGAGCAGGCTTATCACCAGCATCCGGAGAGAGAGAAAGAGGGCGAGATGTACTAAGGCTGGAAAACTGATAAAATGTAGAGTGATAAACCACTAACCAATCAGCTTGTACCTATCATTTTTCAAACACAGCTTGTGACATGGCAGGCAGGAGCTCATTGGCTGATTCCATCAGTCTTAATTTTATCACTTTTGAAGCTTAGTACATCTGGCCCAGAGAGGGTTAATTACAGGTATTTGTGAGTCGGAGGGGGTGGGTTAAAATAATGCGATTTGCATCATTTTATCTTCAAATCGCTGTATTTTTCCAAAATTTTGGGATGTCTTCTGAAATGAAATTAGCTGCAAAATACTGTATTGTACTGTACGTTGATGTGACTTAGCATAATAGTGGAGTCACATGAAAGATTACTACATAGCAAAACAGCTAGGGAAAAAAGTTATGCATCTGGCAGGAAAAGGGCTTGGTGAGGGCAGCTGTGTAAATTGCCCATGTGACAGGTGTCTGTACAATAACATGCACTTTTTTTGCATGAGCTCTTTTGCTGCTCACAGACAAGCACAGAATTTTGACAGAGGAATTCTATAACTGTACGTGCAGCTTTTTAACAGCTATCAAAGCAGAAAACCTGATTTATGTGACACCCTCCAGGCAAATCTCATTCATGTAAATAAGACAGCATTTAAAAAAAAAAAAGAGAGAAGAAAAAACTGCAGGAAGAACGCCGATTGTGGGAAAGAGAGATGATGTACCTAACAAATGTTTGTCTGTTCAAACGGGGATAGAATGAAATGGAGGCAAGGCCAATAGATTATAGGGGTGTGGCCACAACCCTGGGTAACGGGCCTGATTCAGACAAAGCTGCAAAATTTCTGTGGGTCGGCCATCCAGGACAGGGCAAGGCTGCCCCACAGGGCAAGGCAGGTCCCTCCCCACGATGTGACCACAAATTTTTGCAGGTATATGCCCCCTGGCTGCACCGCCTAGTTGTGAAGCCAGACAGAGGCCAGCCATGTTTTGGGGGCTGCAAAAGCTGCGTGTGATGTCACACAGTCACCGCATCCCTGATCCCCAATGATCCAGATACACCTGCATTGTCCGCATTGTGATCACGTGTGATCTGTGTCTAGGTCTTAATCAGGCTCAATGTTCTAGAGCTAAGCTGTCCTATACCATCAATAGACGAGTGGCAGGTGCATGTATATTTCATTCACCACTGTTCTGCTATGAAGAGTACTGTAGCAGGTCTGTGGTGAGTGCGTGGGCATACCTCCCAACTTGTCCAGTTTTAACGGGAAAGTGCCTTTTTTGGGATCAGTCCCGCTGTCACACTGGTGGGTAGCTATGTCCTACAGTGGCAATGGGGGAGTTGGAAGCTCTTCTCTCACTTGGGGGGAGATTCTCTAAATAAGAAATGCGGTAAAAACCCCGTTATCGGGGTTTTTACCGCATTTTGGGATGCTCTAAGCATCCCCCGCCGGGTTAGCGCGGCGGGGGGCAACGCCAGAAAAATCTGGAGATGCCCCATAGAAGCCAATGGGCTTCTACCGCATCCCTCCGCCGCCCCACAACGACCCCCCGCCGCCCCGCACGGACCCCCGCATCGCCCCCTCCCCCCTCACCTGTGTCCGGGCAGCACAGCGCAGTGCTGCCCGGACCTGTGACCTCCTTCCTGCACTGATCCTCTTCCGGGTGCAGGGAGGAGGAGAGCCCGGCGCAGCAGCAGCAGCGCCGGGTGTGTGAGGGAGGGGGGAGACGCCGGGACCTGCTGGGACCCGGCGACTCTCACCGCAAAGGACAGCTCTTAACGCAAGAGCTGTCCTTTGCTATAATTATCGCATATGTTACAACATATGCGATAATTATAATTGCGAAGACAGGCGAAGGGGGGCGGAGATTCTTAGAGAATCTCCCCCTTGAGCTGGGATGCACTTGCATTCGTAGGGATAATCGTTCCATTCCGGCTTTTTACCACATGATTTTGTGATGTTATTGAAATTAATTCTGCCATATGCTAATAGACAGTGGTAGCCAACTCCAGTCCTCGAGAGCTACCAACAGTTCACATTTTCCAGACATCCTAGCTGCAGCACAGGTGCACTCATTACTCACTAACACATTTTAAAAGATCCACAGGCGGAGCTAATTACTTCACTTGTGTTTCTGATAGGAGATCTGGAAAACATTAATTGTTGGTAGCTCTCGGGGACTGGAGTTGGCTACACCAGCTCTAAGAGTTGTACTTTCTCATCGTCTGCGCGGTAAGGCACACCCCTTGCGTTGTCAGTCGGATCTGTAGTTGGAAGCTACTGCGCATACGCCCACTGTGTTTTTTTTCAGTCATACGCAGTAGTTTCTATATGACACCTTCTTTAATAGCTTCTTTAGGATTGCTGCCATCTAGTACCTCCAAACTCCTTGCCCACCTCCTTGCTCCCGTCTACTACCTCAACCTCCCTTCCCACCTCCTTGCTTCCATCAAGCACCTCAAACCTCCCTTCCCATCTCCTTGATCCCGTCTAGTGCCTCCAATTAACGGATTTAAACTTGAAGGGAAGGATAGGTCCCCCCTTGTGAGCAGGATCCCGGCGGCAGTTAACTCCATTGTCTCCCAAAGTTCTGCCACTGATGATAGCTTAAACGTGTCAAATAAATTAGGTCTTATTTTTATTCCTCTGCAGTCCAGACTGACACCCTAGGCTGCATCCTATTGGTTAATCAGGCAGTGACTGTCCCAGTAATTATTATACAGGAAACATCTGACTAATCAACTACCTTAGGTACTGTTGCTATTAACAAAACTGGGAAGCAGATAGGCAGACTAGACAGTGTAATATCTGTGACTGCCATAAAATTTTGCCGTTTACAAACAGAAACTAGTATATGACGTCTCTGTCTCTCTCCTGAGTGAGGTGATTCCTCCTCAGTAGAATCACCTCATTCAGGGTGTCATCATCCTAGACACACAGTACATACTCACCGTATGTAACCTGGGATCTTAGGTAGTGATTCACATTTTTATGTCTAGGTGGGAAAATACACAGATGCTCTGAATCAGAAAATAAATTTCCATTGTATATTGGAAAAATAATAAACCTTTTCCAAACCTATAGCACAATACTAAGCACCATCTCTCCGTGTGCAGAATATGGAACGATTTCAAAACTTGGTACAAAGAGCAATAATGTGCTGTATAGTTATAATAACCAATCCAATGTCACACTTATAACAATATAGCACAATGCTGGGCAAGAGGTAGCTTTTAACCTGTGTGTGGCCCTCTGAGCCTTAACTAATTTTTTTTTTATACAGCTTTGATGCCATATTTGATTGTAACAGGTTATAATGCGTATGGTAAAGGCCTGCTGGTAAGTTTTTTTTATAGGTAACATTAAAGATTCATTTAACTTTCAGTTGGGGGATAGTCAGTATCACTGACAGCTCTGCCGGGCTCTGGTAAAAAAAAGGGGGGGGGGGCGTGGTCAATGGGAAGGACATTGACAATGGGAGAGGGGGTATCCACACCCCTCTAAAAATGGTACTTCCTCATCGTTGTGGCCACCGCTACGCCAGTTACGTTAGCCGATACTTAACCGATACGTAAGGATTTTCGGTGAGGGAACTGTTACAAATCTGCTCTAGAGTAATATTTTGAGATAAGTAAGATATGTTTACTATATTTAATTTACCACAAACTGAGGAAAATGCAGTAACTTTCTTGAACAAAGAAACATTTTAAACACAAATAAGAAAAAATATGCAAATGGGCCAGAAAAATCTTGGGGCTTGTTACACTGATATCTCTGGGCCCCTCTCAACTGCGCCCTCCTTGACCAGTGGATTTTTTTGAATGTGATTTTTGGTATTGCAAAATAAATATTATAATTAATATTCACTATGCAATGTGATGTGGGCCACAATAGCACCTGCGTATTATTACATTGTAATGTAATATTACCTTTACATTGCATAGTGAATATTTAATTATCTGGGGGAGGGGTTTATAAATAACATTTCTGAAATCATTGTATAAAGCCCTAACCACATCCCAAAGTACACCCATTCAAATCCTAATAGGCCAGAATGAAAAACATTCCATAGCTCAAACCTCAACCTTCTAACAAAATTAACCCCTGCTGCTAAATGAAGAGTTTGCTGACGCATGCTGGAGGTTTAAATTCTGTCAGGCAAATTAAATGCCTTCTGTCTCCTCTCCAACCTCAATTATCCTTCAGCCCCGATGTTGCTATTGAATGGTTAACCATATCACCCATATTTGATGACATTGATAAGACAAACATTTTGCTGTGTGTAAACAAGCTTCTTAATACCATTGGTGCTGCCGTAATGCCTTAAACAACCTTGAGTCGCTTGCTTCTGTCACACCGCGGGGTTCTGTTCTCTCTGTACTGGGTCACAGCTGCAGAACCTGAGTTGATTATAGTGGTTCGTCTCAGCCATGAGAGAACACGTTCACCCACTGTCTTTGTGTATGAAATCAATTATATCTACTGAATACTTATTATTTTCAGAAGGCACATAAAAAAACATTATGCCATTTGAAAAATGATAAAATGTTGGGGGACAGTTATGTAGATGTAAAACTGAATCTGATTGGTTGCTGGTGATTACAATTTTTTTTTTTTTGCGCTGTACATCATTTTAAACAGGTAAATATGGTCATCTGGTTTATGCCAATACCTTCAACTATGCATTAAGATCTTGCCCAATTTTGCCACTGTAGAAAGTTAAAGGACCAAGCGCACTGGGCGATGTTGAGCTGAAAGCCGCTCAAACTTGGTATTTTGAGCGGTTTTCAGCTCAAAGCCGCCCAGTCTGTACGGTGCGGCGATGAGTGGTGATGTGCGCTTCTGCATCATCTTTGCCGGCCACCGCTCATCTGCTGAAGGCTTGTCCTTCCCTGTTGGAGATTGAGCTCTAGCTGCGAGATCCTCACTGTTAACACTGCCCAGGGAAGGAATTCTATATTCCAAAAACCCAAAGGGTGAATGCACTTTAATGCGTATTTAACGCTCTACGACCAAATCATGGTTCACTAAGTCCAGTTGAGTGGTATAAAAGATTGAGACGGGACTTCTCTTCCCCTTCTAATATATTTGTTGGAGATCAAACTCTTTTTGAGAAGAACCTTGAGTATACCCCTGATGAAGTCACTGTAGACGAAACGCGATGGGTGTCTCGCTTACTGTTTTGCCTATGACAAGTATGAAGGACTAAATAAACAAGTCATTGGAGGAAATTTTCTTGTCTGCTTCACTGAACATTTGGATCACCATACATACGGACTTAATTATATATATATATATTATTTTTTTTATAAATATTTATATATATATACATACATATATAGGGTTTAATAAAAGTAATTTGATCATAACCTTTAAGAGGGGTTGGAAAATACTGAAAGGATGTGACTTAGGGGGTTATTTTGGTTCACTCTTTCTGACAAATGCCTTCTTAGATGGACAAAACCATGTGCACTGCAGGTGGGGCAGATGTTAGATTTGGGTGGGGTTTTACTTCAAAGTGAGATCTATATTGCAGTGTAAAAATAAAGCAGTCCGTATTTTCCCTGCACAGAAACAAAATAACTCACCCAAATGTAATTCTCTTTGCACATTTTACATCTGCTCCCCTGCAGTGCACATGGTTTTGTCCATCTAAGAAGGAATTTGTCAGAAAGAGTGAACCAAAATAACTCCCTAAGTCACATGACTCACTCACTTTGGTCCCATGATGACCTTATGGGCAAGGTCTGACTAACTGTCCAGTCCCTGACTATACAAGACATATATTGTGATGCAGCCTGAAGTTTCTACCCTCATTACCAATCATTGTTTTTTACAGTATACATATTATCACAGCATTATTTATATAGTAAAAAAAAAAAATTAATATATATATATATATATAAAATATATATATAAAATATATTTTGTATTATTTTGTATTATTAAACGTACTACTACTACTATTATTTTAGTATCAGCTGATTGCATTGCATAGCATTACGAGCACGAAAATCACTCCAACCGCCCTTTCATTTTCATTTGTTTAGTAAGCAGATCACTTTTCCCATACATATGGGGAACGTGCAAGGGTGTAACTACCATAGGTGCAAGGGGTGCAGCTGCTATTGGGCCCAGAGTTGAAGGGGGCCCATCTTTACTGTCTAAGTAGTATGTTTATCATACTGTACATTGATCACCATCAGTTGCTAAATAGGGGCCCTTACAAACGTTTGCTATGGGGCCTACGAATATCTAGTTATGCCCCTAGGAATGTGATTCTGGTCGAATTTACAAAAAGAAAATTGTGGAAAAACCCCACAGTGAAGACAGTGATAATAATGCCAGCTCAAGCTGGTGTTATTATCACTGGGCTCAATGGGAATCCTCTACTCAGGCACAGCTTTCTCTGCCACTGGTCCCATCACAACAGTGCAGTGATGGGACCAGTGTGATCAGCTATGAGTGCCCGATGGTGATCACCGTGTAAAAAAAAGAAAAGAAAAAAGAAGATACTCCTCTACCCAGGATCCAGTGCTTCGGTGAAGGCTGACAGTCATCAGGGCTCTGTGCTGCTCCTGTGACTGCTGGTGCAGTAAAGTGATGCTGGAGGTCGCAGAAACCTGGATTCCCAATGACCGGCAGCCCTGCAGAAGCTGTGATCAGCAATCCCCCAAGAAGGCAGTGTGTGGGGGGGGGAGGGGCTTGGTGCAGGAGGGTCATCGTGATGGATGGGATGGTAGCAGTGGTGATGGTGATGCATAGCACATTATTGCGGGGGGGGGGGGGGGGGGTTCACGAAAAATGTCCCGATAATGGTACAGAGATCTATCGCAGGGACAGAGCTTTTTCGCATGCGTTAAATTGATGCATCCGTGAGAATTAGTCAATTATTGCATTGCGAATCTTGCCAATATGATAAAATTACATCTGCATTTGAGGATGTGTCTGGTAATAAGTTGGCCCCTAAATGTTGAAGAGTCAACCAGTGACTTCTCGGCCTCATTGTAATGCAGCTTTCTGTGCGTAATTGTTGAAGTAATTCTTTTCAAACTGCCATTATGTTGTTTTGCCCACATTTCCATCCTTAACAAGCTCCACAATCTGTGCACATGCACCTACCTCCCATTCACTTTAATGGGACCCACCAGCGATGGGAATGAGTGTGGCTTGGTGCTCTTCGTTAAGTTCCTATACGCAGCAACAATGTAGTGGGACACATCAGAACATACCATCATTATCAGAACAACCTTTGGTTCAGCAGGAGCACCATGTCCCCTGAGGATAAAGGAGCCCACTGCTGCTCCTGTCACCATCTTCCTTTTCCTGTCACCCACTGCCGTGTTGCAAATTATGAACTCTGGTTTGGGTGGAGGAGGGGGCCCAAATGATATTTTTGCACATGGGCTCACCATCCACAAGTTCCGCCGCTGGGCTTTATTAATGCTGGTACAGATGGCGTTTCTATGGCCATCCGCCGCTGCTTGCCATCCGCCGGATTGGGGCATGTGCACATGAGACGCTCACGCACCATGTTCTTACAAAGTCAGCCACGGCCCTCCACCACCTCTCCGCTGGTCCCCCAAAGCTGCCCGCACACCCCCCCCCCCGCCCCAACCCTACCCATCTCCCTGAAGTGGAGAGGGGCTGGGCTTCTGCCACCTACCGTCAAGCAAAGGAGATGCGTGTGCGTGTGAGACCCCAGTGTATTGCAGCAGATGCAGCGCCTCTCTGCCAGCGATCGACAGCTCAGGTAATCTGGCAAATCTCTGGGCTGGCTGAGAGGTGCTACAACTGTATGTACCCAATATGTGTATCCAGCAGCGTAGCTACGCTTTGGGCGCCCCCCCGCCGTTAGGGGGGCGCCCCCGCCGCCCATTCAAACCCCCCCAATCCCCCGCAGCCTTACCTTTCGCGCTGGTCCCGGCTGCTCCGTTCTTCTGCTGAGGACCACCACAAAATGGCCGCCCCCATACAGCAGACAGTTTCAGAGAACTGTGTGCTATATGGGGGCGGCATTTTGTGGTGGTCCTCAGCAGAAGAACAGAGCCGCCGGGACCAGCGAAATAGGTAAGCCTGAGGGGGATTGGGGGTAGGTGTAATTATAGCACCACAGCCCCCGGCGCCCCCATATGCACAGCGCCCCCCCCGCGGTGGCGGGGGCTGCGGTGCTATAGTTACGCCACTGTGTGTATCGTGTATCACCACAAAAATATAAAAAACAGTGATACCGACTTGCAGTTGTAAAGACCTCTTAGTTTTTTATTCTGATAGTGATATCCACATCATTTACAGGACAGTTTCTCCTGAGTAACACCAAGTTTTCTTAATGACTGTACCTGCTTTACGCACCGTAGTTTTTTGAGCAACACAGGGATTACAAATCTGCGAGTTACAGGAACAATAGAGAAGATCACACCTTATTAAAGCTCCTGGAAGCTTCAGTTTCCTGTGAAATTTATTGCTCCGGCTGGAGAAAAGTTTCAGGCTCACTTTGTGAACGATTTTTACATCTCCGTACAAAATGTGATTTTTCAGCTATTTCTATATCTAGGTTATGTGGTAAATATAAAAAAAGTTCTAAGAAAGTTAAAATAGCGGTATTCCTAAAATGTCCTTGATACACGATAGGCAGAATATTATTGTTTTTTATGAGCAATTATATTAATATTATTAGGTACACGTCTTCTACAAACTGTGATCGCAGCCATTTTCTGTTCTGAAATGTTTCCGTAGTATATGAATTCATAGGCTGTCATTTTGAAATCATGCAAAACTTATTAAGTTCTCGTGAAAATTCTATGGTTTAGCCTATAATATATCTGTCCACTGTGTGGGAAATCTAGCAGGTTAATAAACTGGTTAAGTGCCAACCTACAGTATCAGACATTTGCTTTTATTGGGGTCTCGCACAACATGGATGAAATGAAAACCTCCCAAAATTTACACATGCCAAACAAGATGAGATAGGCCTGTTCTGGTCCGGCCAATACTTGCCCCATTCTAACAAAACACCTCCTATTGGTTGTGCCATCCTCCAGAATGGGGTATGCGCACGTCGAGACGATCATGCGCACCATTCTCCGCAATGAACGCTTGAGCGCATGAAATGCTCGCACGTCAATGTCCCATCCCTGTACACCGGATCGCCATCCGCCAGAAACTTTGTACCAGCACGGGGGGGCAGTATGGATGGTGTAATGGTTAGCATTACTGTCTCACAGCACTGAGGTCAATTCCCACCATGGCCCTAACTGTGCGGAGTTTGTATATTCTCCCTGTGCTTGTGTGGGTTTCCTTCGGGTACTCCGGTTTCCTCCCACAATCCAAAAATATACTGGTAGGTTAATTGGCTTCCAACAAAATTAACCCTAGAATGTCTGTGTGTGCGTGTAAATGTGGTAGGGAATATAGATTGTAAGCTCCTCTGGGGCTGAGACTGATGTGATTGTTAAAATATTCTCTGTAAAGCGCTGCGGAATATGTATGCGCTATATAAGAAACTGTTAATAAATAAATACCAAATAAATCTGTACATAAATTATGTGGTAAAGAAATGAATGTATGAATAATGAAAAATGTAAGTATTATGCTCTAGTACAGGGTCACCTCAATGCGCCCTGCTCCCTGCTCATCCAGCCCTGCCCTTTCTTTCCCCTTATGTGTCAAGTAATGACACATAAGGGGGCACATATGTACATACTGTATAAGGGGGTACATATGTACATATAAGAGGAATATGTACATATCATAATTAACTCCCAACCATACTGATTTTGGGGTCTGTCTTGTGGGCTAAATGAAGGGACAGGAGGCAGTTTGTCTCAGTTTGAAAAGTCCATATTATCTCCGGGGCCCGCACACCCTGCACCTATTACAGATATACCTATGGGCAGGGTTATTTTTCAGCAGGCTCCAGCAGGAACTGAGGCCCTTATTTTAGTTCACTCTTTCTGACAAAATATTTCTTAGATGGACAAAACCATGTGCACTGCAGGTGAGGCAGGTGTTACTTGTGCAGAGAGAATTAGATTTGGGTGGGGTTTTACACCTGCCTCACCTGCAGTGCACATGCACATGCACATGCAAATCTACTTGCATTGCCATCAATGACGGAGAGCCACCAGATCTCCGTCATCAGTGGCATAACTATAGTTCACAGTGGTTGACCATCGATGGCTGGTAGCCATATATAGCGCATGGCAATTACTAAGGGAAAGGATAAAATGTAGGAGGCAAGGATAAAGGTGGGCACAATGACATAAGAGTGTGTACAATGCTGTGTATTGGCTTTGATGTTATTTTGACAATAGGAAGTTGAGAATTGTGTAATGCTGGATGCAATATACACAACCAGCTCATGTTGCGGCATGTCCCGTCCCTATTATACTCTGCATCCTGTGGCTACATTATGACATTATGACAGCTATACCCATGTTTACATTGCTAAACAGATTGTGCATTTCTGAATAATGTATGAAGGGATATAAAAACATTACATAACATCTGTGTGTGAAATAACTTACCAGAATATCTGGGCGACTCAGGAACTGACCATAATAGAAAGTGTTTCATGGTTGAAGTGACGTCCAACATATACATTAAGGATCAAATTGTACAACTTGTTTTGTCATGACATTATAATAAATATTGTACCCCTTACTATAAATCACTATGTAATAAAAGGATTATGCTGCTCCTCAGCTTAATGGAGGGAATTCAAGTGTTTTGCACACCGGAGGCACCAAACAAAGTAATCTCTCTGCTCATGAGCGCATAACCTCCAAACACTGACATAACTGTCATTTTGTTCCATTACTTCACTCGCTGGTAACCTTGGGGTTACTTGGCCTCTATAAAATCAATTAATGCTTCTATGTAGGAATGGAGCTCCTCGTTGCCATCTAATATCCTAATGTTTCAAAGTAGCATGTACAGACGTAGCACCTCTTAGTTAGCTTAGGGAATAGCCAGATGCCTTCACTTGGCGGGTGGGAGCATAAACCCTGTCCATCTAAAACTTCAGGGAGATGGGCAGGGTTAGTGCGGGGTGCAGGTAGCTAAGGGGGGGAGCAGGGAGCAGCGGGGAGGTGGCGGAGGGCGGCAGGCTCCATCAGAACGGGACGCGCAAGCATCTTGTGCGAGCGCACCTCCTTCTTGCAGATGGCATAAGACGGTAAAATCCCCTTGTCATGTGGGATAGAACAATATAAGGCTTGGATATCAACTGTCAGTCAAAGAAAATCTTCCCAATCGAACAAGCTTAGCTTGTCCTAACAGCATTGGGGCTTTCAACAGTGAATACAATCCTCTCCGGATACACAGAACATACTTATGAAGAGATCCAAATCATATTAGCGAGTATTAAGTATATACTCACACATAATTAATTTGAATTCAGTGGAAATGTTTACCTTCAACAAACTGGTACTGCAATGGGACAAAATTTGCCCCATCATATGCCAGTTTGTTGATGGGAGTGTGGGAAGAATGCTACATACTGTATATGAATCAACATTTCAACATCACATTTGGTTCTATCAAAGGTACATTGATGGTCTGATATTTATCTGCAAATGGGATCTGGCCAATGTTGTGGCATATGTGTTGCAACTCCATCAAAATGAATTCAACTTAAATTTACTATTTCAACTTAAATTTAAACCACATGATGAAAGTATTGATTATTTAGATTTAATCCAGAGTTGGAATGATAGCTTCAATGAGGTCAAGAGAAGAGATGTTGTCCCCACCAAGAAAAATAAAAAAAAGCAAAAAACTAGGAAGACCTTTTATTACACAATTTAACAGAGCAAATAATTTGATCAGAAAAGTTCTAGACAAGCATTGGAATATTATTTTGAAGGATTCTGTATTGGATCCTCTCTTGCCACCGAAACTGAACCTTATATTTTGTAGATCAACTATCCTTAAAAGCATCATTGCCCCCAGAAAAGTGAAAAAGGATGTAAACAATCAACTAAGACTAAAGGTGCCCATACACTGTGCTGATTTGAGCCGATTTCAGACGATTCCAACGCATACCATGAAATCGGGCCAAATCGGCTCATTTCGGCCAATTCCAACGCATGCCATGAAATCGGGCCAAATCGGCTCAATTTGATGTCCCCTCAGGTCCAATGCATGGTCCCATGCGCATCGGACCAGAGCCGGTGGTCGGACCTGCTGGCCATCCGACCACCCGACCTGGGATGTGGAATGATTTATATTGGGAAAACCTAACGTCAACCCAAAATAACAATATTTTGGTAGTTCACTTGCGAAATATTATAAACAAAGTCTCTGTACATTATATGGATAAACATAATGAAACAGTAGAAAGGAGTAACTTTTCATTTACTATTCTTGAACATGTGCAACCAAACCCAAGGGTTGGGGATAGGGATCTGGACCTATCAAAATTCTTAACATTCTGGATTTACACTCTTTCTGAATTCTCTTTGCCCCAATGGGCTAAATGAAAGCGTAGATATAGTTTCCTTTTTAGGGTAAAAATTCTCCCTTCATTTATAAAAAAATACCACTTACTAGAGGAAAATGCTTATAGGTATTTAGCTTTTTCTTTAGGAAAAACTTACTTCCTCTTTATTATTTGTTGTTCTTTAAATAGTTCTCCTTCCTTCTCGTTTCTTTTTTCTAACGCATTTCTCTGAATTTGGTTCGTGCTTCTACACATTTACTTTCGCTAAATGGTATTTGCCCTTATATACATATATTATGTTATTACCTATTTTATGTATGGTGTTTAACCTTTTAGTAGAACACAAAGTTTAGTCTAATTAAAGTCCTACGTCTGGGTCAATCAGTGGGAATCTTATTTCTGTCTTATAAATCATACCTCCCAACTGTCCCGCTAAACGCGGGAACGTCCCGGTTTTTGGGGACGTTCCTGCGTCCCTCCCGCGGCCGGCATGTGTCCCGCTGAGGGGGGCAATTGGGATTCCCCCCCAATCTGAAAGAACAGACCCATGCACACAGCGTCTATTCAGCAGCGCAGTGGCCGAAAACGCAGACGCTGCCTAATTTGCATAAGCCACGCCCTCGTTTGCATACACAACGCCCCCTTTTCTTTTTCTGTACTATTTAAAGTTCTTTAGAATTTTTTAGACACAGGAAGTGATGTCATAGTTCAGCGCTATACATTTTTCATTCACCATTGTTAGGAGATACAAAGTGGGAACTTCAACGCAGTTTATTTTTTTATATGTTATGTAATTATGACCTTTCCTTGTTGAAATTTAAATTGTAAACACATGCTGTCCTCCATTCTTCTTTATATATATCGTTACCAAAATTAAGCAAGTATATCCTACACTGTGACAGGAGCCAGGGCTAGGGTTGCCACCTCACTCATCTTGGATTCCTGGAGACTTTTCCCTCCCCCTCATTAATGCGCGCTGGCTGGCTTGCGGGCTAGCTTGCTGGCTGGGCTGGCAGGCGACACCAGCGGTGAGCTGGGGGCGGATTGCGTCGGGCGGCGGGCCTGCAGAGAATCCTGGAAATCTGGGAGAGGTGGCAACCCTAGCCAGAGCTTCCATCAGAAATTGTGGGGTCCAGGACTGACAAAATAGACCACCTCTGTATTCGTACAGCTTACTGTGTGACATTTTAAAGCAGTTTCTAAGAGATACATGGACAGGATATCATGTCCCCTGTTTGCTTATCATACACAAGTTGTCATGAGAGCTTCTGATTCATTTATAATGCTCTGGATTTGAGCTGTCCTATCTCTGCTATGTAGTGTACCCAACAGCAAAGGCAGATATTCCTGTACTCAGGTAATGGAACATTACAAAATGTTGCAGGATATATATATATAGTACTTGTGTAGTTTCACGGCTGCACTGTGCTGCGCTCCTTCCCGGTTCGTTGAGAATACCGCTAGCTACGCTGTCAGTGGAATTGTCCATCGGTTCGCACTGTGCGTAAGGACTGCTAGACTGCTATGTAGTGAAAAGCACCCATTTTGTAGCTACCCAATGTAAAGAAAACGAGGCATTTGCCAGTGCTCCATGTCACATGCTGGCAAATTCCACCATTTCAAACCCCCACTATCCACATCAGCCCGAAGTGTGGCGAGCACAGCGAGCCCCGCGAGGGGACGTGGTACGCGTCCTCCCAACCTGTTCATACCGGCACTATCCACATCGGCGTGGAGTTGATCTTATAAAGTGTGGCGAGCGCAGCGATCCACCCAGCCCGAAGCGCAGCGTGCCCCGCGAGGGGCCGAGGAAAACGAGCCAGAATCAGGGCGAGCGCAGCAAGCCCCATGAGGGGACGCGGATTACTTGTATTCCGCAACCCCTCGCTGGACTCCCTGTGCTTCGGGCTTGTTTTCCGCTGCCCCTCGAAGGCCTCGCTGCACTCGGCCCACTTTATAAAGTCAACTCCATGCCGACATGGATAGTGGGGGTGTGAACAGGTCGGGAGGACACGTACCATGTCCCCTCGCTGGGCACGCTGCGCTCGCCAAACTTCAGGCTGATGTGGATAGTGGGGGTGTTTCGGGAACACATTCACACCTGTCATGCCATCCATATGAGTCCAGGTACTGCCATGCAGTGCCCCTCTGCCTCTTATTCCTCTGCTTCACTTGCATGAGCCCCAGAGCCTCTCAATATTCTAGGAATGGACCCCAGTGTCTTGGTCCATGAAGTTATAACGGTGGCTGATATATATATATATATATATATATATATATATTCAAAATAATCATTATCTAAGGTAGTGCCCGGTGACTCAATCTATCCTGCACTATCATGTGAATGTCTTTCCTGCATCATCCGTCCAGAGATGCTGCTTGTATATTAATGTTCTCTGAATAATAATGTTGTATGCTTAACTTGGCACAATCTTCTAAACCAGTGTTATAAATGTATCATTGTCAGTCTGTGGTGTAACATTAGCATTGTGAGAGATTTATATACAGACATCTTCCTCTAACAGAAACCGAGAGAGTCTCTCCACTGACTGTGTGTGAGCTGCCGAACTATCCCCGGCGGTTCTCAATACCGGTGTCTGATTCTCTATGTATCTGCACACTCACCAATATGGGGGGCACATATATAACCCCACACTCATATTATTGGATCACCAAAAATGTCATATCATATGTACAGATGGAGCGCCTCTCAGCCAGCACCGGGACTCGCCAGAATGCCCCCGCTGGCGAGATGGCACTCCATCCGACTGGAGTGCGAGAGCATCTCTCACACGCGTGCTTCCCAGTTTTTAGGCGGCGGGGGACGCCAACCCTGCCCGTCTCCGCTTCAGGGAGATGGGCAGGGTTAGGGGGGGTGCAGGGAGGTGGGTCCGATCGGCAGGGACCGGTAAGGAGCTCCATTGGAAGGGGATGCGCAAGCGCCTTGTGTGCACGCGTCCCCTTCTGGTGGCTGGTGGGGGCTGGCGGTAGGTGATCCAACTGCCAGACCCCCGCTGGAAGAGAGCGGCTCCATCTGTATATAACATAATATCCAGCTGTACGCTCTGTGTTTTTGTAAGGGATTATGGCCCTCATTCAGCTGGTATACGGTTCCTGGGTTGACATTTCCTAGGTCGACATGGTCGAGTTTTTCACATTTTTTTTGGTGTAGCGGCATAGAGTGAGAATATGGAATATATACAGTGTAGTGTGCCGAGCACAGTGAGCCATGCAACGGGACACGGTACACTTATCCATGTCGACCTTAGGTTTGTGTCAACCTTTGGCAAAGTCGACCTATGGTATGTTGACCCTTTGTAGGTGTTTACCTAGTCACCTTCGACTATTCAGTTACAGTCACAGTTTCGCTTAACCCTTTGAGTGCCAATTGAATATGTCAAAACTGGTGTGAAAATTGCCAGTCAAGCATTTGTATTCATGATAATGACCTGTAATGTTAACTTTTTTTATTTGAATTCATATAACAAATGTGAGGGATGCTGGCATTTTAAGCCAATATTTTGCACATCTGTCACAGAGCTGTTGGCACTCAAATGGTTAAAAAGCAATTTAGGGGGAAATTTACTAATATGAAAAACCTAGTTTTTCGTATTAGTATTTTCCCTACGACTGCATACGACTGTTTCAATCGTATGCAAAGTCGTGTTCGGGAGGGGAAATAACAAAGCAGTCATATACGACTGCTTTGTAACCCTCCGATGTCGTATTCATTCGTATTAGCTGGCCATATATACGGCCGCTAATACGAATTTTTCTGGCAGTCTGCACGGATCAGTCAGATCCGTGCAGGCTGCAGTGTGTAAAAAAAAATAGAAAAATAAATAAATATAAAAAAAAAACAGCGTGGGGTCCCCCCCCACAGCTGTAACCAGCACCAGGCTGAAAGAGCCAGGGCCGGTAATTAAAAATCAGGGAACCCGACAAATAGGGGTTCCCCGATTTTTAACAACCAGCCCCAGGCTCCAGGTCCGGGGCTGGTTCCCAAAATATGGGGGACAAAATGAGTAGGGGTCCCCCGTATTTTAAGAACCAGCCCCAGGCCAAACCAGCCAGCAGGGTAATGCCACAGCCAGGGGGATACTTTTTATACAAGTCCCCCCCCCCCACAAATACGAATGTCCCATCAATAGGAATACGAATTGTTGTATTTTCGGTATGGTAAATCCCGAAAATACAAATGTGTAAAAAATAGGTGTATTTCTGCCTACGAATACACCTATTTTTTACGAATCCATTTTGGTAAATTTCCCCCTTAATTACAATTGCCTCGTAGAAATGCTATTGTACTTCACAAATGCGATTCTATTGCAATTTCTATGGTAGCAAGCTGCGTAGGCAGGCACAAGGCCAACATTTTCTGGCTAGCAGTGGCTATGTGTAATGACATGCCTGAGTTGTCCGGACCGCGCTCTCCGCATGCCACATCGCGATAGGGATTCCAATACCAGGACATTTTTTAAATCCCGGGATTCAGGGATTGGCCTCCCTAATTTAAAAAAAATGCGCCCGTCCCACTAACACTGGCCACCTCGCATATTTACTTACACGGAAGGCGTGCTATGTGGCTGGGAGCGTGGCAAATGGCAGTGGTGGGGTACCGGCAATTTTGGCGCCAAACATTGACCTCCCTAGTCGTCATCACTCAAGATGCGATTGTAGCCTTTCATGGGGGGGAAGAGTGCTGGAAAGTTGCCCACCTTTCTGGGGACCAGGAGGGTCACCCGGTTTGGGGCTATTCTGATAGGATAGGCAAGTATGCAGTGGCGTAACTACCGAGAGCAGTCACTACAGTCACTGTGCAGCTTGGCACGGAGGATGAAGCTGCTCTCCCCCAACCCACTTACCAATCTGGCCGGCAAGCTGCTCTCCCCCAACCCACTTACCAATCTGGCCTGCATCCAGCAGTCCCACGATCTGCAGACATTTAGGGGGGGGAGCCCTCTGACTGCTGCAATGCTCCCCCTCTTTCTCCAGTCTCTCTTCCCACTTTCTCTCTCTCTTTCTGAAGCTGTCACCCACCCCCTCTCTCTGACAGCTCCCCCTCCCCCTGTCTCCTTCCCCACTCTTTGACGCTATCTCCCCCCTTCTCTCTGATGCTGTCTCTTCCCCCTCTCTCTCTCAGGGCTGCCATCAGAAACCGTGGGGCCCATGACTGACAAAATCGCCAGGGTCCCCCTCTCCCAGGAAGCATAGGTGGATGGTGGGGGGCAAAGGTGGGAGGAGCTACAACAGGTTCGGGCATAAGTGGGGTGGACTTAGGGTTAGGCTGCGTTGAGGGAGGAGGTTTACGTGGCGGAGTGTGGGATTAGGTAGTATGGGGAGGGGAGTATGGGGAGGTTAGATCCCTTATGTGGCTCTTGAAGGGATTTTCCATATGGGATGCTGGGATGCTGTATGTATCTATCATGTATGCATACATAGTAATTTTGTGCTTCTTATACCTCTTCCTTTATTAATTTATTACAATTGATATTTGGTTTATTACTCCAACCCTTTTATAGTTTATGATCTTTACCCCCAACCTTTTTGTATTTTACATCAATCACACCCCCCTAATTTTGTAGAAAATTAACACCCTCCACACCCCATCTTTATCTTATGCCCATACACTTCACCAATTTTATACTTTAAATATGTCACCCCCACCCATTATATAATTTCTGCATACACCTCCCCCCCTTATATATTTTATGCCAGGGGCCCTCAAACTATTTTGCTATGGGACCCCATTAGACAATAAAAATAATTACGGGACCCCAGCAAGTTACTGTGTAGACAGACAGCACATACAGTACATGGCAGCATTGTGGAGGCACAAAATAATGTGAGGAGTCTGAAGTAACAGACAATTCAACAGATTATTCAGACTCCTTGAATTACTGACAGATTACAAAAGTCATCAGCCTGATGGTCAGCAACATGGAGTCGCGACCCCATGCTGAGAAGGTCGGGACCCACTTTGGGGTCAGGACCCACAGTTTGAGAACCGCTGTTTTAGGCTAACATACGGTACACTTACTTGCTCGCTGTGGGGGACTACTCCAGGGTAGCTGGCAGGCTGCAGGAGATGAGCACTGCAGGTGCATGTCATCAATCCAGCATAAGGATGCTGGAGGCAGAGTGGGGGGTGGGCAGAGGCTCCAGGTGCACAGCCTTGGAGACTGACAGTGGCTTGCATGCAGTGTGCGAAGCAGTCCTGGCCCGGGTCCCAGGATTCGCGGCTGCTGAGATGCAGCCTTAGTTTAGTGGTACGGTCCGCCCCTGATCTCAGCCGGCTCTTTATCACAATGAAAGTGTGCCGCCACAGCTGTGCAGGAGCACAGTAAGTGCGTGGACGGGGTTTGGGTGGCCGTGGGTGCTGAACATTTTCAGTGCTTATGTACATCACTGAGCCTCGGGCCCCCTTGTCTGCCGTGGCCCGGGACTCCGGTCCCCCCAGACCCTCCCTGCTCTATCTGCTTCTCCCCTCTGTCTGATGCTGTCTCCTCCTCCTCTCTCTGATACTGTCTCCTCCCCCTCTCTGATGCTGTCTCCTCTCATTTTTTTTCTGGCGCTGTCTCCCTTCCTCTTTCTTTCTCATTCTGATGCTGTCCCTCCCTCTCTCTACCTCTCTCACTTCTCTCTCTTTCTCTTTCTTTCTCTGTCTCCCCCCCCTCCTCATTGGGCGGTATTCAATGTGAATACCTGCGAGGTGCAGCGAATCCTTTTTTGGATTCGCTGCACATTCGCCACGTTCCGGAGCCGGCGGGCTCCGGTATTCAACGAGTCAGGGGCAGCGAGCCCCTGACTGGCGAATATGAGCTCCTGCGGCGATTGCCGCAGGGAGCCTGAGGACGGTGCCAGGCAGAGAGATGGTAGTCTCTCTGCCTAGCCCAGACCTTTGTGGGGGGTTAGGTGGGCTCCCCGGGTGCCAGGCAGCACAGGCTGCCCCCCCGGGGGTGCCAGCAGGGGGGTGTATATTCACTACACACGATCGTAATGATCGTGCAGTAAATATATGAATATGTAATGAGCGGCTCGGCTCCGGCGCCCACTGCTGGCTGCTGTGTTAAAAAAAAAAAAAAAAAAAATATTATTTTTAAAATTAAATATATATTCATGTGCTTACAGCACATGAATAAAAATAGCATGCCCCTCCTCAGAATAAAATTCCTGATTTTTTGACACCAAATGTAAAAAACAAAACACTTTATTTTAAAAGTTCACATTCCACTTCACCATAAAAAGATAGCGATTGCTACTCGGTGAATCATGGCGAAAAAAACCTTTAAATGTATTCGCCATGTGGTCATTGAATAGGGTGATTCACCGTTTTTGTCAGAAATTCGCCAAACAGCACAAATTCGCCATAAAAACCTGGCGAATCAGGCTCATTGAATACCGCCCATTGTCATTAACTTCCCTAACTTTCTCTCTCTTGCTTCGCTAATGCTGTATATACACTGAATCGATTGCCATGGGAGAACGATAAAGTGCATACATACTGACCTATATCGTTCACAATGTCGGTCAGTGACATCACCTACCCGCTCCATTCATGCAGCCTCTGACAATACTGTCAGATTGAATACAGAGGGGTATGTTTGCAAGGAGCAAACGGAAAGACAAATGTGCCTTTTTGCCTTTAATACTGTCAGATTGACCTGCATGTACAGACAACAGGAGGGGCGTTAACAACCCACACCATTGTGCAGCGTTAATATTGACCATACACACTGGACGATATTCACATATCGCCCAGTGTATACCCAGCCTAAGGGGAACTGTACTAGCAATGTGTGTGTGGGGGGGGGGGGGGGGCTTTTTTAAGAGTTTGCTATGGGACCCACAACATTCTAGTTACCCCCCTGCTTACTGCTTTAAATGTAAGTAAGCCACATGCATACTGGGAAGACCAGATCCTTAGTGACACCTCTGTTAGTCAAAGTCGTTTTTCTGCTAAATGTTTCTGGTCTCCCCTGCATCTGATCTCTAGTGGAGAAATTCACAAATCAACTTCAGAAATGCAATTAAACAATCTACATCAGTACAACAACAAAACGACATCATTTAATACACTGTATAAACATCAGCTTCATTATTGTTTCGTAAGTGCGTAGATGACTTAATAGGTTTACATTACAAAATATGAAAGAAAGAGAAGAGCTGGAGTTCGCACTGGCTTAGAGACGGGTAATTTAGTACATCTCGCTAGCAGCGGTCCTTCGCTGCTTAGCGAGCTGCTTAATCCCGCCCACAGCCAAATCCCCTCGGTGGGGATGTGTAACAAGAACACATCCCCTCGCATGCAGTCAACCATCAATGATTTCTCCTGCCTTCACAAATAAAACTCAGTCTGAACTGACTTTTATTTACGAGCGCTAGGACGAAGACGAGGCAGGCAGCTGACATCCCGTGATGTCAGCCGCCCACCCCCGACAGGCCTTGGCCCGCCCACGTTCCCATAAAATGCTGAGCGTTCCCCAGGTCCGGCCCTGTGTCTGCCAACATATGCAAATGGCCGCCGCCCCATGCCCCTTCACGTCCCCGGCTTGCACATCGAACAACGTGTTTGCCATGGCCGCTTGCACCTGACGTATGCACATGCGCAGAAATGACCCTGGGCATATGCCCACCACGGGAGCCACTGGGAATATTCTGGTACGTGCAAACAGACCAGAATAAGGCCCTTAGTTGGAAACGATAGTTGTATTTAAAACTTAACTTTTATTAACATCCTTAAGACACTATTTTACATATAGATACGTAACACGTATTAAACCTTGCTGTGAGCCATCCTCACAATATCTGCGAAAAATGCCAGCGTCGTTCGCAGCGACTGTTCTTTTAGTATAAATACAAATAGAGCCAAGTCAATTCATTGTAGTTCAAATATTGTACCCCGAAAAAAGAACAGGCATTTTTAGCGGATGTTTTGAGGATCACTCACAGCAATGTGGCACAGTCAGAGGAGGCAAGTGGCAGTGCAGAGGGTGCGGGAGCCAGCTCTCAGAGGAGTAGTACACAATTACTGTGGTCTCTGTTAGCAGTGGCTGTCAGCTCTATGTGCCCACTGCTGAGCTGACACACCGCTGAGTTCTCTGGTGAAATTGTATGAAATGATAAAAGGAGATGTCAGAGTGGTGTATTTGTGCTGCTCTATCCAGGGCTTCATCCTATTGGACCAGCTTCGTTCCTAGGCTTGTGAGTTATTTTAGTCACTAATATTATAGTGGGGACTGATTCAGCTTAGCCTGCAATTGAGTGCTTCAAGAATAAATATAGTAAGGTCTCATTTGGCATTTTGTAGTGTTTACATGGGTTGCTACGATGAAAATAAGGTGTTATAAATACATTAAATGGCTTGTTAGTTTAAAATAAAGATTATAAAAAACCTAAATGTGCTGCTAGTTTGAAGCTGAGGTGTCACAAGATGGTTTTATATAGAATAAATGTGCTGCTTGTAACTAGACCGTGGCCTTGTGGGAGTTATGCCATGCCCATTTTGTGCATGGTATCGGCTCTTTGTCTTACCATAACACATTTTTGGGCTCATTGCTTCTGACTGGTTTGCCACCCTAGCCTTCAAACAAATTCATATGTTGTCCTTAGAGGTGCACATTTTAAGCTTGAGTCGAGATGCCAATTTGCACCTTCACGAAAATATAATATAAAGACTACCTGTATTGTATACATTTGTATTACAAGGGAAGGTACAGTACCTGTGAACACGGGAAGTTAGCCTGTTACTTAGAGAACATATATAACCTCTTAAGCGACAAATTGCATATGGGTTATAGCAGAGCTAATTTAATGCCCTAGGCAAGTTTTTGTTTGGTGTCCCCTAGCACTGTCATTAACTCCGCCCCTGACCCATTGCTCCTTATTAACATTACAACACAAAGTATTGCTCCTTTTCACACTGCACCGCACTGTATTGCTCCTTATTCATACAGACTGGCTGCTGCTGGCTTAGTTGTATGAGCTGCATGCCCCATGGCATTCAAAATGGACTAGGCATTTGCCTAGTTTGCCTATGCCTAGGGCTGGTCCTGAGTTATATGAAGACTAAAAAATGATTTGTAGGAAACAGTAAATCACTCATACTGTACATCTGATTGTCTGGGGAACTGGTTAGTCCACTAAAACCCCTTTCAGACCGCACTTATTACCGGGTAAAATGCCATTTTGTGTTAACCTTTCTGGGGAGGGGGGCAGGAGCCGGGACCCGACAGAAGCGCAGGCGGGCGGACGGCAGCAGGTAACTGTAGCCCCGCAGACCCTACCCTCAGCACCCACACCTTCTTAGCGCTTCCCCGCCACCGCGGCGGCTGCGGGACTATAGTTACGCCACTGATACTATCTGTGGGACACAGTGGTGGCATACTATCTGTGGGACACAATGGTGAAATAATACCTGTGAGACACAGTGCTGCCAAAGTATCTGTGGGTCACAGTTGTGGCATATATATGTAGGACACAGTAGTAGCATACTATCTGTGTTACACGGAGGCGCCATACTATCTCTGGGGAACAGTGGCACCCTACTATATGTGGGACACTGTGGTGCCATTTTATCTCTAGGACACAGTGGCAGCACGCTATCTGTGGGGCACAGTGGTGGTACAATATATGCAGTGCACTGTGATGGCATACTATCACTATCTGTAGGACACTGTGGCACCATACTATCTGTGGCACATGGTGGTATTGCTGGCATGATTTCCTTATGGGATTTACTGTAGCTCTATGGAAAAACTTTTCATCCTATACAAAGGGATGTATAAGAATGGAGAAATGTGTGCAAATGTTTTGATGTTTCCAATCAAATTGTAATTTTTCTAGTGTAGTAAAGAAAAGGAAACATCTGATTGGTTTATGGGTGTTGGAGTACTTTTGAGCACATAGTGTTTGGTTACAGCAATAAGCTCATGCACTGACTAATATGTTTCTACACTGACTAGTATAAGCATAGAATTAAAAAATATACTGAACATTGGTTTGTGTAAATCATTCTAAGTGTAACAGTTTGTATAACTATATACCAGTAATCGTGACCTCACTAGCGGGAAATGTCTTTATAAGATTAATTCCTACTTATAGCATATAACGACGATTAATGTGGTGGTCAGGTAACATTTCTAGATGATTACATATATGTTGTAGATATACTAATGTCTAGTTAAATTGCACCACACTTGACACAATGCACAGGCCACAGGCTACTTTTAGACTTTTCTTTGTGGAAACATTTTCATACCTTGCTGGTAAAATACAACACACCTAATGAATCATGAAAATACTCCCTCTAATGCGTGACATAAAAGGGGTTACAAGGTGTCACCTGGAAAATTAAACATAGATGACGAAAAAGAGCCTTTCATTACATCTACTGACAGTCCACCTGTTAAGCTTAGAAAATTGTTTCAATTCTGTATAATTAGCGGAACGATATAATTGTAGAAACCCTTTGTGGGTCTCCTCAGCACTCCTTCAGTAAATCTAATGTTATCACTGCTTTTTCTTCTAGTCTTACCTCTGCTCCTGGAAGATGGGGGAGACTAACACGTTCCCTAGACCCCTGGATGACAGGGTTAGTCTCCTGCATCCTGTCCATTTCTTAGTAGAGTGGATAGGAGGGGAGATCATACTGGGAAGTATGGGCAGTGCCATCGAGAGGGGGAGGGGTGGGTACTTTTTACCCAGACCTCGGTCTGCTAGGGGAGCCCGTGTCCCGCTCCCCTTACCTAGAGATGGCCTTCGTTGCCATTGCCATCAATGGTTGCTTTGATGTTAATAGTGCAACTGTCCGTCGATAGTGTAAAACTAAGCAATGGATGACCAATATTTTTACCTATCGATGGTAATCTATTTTGTTTGACTGATTGGCCTGTGGGCCAATTAAAACACGGGGCGGGACTTTACGGTTGTTGGGGGCGGAGCTATGCTCCTTGTCCCGGCACTTTGAAAAAAAAACCCGCAAAACGGCCGTTCTCCCTATCGATGGCAAAAGTATTCGACATCGGCTATAAACAATCGTTGATTTTGAATCATCGATGGTCGACGGCCATCCCTACCCCCACCTAGTTGCAGGGAGCGGCAGTGGGGAGAGAGATGACAGGCTACAGCCTCTCTCCCAAGCTCAGCACACGCTGCTCAGTGCCATGTGCTGAGGTGTGGAGAGAGGCAGCTGCAGTGGCAGCCTGTCCTCTCCCTCCCGAGTCTGTGTGTGACTGTGATGATGATCACTCCCGGCAACACGCACAAATTATGTTGGATTTTTTTTATCCCCTCAGGGGACGTGGCCACGCCCCCTCACGGAGGCCATGACCCTGCAGCCTAATCAACCTATTGGTTAATCAGGCACCGGATGCCCTGGGTTGGTGGTCCAGAACCAACTTAAATTATTTATGGTCAAGTAATAGGCAAAACCAGTGCATGTGGCTTCTAATCATAAAATATGTGGTCAAACAGAAGCGAATCCTGTCCCTCACCACATAACTGAACCTAAGGATGACATATAAACACAATTTACTTAATTTAATATTTTTGGTACTTGTTTCCTAGCACGGCCACACCGATTTACATCGGGGTGGTTGTGTCGGAAAAATCGGGTCGATCGCATCGCATGCGATTTGGTCGCATGCGATGCGATCGACGCGACCGACCGATTTTGGACCCGATTTTTTTTTTGAATGAAATGTAAATCAGGTCCCTGGGACCCGATTTTACATTGGATTCAATGTAAAATATTCCCAACCCCCCCAAATTTAACGGCGTACACCCCACCCCACGATAGACGCCAACCCGAAGCGTGGCGAGCGCAGCGAGCCCGCGAGGGGCGGCGGTGCGCGTCCTCCGACCTTTTCATTCCCCTACTATCCACGTCGGCGTGGAGTTGAGAATAGAATAGTGTGGCGAGCGCAGCGAGCCACCGAGCCCGAAGCGTGGCGAGCGCAGCGAGCCCCGCGACGGGACGCGTATACCTGTGAAGTTATACGCGTCCCCTCGCGGGGCTCGCTGCGCTCGCCACGCTTCGGGCTCGGTGGCTCGCTGCGCTCGCCACACTATTCTATTCTCAACTCCACGCCGACGTGGATAGTAGGGGAATGAAAAGGTCGGAGGACGCGCACCGCCGCCCCTCGTGGGCTCGCTGCGCTCGCCACGCTTCGGGTTGGCGTCTATCGTGGGGTGACGACGGGGACATCTATAATGTGAAATGGGTCATATTGGCCCATTTCACATTTTTCACATTTTTTCACTATTTCAATGTTAAAAAATATTTTAACATTGAAGCCTATGGAAAAATCGGGGGCATCGCGTCGGGACCATTGTTAATGGTCCCGACCGACGCGATGCCCCCGATATTTTACCTTTCCCGACACGATTTCAATGTTAAAATATTTTTTAACATTGAAGCCTATGGGGAAATCGGGGGCATCGCGTCGGTCGCGTCGGGACCATTGTTAACGGTCCCGACCGACGCGATGCCCCCGATATTTTGTCCTAGCCGGCCAAATGGACCTGATTTCAAAGGAAATCGGGTCCATCGTATGGATCGTGTACCTTAACTTAAAGGTACACGATCCATACGATTGTGGCCGTGCTAGGAAACAAGTACCATATTTTTTTTTCTAAATGACTCAATAAGAAACTTTTGGCCTAGGGGTGCCCTGAAAAAAATGTGGAAACTTTAGGGCACCATGTTTGGGAGCCACTGGGCTTACCAACTAAGGGGATCACTTAAAAAGTGGTTTTGTATTAATATTGTTTGTGTCCATTTAATTTTCTTAATTCTACTACTTAGTTACCAAAACCTAATTATGCACTAAAAATAAAGACAAGAGAGGGTTTGGATATAGGGACATGATTCTATGAATAATTACTAATTTAGAGCATATTAACTAATAATGCCTAGGGTAGTGTTTTATCTAACTACAACCATGAAATGAATGTGCATGGAATGTTAGCAGCAGAAAGCCCCAGTTCTTTGTGATTAGGAAATAGCAGAGATTGTACTGCATTTATAAGAGATTGTACTTAAAAGTGGAAAATGTATTTAACTTTTTCATGACATTAAGGAGCCATTTAAATACATCAGTTGTTACTGTATATGCATACACATAATATTTGATTGGAAACTTTGGGCTAATTTCATGTGTGTATGCAATGGTACATGTGAAGCAATAGTAGTGCGCATGTGCCCAGATTTCTTTGTGCTCACGCTTGTAAAGAGGATCTTACTGCAGAGTTATTGGCAGGAAATGAAAATTTGGGGAAGGCACCAGAGAGTGGCGGCATTTAAAGCAGGCGTGTCATAGCCATTCCTGATGTGTGTTTCTGACTTCAGCTGCGAACCCACAGCACTCGCACACAGAAGACCGGGCAAGGGGGGGGGGGGGGGTGGAGTACCGGGGGGTGGCGGGACGGGCATATGGGAATGCTCAGCGTTTCATGGTCCCGCAGGTCTGAGACACCATAGAGGTGTCTCGGATCTGAAAGCGCTAAAGAAATCCTCAGATGGTTACCGACCGTCGAATGGTTTATCCCCCACATGCAAGGCTGGGAATGGATGATGATGCGAAATTCACAGCCTTGCGAGTCAACCAGAATAAGGGCCTTAGTTTGATATCCAGCGTACGCATCTTTTCAATGCTGCATATGCACAGTTGTAGATGCACTGACACGCAACACTGAACTCTACCTAAGTGAGAACACCCTGACACAGCCCAGTTACAGCCCAGCCCAATATTTGTACAACTGTCAATCATCAGCAGTTGCGTACACTTGTTGCTGGAGCGTGCACAGTGTGAAAAAGGATGCAGGGTGCACCCAGTACACAGGCTTCTGTACGGCACCGATACCTACAGCACTGGAATGATTCACTTAAGGGCGACTATGCCCAGCGTGTATGGACAGTGATGATCGGTATCATAGCTGGGGGGAAAGCCGCTCAGTGCATACACACTGAGTGGCTTTCCCCCTGTCTGGCGTCGATGGAGGGGGGAGGACGGTGTTGCATAGCGGAGCGCTGTGCAAAGCCATCCTGAAAGCCGCTCATCTGCCGGTATAACCAGCAGATGAACGGCTTTCCCGGCGATGTTGCGGTAGCGCGCAGCAGTACTCACCGCCGGGCCATACACACTGGGCAGCTTTGAGCTGAAAGCCGCTCAAACCTGCTGTTTTGAGCGACTTTCAGCTTAAAGTCGCCCAGTGTGTATGGGCCTTTACATTTGACTCAGGCTTGATTTGCTTTTGGACAACACAGTTAAAGTAGTAGTTAACATAGCTGCCTTACAGACCTGGGGTCAGGGCAGCCATCAGGGGGACACTGTGGGCAGTGGTGGATTTCCCACTAGGTATGTGAGCCAAGTGTCTAGGGGAGGCACTAGTTGGGGGGTGCCACCCCACCAGGGCCGGATTAAAGCAGGGGCAAAAGGTGTTAGTACCCCTGGGGCCCCCCTCTAGCTAGGACCCCCCTGTGGTTGGCATGTATTTTTTTTTTAAATATAATTTTTTTTTAGCTAAAGGTTTTGTGCATGGATTGGGGTAGTGCTGCAGCTTCACCTATCTGCCAATGTGACAACGATTAATGGTGCTGAGCATCGGGAGCCAAGGCACACTGACTGCACAAGTGTGCAGTGCATTACTGGGAGTTGACTAAGTCCCATGACACTTTGCACAAGAGGGCAGAGGCTGAGAGGTTTATGCTGAGCTCTGATTGGTTGAGCTCATTACATGCTTCTCAGGCCCATAGAGGATAGCAGCAGCAGCCTAGTCATGGGAGGGTTTTTAATCAGAGGAAGCACTGACGCTGTGAGGTCTCCTACAGAGTAAGCAGTTACCCTGTCTTATACTGTCTTTTCTCTTTGTTTTGACAGTGTAATATTCTCTCATGCAGTTTGTGGCCAGTAATGACAAGTGCAAGGGGGCCCCCTGTCTAAAGTGCCCCGGGCCCCCCCGAAGGCTTAATCTGGCACTGCACCCCCCCCCCAGATGTACAGTCTAGATTCGGCCCTGGCTCTGGTTGCCGTCCACTCTCCAGATACAGCCTTCTGACAAAAATGAACCCATTCTGAAAGATGTCTTTCACTTTATTTTGTAGTGTGTATGGGGATTAAGAATAACAAGCAAATAGTTTTATGTTTTAAAAGTTTCTCCGGAGCTATACTAGGAGCTTTAACAGAACAAAGGGCCTGATTCAGTCCTGCTCACTAGGCTGCATATATATTTGCTGTCTAGCGAACACATATAGTAGGCGCCAATTCCGTGGGTGTTCCTGGGCCCAAGCACCCACGGAGAATGACGAGCACCCACAGCAGATCCAGCCTGCGACCGCCGCAGGTGCGATGTGCACCACACTGACTGCGGCCGGGAGACCTGGAACACAAGCTCCCGGCAGCTCCAAGACACTGATTAGCAGCGTGCCTGTGGGGCCAGGGTGAGACCATGGGACAGAGTGACGCCGCCCAAACAGGGCCAAGCACCTATCAGAAAAATTCACAAATCGCTGGTTGTTTATCACTCTCTATTTTATCACTTTTTGAAGCTTGATACATCTGCCCCTTAAGTCAGCCCCAGTGTACTGTATATTTTGCAGGCTGCTAAATACTGTGCATCCTACATACCTTTGCCTTATGCCCAGCTAACAGCCGTAGTAACAATGTAACACGTCACATTTGTATGCAGTGCTGGTGATAAACGCAACATACTGTATAATCCTATGATCCTATACATCCTGATCTATGTGTTGTCCTGCCACAGGCAGAGGATGGAAGGATGCAGAATAACCAGCGTCAGTCTCCTTACTACCAGGCTTACATTCCAAACGCTGTCACTCCCCTCTCACTGCTGCTGCTGCTGCTCATTCTGCTGCCAAGCGGCCTTGCTATTGGTCACTCCTCTTTTCGTTTTTGCATATCCACGCCCCCCTCCCCCTCCAGCGCTCTCTCTGTCTGTCTGTCTCTCCTGCTCGCTATAATGCAGTGCGGTTGTCGGTGCTGGCTGGAGCTGTGCGGCTGTGCGTTACTGCTGCTGGGGAATCTTTGCTGATTAATAGGCGACTTTTTCTGCGCTTCTCTTGCTCCTGCCAGGGGAAGGCTCCTGCAGCTGTCCAGGGAGTGAGCTCTGCAAGTGAGACCTGGAGAAGGAGATAGGAAAGAACTGCAGTAGGGCTCCTCATTCCTCCCTTTAGTTTTAGTGGTGCAGTATGAAGTGCAGTTATGGCAAGAAGAGGTAAGACAGCTGTGAGGACGCTGGAAGATTTGACCCTGGATTCTGGTTATGGTGGTGCTGCTGATTCCATCAGGTCGTCCAACTTGTCCCTGTGTTCCGATTCTCACCAGGTAGCTTATGCCAATGGAGGAAACTGCTGCTGGCTTCTAACTGACTCCATGCACAGTAGACACAACAGCTTTGACACGGTCAACACTGTCCTGGCTGAAGACTCAGAGGTCCTGGACTGCTCAGGACAGTGCTCCAGGCTGCCTGACCTTGAGGAAGTCCCCTGGAGCCTTGAGGAGCTAGAAGCTCTTCTGAAGAAAGAGCAGTTGCTGATTGGTGCCAGCAGAGATGTCCTCTCCAAGCTGTCCACCTTGGTCAGCAGGTCCCTGGTTAGGATTGCCAAAGAGGCTCAACGCCTGAGCCTGCGCTTTGCCAAATGCACCAAGTATGAGATCCAAAGTGCCATGGAGATAGTCTTGGCATGGTCTCTATCTTCCAGTTGCACCACCTCGGCTCTCAGTGCATTATCCCTGTACAACATGAGCACTGGGGACAGGCTTAGCCGGGGCAAATCTGTGCGTTGCGGCCTCACTTTTTCGGTTGGAAAACTATATCGGTGGATGGTGGACAGTAAGGTGGCCCTTAGGATTCACGAACACTCCGCCATCTACCTGACTGCCTGCATGGAGGCCCTGTTCAAGGAGATCTACAAGAGGGTCCTTGCCATGCCTCGCCCCGAGAAGGAGAATGAGGCACCAAACTTTACTGCCGAATCCCTGGAACAAGCAATTAGCAATGATTCTGAGCTATGGGGCTTACTACAGCCATTCCAGCACCTTATATGCGGTAAAAATGCTAGTGGTGAGTAGTAGCAACAAAACCTTAAAGATGGGGGTACCTCCACTCCTCATTTATATTCAGAGTGATGCTTTAACGCCTATAATGCCCTACCACCTCGGCCGGCATGTAAAGGGTTATACTGTGCTCATTGTTGGATGGTCTTCTTGGTATCTACTATAGGTGATGGTCATTATTTTCTGCTTACCTGTGAATCCTTACCTGCTGTTGTTGTGATGTACCACAATGCTATCATTAATACATCTCTCCCTATGTGCCACAGCCACAGAGGATTGGCCTGCAGCACAGTCTAGCATACAGTATGCAACAGAATGAGCATTATCAGTAGCTTCACAGATAAAAGAACAGTACACATGCTTTTAACAAAACCACTTCCAAGACTAGGCAGATAATCTAGCAGACTAACCTCCCTTCCTTTACGTTGCCGTGAAAAATCTCTTAATCCAGCATTTGCCAGGTGAAAAAAAAAAAAATCTTCACATCTGCATTGATGACAAGCATCTATGATGTCAAATGACTGACCTTGGTTACATCAATGTAAATGTGAATGCAATATCTACAGCATGGCACCCAGGCTAGGTGTATACACAGTAGTAATTAGTGCACGCCTCAAATGCACAGCATGCATACATATTTGGTATGCACCAGTCATTCTTGCAGGGAGAGAGTACAGACTCTACCACTGACACCTGTATAGAAATATATTATTGGATCTATACTCCATTAGATCTCACCGTCACTGGCTGTAATTTAATGTTGAAGACAGTTCTTTGGTTTCTGTAGTCCCAATAGTAATTCTCTGTTCTATGTGTGAACTCTTCGTTGTGGGAAAAGACAACATATTTTTGGTATAAGAACAAGACAGCCTGTTTATCTGGTTTCAGATGGTACCCACATCATTGTTTATTGCCCTGGTTTTGGATGCTGATCTGTGTAATTGCCGCAACCCTGAATTTTGGTCATTCATGTTAAGATGATAATGGTTTGGAAGCTTGTTTACGCACATTGTCACAGGGAATAATACATGCTGCACCAACGTATCAGCTGTGGTGTTCACCCCTATGGAGCAGTGGGGCTGCTCTGAGATTTACACAACCAGCTGAATGCTAGACACACTCATACAATAGGTGTGTATCCAACAGGATTTCTTGGATATGAGTAATAATGCAGGTTGGCTGTACAGTGCTCCCATGTGATGTGTTGGTGTATTATAGCTGTATTGTGTATTATAAGGTATGTGCAATCTGTACAGAGGGTGATAAACCTATACTGATACATGGACACAATGCTGTGTACAGACACACAATGGGATCGATTGTTACCACCTATCCGAACACATGAATGCTGTACACTCATTTTCTGCAGGATGGCAACCCACACTCTTATGCAGTATCCAGTGATCTACCAATAGCAGCACACAGATACATCTCCCCAAGGCTGGGTCTATCTGATCACTGTCTTGTAACGCACAATTGTGTAACTGCACACATAAGCACTTTAATAGGTGTCCCCCATCACTGACAACAACCACCTGAGTAACAGGCGGTCGCAATACATACAGTCACGGTACAGTGTGTCGTGTCATTTGCCTTGATATATGATACCTGACACATGCATTATTGATGCCCATGGCCTGTGTTGCAATGTTGGATGATGGCCTTAGTTGTGTACTCTGTGTGAGGATTTGCAACACTTGATGTTTATATTGACATCCTGTGCCACTATATTTTTGACATCGTTGGAGGCAGTGACATCAGAACTGGCATCCTGATGTCACTCATAGCTCCTCCTCCCATTATCAATCTCCATTGTTTGCGTGTTGTAAGTATAAAACCTCAAACAAAACAAACAAAAAAAATGCTAATAATACACAATGTGTACCGTTGGGAGGTGTAAATGCAGAGCGCAACTGAATTTGCTGCGCTATATAAGAAACTGTAAATAAAGGGTCTGTAAACTGTAAAAGTTCACAATTTGTAAGCGCTCTTAGACCGCCATGATGTGGCGACTGTTGGGTGTGAATGTTTAGGAACCTAACATTTTCTGAGCTTAGTTGTTCTTCTCTGACAGGGAATGAGCTTTCCCTTCCTTTAATCTACCAGCACCTGTTAATGAATGCTGCACTATGCTACTTGATGTACTGGCATTTGAAGAGGCTCTGTGCCGCCACCCATACTGTCTTACTGTATATCAAAATGAGATAGATACAGATATATGATACAGGTATGACATACATATATGATATGAAATAGGTCTTTGATTTGCAGCTATTGATTCAATATTATGGTGCATACATTACAGTCTATGTGAGTCATACATTGCAGCTACAGTATATAGTATTGCAGTAGCAGATGCTCATTGAGAGAAACTATACCGTTAATTTGATTATTATAATAATACATAAAACCAGTACTTTCAGCATTTTCTCTACTTCATATTTACTGTACGTTGATAAAATCTATTGCTGTTTTTATTTCAAAGCAACAGGCGCTGCAGATTAGATGCTGTTTAGCCCAACCTTTTTCAAGTGTCTACGTGTATTAAGCACATGGGTCAAATTCTCTATTGTAACTTGAACGGGTCTTTCCCCAAGTAATAGAATCAGGCAGCGCACCTGCGCTCCTGGGATTCTCCATGCATAAAGGTAAAGGATACTTAGATCTAAACAGCTGATTTTATGGGGTCAATCCAATTAACTCACCTGTGCTCTTTAGAGGGGGAGGGTCTGAGTTGCAGTTGCAACAGTGTGTAAATATTGGCGATGTCACCAGAGCTTGCTCCCCACGTGGCCCAGTTTATGGATTTTTGTATGCAGCCCTATGGCCCACTAATACCGTTTTCAGACCGCAAATGCCGGGTCGCTCCGGGGATGGGACCTGTGTCTAATTAGGACACAGGTCCCATCCCCAGAGCGACACGGGATTTGCTGTCTGAAAATGGTATTAGTGGGCCATAGGGCCGCATACAAAAATCCACAAAACTGGGCCACGTGGGGAGCAAGCTCTGGTGACATGGGCATTAGTGCCGGGTCGGTGGTGTCACCGGGGGCTGGGGTGGAGGCAGCGCTTGGAGCTGACTGCGCTGTCTCCTCCATACTGTGAACGGGACCCAGGTCGCTCGACCTAGGCTACTTGTTCACACTGCACTTGACAAGGGTCAGAGTCGTGTTCAACCCTGGTCATTAACCAGGGTTGAACTCCCGTGCTGCTCGACCTGAGGTGGCCCTTTCAGACCTCACTTTGCCCTGTGTTGGGGCTGCAAGAACAGGGCAATAACCCGGGTCTAGAGTACGGTCTGAAAGCGGTATTACTCACACCTATGAGTACATTTTGGGTAATCAGCTTGACCCATGTGATTGTATAGAAGTTCTTGTGATAATGGGTTGTAGGCCAGATGCACTAAGCTTGAAAAGTGGAGAGTGATAAACAACCAGCCAATCAGCTCCTGCCTGACATATTTCAAACACAGTTTTTTGACATGGCAGGTAGGAGCTGATTGGCTGGTTGTTTATCACTCTCCATTTTATCACTTTTGAAGCTTAGTGCATCTGGCCCTGTATCTGTACAAGTACCGTGACAGAGATCACAATTACTGGCTACAAGAAGTCTGTTTCTGTATTGGTAGCAGACAGTATTCAGGGCTGATCCTTTGACGCAGTTGACCTTTTGTATCTGTCTACTTTTAGCTGACAACATTTTGTCCCTGTTGACCTTTTGACCCTGTTAACCTAATGAGTGTCAGCCATATGTGGTCAACCTCACCCAGACACTGTGTAGATCTGTATCACACCCTCTGTAAACTTACAGGTTTGTTTTTTTTACTTCTCATCTTGTGTAAATGCAGATCCTATCTTCTCATACACATCACAGTTCTGAGGAATTCAGTGTTGGAGATTTCCCACAGTCTAGATCTCCCATACACACTGAAGTGGTTTTAAGCACGGGACTCGGGTAAATATGTATGTGATGCCCATGGCCACCAATCAGCTGCTCTGTATAATTTTATATTATGCAAATTATAGATGTTACTTCAGTGCTGATTGGTTGCCATGCGCCACTTCTAGATGTAGTTCGATGTCAGAGATTAGATGGCAAACTGCATCCTGCCTTCCCTCAGCTGCGGCTAAATACACAGTGCGGGCGGCTTCTCGTGAAAATGTTCTTGTCTGCTGCGCGGTCTACCTGGACAGGCGATAGTGATGCTGCAGGTCCGCGCATTGCCCGCTGTGTACACATGAGGCGATTCTGCCTAACCTTTTACTACAAGAATCGCCCCGTGTGTACCCGGCTTGAGAGATTTGCATAAGAGATTTGTGCTGAGCGATTTTTAGCGTAGGAGATTTTTGTTAAGCAATTATAATAATTTAAATAATGGGTGTGTATTATTGGAAGGTAGACGTAGATAGCTCAGATCTTTAAACATAGGTGATTTGCAGTCTCTTGCTAAGCCATCTGACTGGACATATACTGAATGCTTGAACGATCTAGACTGCGTATCGCCATCGCTATGATGCATACACACTGAACGATTGTGCTTTATTTTTAATTGATTTAGTCAAATCACTTAAAGAGCCTACGCAGGAAGATGTTACCGAGTGATCTGAGCAATGTAGATCGCTCAGGATTGCTTAGCACACAGCGCTGCACATCGACGCATCAGCGATGTGTGCTGAGCGATCTGTCAGGGCCAGTGCTCTCCTGTGAGAACACTGTACCTGACCAGCGATTAACTAGATTTATCCAGCATCCTGGATCTTTATCGCTGGGCAATAGCATTTCTTGGGGCCATGTATCGCTATTAGGGATGGCCATCGTTGTCTTTGCCATCGATGGCAAAAGTGCAACTGCCCATCGATAGTGTATAACCATTCTATGGATGACCATCGATGTTTTCCCATATCGATGGTCATCCATTTTATCTGATTGAGTGGCCTGTGGGCCAATCAAAATGTGGGGGCGGGGCTTCATGGGTGCTGGGGGCGGAGCTATGCTCAGTGTCCCGGCACTGTAGGGAAATAGCAAAAACGAAACTATTTGTTTACATCGATGGTGGGAAACCATCTGGTTCTCCCCCATCGATGGCAAAACTATTCGACCTCGGCCATAAACCATCGATGATGTCTAATCATCGATGGTCGATGGCCATCCCTAATCGCTATGACCCCTACACGGAGCGATATAGGGGCATTTTCTAAGCGATCTTACAAAATGCCCTGAAATCACCTCATGTGTAGGCCCCATTAGAAATTAAGCAAAATCTCCCCGTGTATATGGCCCATTAGCCAAGCCTGAGAGTATATAATAGATGTAAGTCAGTACATGGTATATTATCCTGTTTACAACGTATACATGTGCGTAGTTTGCATATTTTCAAATGTTTCTGTGCTGCTGAGCGATCACGTTACATGTGGACATGTGCATTGTAAATATTCCCTTTCAGTTAGTATTACATTATAAAGCCAGGGAATCATTACACATGGAAATAATTAGATTAAATGTGGAAAAATTGTACTGCAGAGTTGTCCATTCTGAAATATTTTGCAAATAATCGTTTTCATTCTAATAAACATGAAACAATAATGTTTATTTCTCCAAATTGTCAAATGAACAAATATTGGTATGTTTACTGTGTTATACTGCACTATGATGGCAGGTGAATGACCGAGAGAGATGGTCCAAGGGGAGATCCGTAATATAAGCTGAGGTGAATGAAAAAACCCAGTGGGCAGTTAAAACAAAAAGTACAGTCAATAACACAAGGGGAAGTCCCCCCAGCATATTGTACATTAGCAGTGTAAAAAGAACACATACGCGCTTGTCCGCACTGACCTGGGTAAAATGACACATGGGACCCTGCTTGAGTCATCAGCCCCTGGTAGAGAATGAAGCTGGGTCATTGTTATGTGTGTGGGCGTCTTCATGTTGCATGTCTTCAGTTTTTATTACAGTTCTCACGAGTGCTTGGAAACACCCACTAAAATGTACAACAACTTCAGGTGGAGATATGACATATTTCTAGTTCAGAGTGGTAACAATATAAATATGCAGGACCATTCATAATCATTAATAAACAATGGCAGAGGTTTAACCAGTGGCGGTTTTAACCTATGGTCTGCAGGGCTGCAGCCCCCTAGGTAAAATACGCCACTGTGTGAAACCAGATGCAGCCTGTCAGACTGCACTGGCTTTACTGTGACTGGCAGTGGCTTCTTATTGGAAGTCCGACCTGACAGTCACCCAAGGCAGACCCAATGGGAGGTGTTCTCTCAATCTGGGATGCCTCTACGGGCTGCTGCGGCGGCAGCATATAAAAACTGGTTCTGTACTTGAGCAGTACCGAGGATGCTATTGCACATGTGCTGGTCACGCTACTGCGGTCAGGGGTCAGGATCGGCAGCGGGGACCAGCAGGCATTGGTGGTGGGGTCCAGCGGCAGTGAAGGGTTGTGGGGGCAGCAATGCAGCAGCCCCCCTTCTCCACAGAGGCAAGAGCCGCCACTAGGTTTAACCATCATTTACCTACAGAAAGTACTCCTGGTTATTATCTGATTACAGCAAAGTGCTGTCTGTTGGGGGACTGCCAAGGAAACATACAGCTCCTGGCTTACTAAGGCCAGACTGGGCACATAAGAATTTGATCTCCCCTTTAATTTTAACTCCCCTTTAATTCCCCAAATGCCCCATGGTAGTTCAAAGCAAGTGCAATTAACAGCCTGACGATTATCGGATGACCACACATGTGCCCTTATTCTGTTTCACTCGCAGAGGCAAATTCCTTCTCAAATGGACAAAACCATGTGCACTGCAGGTGGGGCAGATGTAACATGTGCCGAGAGAACTAGATTTGGGTGAGTTAATTTGTTTCTGTGCAGGGAAAATACTGACTGCTTTATTTTTCCACTGCAATATAGATCTCACTTTGAAGTAAAACCCCACCCAAATCTAACTCTCTCTGCACATGTTTAAATTGCATGAAGTTAAATTTATAACTTTGGTTTATTGGAAAACTTCCATGTAACAGTCAATAGGGAATACCCATTCAAATCTCCCACTCAATGGCTGCTCCCTATAAGGTTGTTAAAGGAGAATTCACAAACAAGTTAAACTAATGACGATTGATTATGATTAAAGGATGATCTAGTCAACATGCATTAGGTTGACGGGTTAAAAAGGTGACATGGTCAATAGGTAGATTGTTAAACGTCAACAGGTTCCAAAGGTCAATGGGTTCAAATGTTCAACATGGCAAAGGTCAACCCCCCCCCCCCTCCAGCAAACAAAAACCTATGTGTTTACCATGTTCACATCGACCATTTGCTTGTGTCAACCATTTGTTCCTGTTGACATTTTGTGGTGTCTACCTTTTTCATGTCAATATATTGACCCTGTCAATCTATGGCATGATGACAGCATAGGGTCAACCTATTGACTTTTTACCTATTTCTGGTCAACCCAATCATCTGCACCCATATCGTATTCCTCTACCCATCTTGCTCCATGCAACAGTGCCATGGAAGTTCAGCATTTGGTCAATCTAACTTGAAAATTGTGATAATAGCAGCAAGTTAGACTGTGCTAAGCAAGACCACACCCAATGTTGTGAGTCCACGCCTACTTATCTCAGATCTTGCTTTTAAGGTATGTCACTGGTTTTCATTGAATTTGTATGCTGTGAATATTGATTGTTTCATTCCACAAAATAGTCATTATTTTGTATTTAATGTACAGTATATTTCTACAGCAAATATTCTGGTTCATACAACCACAGGTCTCTTGGCGCTAAAACAGCTGCTGTCCCCGATGATATATACTATAATTTATATTGTTATTTGCTGAAATGATATAAGTTGCACAGGGTGAGCACAGGATCCGACTTTCGCCAGCTACTGATTTGCAGTGAGAACAGACTTCTTCAATTTCTTATAATGCCTGTGTTGAGAATAATTCCCTTTCCTTAATTTGAATCTTGATTTCTCCCCTGAGAAAGATTTTCCTTTCTCACATTTATAATACTGCCCCTCTGGATTTGTAATTGCTCAAGTTCTGGCAAAATTTCAACATGATACTGTTCCCAGGCCATGCTCTGTACATTGTTTTGGCTCAGAAACCACTGAAGTGATAACATTTCCCAGCAGAGGTGGCTGGGGTTCATCACTAGCTAATTTGTTGCATTGCATCTTCCCAAATGGCATTCATTCGTACCAGCCTCAAATATGTTTTGATGATCAGGCCAATTATGGTTTTTACACCACAGAGAAAACTGAAAGTAGACTATCGCCCCCTAGAGGTATCATCCTGTATTGCAGTTCTTGCTAATATAATAACCACAGCTGGGAGTTGCATTGGTACATTTCTTAGTTGTTGTAGATACTTTGGACTTAAAGAGAGTATGAGTATGAGTAATGCTGGGTACACACCAGGACAACTAGGGCCCGATCCCCTCAATCTAGATCCAATTCCGACCAATTGGATGTAGATTGTGTGGTGATTGGGCCCTTTTTTGTCCTGGTGTGGACCGATACCGATCCGATACGTGGTCCCGCGGGTCGGTCGGTCGTTATTGAGATCCTACCTGCTGCAGGTAGGATCTCAATGACGACCATACAGCCGGGTGCGGGTTGCCATCGGATCGGACCCGCTCACGGTGCACATCGTGAGCGGGTCGTGCCCCCCCCGCGTCACCGTGAGCGGGTTGGACGAGACACTGACGACCCGCTCACGATGTGCATCGTGAGCGGGTCGTCGTGGTGTTTACCCTGCATAAAGGTACCCATACTCAATCCCGACCCTTCGGTACTGCCATTACGCCGACCGGATGCTCCTATCAGTGGGTAGTGGTAATGGCTCTGTCTGGGCATGTTAAAAAGTCGTAGATGTGTGATCCCCGCCGGGATCCGGATTTTTAGACACGTTTAATATCCCACCCTGTGACTGTCAGGGGATTGGGGATTGCCACAATACACCGGGGGTGTATGGGCACCTTAAGTCCTTAGTGAAGGTGGCACATGATTGGTTCACCATGTATTTTGCATAATTATTTACTTTCACTTATTCCCTTCCCTGATGTATTGATTGTTCCAAATTCATAACGTTCCCCAATGTCTGTCATCACCCTAAAAATTATTTGTGGTCTTGTTAAAATGACATGTGGTTTGAGCAGATCGGAGGCCTTATTTTTGTTCTTGGGAATGTCTCCAATAATTTTAATACAGATCCTGGGTTCTTAACCATTTTCTACCTGGGTGCCCCTGGAAAGCCCTTTTCCATTATTTCTTCAACATTTGCAAAGCAATACATCTGTAATGAGTATAATTGCTGTTAAATAATAGGTTTAAGCATCACTATTTATAAACGCAGCAAATGTGCTATAAACAAAATGTTTAAAAATGACACAAGAACAGAACAAATGATATTTATTACAATTTGAGAAAAATGTTAAATGGACAAAAATACTATAGCCGGCATTTTACCTCTTAGTATTTTTTTGCAACATATGCTACTATTTGTTCTAAGATTGACAGGAATAGACATTTGTTGGGCCCTTAGGAAGATGATGTAAAAGTCCCCTGTGTTCTGCTTATGGGTGAAAAGAACACATTGTATACATTATATCACAGGGGAAGTGGGACAGTGAGCTTTGTTCCCCACAGAAGCAGCAGCTCTTGCTGCTACAACTAAATAGTCTCCATACAATTCTTTTTATAACCAGGGTTGTATTAAGGAGCTGGTGTTATGCAAATATTTATACAGTACTGTCAGAGCAACAGTGGTGTATGGCCAGTGGCTACATCGTGGCAGGAGCCACTGATGCTGCTTTCAGACCGCATAACTGGCTTTGACCCTGTATTTGAAAACGTTTCCAAAAACGGGTCTGTCAGGTAAAACCCCTTTCACACCTCATCTCTTAAACGGTATATTACCGTTTAAGTGCCGGTTTTGGACACTGGCAGTCCTGTTTTTTTTTAAACTTTCCAAATACCGGGTCAAAGCCAGTGCGGTCGTCAAACTCCCCCCCCCTCCCCCCCGCGGGTTAACATCACCCCCCAATGTGTTTAAGAAAACCCTCCTCATGTTTCCGAATGCTGCTTTTGGAGGCTGCGGGACCCCTGCGCTACTGGCGACGGCTCACTGGTACCCACCGGTAGCTGGTGTCTGGGGATGATTCCTATTTCCTATGCAGCAGCACGGAGACAGATAGCAGTGCGGACGGTGCGGGGCAGGCAAGCTGGTTGTCAGAGTCCCAGGCGCGATGGGTAATGTAGTTCTGCTCTTGGCGTATTATCTACTTACCGCCATTACTGAGCAGCTTCCGTGGTACTACAACTCCCAGGTGACATAGCACTCTGAATGTAGTAGCTTTATTTAAAATGGGTTTTACACTGTCAGTCTTGTGATGTTTATTATTTTACTAAGCGTAGATTCTTGTACGGGACTGCGGGACACGGGCCCTGGCAGCGGTATGTTACTCGCAGCACTCTGTATGCACTATGCTCACTCTTGCCGTGCATTTACTTATTACATACCGCACAAATCTTTGGGTTGGTTGGGATGTTAACCCACGGCATTGGCTGGGTCCTAAATACCGTTTCAGACCTTATTTGATACCAAAATTTTAACCTCCATTTTAACCGTTTTACAAAAATGACTTTTGTAAAACGGTAAAGTGGTCCTGCACCTTTCAGACCGCACAGATTACCGTTTTGAAACGGTTAAAAATCGACAAAATACCGGATTTTAAGTGCGGTCTGAAAGGGGCATAAATATGCAGATCATTGGCTATATAGCCAAATTTACCTGCATGTTCAGCAGACGGCAAGGCTCAATATGGCCGTGCGGGAGCGTGCAACGTTAACGATATTGAGTGTACCCACTAGACGATATTGTGAAAGATATCCCTTAGTAGGCCCTTTCTGAGTGATATTATACCCTTCAACATGTCATGCATAAAAATCAGTACAAATGGGGCATGGCCATGGGTAAAGGGGGTGTGGTTAAAGTTGCCAAGATCCAGCAGCGGCTCCTACAGTGCGACCCTGCTATTCCTGCTCCCTGCCTGCCTTGCCACACTGCTCTTCGATCCTGGATCGAGTGGTGGCTGAAAACCGGTACAAACTGGTAAATTGGTTTTAGCCGGTACACACCATTGAAAAATGGTAATGTGCCGGCTAACACGCTACAGTTGGTGGGTGTACAACACATATAATATAGTGTGTGTGGGACATTTCTGCCTGATATAATCTTTAATGATTGGCACAGCCGGATTGGCCATCTGGCAAATATCAGAAGGCCTGATGGGTCGGTCCAGCTGTCTGGAGACCTAGTTGTGCAGCTCCGTCTCCCTGTGTTCTGCTGGTATGGTTAGTACATGGCGTGATGCATGGCCATACCCTACGATTCATGGCCATGCCCCAGTGACATGTGACCACAACCCAGGTTTCCAGTGCATAGCCTATTTTAAGCCAAAGTCCATCCCTGCTGACATCTTACTATTCATTTATTTACAAAAAATGTTGTCTAATATTTTATCATTGGGTTATTTTATTGGTGAGATAATATATTACTGTGACATTGGCAGTTATCCAGTGGTGCTCTGGTACAAGCTGTGACAGGCAGGGCCCTCCAGCCTCTCGTTTCTCACCCTGCACTATCCTTGCCTACAGTGTGGCTCTGTTCTTCTCTGTCCGCTCCCCCCCTAAGGCAATGGTTCATTGAGTTTTGCTATGATGATCTATCACTCATTGCGTTGTACAGAAATCTCACTCTTTGGGTTTTCACCTTGTACTGTCTGCATACAGAATATTGTATTGATTTTGTGTTTTATCATACCTCCCAACATTTGAGCACTCCAAGGTGGGACCTCTGTTCATGCCGCAAGTGTGAGCCTGAAATTTGTAGGGAGTAGTCTACCAATCAGGCACCGACAGCTCTGTCTTCGGGAATCTACGTTGTGCGCATGCATCTGGATACTTTGGGCAGTATTCCATCTGTGCCGATACAGTATTTGCCACAGGGGTACATAGCGGCTCTCACCTATTCAATGCTGCCGTTTCTGACGGTATTGAATACTGTCAGTTTCTTTTTCTTTTTTTTGTCGGAAACTGCCGTGGATTGTCGAATCCGCAGCCATTTTCCGACAATACGTTTTTGCTGATCTACTGACTTTCAGACACTCGACAGTTAGAAAATTGAATTCTGACTGTCAACTTATTGATGGAACCAGCGAAAGCAGATGGAATTCTGACTGTTGGGATGTTCTGACAGTTGGAATTCCGAATTGAATACCCCCCTTAACAGGATCTGGTATTATTGTATGGACAGTCACACTGCTCTGTGAAGAACAACCCGCACATAGATCAGACATGTATGTCCAAACTATGGCTCTCCAGCTGTTGTGAAACTACACATCCCAGCATGCCTTGCAACAGTTTTGCCATTCACTACTAGCATAACTATGGCAAGGCATTATGGGACTTGTAGTTTCACAACAGCTGAAGGGCCATAGTTTGGACATGCCTGACATAGATAGTTTCTTTAGGTCTTTCAATCACTGGACTTGATAAAACTCCAGGGTTGCCGACTTTCAAAAAATCCTCTCCGGGAGAAGCCCGGAGAGGAATCTTGCATTACGCGTTTTGGGGGTGGGGCTTAACTGTGACGTCATTAAGCCCCGCCCCCATTACGGTAAATAGCCGAAATAACTGTTATCCATGGAGGGGGCACGGCTAAAATGACAAGATTGTTCCGTTTTAGCTCCGCCCCCTCCCCTGAGACCCGCGGATTGCGGCATATAAATGCCGCGATCGGGGGGCTCAGTGGGGGTCCCCCTGATTCCGGGAGGGTTGCCCACCCTTCCGGGGGCCGGGAGGAAGGACCCGATTTTCGGGAGACTCCCGCAAATTCCGGGAGGGTCGGCAACCCTGTAAAACTCCCACCTTATAAAATGAATAACAACGCATGTTTCATGTACGTTTTAGGGCCTGACAAAAGAACAAATGTGATCTAGATCTAGGGGTGCGACAGGGCATTTTGTTTATCCAACAAAATTGTGTTATACCGCTTTCACACTGCCGAAACGTTTCAAAAACCGTTATTTAAAACGTGTCTGAGCCTTCACATTGCAGTAGATTACCGTTTTAAATACCGTTTAAGTACCATTCACATCAGTCAACCCGTTTAATCCCCTGAACACGTTTCAAGGCAGAATGCAGGGGACAGCCTATCACAGGTCTGTAATCTGTTGTTTTTACTAAATACCGTTTCAGAGCCATTCTCACTGCATAAAAAACTGCTCTGAAACGTGTAGGACTCTGCTTTTTAAACGTTTTGAAATACCGGTTATCTTTAACCAGTAAATCAACTCTGGCGCTTTCCCACTGCAGCCTTAAACGTTTTGAAATGTGAAAAAAATGGCAATATACCGTTTAACAAGTGCAGTGTGAAAGGGGTATTAGATTACCCTTATTGCTGTGACAGCAGCGATCTCTGCAATGCGATCACAATTAGATTGCGGTTGCATCGCAGGATTAGACTTTACATGCTGGGTGGCTTTGCCCTGTACTCTGCGCCCCCCAGCATGCGAGAGACTGCAGTGCAGTTGTTATTTTAGGAATACTGCGGCTGAATCAGGCCCAATAATACAGGCTGAAGCAGGATTCTGATTAATACCAGTATGTTTTAGTTGCGTGCAGATTTTCAGCTTCTAAAGTCATTTTAATAACCACTCTCTGAACCCTAGCTTTCTGCCTGCTTACATTCGGCCATGAAAAGTCTTCTGTATCCATGGTACTGTGCATCTGAGGTTAAAGCATTGCAAACAATTAAATGGGTTTAAAGACTGTTATCTGTTCTCACTAAAATACACACATTATAAAACATTAGAGCAACTGCAGTGAGCAAGTCAATTACCGTGCATTTAATGAATTGTATAGTACTATCGTTTCTTCCATGGCGAAAAATAGAAAGACAGTATGGAAAATAATTCATACACAGGGCGATATCCAGTATTCAGTTAGCGTCCGTTTGTATCTGCCAAAAATGGACCAATAAATGGGCTAAAACACATGGGATCGGGGTTAAGTTCTCAGTTCCGGTGGCTGCTTGTCAGTGATTATGACCAGAGCCCTGGCTAGCTGTTAAAGTTGCCAGGTGAGCAGTGATATTGGGCAGGGCATACTCAAGATTTAGCCATAATATGTAGATTTTTTCTTGTCTGTTAACCCATCACTGTGCATGGGGCAGCCCTGTTTTTTTACATTATAGCGTGCTGGAAGAAACTTGTGGCATGAGTAGATTGGGGCATTGCCTCATCTATTTCCTGTCTGAACTGTTGACCGATAATCTTGCCCTCTCTCTCTCTCTCTCTTCTTCTTCTTCTTTTTCTTTCTGTTATGTACAGTATACATAATTGTGCATACACACAGGGCGATTTAAGCCCCATTTCTTAGAGATCTGACTAGATCTGTTCTCATCTGTGTTCTTGCACAGATGAGACCGGTATTATGAGGCCCCTATTTGGTGCTGCACTGTTCTGCCCCTGATTAGACTACTGAAGTGTATGCACTAACTGCTCCTGTGTAGGTCTCACAGAGCAGTGACTGATACATGGGAGGTGAGAACGGTATTGTGAGGCCCCTATTTAGCTCTGCACTGTTCCAGCCCTTATTAGAATATTGTAGTGTATGCACCAACTGCTCCTGCATAGGTCACACAGAGCAGTGACTGATACCTGGGAGGTGAGAACGGTATTGGGAGGCCCCTATTTAGCTTATATAGACTATCAAAGTGTATGCACTAACTCAGGCATGTCCAAACTGTGGCCCTCCATCTGTTATCAAACTACACATCCCAGCATGCCTTGCCATAGTTTTAGCATTCCATAATAGCAAAACTGTGGCAAGGAATGATGGGACTTATAGTTTCACAACAGCTGGAGGGCCACAGTTTGGACATTCCTGCACTAACTGTTCCGCCATAGGTCTCACAGTGCAGTGACTGACACCTGGGAGGTGAGAACGGGGTACTTGTGTATTATCACGGCTCCCACGATTTCCATCTTATGGGATCTTATACAATTTAAAATTGTATACCATTGTATATGGCATACAATGGCATACGATGAGATGAGATTTTAAATTGTATAAGCACACTAATGGGTGCTTTCAAGGTCAATTGGCCCCCCTATAAGATTTTTGGTACTCTTTACCTAGCACGGCGCCCATCGCGGTCATCGCGGGCATTGAACGTGGATAGTGGGGGTATGAAAAGGTCGTAGGACGCATACCGCCGCCCCTCGCGGGCTCGCTGCGCTCGCCACGCTTCGGGTTCACGTTGATCGTGGGGTGGCGTTAACAATTGTGGGGGCCATTTCACACTTCAGGGTGCCTCTGTGGGCCATTTAACATTGTTTCCTATGGAAAAATCGTGTCAATTGAGGCATTGAACAGTAAAATCGAGTCAATTGAAAAATTTAACATTGTTCCCTATGGGAAATCGCGGGCATCGCGTCGGTCGCGTCGCACCCGATTTTTAGTGCATTCAATGGCCGCGATGCCCGCGATTTTTTTACCTGCGATGCCCACGTTTAAAATCGTGGGCGCCGTGCTAGGTAAAGAGTACCAGATTTTTAATTGTATAAGCACCCTAATGGGTGCTTACAATGTTAAATGCACCCCCACGCCACCCCCACTATCAACGCCAACCCGAAGCGTGGCGAGCGCAGCGAGCCCGCGGGAGGACGGCGGTACGCGTCCTCCGACCTTTTCATAATCCCACTATCCATGTCGGCGTGGAGTTGACTTTATATAGTGTGGCGAGCCACCGAGCCCGAAGCGTGGCGAGCGGACGTGTAATACTTTACATGTATTACGCGTCCCCTCGCGGGGCTCGCCACGCGTCCCCTCGCTTCAGGCTCGGTGGCTCGCTACGCTCGCCACACTATATAAAATCAACTCCATGCCGACATGGATAGTGGGGGTATGAAAAGGTCGGAGGACGCATACCGCTGCCCCTCGCGGGCTCGCTGCGCTCGCCACGCTTCGGGTTGGCGTTGATAGTGGGGGTGCATTTAACATTGTAAGCACCCATTAGGGTGCTTATACAATTAAAAATCTCATCTCATCTCATCTCCTCGTATGCCATTTTTAAATTGTATAAGATCGGGTCCCATCGCAGCACATCTCATCTCATTGCATACCATCTTAAGCCTTATGGTATGCAATGAGATTGGATGAGATGGGAGCCATGATAGTACACAAGTACCGAGAACGGTATTGGGAGGCCCCTATTTAGCTCTGCACTGTTCTGCCCCTGATTAGACCATTAAAGTGTATGCACTAACTGCTCCAACATAGGTCTCAAAGAGCAGTGAACCAGGAAATGTTTTACCAACATAACCAGGAGTTCATGTTGCTCTCTATTACATAAGAGCAATAATTTATCCCGGCTATTGCTTGTCATCATCCTTATGATGTGAATAAGAAGCAGAATGGAAGACCCAAGAGCATCAGTCGGATGATTTATTATTTTATTTTCAGTTTCTTATATAGCGCAGCATATTCCGTTGCGATTTACAATTGGAAACAACAGTGATTAAACAAACTGGGTAGATACAAACCGACATGGAGGTAGGAGGGTACATCGGCTGCTGTAAAACGCCTGCTTAGAATTCTGCGTTGTTCAAACAGTTTTTTGCAAAGGACAAAAAAAAAAAAGGTTCTCCGTGGTGTCACGAGCCTGGCACACATCCAGGGATATCAGCATGACACCAGTGTGTAACTAAATGGCTGTTTTAGATTAGGAATGAGCATTTTTGGTAATTACATTTCTCTTTTCTGATTTTCTTTTTTTTTGCCTGGTTGAATATTGTAGATTCTCTCAACCTCAAAATGTAGTTTTCTTCCTTGAGCTGAAGTGTGCTCATTCTTGCTGAGAAACCTGATCCCTGTAGAATGGCTTTCAGTGTAGTAAGTTAGCAGCCACCATCTGGAGGGAGGAGGAAAACAAGGGCAGGGTGACATGTTCACGTCAAAGAAACTAAACTAAACTCAAAACGTATTCTCTCAGCTCTGCGTGCCGTCGGGAAATATGATCCGTGTAAAAACAGACCTGGTACAGGCTACGAACATTTTCTCATTCAGTGTTGGAAAAAAAAAAGTCGGGTTCCTCTCCTGTACTAGGAGCAGGGCCGAAACTAGGGGTGTTGATGCTGGGCCGTCACACAGAGCGCAGGACCCTGTGGGTCAGCGCTGTTGCTGCCTCACAGCAGGTTTCCTCAAACAACTACTGCAGAGCATCCCTGAGCCTTCAAGGGATGCACAGGACAGACACCCTGCAGCCTGGAGTTGCCTGGAACATGCCTTAGGATTTGGGAATATTAATGCCCCGTCAGCACTACCGGACTAGCAGCACCGCCGATATAGCTAACTATATCGGCGGTGATGCTGGACAAACATATTGAAAGATATCGGTCGATGATATCGTTCAGTTAGGTCACCGGGTACCCCTATTCCCGGACTCCGGTCTTAATTACCGGACTGTCCGGAGTAATTCAGATTTAGCTGCTTGCACAGATGATGTAGGGGGTGGGGGGGGCGAGTATTGTTAATGACATTGAGCATACACACTAGACTTTTTTTAAAAAGATATTGCTCAGAAGGGCCCTTTGAGAGAGGCTGGCTTGATTTTGCCTTTAGGGGCCGATTCTGGTTCACGAACGGAATCAGGCCCTGCCCCGACAGTCAGGGGGCTGGATTCTCTAAAATCCGCAGCCCAGTATCGCCGGCATTCGCATTTCTATTGACCGCATATTCTCTAAAATATGCGGTCATTAACGCAAGGGACAGCTCTTGCGGTAAGAGCTGTCCCTTGCGATGCGGCGCCGTTGCTGGACTTCCGGGTCTATGACCCGGGAGTCCGTCTACGCATGCGCAGACCGACGCTTCAGCCGCGGGGCATGCTGGGAGGGATCCATGACGGATCCCTCACACAGCGCTGCGGTAAGAAGCCCATAGGCTTCTGCAGGGGATCACCAGCTTTTGCTGGCGATTCCCTCCGCAGCGCTGACACTGCGAAGGGGGGTTAGAGAATACAGAAATGCGGTAAAAACCCGATAACGGGGTTTTTACCGCATTTCTGTGATAGAGAATCTCGCCCAGGGTTTGAGCATGCACATTTGTGCGCATTCTTAATCCCCGACTACAAGCGGCCTTGACGATTTACATTGTTTTCCGGGCCGATCGCAGCGGGACGGTGGCGGATATGGGAATGCCCAGCGTTTCAAGAAAATGCTGGGCCTTCCCATGCAAATAGGGTGGGACGAAATGTGCCGCGGGCGGAGCGGCTGAGGTCACATGACGTCAGCCGCCCACCCTGTCTTCATCCCAGCGCCCACAAATATAAGTCAATCACCACTGACTGTATTTGCGAGCCCGGAGAAATAATTCGATGGTTGCCAAGATTTCTCCTGCTGTGGATACATGGGAGGGTATATATTTTCATAACACATCCGCTCGCCTGGTCTGAATTTTGCTGGCTGTATGGTTTATCTATAAGTCAATAAACAATGTCTTATTGGTATATGAAAAGTGGTTTTGTTGTATACACTGGCGTTTTCATTGGACCGCGGAAGTTGTGGCCAACACAGGGCAGGAAGCACTATTCAAACAGTACAAGATACACAAAGTCAACAAATACAAAGTTAGAAAACAAATAAATAAACAAATAGCAAAGGTTTAAATCATGTTATGCAAAATCTAAGTAATTGGGGAGATAGAGAAAATGGAATAAAAATGACAGATGTAGTAGACTTCAGGTGACCATACACTAGGGTGCTTCCATAGCCATTTGGTCACTTTTCATCCGATTCCGGCACGAAAATTGATGAAAATTGTCAAAATCGGTTGTGTTTGACATCTGGTCTGATGTGCTGCAAGATCCCGTGAGTATCGAATCGAAGCTTGCACTGGCTGCATTGGTGTATCGAATGCAGTCCTTCCACCTGGGAGGTTCCTGGACAGTTTAAGGGGGATTGTGCTAGTGTATTGCCACCAGTAGAAAGCAGGCAATTGGAAATATATAAAGCAGATACAGATAGGACTAAAACACTATAGCTGTGACTATATTTCTGCCAACCCTCTAGCTATAGACGTAGGTTCAGTAACAGTCAATGGGGCAGGTGTTCTAAACTTTGGAGAACGATTAAATAGAAAGATAGTTTTCTGAGGTTCGGCCATGTACCGCATATGCACCAAGCTCCAGAATGTGATCTTTAGATGGTGTGGCCTACTGAAGCCTATGGGCTTGTGTTGCACATCCCCGCAGAGAGGGATCCAATCAGATCCCTCCCAGCCCCGCTCACGGTGAGTACATCACTTGGCGCTTGCGCAGATAGGAATCCGTTGTGATTTTCTTTGTGCGTACAGCATTAGTAAACGCTGATATGCATGCGGTGAGAGGCAGGATGCGTTCGTTCTGTTACAGCCTTTAACATGACAGTTAGGGGCTGATTAATTGGTGCTTTTGTCTCTCTCTACATTACCTCTCAGGGGGAAATGTATTAAGCCTGGTGAAGAGATAAAGTGGAGATAAAGTAGAAGGTGATAACTCACCAGCCAATCAGCTATGTTTACAAAATGGCAGTTAAGAGCTGATTTGCTGGTGCATTCACACCTTACACTTTATCTCCACTTTATCTTTTCGCTAGGCTTAAAAAATCTGCCCCGCTGTTTGATATACCTCCCCTAAGAGAGTTACCAGGAGTCAGTGTATTATATAGTATGAGAGTAAAGGCTCCCATACTCAAGTATGCTTTGGGCCATTTTCACCCATTTTCGATGGATCGGGCCGAGAAATCAGATGAAAGGGTCAAATTGTATCTGTTTAATCTCTGATTCCGATCCGATGTGCGGTCCCATGTGCATTGTATCAGAGCCGGAGATTGCAAGTGCTGCACTAAGGATTTGTCAGATCTCTCAGCCCTTGCTGGATTCACATACTATACATCGTATATAAAAGGACCGCATACGGTTCAATGTGGATTGCGTGCGACTTCTCCCCTCAAAGGTGTCGCACAAGTGTATGGGCACTTTAAGAGCAGGTAGCTTAGGAGTGAGGTTATCAGGCAGTTTCAGTCCATTACAATTAAGGCAATTACCTGGCTCTTGGTATAGGACAGCTGTGATGTTCTAGATTTCTGTTGCTAGACAACCAGCAGATCTGGTGGCATGTTATATTGTACGACATGTAAGAAGCAAGTTGTATATATTTACCTGCAATTCTCAGGAGGAATACATTTTCTTTCTTCCTTGGTGCTGTGGCATAATGTTGGTCAGTGGTGTAACTCTAGAGGGTGCAGGTGGTTGATATGAGGTCTGGAGGAATACAAGGATGATTTCCTTTGTCACATTAGCATCAGTGCCCATGACCGCTGTTAGAGATTCTCCCTGCCAGAGGCTGATTGGACACTTCCTGGTGACTGGCCCCATAGACCGGACACCTAATTCTTGTGGTGCTCACTACTCAACCCTTGACATTGAGCGGGCTGTGTGTTGGCTATCTTGTAGCTTTAGATCCATAACCGAATGATATCCAGATTTAGGAGTTGATCCTCCAGGATCTTTGGAACCAGGGGAGACATGCCTCATTCAAGCCAGTACCCTCTTCCAGCCCAAGCAGATGCACCCTCTGCATTAACTGTGGTTGTATTGCTTTAGTACAGAGTTGGTGGCGGTGATGGTGGTGCTATTCCTGTTCAACAATGGGAGTTGTTTTATTGCTGCAGCGTAGAGTTAATGGTGGTGATGTTATTGCTGTTATACAATGACAGTGGTGTTATTGCTGCAGTGTAGTTAGTGGTGATGATGGTGATGGTGGTGTTATTGCTGTGCTGCGGTGGTAGTGATGCTATTGCTGCAGTGTAGAGTTAGTGGTGGTGAGGGTGGCATTATAGCTGTTCTGCGGTGGTAGTGATGTTATTGCTGCAGTGTAGAGTTGGTGGTGCATTTGCTGTTCTACAGTGATAATGGTCTTTTTGCTGCAGTGTAGAGTTAGCGGTGCTGATGGAGGTGTTATTTCTTTTCTGCAGTGGTAGTGATGTTATTGCTGCAGTTTATAGTTAGTGGTGGTGATGGTGGTGTTATTGCTGTTCTACAATGATAATGGTGTTATTGCTGCAATTTAGAGTTAGTGGTGGTGATGGTGGTGCATTTGCTCTTCTACAGTGATAATGGTGTTATTGCTGTAGTATAGGGGTTATGGTGGTATTATTGATGTTGTACCTGTATGGTGATGGTGGTAGCCCTAGGCTGTTGGAGGCATTGGGGGAAATTTACTAAAGGAAATTTGTAAAAAAATAGGTGTATTTGTATTTAGAAATACACTTATTTTTTACATTTACTATCCCGAAAATACGGCAATTCGTATTCGTATTGATAGCACATCAATACGAATACGAATTGCCGTATTTTCAGGATAGTAAATATCAAAAATAAGTGTATTTCTAAATACAAATACAACTATTTTTTTTTACAAATTTCCTATTGTAAATTTCCCCCATTGTTGCTGTACTGTGGGGTGATGGTGGAATTATTGTTGTGGCATGGGTATGGCAGTGGTAGTAGATTGATGTGGGGTTGGAGGTACTGTAACGCTATAGGGTGGGGTATTGATGTAGGGCTGGAATGATGGTGTTAATGTGCAGGTAAGGTGGTAGTATTACTGCAGTCTTTGGGTGGAGTGGTAAGCAGTGTGTTTTGGAGGGAAATATGTAGCAAGCCTATAATGAACAGGTGAAATTACCCGTAGCAACCAATAACGTACTACTTATCATTTTATAGAATTAACTTAACACATGATAGCTAGAAGCTGACTGATTGCTAAGGGCAAATTATTTCTGTATTCATTAATTAACGAACAGTTTCATAAATAGTGCAACAAATTCTTTTGCGGTTTACAATGGGAAACAAAACTGGGTCATAACAGACCAATATAGATGTAAGAAGAGGAAGACCTTGATTGCAATCTATAATAAGCTTATAATCTATAGTTTGATGCATCTCCCCTACAACCTTAATACATGGTTTTCACTAGGCGAATGTGGGGTGGAGAGCTAGGCCGGATGAAACCATCCGAGGGGGTGCCACTAAAATGACACACATGACACACCAGGAGCACGGCTTTGCGGACACAAGGCCATGCCCGCTTTTACTTGCAGCGCCACACCGGATGAAACTCGTATTGACGCAACTGTTTAATGGGTCATATTGTGTTAGCATATTTATATATCTTACTACTGAAACATACAGTAAGAACTCTTTATCAGGAAAGAGAGACTTTGGGGGTAACAAATGAGTAATGTCATTGACTCTGTAACCGGAACAGCTTGCGTTCTGTGAACATTACCATCAATAAACCAAATTAGGAGGAGGTCATCCTTTAATGCATGTGATCAGTGAGAGCTGAATGCTCTCCTGACAGATGTTGCTGGTGCGGGGCCTGCTGTATTCGTACCTCCCTTCCCAATTCATCCAAAGTATTCTCATTATAACAAGTAATTAGCGCACAGCTATTCCCAAGTACAACGTACTGTTAGGTGCTATCCGGGAGTCACAATCAGTTATATGGTTAAAGGCTGCTCTCCTTAAAAGAAAAAGGGGGGTACAGGTAGCTGTAGAAAATATGGTATACGGTCATTGTGTAGACCAGTTTTTGGTCAACATGCATTGGGTCGACCACTGATGGTCAACATGGCTGAGGCCTACACATGAAATAGGTCAACATGGCCAAGGTCGACCCAAGCATTAGGTACACAATGGCATTGTCGACAGTCAAAGGTCTAAATGTTTCACTTTTTCTTTTAGCCAACATGTGCCGACAGGCGGTATTAAATGACATACCATCCACTGGGGCCTTGACACTCCAGATGTTGTTAGACTACACATCCCAGCATGCTCTGCTTCAGTTTTGCTATTTTGGCCATGCTAAATCTGATGCAGAGCATGCTGGGATGTGTAGTTCAACAACAGCTGGAATGTCAAGGTTAGCTATCAAGGCACTAGGGCATGGTGGGAGAATAGAATAGTGGGCCGAGCGTAGCGAGGACCGTGCCGTGTCTATGTCGACAGTCAAGACAAAAATCCTTGAAAAACTCATGTTGACCTTTTGACTGCCGACCTTACCGTGTCGACCTATTTCATGTGTCAACCTAAGCAATGTCGACCCAATGCAAGTTGACCTAATATGGGTCGACCTAATGACCCATACCCCAAAAAACTGTACCATATCACCTAAAATCTTATTGTCCTGATTTTGGGCTAGATTCTCTAAGCTTCAAAAGTGATAAACTGGAGAGTGATAAACAGCCAGCCAATCAGCTCCTGCCTGTCACGGACTGTGTTTGAAAAATGTCAGACAGGAGCTGATTGGCTGGCTGTTTATCACTCTCCATTTTATAACTTTTGGAGCTTAGAGAATCTGGCCCTTTGACTGTAAATAATGCCTAACTTGCACCTATAAGAACTAGTGTGGAGATGTCTGAAAGTTTGGACAGACATAAAGGGGGTTATTCAGACCTGATCGCTGGGCTGCGAATTCGCAGGCTGGGCAATTTTCTAATGACTGCACATGAGCACGGCTCGCAGCACTCATGCGTAAGTTCATCCTGCGATAAAATCCAGCGTATTTGTTCATCGCCGGCCATACGCGAGTTTATTGACATGAAGTCAGTGTTTGTGGGTGTCCTGCAGCCGTTTACTGGGAGTGTCAGGATTCAGAAAAACCCCAGTTATGCCGAACCGTTTTCACAGAAGGTGTGTGACGTCAGCTCCAGCCCCGAGCAGCATGTGTCTTATCGCCAAGTCCTGGGCTACGCACAGACTGCACAGACTCAAAAATCATTCAAAGGGTGAGGGGTTGTCAATGGATTTTCAGCTAATCGCAGGGCTTCGATATTTTTGCAGGCTTGCACAGGGCAGGATTTCACTCAGGCTGGGTCTCTTGATTGCAGGTCTCTGCAAGTAAGCAGCCAGGGGATCATGTCTGAATTACCTCCCCCCACAAAAGTACCAACCAATCAGTTTCTGTCATTTTTCAAAAAAGGACAGCCAATCAGCTTCTATAAATATAGAAACAAAGCATTGAATAAGAAGCAATGGGGGCGGGGGCAGGGGGCCGCTCATTAAATATTCACTGCACACTGGTCACGCTCATTACATATGCACGAGCGGGACCAGTGTAGCAGCTCCCTGACCGCGTCCCCTGCCAGCTCTCCCGGGGGGCAGCTTTTGCTCCCTGTGTCCCCGGGAGCCCTCCTTCACCCCCACACATTCCGGCGCAGGCAGGGAGGCTTCCATCTTCCTGCCTGCCGCCGTCCCCCGGCTCCCTGTGGCATTCAGCGCAGGGGTTAAAAATCGCCAGCTCCCTGCGGCGTTGAATAGGGTGAGAGGGAGGGCTGGCAGCAAATGCTCCAGCCCTCCGGAACCCGGCGAATGTGCAGCGAATCCTAAACAGGATTCGCTGCACATAGCGTAATTTACCATTGAATACTACACTAAATGTAAAATGAAGAATATATTGCAGAGCGTGACGGTTGAATGATGGGGGATACCACATGCGGGAGTCGTGGTTCTTAGTGTACTTAGTATTGTGTTTCTTCCAAATAAAAATCTGTGTTCTCCGTGAGCAGTTACAGGGGAGCTGCTGGGAAAGCCCCCGATTGCCTGAAGTGCTGAAGTCTTCACTCGAACTACAGCTTTTAAACAGACCTCTATAAGGAGCGATTGTATCATAATGGTGTTTGCACTACATGGGAATGAGCAATCTGTATACGCGGAGTATCCTATACCCTATAATAAAGGCGCACTGTTATTCATCATTCTGGATCAACAACATCCAAGTCTTGTTCTGTTTTCAAACAAACACAGTCTGTTTAAAATAACACAAACACATAGGGCCGGATGGAATGCGGTGCTAGTCCAGCGGGATGCCGACCGAACTTGGATGGTTTTTTTTTAAAGGTGCAGTCGCTTATAAGGCCTGGTTTTGCGTAAAATAAGTAGTAAAACGCTATAGAAAATAACAATACAGAGTTTAACAAGACACACAAATATGGAACTTAAACTTCATCTATTTTGGAATATGGTGTTTAAAGTGGCCATTCAATGAACAAAGTAGTTTTATTTTTATTTCTCCTTGGTATGTTTTTATAGATGGCTATTAATGATGAATAATTCTTTAGATTTTCTATATTTTTATGTGACTGCCATGGCAACCACAGTAACATGGCACAATGGATCTTATTCTGGTCCGTTCGCACCCCCGCGTGTTCGCATGGGGGGAGCGATGTTTGGTGTCTGTGCATACATAGGGTGCGAACGGACACGGCGAACTGCAAGTTTGCCGTCACATTCACACCCAACAGCTGCCCGCCCTGTTCTCGCACCGGGCGCACACAAAGCTAAGACACCTGGGAGTGTCTTAAATTTGCGTGCTCGTTCCACATCATTCGATGGTCGGTGACCATCGAATGATGTGGTCCTCGTCCACAATGCTGCGAATGGATATCTAGCAAAACATCCATTCTCAGCCGTGCGGGCAAATTCAGCGTGCAAGGGTGGTGGGCGATATTGCGAACTGCGGGCTAAAAGTCACACACAGCATGTGAACCAGAATAACCTCTATTATGTAGTGTACAAAGAGGCTTTGGGCCAGATGTAATGGGATGCATGTAAATTTACAATTTACAAGGCAAAACCATGGTGTGTGTGGCTGTGGCTGTGTGCGTGTGTGTGTGTGTGTGTGTGTGTGTGTGCACCATATTGGTGTCCCCTCCAGAGATATATAAAAAAAAAAAATGATTCACAGGTTGATGATCAAAAGGTGTTTAAAGACAGAAATTCTGAATAGAAATGGTGTTTTAAACAAGAGCATTGAAGTGAGCTGATGTGACTGAGCACAGCGGGGAACTTATGGCCTATTTAATCCTTTTTATTTTTTTACATATGTGAGATATGAAACGCATATCATTTGCAGAGGTTATGTCTACACTGCGGCTGATCATTTATAGACATTTGCAGGCTACAATTTAAATCTGAATACACACCTGGCTTATCTGACCATTGGTACGTGCATATAAACCAGGCATGCCCAAACGATGGCCCTCCAGCTGTTGTGAAGTCCCATCATGCCCTGCCACATTTTTGCTACTAGGGAATGCTAAAACTATGGCAAGGCATGCTGGGATGTGTAGTTTCACAACAGCTGGAGGGCCACAGTTTGGACATGCCTGATATAAACCAATGGTCTGCCCAATGTGTAACTCAGTTGAGGTATCAGTCACCAGTGGTCTCTGCAGCAAGTGTACTGATGGTTGGCATACCGTCTGTACGTACAGCCAGATGTGCCGCTCTGTCTGTATATATTTTGGCCATCGGCTGTGCTGATGATACATTATATGCCTGTGGATGATGTCATTAACAGACATATGGGGAGTGCACACTTGCCACTATATCTGACAGTGTGTACCCAGCATAATCTTGTCACAAAGCATAATGTCTATATCATTTCTAGTTGTGCGCTGTGCAGCGTTTCATGATGTTGCAGTTGTCTTCATCATACATGAAAACATTCATAGAAAATGGACATTTCTACTCAACTAGTTAAAAGCCCGTCCAAAGGATGGCTTCTGCAAGGTACATTCACTTTGTGCTGTGACAGTTTTTAGCACATAAACTCTCCACCCCCGCCAGTCGCTATTTGCTCGTACGGCCAATCTCTGTCTTCACAGCTCCCTGTCTCCATATCCAGCGAGTTTGAAACAAATCAGTGTCCATGCAAACATTGCTTTCACTTTCTGTTATGGCATCTTTTAGTAATTTGGTCTGTCAAATGGCCTCTAGTGGTCGCTGGCGGTACTTCACCTCAGAGGTGAGGAGTAGTTAGCCTTTTATATATATAGATTGCTACTCTATGGTGATGTAAGGAAAATGTATTGATAAGCTTGTTGTAAGCATCCCTTTTAATAAAAGCCATTACACAAGACAATGCGCCTTATTCTGGTTCACTCCTTCTGGCAAATTCCATCTTAGATGGGCAAAACCATGTGCACTGCAGGTGGGGTAGATGTTACTTGTGCAGAGAGAATTAAATTTGGGTGAGTTATTTTGTTTCTGTGCAGGGAAAATACTGACTGCTTTATTTCTACACTGCAAAATAGATCTCACGTTGAACTAAAAACCCCACCCAAATCTAATTCTCTCTGCACATGTTACATCTGCCCCACCTGCAGTGCACATGGTTTTGTCCATCTAAGAAGGAGATTGCAAGGAGTGAACCAGAATAAGGCCCAATGTTTTGTACCTTTACAGACAAATAAGGGGAACATTTTTTAATTCTGTACAAAGAAATGATCTTTTCTGAATTTACTGCAGTGATCTGTCTCTCTGATGTAAACAGCTTCAGTATTGGCCAAATGTTCATTGTTTTTTTTTACCCCGGTCGTCTCCTATGTGTCTTGAATAATGACATTGACATCCTGGACAAATGTCCAGTTAATATTCATATACGGTGTCCTACTGGCACCATGAGTCATAGAGTCATCAGTTCCTATATTAGCAATTCTGATTAGGGATCGGGGACATAATGATTAAGGATTTATGCATTCTTTGCTCACTGTGTCGGACCTCAGACAAATCACTTGACATCCACGTGCCTTCCTTTCCAAATTACAGCGGAGATGATTTAATGCGGCGAGCACTAAAGTCATGTACATAGAGTACAGAAGAGGGAAAAGATCACAAAGGGCCTTATTTTAGTTCACTCTTTCTGACAAAATCCTTCTTAGATGGACAAAACCATGTGCACTGCAGGTGGGGCAGATGTTACTTGTGCAGAGAGAATTAGATTTGGGTGAGTTATTTTGTTTCTGTGCAGGGTAAATACTGACTGCTTTATTTTTACACTGCAATATAGATCTCACTTTGAAGTAAAACCCCACCCAAATCTAATTCTCTCTGCACATGTTACATCTGCTCCCCTGCAGTGTACATGGTTTTGTCCATCTAAGAAGGAATTTGTCAGAAAGAGTGAACTAGAATAACCCCCATTGTCTGACCCCGAGGCACAAAAACAGAAAATTGCAGCAGTGTTGGTGCTGCCGGGCAACGAAAAGCTATAAATGTATAAAACAAGTGGGGAGGGTGAGGGGTTTTTATTCACTTTCTATGGAATAAATAACATGATGGGAAATATGTGGTCTCTGCATCTTCATGTGCGGTCCTAGGGCCTGCAGGTGGGGCAGATGTAACATTTGCAGACAGAATACAATTTCGGGGAGTTATTTTGTTTCTGTGCAGAGTAAATACTGGCTGCTTTATTTTTACGCTGTAATTTAGATTTCATTTTGCACCCAACCCAAATCTAACTCTCTGCACATGTTACATCTGCTCCACCTGCAGCGCAGCATGGTTTTGTCCGTTAAAGAAGGAGTTTGGTTTTGAAAATCAACCAGAATCAGGCCCCCGTTGTCTTCTTGCTTTAATGTTAGTTCATCTTGTAATACAGTAGCTTGTAAGACTTTTTTATAATGCCTGCTGATATGTTATTGCATCCAAGTGTCTATTTCTGTACTTAATGTAGTATTTGGACTTATTACTGACAATGGGGCATTGTATTAAGGCTGGAGAAGAGATAAACTGGAGATAAATTCAAAGGACATAAAGCTCCAGTCAATCAACTCCCAACTGTCATTTTCAAACAGTTCATTGGCTGGTGCTTTAACTCCTTGCACTTTACCTCCACTTCTTCTCCAGACTTAATACATCTGCCCCATTATTGGTAATGTTAGGCCGTTTTACAGGTTTGACAGCAATCCATGACCACAAACCAAACCAGGGAGCTGTGTGCTCAGAGCTAGTGCGTTCCCCGCTATGTTGTAGTGGATTTCCTGTTTTTCCCTGTTCCCCTCTCAGTTGAAAAACAAAGTGATTGGCTACTCACGTATAGTACATAGCTTCTATGCCTGTGGTGAGGAATTAGATTGTAATGTAAACAATGATTGGTTACAGGTTCCTCTAAGGTGGCAAATGTCCTAATACTCTTATTGGCTAGGAATTGGTCTGTTTCTGTGAATGTTCTAATGTTCTGATTAGGTATAGACTGGTCTGTGAGGTTATGTGAACCAACTAATGCTCTGATTGGCTATAGATTGGTCTATAAGGTTCTGTGGACATTCTAATGCTCTGATTGGCTACAAAATGAGGACAATGTCTTGAGAATGTTGCAATGTTCAGATTGGCTACAGGTTCATTTCGTCCACTGAGGGGGAGATTTAGCAAAGTTTGGAGAAAGTGGAGAGAAAAAGTACTAACCAATCATCTCCTAAGAGTCATTGTACAAGCTGTGCTTGAAAAATGACAGTTAGAACATTATTGTTTTTTTACTGTATCTCTCTACAAGCTATGATAAATATCCTGATGAATGTTGCAATGCTCTGATTAGATACAGCATACTCTAGTTCTGTGAGCATGATCAGCTTCATGGTTAGAAAATCACAATGTGCCATATTTTGAGTCATTGACATTTTATATGGTCTTATCCCTTTCAATTAATATGATGTTTTAAAAAATAAATTAAAGGAACCACTTAAGTTTGTGTTTAAATGAACAGCTGAAGCTGGAGAGGAGGCTGGGTTCATCTGGCATGTATTAGATAGGAAACCTAAACTAATTCAAGAAATAAAATTCTGTAAACATTATGAAATGTTGTCAGAACTACTTAATTACAAGCGAGATACCATTGTGTTCTTAACCAGACCCATCATAATCATTTAAGTATCATAAACTTGACTTGTTAGTTAACACTAAAGTGGTCATCCAATTCCATAGAACAGGAGAGAATGCGTGCGTCCTAATTCAGCATTCAAGGAATGTGTGAAAGAGAGAGAGGGAGAGGTGATTGTTTCCGCTTCTGCCTTGATTTGACGCATGAGGTTTCGTCCTTAGTGGCTTTAGAAAACCGAGGGCTGTTTTAAGCAGGAGGTGTCATAAACCACCGAAGGTACCTGAGCTGCTGGCACTTTAAGTTCCAAGTTGTTAGGATCTGACTTTGTAGGGATTAGCCAATCAGGGTGTAGGGTGGAGCTGCCTATGCTTAAGGCAGAAGGAAGTCAGGGTGAACTTCCTCTATGATCCAGCTTTCCCCTCCCTCCCATCCCTATTTTTCTTCTTTACAGGCGGCGGTAAAGAACGGTCTTGTATATTTGAAACCATCTGAGGATAGTGGGGTGTGCTCTCCCGGCATTTGATATGTCGTCAGCACATGCCCCTTGGACAGGGGATGGCTGCACCATCCGGACGGGTGGGTGTGTTTGGGAGAGTTTGAACACCAGCGATGTTTGAATGGTGTGTGTGATCTTTACCCCCTCCTTTCTATGACCGTTCTTTAGGGCCGCTGACCACTTAATAGTCAGAGATATTTAAATGTCAATGAATAAATTTGACAATATAATTTAAACGCCAGCACTTGTGTCTATCTCGTTATTTTTAGTGTTAAGTTTAGTGATAAGTTAAATAAGTTTTGTTAAAGTGTGCGGCAAAAGGGTTGCCGATGGTGAGTTTATGGGGTTTTCTTCCAATGTTGACCCATTATAGGCAATTATTGTAAATACTAATTTTTTTCAAAACTTTGTGCAAAGTGTTCACCTTATTCCACGTTTGGGCACGGACTTTTTTCTGTTTGTGCCTTACCCAAAAAATAACAAGAATTAGGATTATATTATCTTTTATTAATCCCTGAGGAAAAATGGATAAATCTGAAACATTGGGCAGCGTATTATTGTGAAAAGTCCTGTAGGTGCCGCTACCTATACTATACCGTGTATATGTATATATACATTCCTGTTGATATTTAGCACAGATACAAATCGATCAGCACAGTCCTGTGATTACTACACCATGCACACATAGACTTAAATTACACAGCTAGGCCCTTATTCTGTTTCACTCGCGAAGACAAATTCCTTCTCAAATGGACAAAACCATGTGCACTGCGGGGGGGGGGGGGCAGATGTAATTGTGCAGAGAGTTAGATTTGGGTGAGTTATTTTGTAAATACTGGCTGCTTTATTTTTACACTGCAATATAGATCTCACTTTGAAGTAAACCCCACCCAAATCTAACTCTCTCTGCACATGTTACATCTGCCCCACCTGCAGTGCATATGGTTTTGTCCATTTGAGAAGGAATTTGCCTTTGCGAGTGAACCAGAATAAGGGCCCTAGTCTGAAATAAATGGCTGCATCTTTCGTTTTTTCCTTACGATGCAAAATGCTGCTGTTCGAAAACCCCTTTAGGTTCCTGTCAGAAGAATCTAGAGAAACATTTTTAGCATTGCCTGCAGGTCCTCTGCCAGCATTCCTGGTAGTCTGAATGAATGGCATGTGACTTATTCAGCACATCACATGACCCAGGGTCAGTCAGTATATTTGCACATCGTATAATTGTTTCCTTGCAGGAAAAGTTCACATATGCAGATATCTTTGGTTAGTTCTAGTAGTGAAAGCATAACTTAGTTACACAAAATATACATTTACTAAGTAGTGTTGCTGTAGATCTTAGTGTCTGTACACGGTAAAATCTTGTCAGCTAATTTGCTCATTTTCAATCAGTTAGCGCAGTGTTGGCCTGATTCTGAGACTGTTGCAAAGCGCCCATAAGCACGGATGCTGCTCCTGCTGCAAATTGACTTCCTTATGCTAATGCTGGTGTGTTCTGCAGCTGTTTTCATCCAGGAGATCCTAAAGAAACAGGCATCCTTTCTCTGTATGGGGGATCAGTCACAGTCATAGTTGCCTACCCTCCTGCATTCTGCAAGAGACTCCCTGAAATAGCAGCAATCTCCCTCTCTCCCTCATTAGTCTAGCATTCTCCCTCATTTCACCTAGCCTACACTGTTACATTTTTGGGGAAAAAAGGAATGAGAGACATTTACATTGAATCATCAGCGCCATTTCCCAGCACTTTACCTAGTATCTCTTACTAACTGCTTTGGGGCTCATCTACATTTGGATATAAGTCATTTTAAAAGATTCCTCTCAGATGTAGCAGTACACACCCACGCTTCTAGGTGCCACGTTAACAAACGCTTTTCACAATCTCTCAATATATGGAGCTAGACACGCCCTTTGGGTGGAGCATAACACGCTGTGCAAAATTCTACTACCAACTATAATCTCCCTGAAACTAGTTTTCAAAAGAAGGTAAGTATGGTCACAGGGCCGACGGTCTGCAGTTAGCAGAGAATGTGTTTCCAATGGGAAGCCATTTCCCTGCTATAATGGCAGCCCTACCTGGCTTCTCCCAACTGCACCCAATGCAGTCAGTAGAAACCTTTTTTTTTTACATCTCTGTGCATTTTTCCACATGATGACGTTGATGTGACACTAGTAACAGAAAGCGGTCCCTACCCCAGGAACGACAAATACTGTAGGAGCCACAGCTATGATTTTTTTTTACATTTTACTTCTGCATTGTGACTGGCTTACTGAAGTTACAGTAAAACTGTTACCAACCGGTATGCTGTCTGTTTGGACGGATCGGACAGGCATATTGCCCATATATGCAAAATATGTGTGCTCCCGCGGTCATTTGTGGTTGTTCCGTTCTTATTTTAATAACGCTCCAGTGTGTACAGACAATCTGGGCTGACGGGGAACAAATCCACATTGCTCCACAGACGGCGCTCCAGTGTGCACCCATCTTAATATAAAATAATGCGTTCCCATCACGTACCCGGGAAGAGGCAGCCATATTGTTTACTGTACCAATATGGCCGCCACTAGGTTTAATGTGCAATGTAATTGCAGCCTATCCATTTACTGGAAATTAGTGATGTCACTAGTGCACTAGTTTGGGCTTCATGTACCAATGGTTTCACTAGTTTCTCGTTCATCGAAAGGATAAATATTTGTTCATCCAATATGGCAGCAGTCACTTTATGTAGAAAACAGGTACAAATTCACTAAGGCTTGGTTGGTTTAGGTCAGTCATGGGCAAACTATGGTCCTCCAGCTGTTGTAAAACTACAAGTCCCCATCATGCCTTGCCACAGTTTTGCTATTAGGGAATGCTAAAAACTATGGCAAGGCATGCTGGGATGTGTAGTTTCACAACAGCTGAAGGGCCACAGTTTGGCCATGCCTGGTTTAAGTAACATGAATTAATTAACATGGTGGAGGCTGAGGCTTGTGCCTTATTAAAACAGAGGGGGGATAAACTTTGAATTTGCATGACAGTTAATTATATAATAACATTAAGCAAAGGAATTACATTACACGTTTAATAAAATGGCTGGAAAAATCACATCTCTTCATGACCAAAGCTTACATAATTAGTATGCTACATTTATAAAAGATCACAGAGAAAGCTGTTATATGGAAAATAATTATTGAAGAGTTCTAGGTTAGCCTCTTTCTTCCCAATTTCATTTTCATTGTCACTTCAAATACTCAGTCCACGCTCTCGGTGAGATTTTTCCTTTAGATGATTTTGAGGGGAAAATTACTGCTGAGATTTGGACTGTTCCTATCCATGTGGAATAATTACTTTGTGTTACAGTCATCGCAATAAAATATATTGTTTTATACTATTAACACATACCTGGAACTTTCACACTGCTCCCGGGAACAGCAGTGAATAGAACGGCATTGTTTTGAGAAATGTCATTGCAAACTCCAGGACACATCCCCTCAATGCAGCCGAAAGGGAGAAAGTCTTAACTGACTTTTATTGAATGACTTTTGTTTGAATAGGTGAAACCATGGGGGTTATTCAGATCTGATTGCACGGATCATAATGCGCATGCGCGAGGCCAATGTTTGCCAGTCGTAACCGGATGTTCTCTAGTGGCGTCAGGGAAAATGCACCCAGGCATTTGAGGGGAAGGAGTTTGAAATCAGCTCCAGCCCTGGTCTGACTATTTCTATTGCAGTGGCTGAGTAAGTCCTGGGCTACGCACACACTGGAAAAATCATTAGATGGTGGGCGGTTACGAAAAGGATTTTCTGATATTCGCAATGCTGCGATATTTCTGCAGGCTTGCACATTGCAGCATTGCCCTGTGCAAGCCGATCGCCATAATTACTGCAAGCTGCGCACATCAATTTGCAGGCCTAATCGCAGGGCTCAGGTCTGAATAACCACCAATAAGAGACAGGTGGTGATGAACACAAGGGGCCTGATTCTGGTTAATTTGGTCCCCGGAGTGTTTGCACCGGGGACTGATGTCTCTGATGTCTCTGTCTATTCGATGCGCTTGCACAGGGGGCGGCGACATGGAGGCGGGCAACCGGCGTTCCCATGAAAATGCTGGGTGTGCCCAGAAAAACGCTGGGCATCCCCATGCTAACACACATGGGCACCTTGCTTTTGGCGGGAGAATGGCTGGCGCCCGTTGAGCGCTGCTTACGGAGCCAATCAAGGTGCATTCCCAAAATGACAGCAGGAGAAGGACATTAGGGCACAAAAATAAATAAGAGCAGGGAACTTGGGCACCAGAGGGTCATGTCCTGTCATACTTAGCTGCTTTATAACAGTGGGAGGAGGAGGTCTAGAGAACTCCCCCAAATACAGGGGGTGTCTCCCCAAAGAAGGCAGATACATGGTAACAAACTGCTTAATGATCAGGGCCCGAAGCATGAATGTCTGGTGGTTGTAATAATAGTGATGGAGCATAGCCCAAATATCACTGCAGGCCGCTCTCCACCTGCCAGCTGTACAGGAGTCTTATAGAATTGCATGAAAGAGGTATTTACTGTGTTATAAGGAAAGAAAACCGTTCTTGTTTTATATTAGCTTTATTGGCGATTTTATTTCAAGGTGGAATTACCATTTAAGAAGCAAAATTGAAAAATCTTTGTCGGCGCTGCGATTGTTCATTATTACACTTTGGTATAAAAAAAAAAAAAGATTATGCCGATTCAACGAACGTTATCCAAGGTGCAAGGAACGTTTTCTGCGAAATCCATAAAGGTTTTTAAGAAGTGTTTTGGGCTGGAGACAAAAATGATAAAAGGCAATTTGTACTTCATCATGCCGGTAAACCCCTAAACCAGACTTGAATGATGAAAGCGAATTATAAATGTAAAAATCGGATTAACTGTTAACAGGGAACAATCTATTCTGCATATGATAGATGCCGGAATGCAATTAACTGCCAACATGTGGCGTGAGTTTCTTTATATTGCTGTATAGAGTACGGTTTGCTGCTATACATCATACTGTGGGGGTATCAGGTTCTCAGCGGCTAATGCAGGGGGCGTGGCTATCTTTTATTGCTATATAGAGTACGGTTTGCTGCTATACATCATACTGTGGGGGTATCAGGTTCTCAGCGGCTAATGCAGGGGGCGTGGCTATCTTTTATTGCTATATAGAGTACGGTTTGCTGCTATACATCATACTGTGGGGGTATCAGGTTCTCAGCGGCTAATGCAGGGGGCGTGGCTATCTTTTATTGCTGTATAGAGTACGGTTTGCTGCTATACATCATACTGTGGGGGTATCAGGTTCTCAGCGGCTAATGCAGGGGGCGTGGCTATCTTTATATTGCTGTAGAGAGTACGGTTTTCTGCTATACATCATACTGTGGGGGTATCAGGTTCTCAGCGGCTAATGCAGGGGGCGTGGCCATCTTTATATTGCTGTATAGAGTACGGTTTGCTGCTATACATCATACTGTGGGGGTATCAGGTTCTCAGCGGCTAATGCAGGGGGCGTGGCTATCTTTTATTGCTGTATAGAGTACGGTTTGCTGCTATACATCATACTGTGGGGGTATCAGGTTCTCAGCGGCTAATGCAGGGGGCTGGCTATCTTTTATTGCTGTATAGAGTACGGTTTGCTGCTATACATCATACTGTGGGGGTATCAGGTTCTCAGTGGCTAATTCAGGGGGCGTGGCTATCTTTATATTGCTGTATAGAGTACGGTTTGCTGCTATACATCATACTGTGGGGGTATCAGGTTCTCAGCGGCTAATGCAGGGGGCGTGGCTATCTTTATATTGCTGTATAGAGTACGGTTTGCTGCTATACATCATACTGTGGGGGTATCAGGTTCTCAGTGGCTAATGCAGGGGGCGTGGCTATCTTTTATTGCTGTATAGAGTACGGTTTGCTGCTATACATCATACTGTGGGGGTATCAGGTTCTCAGTGGCTAATGCAGGGGGCTGGCTATCTATATTGCTGTATAGAGTACGGTTTGCTGCTATACATCATACTGTGAGGGTATCAGATTCTCAGTGGCTAAAGCAGTATAAGGGGGCCTGGCCATATTTATATTGCTGTATACCGGTGTGTTTGTGGTAGCTCGCTTGGCGGCGGCCTGGAGGTCAGTTTGAAGCAGGTACCTCCACGGCTGGAGGTCACTACAGTGAGCACATGCGGTAGAGCCCTGTATCGAGCCAGCGTGCTGTAGACTGTGCATGCCCTTCACCCCGCTATGGCTGCCACTTCACTCCGTTATGGCTGCTGCTTCACCCCGCTGTGGCCACCACTTCACCCTGCTGTTGCCGTCGCAACCCGTCATGGGGGCATATGTATATCTGCCACTATTGGGGGCATACCTGGCACTATTGGGGCATACCTGGCACTATATTGGGGGCATATGTGTATCTGCCACTATTGGGAGCACACCTGACACTATTGGGGGCATACCTGCCACTATAGGGGGCATATCTGTATCTGGCACTATTGGGGGCATACCTGCACTATATTGGAGGCATATGTGTATCTGGCACTATTGGGGGCATACCTGGCACTATATTGGGGGCATATGTGTATCTGCCACTATTGGGAGCATACCTGGCACTATTGGGGTCATACCTGGCACTATTGGGGTCATACCTGGCACTATTGGGGGCATACCTGCCATTATTTTGGAGGCATATGTGTATCTGGCACTATTGGGGGCATACCTGGCACAATTGGGGGCATGTATGTATATCTGGCACTGCACTATTGGGGGCATATGTGTATCACACACCCACTTTCATTGGCCGCACTGCATGTGGCTACACCTATTTTTTGGCACCGCCAGAGTATTTATTTACAATAGCACTACAGTCAGGCGGCCATTGTTTATCTGGCACTGCTGGGGGGGCATTATGTTTATGGCATTAGTGCGGGTATTGGTGGCATTGTGTAACTGCCACTGCTGGTGGCATATGTATATATGGCACAGCATCTATTCAGAGAGGCTGGGGCATGACCAGCAGCTGTAAGAGCACTGGCAATGTCCCCATAGCAGAAAAATGCGGGATGTGGCATCATAGGAGTTCCATGATAGTAGGTCATGCCCTCTAATTTTGTGTGCGGCCTTCTCCTCTGCCTCCAGGGTTGGGAGGTATGTATGCCGCATATTGGACATTGCAGTGTGTGGTATATTGTGTCTGTGGCATAATGTGTCAGGGGCATTATAGTGTGGAGCATAATGTGTAAAGGGCATTATTTGGTCATTAGGCAAATTTTTTATTTTTTTTTATTTTTGTAGCTCTTCGGGTGGCTTATTTTGCCACGAGTAGCTCACGTCCCTAAAAAGGTTGGAGACCACTGCTGTATAGAGTAAGGTTTTCTGCTATACATCATACTGTGGGGTATCAGGTTCTCAGTGGCTAATGCAGGATAAGGGGCGTGGCCATCTTTATATTGCTGTATAGAGTTTAGCTGGATACACACTTTAAGATTATCTTTCCAATCTGACTGGTTGGAATGAAAATCTGGCTTGCTTATACCACTCGAAATCCTGGGTTATTTCTGGGTCAACCCGGGTCGGGCCTCATTTTAAATGCGCCCCCTTCCCCCGTATACAGTGACCGATCAATCCAACCTGGAAAGTGAGCAGGTTTAGACATCATTGATAGCGATGGGAATGCGGATACCTCCCAACCGCATTGCCCTGCGGGCATTCAGGATGTTAAGGACATGGCTCATGCAGTCCCGGCAATGCAGACAACAGTGGTCCCAGGGTGAACGGATGCGGCGTGGCATCTATTCACTGCACAGAGACGGAGGCTAGGGGGCAGCCCAGCAGCTGCCCGAGTGAGGGTGTACTGAAAACAGGATGGAAATTGCACATTTTAATTACTCCTCCTGTTTTCCCCCTCTGTAGCTATTTTAACTTTACTTAGGGGTTAGTGGAGCTTCTGCAAATAGTGAGACGCTCAAACTGGTCTCTATCACTTAAGGAAGACTATAGGGCTGATTATTAGCAAAGGGACACTCAAATGACATTGGTGCAGCTCATCCTCTTTAAACAGTCACAGAACTTTGTGTTCATGGCTACAGGAGCACTAACTGCTTACTGAAAAATAAGGAAAAGGTTAGTGATAGTGATCACAGCTAAACGTACCCTTACATGGAATTTACATTTTTATTTTGCCTATAGTTTAAAAAAAAAAATTCTCCCAGTCATAGTGCAGCTGGAAAACTCATTCTCGGCCTACTATTAATGGTCTCTTTCTCCCTCTAAAAGTTTCATTAGAACTGTTGAAGTCTTTTAATAACTATGAACTGTGATTCCTTCCCACATGTTATTTTAAGCCTTTTCATGCTCTAGAAAAGTAGATCTGGCTTCCGTGGATCGCCGTTGCAATATTTTCTTTATTCCCTTTATATCGCACTGTAGAACGTGGCCGCGAAGTGAATTGAGAACATAGTCTTTGTTCTAGACCTGTCCCAGCATACATTGTGAAATATGCAGGTTGGATATTATTTGCAATTCTGAATGATACATTGTTCTGCAAAATAAGAAATGTCTAAACTCTAGGCAGTTTAATGAGCCCTCCCCCCTCTCCCTCACCCTCGCCCTCCTCCTCCAAGTGTTCCTCCACAGGTTTCAAAAGCATTTCCACTGCCAAAGTCATCCAGAGACCAAACAGACATCCAGATGTTAAAGCTGTTGAAGTCACTTGGCTCCAGACCACAAATCGTTTGATGGGGACACTCAGAGAATATTCTATGCTGAGCAACCCACATATTTGAAATCTTCCAGCTATTTTAACTGCTTTATAAAACAATAGTAAGCTCAGGTCTATATGAGACCATTCACAAGCTAGCAGACTGCAACACGGAACACGGACTGAGCTGCATTTTCTGGTGGTCCATATTTATCTGCACTGTGTTTGTTTTATTGTATTATTTTGGGAGTCGTTGATTGCAAAAGACATCCACTCCCTTGGTGTCTGCTGCTGTAGCGCCATCAAGGACGAAGCTTAAGACCATACTTCCGCCAGTATGAAATGTAAAAATTGTAGGGTAACTTCAAATGAGTACTAATGGGCATTTTTGTTTGTTAAGTATAATAAAGTTTAAATATAGTATATATTAAATTCACTTTCTCATGCAGACTACAATGTGGGTTTTTGTTTATTTAGCCTGGTATAGAATTTTAAAAAAAGCTAAAGACTTCTAATAAAGTGGAGTAAAAAAAAACAGTAAAATGTAAAGCAAAAAGACAAAATAAAAACAAATGAATGAACATACAGTAAAATAAACAAAGCATATGTTACAAAGCAAATAATTCATATACTGTATGTGTATATATATATATATGTGTGTAATATATATATATATATATATATATATATATATATATATATATACATTTTTGCATGCAGGGTAAATTCTGACTGCTTTTGCATGTAGCCCACACATGCTAGGCCACTTTATTTTTACCCTGCAATTCAGATTTCAGCTTAGACACGCCCATCTCAAATTTAAATCGGTGCACATTGTAAATATTTTCCACCTGCAGATATATTTAAAAACAACAACAATAGAAAGCATCCCAACATGACCCATTCCATACCTCCCAACTATCTTGATTACAGCAGGACAGTCCTGCTAATTTGACACTGTCCCGCTGTTCGTCCCACTGTTTACAGTGTCCCGGGGGCGGGGAGGGGAGTACATTTGGGAGAGGCAGTGATCAACGAAGTGGAGCAGCCGGTCATTTTATTTATTAATTTATTTAGTTATTTAGTTTCTAATATTGCGCAGCTTTACAATAGGGAACAGTGATATAACAAAGTGGGTAGTAACAAACTGACATAGAGGTAGGAGGGCCCTGCTCGCAGGCTTACAATCTATAGTCATCACTGAATAGATGTGCATAGCATCTACTATGGCGGGGAGGGGAGCAGGAGGCTGCCCAGCTGCTCAGGGCCCAAACATGGTGGAAAAGGGTGTTGCATTGCTAGACACTCCCCTCCACCAGAGGCCACTCCCTCTCCATTGGGCTCCTCCCCTTTTCTGGCCCATCACGCTTTTGATGCAGTAGGTCCCAAGTCTAACAGGACTAAAGTTGGCAGGTATGCCATACCAGTACGGACAACATATTTTTATACTGGACTTCCCCCTTAAGTAATGTTGGTCATCCAGTGTGTTGAAACTCTGTTCCCATTAATAACTTTCAACAGGTTATGGCGATTCTAGATGAAGAGGTACGTCTGGGAACAGAGCATTATGTCCCTCCTGGAATGGGTCATGTTGGGAGGTATGGTATAAGCAGCAGAGCCTTTCATTGAAACTAGTTGGAACAAACACATCATCCATTTGGCGTAAGAAAACGAGCATTGTTCCCTATGCAGTTACGTGTGATTCAGGCAGATCCAGGATTACTTAAATACAATATTTGTCTGACATCACCCTCTGATGGTAATTACCCTTTCAGAATGACAGTGATGCAGCAGATTAGTGAATCTGAGACTATAAATCTTCTCTCCAGCATTGTGGTGCGTTTCCTAATTGCTCACAAGCTGAAACGGATGACAAGTTTTAAAAATGACTTTGAACGATGAGAAAATATTTGACCAGAACATGTGACCAGAAGTCGTTCATGTCATGTGACGTCACCTGAACAGAGTAGGGCTGTCTACTCAATGGCTGGGGGGTAGACCAGGAGGATTTAGTAGCCAGTTGCACAGATTTAGCTGCCATCTGATTTTTATTGGTTTGTAGCTGCATACGATTATTTCAGTGTCTTAAAATGCTCCAAGCTAAGCGCTTCTGGGTTTCAGTCCATAAATCAAAAAGTATTACATTGTACTCAGATATGTTGTGAACATATGTGAAAATTCCTATCCAGTCAGAGGACAATGTTCTAATGACCATGTATGTTATTTATCATACTGCATATTTTCAGCTTGCTCTGTGCTTCCTCCTGACGTCACATGGCATCAGTGCCCGCCCCCTTTTGACGATCATCGTTTTAAACTGACTTTTCTTTCCGAAATGGAGAAAATCATTTGCTGGTCGGCAACCTTCAAATAATTTCTCTCCCCTTCAGCCGCATGTTAGTGGATGTGTTCTAGAATGCGGCCGAAGGGCGAGACGGTCATTGGGTCACCAGCAAGTTGTTAGAGAGTCATTAGGTCGACATGCATTTAGGTCAACATGTGTCTAGGTAGACATGCAGGAAGGTCGACATGAGTCTAGGTCAACAGGGTCATTAGGTCAACAGGGTCATTAGGTCGACAGTCAAAAGGTTGACTGTTTTTTGAGCCGACATGTGCTGACAGGAGGTATTTCATGGCCTACCATCCACTAGGGCATGGAGGGAGAATAAAATTCGAGCCCGAAGCATGGCAAGCGCAGTGAGCCATGCGAGATGACGCGGTGCACTTTAACCTATGTCCATGTCGACTGTGTTGACATTCGGGTAAAAAAACTGTGAAAAACCCCATGCCAACCTAACCCATGTGGACCTAATGACCCTGTCGACCTTATGACCCTTTTGACCTAACCCATGTCGACCTAGACTCATGTCTACCTTCCTGCATGTCGACATAGACACATGTCGACCTAAATGCATGTCGACCTAATGGTGTCGACCTGATGACTGTCTAGCAACTTGCTGGTGACCACAACTGATCCACACCCGGGGGTGTTTGGCAGGGCAGCGGGCTATGCTGCAAGTATACGCAGCCTAGCGTACAGGTCTGAATCAGGCCCTTTGTCTGGAATCTTTAACCCTTAAAAACACTTTATTGACTTTACTTTGAAACTTTCAGTCGCGTTCCTTTGGATCTCTCGGCATCCCCTAACTGCCTAGAGCGCAGGACATGCATGTGAGGTACGAGGTACTGGCCTGTGCTATGCTGACTGTCCTTAGAACCGCAGTGTGGTGATGAGCGTGGCGTTATGTATGCTTATGGTTAGGCTTAATGTCATACCCTAACACAGCACAATTCCAATGTGGTCGTTTGTGACGTCAACCCTGTCACCCGTATAATCATATATGTATTTCTATAGCTGGTCTATAAGGGAGCTATATAGGGGTTTATTATCATACAGTAGCCTCTGTATGAACTGTGTAACCTCAGATAGAAATGTCTCACAGGATCCTCGTAATAAGTGAACATGATCACAAGTAGTATGTCTGCAAGGCCCCCGCATTGGGTCTGTGTAATGTGGAACAGGCAGCGTACAGGGCAGAAGTCAAAACGCTTCTCGGGTGAGCTTTGAAAAGGGATCATTGATCTGTACAAGCATTTAGACTGATGCAGCACAGAGAGATACAGTGCTATGTGTCTTCATTACCTTCTGCAGTGGTGTAACTAAGGTGGGACCTAGGAGTTAAGTGTCCTGGGTACCACTGGTGACAATGGCATTCATTTTTAGGTATGTGTATTTGCAGTGAAGAGTAACTGCATCAGTTGGCTGGAAGGGAGAGGTTGGATGAACAGAGTAGTCCCATGTGCATAGTGCTGCAGGCGTCAGGCTCGGTTAAGAACTGGAGGTTAAAGCCCCATACATACTAGACAATATAATTTCCGAACGATATTGGCAACAATTTCTCTTGAACTCCCGGACAAACTGTATAGTTCATACCCACTGAACGTTAATGTCAATTAGGGTGGCCAATCCCGGGATCGGGATCGGCGGGATCCCGGGATTTGGCCCCTAAAACGCCAGGATTTCCCATCCCGGGCAGTGCGGCTTTGCGCAGCGTGACGACGTTAGAGGTCACGCTGCGCAGGCCACACAGCAGCATGACTGACTCCGCGCTGACCTCCCGCCGCCTCCGAGACCGCCCACCCACCGAGGCTGACCCCCGTACCATCACCCGCCCAGGCTGCATCATCCCACCCACCCAGGCTGCATCCGCCCGGCCGCACCGCACCTGTAAGTAAATATGCCGGTGGCCGGGGCGGGTTTTTGCATTAGGGAAGCCAATCCCGGGATCCCGGGATTCCCGGGACTGGGCCTTTTTCAATCCCGAATTCCGGGATTGAAAAAATGCCCCGGGATTAGCATCCCTAATGTCAATGATATAATTTAGTGATGTCATAAGGTCCCTGCTCCATACATACAGTCTTTGGTGATGTATTCAAAATGGGCCTGTATGTTCAGACAATGGAGGACATCATGAACAATACGTAGGAGCGTGCATCATTAACAATATTCAGCGTACACACTGGGCAATATTACAACGATATCGCTTAGAAGGGCCAAAATCAACAATATTGTTTGTAATATCGCTTACTGTGTATGGGGCTATGGTTCTAGAATCATTGAAAGAATTTTGAAAGGGCTGAGCTTTGTGATTCAGGGCTAATAACATCTATTATTTGCATAGTTCTGTGTCCAATTTGTTTGAATGTTATTCCATAGCAGTGTGTGTGTGTGTGTGTGCGTGCCAGTGGTGTTCACAGTGCCTGATAAACCAATAGGATGATTAGGCTGCAGCCTAGGGCACCAGGATTGTGTGGTGGGGTGGTCGCTTCTTGCAGATGACAGCCTAGTGACAAGCCCAAATGTATTCCATGCTTGTTAGCCATATCCCATCCCGTAGTACTATGTACTAGGGATGTAATCTGTGTAACTGGCTACTAAATCCTCCAGGTCTACCCCCCAGCCATTGAGAAGACAGACCCACAGGCCAATCAATCAAATACAATGGATGACCATCGATATGTAAAAATATCGATGGTCATCCATTGCATAGTTAAGCACTATCGATGGCCAGTTGCAGAATTGCCATTGATGGCAACCATCGATGGCAATGGCAACGATGGCCATCCCTACTATGTACTACTAAGTACTATGGGGCGTGAAGTTCTTAAGGTGACTGCCAGATGGCTGTGCCAATGTAACTTACTGATGGAACCATTACTTTATGTATATTGTGCTGCAGAGCCAACTGGGCAGGCTAAAGCCAAAGTCTCCTTCACACACCACAAGCATTAGATCATACGTCCCAGTTGTATGACCTTCATTACATGCACATGGGCAGTATGAATGCTGAGTCCCTGAGTGCCTATACACGTGCATTAGCATCATTACAAGGTGTATACATGTGTATTAGCCTTGGGCACCCGGAACCCTTAATCGGGGGGGGGTAATTTATTTTGTGAAGTAAAATAAGAATTCAACCAGAATTTTTTAGTGGGTGGATTTTTTTATTTATACTGGGTACCAGAAGCAGTAGTTATATCACTGGCATTTTCCTGCTCTCCTGCTGTTGTTCATAAATTTACTGTTTATCGTGTTACCATGTTAGCAGGGAAGGTGATTCTCTACAATATGAAATTCAGGGGTAGATGTGTGGTACCCTGCCGCGGGTTCCACTAATGGAACTAGCGAGGATTAACCCACCAGCAGAGCAGGGGTTAATCTCTCGCAGAGCGCCGAGGCAGAGAGGCCGGAAGAGGAAGGTGAGAGGTGACCAGGGCGCGCGAGGAGGAAGCTGGCAGGAACGGATGATCGGGGAGAGCAGAGTCGGGCAGAGGAGGGGTGAGAGAGGTCACCGAGAGGCGCGTGAACACCGCCCGGGGGTCCGGAGAGAGGCTGCGCCCGTAGAAGAGGAGCAGAGCGCATCCCAGCGCCATCATCATCCCTGCAGCCGGCGGGTGGACACAGAGACGGCCTGGAGCCGCTGCAGCAGCGCGGCCAGTGTAGCCCGGCAAGACACGGCAATTGAAGGAGCTGTGCTCTCCCCACACGACCACCCGCTAAACTGTAAGTCAGCCCAAGTGGCCCAAACCCCAGTGGTGCAACACCCCCTCAGTGCCAGAAGGGAGAGAGTGCAGCCTGACCAGGCCAAGGCCAGTGAAAGAGAAGTAGGAGTAGTCCCCCACGAGAGGAGCTCCCCAGACCCGGAGATCTGCCCTACAGAAAATGTGAGTTTGGGACCTGGCGCCCTTAATAGTGCACCTGTGAAGTGCTCCATAGAGATAAGGGGAGACAGCAGTAGCCGGCCAAGTGAAGGGCCCAGTAAGGTGCTTAGAGTCTGGCCTAATTGTCACCAAGGGGGTGTCACCCCCCACTGTACCCCCAGCAGAGGATCAGTGGCCGGAGTTCATGGGCCTGCATCAGAAGGGATCCCCTGCCTTTCCCCAGCTTGGCCGTATAGCCCATTCAGAAAGAACCCATTGCACCTCACTTCAGTGCTTCTGGGTGAGAAACCCCCACCGAGAAGTAACCCCCGCCCATGCAGGCTACTTATCCGTAGGAAGGCCTGCCTCAAGAACCCCGGGCTACTGATCCGTAGGAAGGCCCTACCGTACTGGGACCCAGACTACTGATCCGCTTTAAATGTGATTTGCATTGTTGATGAATATCGTAAAACATTTCCTCTCTTGTATTGCTGAGAAGTACTGTAAAACATTTCTTTTTCTTGTATTGTTGTTGAATGTTGTAAAGCATTTCCTTTCTTTGCATTCACCGATATGTGTTGTGCAATACTCTCCTCCCCTTGTACCATTGACAGGTGCGGTAAAACATTTCTAGAAGATTGCACCTTATCCGTTTGTTGTAGAAAATAAAAGGAGTGTTGTATTGCATTTGTAGTCTGTCCTTTTCTCCAGAGCCCTTTTCCCCTGGAAACCAAGAACCTGAAGCCCCCGGCTCCGCGTACCACAGATGTATGAAGCAGTGATAAGGGAGGAGATGTGAGCCAGAGGAGAAGTGCCTCATGGCAACCAATCAATGTGGGTGTGGTATGGGGCTCCGACATTCGGAATCCCGACAGTCATTAGCCCGACATTGGGATCCCAACTGCCCGTACTCAGACAGCATGGCGAGCGCAAAAAAGCCCCTTGCAGGCTCGCTCGCCACGCTGCAGGCACGGTGACTCCCTACACGAGGCACCTATTCTATTCTCCCTCTATGGGGGTCGTGGACACCCATGAGGAAAAAATAGCGGGTGGCCGTCGGGCACCCGGCTGTCTGCGTTTTGACAGTCGGGATTCCGACGTCGGGTAAATGACTGTCGGCAACCTCAATGGTTGCCATGGACCACTTCTCCTCTGGCTCACATCTCCTCCCTTATCACTGCTTCATACATCTACTCCACTGAACCAGTAGAAAGGTTGTCCTTCTTTATCTTCCAACTTTCTCAGCCAGTAGAGTCAGCAGTCTGGGTATCACTAAAACCTGCCCTGTTAGTGGGCTGTGGGGGCCGAGGTTGGGAATACCTGCTGTAGAGAATAAATCACAGCCTCGCTCTGCAGAGTTGTGAAAAACATGCTATTGCACGTATATTGTATTCTGAACCTCTACAAAGGAACTTTATTTGTAACTATACAAATGGCCTTCATATCGGTATAATGCAAGCTGTTGTCCAACAAATACGTAGGATGCTTCAAAGAAAAAGACCATCTTTGAGCAGATTTTTTTAGACAACAGAAGGTGCCTCTGTTCTGTATAACGTGTTAGCTATGTAGACACAAGTGATTACATCCATCACATCAAGAAAGACTTAGCACCAGGTAATGTTTAACTTTTGAACTTTGGCCTCTACCACCATGGGTTCAGTATCGATGACAATATATATCTTTTAAATCTGACTTTCAGTTTATTGTTTAACTATGGCATTCCAATGCCTTTAGGAGCAAATAACTTCACTACTTCCAAACTTCAACAAAAAATGTAACTCCATTCAAAAATAAATGTATACATATGTGTAGCTAACTTAGGGGTAGATTTATCAAGCTCGGTGAAGTGATAAACTGTCTGGTTTTTATCACTGGCCAATCAGCTCCTACCTGTCATATTTCAAATCAAGCCTGTAACTTCACAGGTAGGAACTGATTGGCGGGTATTAAAAACCAGACAGTTTATCACTTCACCGAGCTTAATAAAATCTAACCCTTATTTATTTTAGAGTCCTCCTATATTTTTTAGTTTTTTAGGTTTCTCAATTTTTTAAATATAGACGTCTTTGTCTGATTCTTCCAGTAGACTTCTGCATCGCATGGCAAATTGGCTCTAATGTTGCCATCTTGTTAATAAATAGTGACACCTCGTTTTATTAGGTCATTGTTCCCTGTAATAACAATTTACCTTTGTCTAAGTTCTTCTGTTCTACATAAACTCTTCTTCTTTCTTGTGAGGTGCAAAAAGAAAAATGTAATACTTTAATAATGTAGAGATGTCCACTGAACATCGATGCTTTATAAAACATCATTGGCCGAGGCCATTGTTTGCTGTTTTTCACCTCATCAGCAGTGACTCATGTTTCCTACCATTACATTTTCTAACGATTTATTTTTATATTTCACATAAGACACCAATGTTTTCATTCAAAATATAGATTTTTAAACAGACTACCAGTCAACCCAACGCATTTATTTCATTGGAATGTGCATCCAGAAATCAACGCTTTCTTACATTGGATTGTGATGGAGAAACCAACACTTTCTTACATTGGACATTCTGTGTATACAGAAACCAACACCTGTTTTACATACAACTGTGCCTGAAGAACCCAACGCGTTTCTTACATTGGACATTCTGTGTATACAGAAACCAACACCTGTTTTACATACAACTGTGCCTGCAGAACCCAACGCGTTTCTTACATTGGACATTCTGTGTATACAGAAGCCAACGCCTTTTTTCATACGACTGTGCATGCAGAAGCCAACGCGTTTCTTACATTGGAATGTGCATGCAGAAATGGGACAATTTGGAATTTATCAAATGTGTTACACTGGAAGTTAATAGAAATAATGATTATGAAAATGTATGCAACTTTTTATTATTGACGATATTCATTGTTATTGCTTTTACTTTCTCTTTAAACACATCACAGCATTGAAGTTTTTTATATTTCAGCTATTTATCATTTAAGAGCACTATTATCTTTGACTTAGATCACCACTTAGGCATTTCAGCCCCCAGGCTACAAGAAATTTTATAGCGTTGGTCCTGTAATAACAAAAACACATTATCTGCTTAAAAGAAGTAAATAAATGTGCGTGGAATCTCTTGTAAATTTTCCAATCGACTCCTTTGCTGAACAGCTGGACTAATTGTTTATGGGCTATACCATGGGAATTACGAGTGTAAGGGGTCTGCTTATGATCTTTAAAAAAAAATTGTGCCTCTTTCTATGAGACCACCCAGAGGGCAAAACAGCCAACCTGGATGTTTCCAGACTACTCTGGCTAGTAGCATTATGGGCAATGGTTGCATGTAGGCTAAAGAGTCGCTACTGTGCCAACCAAGTGGTTCCTCTATAAATAACAGCACATTTTTAATCCACTAGAATTTATACCCAAAACATTTTTAAAGGTGAACTTTAATTGACCAATGTTCCCAAAATAGCTATATTTCTGGCCATGGGAAATCCAGACATCGACAATTATTTTCCAAATGATTGGAGTCTTCTTTCTTGATAAAGCCACCATCATATTTGGGGTTGTTTTTTTTCTTACATTTCCATTGGTTTAAAATTGATTAAGAAAGAGGACTTTGTCGGTGTAAGACAAGCTTTTGGTTGAGATTTTTGATAAAAATGAATAGTTAAACAAGGGGGGGGGGATATTGGGTGTTTTATTGTTTCTGTGCAGGGTAAATACTGGCTGCTTTATTTTTAAACTGCAATATAGATATGGATTTGAAGTACAAACCGCACCCAAATCTAACTCTCTCTGCACATGTTACATTTGCCCCACCTGCAGTGCATATCGTTTTGTCCATTAGAGAGTGATTGTACCTTTCCGAGTGAACCAGAATAATCCCCTTAATGCTTTGGTCCCAATCATATTAATATTAGATAATGTAATTTTCACACATTTTTGGCATTGATAACTATTAGCTCAACCTTTGATAAATATGATTATTTGTTAATATACTTCTGATGAAACAGTAGGCAAATAAATTAATAATTTCAATATTTTCTTGATCTGTAGTGTTCCAGCTGCTAGCTAGGCGGGATTACCAATCCCAGTAAACAAGATAAAGAAACAAGTAGAGATCGCGCTAGGAACAACCAGACATTAATAATAATGCTAAAAGCCAGTGAAATTGGATTGTAATCAATATACCATTTGTATTAATTAAATAAATATACATAAAAATAAGAATGACATATTTAATAAGTACATCATTATGTACCGGCCGATACAGCAAAAAATAGATAAAAATTTAAGAATGAAAAATGAAAAAAGTATATAAAAACTGTAAAATGCAAAAAAAAAGGGATGGTTTTCATTTCTGGCTAGAAAGCCTAAATGGTAGTCCACCATGGTAGTTCAATTGTTCAGTTAGTGGTGAGCCAGTAGTTGGTAGTTGTTCAGTATATAGCCATTTAAGTTGAAGTAATACTAAAATAATGGCTGCAGTGGACTAATAAATGCCAGAGTACCTTGATATTAAGGGACCATAACCTGGTTTTAAAGTCCAGACTTCCGTGTGCCGGTCGGCGTTGGATGGATGCTAGCGCAATCAGGACTGACGCGTTTCCCCGCCTTCATCTGTCGGCGGCTTTCTCAAAGATCAAGTGTGATCTGAACAATAGAACTTCAGTGGACTACCATTTAGGCTTTCTAGCCAGAAATTAAACCCCCCCCCCCCCCCTTTTTTTTTTTTTGCACTTACAGTTTTTATATACTTTTTCAATTTTTCATTCTTAAATTTTAAAATATTTTTTGCTGTATCGGCCGGTACATAATTATGTACTTATTAAATATGTCATCGTTATTTTTATGTATATTTATTTAATTAATATAAATGGTATATTGATTACAATCCAATTTCACTGGCTTTTATCATTATTATTAATGTCTGGTTGTTCCTAGCGCTATCTCTACTTGTTTCTTTATCTAGTTCATGTGTGAGTTCATGTAATCCTGTCAGATGACGGTTTATAACTTTTCTTCCGTGGACTGTAGAAGATGTAATGCTGCATTTGCGTCAGTCGTTTGAAGACCAGAAAAGAAAGAGATTAGCTTTTTATGCAATCAACTAAAAGCATTTAAATGTCACATGAGTTAAAAACATTGATCAACGTGGCAGATTCCGGCCTGCACGCATTTTGGCTTTTCTGTGTGAAATCAATTCTCCGCTCCAATCTTTACCCTTAATTATTTGGCATCTGATATTTTCGAGCAGACATGTATTTCATTACAGTGGCCAAGTGTACTGATCCCAGCCAAACACTTATGGTGATGCTGTTCTACGGCATACAGATTATTCATGTTGTTTTGAAACTGTTGCTGAAGTCACCCTACGGTCTTGCAAAGGCAGCAAGTTAAGAATGAGCCAAAAGTTAGATAAAGTGAATTTAGCACTTATTGGAAGATGTTTAGAAATTGCGAAATGTTTTGGCCCCACAATGCACCTTTGTATGATCTGGATGGTTTGGAGGTCTACGCCAGCACAGCTTATCCACCGGCATTCTAAATCATTACACTGCCAGTAAGTTGCGTGTCTGGTTCCCTTTGGGGTCCATGTCTTTGTCAACGTGGAGGTGACTAAACACCCAGGTGTGTGTGTCTAACATTTCTAAAAGTGATAGGCTGCCCAATTCCTTTTAAGCATTACAAAAATATCCCTTCTATGCCGCGCTAGCACTTGAAGCTTTGAAATGGCATCAGACCTCACTGAACATTAATTGGGACTTAAGTTCCATACATACTGGGCGACTATGCCCAGCGTGTATGGACAGCGATGATGTCAATCATCGCTGCGGGGAATGCCGCTCAGTGGATACACACTGAGCGGCTTTCCCCCTGCCCGGCGCCGACAGAGGGGGGAGGATAGCATTGCATAGCGCAGAGCTATGCAAAGCTGTCCTCAACGCCGCTCATCTGCTGGTATTACCAGTAGATGAGCGGCTTTCCCGGCGATGATGCGGAAGCGCGCAGCAGCGCTCACTGCTCATCTCCGGGGCATACACACTGGGCGGCTTTGAGCTGAAAGCCGCTCAAACCTGCTGTTTTGAGCGGCTTTCAGCTCAAAGTCCCCCAGTGTGTATGGGCCTTAAGGTACTACTTAAAATCTGTTAGCAAGGCTGCAATGTGGGGCAGAAGTAACATGTGCAGAGAGTTCTAGATTCAAATTCAGTTGGTCCCCTGCGTGTTTGCACGGGGACCGATTGTTTGCTACTGAGCATAGGTTTTTATGCACAGGTGCAGCCGCTGTGTGTGAGTGCCCACAGCGCTCGCACACAGAAGCCCAGGCGGGGGGGCATGGTGGGGAGCCAGGCCGGGGAATTTGCCTATGGGAAGGCCCAGTGTTTCATGGGCATTCCTATGAGAATGCTGGGTGTTTACATGGTAATTCCCCGATGATGGCGGTGCGAGGGCGGGCAGCTGACATCAGCGGATGTCAGCTGCCCACCCTGTCCTCACACAGGGCGCCCGCAGATCAGAGACACCATAGAGGTGTCTCAGATCTGCGAGCACTGAAGAAATCATTCGATGGTAGCCAACCATCGAATGATTTCTCCCCCGCACCCAAGGCTGCCAATGAATGATTAAGCAAATCATCCAATCGCAAGCCTGTGGTGGTGGTGTGGCGGCTGCGTGTGTGGTGGGCGGCGACCAGAATATGGACCAAAGTCAGACATTATAATGTAGTCTTTCTCCGGAACTCAGCCAATGTAATGGCGTAGATCTTTTATGCTCCGAATGCAAATCGGATCCGACTTCTCATGGGCTATTGGCCTTTTAGTTCACCCCGCCCCAAATGAGTATCCTGAAGATATTTTTCTTTTCAGTTTATTTTACTCTAATGTTGCCAGAGACATATTTTTTTTTAATTATAATAAAAAATTGTACTAGCAGTAATATCAGTAATCTTTGTGTCTTGACAAGAAAAGCTTGTTGTTATACATTTCCATTACAGCATCTCGCTCAGTGACTTTCTTTGTATCGTCATATTGAATAGTGTTCATGGTTAGAAATGGTCCTGGCTTGTCTTGTGCTGATCCAGGTCATCCATTAGGCAAGTATCCGCCTTAAGCCAGAGCACTGATGCCAGAAGTTCTCTAATCCACTTTCTGTGTTTTTGGAAAACAGAGGGCGTTGCCCTAGACCAGTACGTTGTCTAGAGGCCAATGAGATCTGACTCAGGCTGTGGTGTTGGGCACGAGGAGACTTTTGAAATCTTCTAAAGAAGAAAAATCAAGGTGTTGTCCCTAGTAGCCAATCAGAGTCCAGCTATTATTTTTACAATAAATGATAGATAGAATCTGACAAGTTGCTATGGGAAACATCAAGTTATTGTAACCCGTAGCAACCAATCAGGGGCCAAATGTAATAGGATGAGAGTTTCAGAAAGTGAGAGATTTTGGGAGAGTTTTTCTCCTTTTTTTTAAAGCAACAATCAATTACATTGCAAAACCAGGTTGATTTTGCCATGTAATGATAGCTGCTTTAAAAAACATGGGAAAACTCTCCCAAAATCTCTCACTTTCTGAAACTCTCACCCTATTACATTTGGCCCCAGGTCTTCAACTTTGAATAATTCACTGAGCACAAGACTGCTAAGCTATTAAATGGTTATTGTGGGTGAAGACGTTTCTCAAGTACATAAATAGTAAGCTAGTAATTAAAGAGACATATGGCCCTTTAACTGATATCAATGGTAAAAGTTTTACAGAGGATAAGGGAAAGGAAGAACTGTTAAATGGGTTCTTCTCATCAGTGATTACTAGGGGAGAGCAGACAGTGGAACGCACAGGTACCACAAATTGGACAAACAAGTGGGATCTCAATATTGCTTTCACGACCGATGAGATAATATTGCGGCTCAGTAAAATCAAAACAAACAAATCACCAGGGCCAGATGGGATACATCCTAGGGTACTAATGGAATTAAGGGAGGAACTAACGACCCCTCTATATTACATTTTTCATAATTCACTATCATCAGGTAAGATACCAAAAGACTGGAGAATAGCAGAGATAGTGCCAATATTCAAAAAAGGAAAAAGGGATGATCCAGCTAATTACAGACCTGTGAGCTTAACATCAATAGTGGGTAAACTATTTGAAGGATTTTTAAGGGATGGTATTCAGGAATATTTAGACCTTCATAGGTTTGTGAAAAATCGTTCATGCCAAACAAATTTACTAGGCTTCTATGAGGATGTTAGCAAAAACCTTGATAATGGAAACGCTGTAGATGTGATTTTCCTGGATTTTGCAAAAGCTTTTGATACAGTACCACACAAGAGATTGATAAGTAAAATGGAGGACCTGGGATTAGGGGCTAGAATCTGTAGATGGGTAGGGAACTGGCTCTGTAATAGAGAACAAAGAGTGGTTGTGAACAGTGCCGTATCAAATATGATACCATTACTAAGTGGAGTGCCACAGGGCTCGGTACTAGGGCCCATTTTATTTAACATATTTATTAACGATATTGTACTGGGATTACTCAGCAATGTATCCATCTTTGCTGATGACACAAAATTGAGTAGAGTTATTAAATCAACAGAGGATGTCTCCGTGCTTCAAAATGATCTTAACAATCCAGATGAGTGGGCAAAAAAGTGGGAGATGAAGTTAAATGTGGATAAATGGTTATGCACCTTGGGAGACATAACCAGTGTGCTAGTTATAACCTACGCGGGTTATACTTGGAAAGGATCTAGGAGTCTAAATAGATAACAAACTGCGGTGTAGTGCTCAATGTCACATAGGGCCTAATTCTAGTTCACTCTTTCTGACAAAATCCTTCTTAGATGGACAAAACCATGTGCACTGCAGAGGGTCAGATGTAACAGGTGCAGAGAGAATTAGATTTGGGTGAGTTATTTGGTTTCTGTGCATCGTAAATACTGGCTGCTTTATTTTTACACTGCAATATAGATATCACTTTGAAGTTAAACCCCACCCAAATCTAATTCTCTCTGCACAAGTAACATCTGCCCCACCTGCAGTGCACATGGTTTTGTCCATCTAAGAAGGATTTTGTCAGAAAGAGTGAACTAGAATAAGGCCCATAGCAACAAAAAAGGCCAACAGAATTCTAGAATGTATTATAAGGGGCATGGAAACTAGGGACTCAAAAGTAATTATGCCACTGTACAAAGCATTGGTCAGACCTCACCTTGAATATGGAGTACAGTTCTGGGCCCCGCGCTATAAAAAGGACATCATAGAACTGGAAAAATCCAAAGAAGAGCAACAAATCTTATTAGGGGAATGGAGAATTTAAGCAACGAGAACAGATAGAGCAATTTTAGACTATTTACACTAGAGAAGAGACGTTTAAGGGGGGACATGCTCAATATGTACAAATATATCAAGGGCCAATATAAGGAACTGTCAAACACCCTGTTTACTGCAAGGAAGGAATCTAGGGCTCGCGGGCACGAGTTTAGATTAGATGAAAGAAGATTTATTTCCCTTAGAAGGAAAAATTTCTTTACGGTCAGAGTAGTTAAACTGTGGAACTCCCTTCCTGGAGAAGTGGTGTCGGCAGACACAATAAATATGTTTTTAAAATAAGGTTGGATAAGCATTTATTGGTTGAAAACATCCAAGGGTACAAATAAGAATCATAATCTATCTTTAAAGATAACAGAATATACTATATAACAAGGGATAAGCTATTCAACCTTATCTACTATGTAACTATGTAACTATGTAAGATTGAACTATATTAGTAACACATATCATATCCAATAAATTAAAGTAAAAAGGCTCATGGGAACGAGTATGAAACTACATTTTTCTTAGACAAGAAAAAACAAACAAAATCCCCCCAGCACATTGCAAATAAGCCCGTAAAATGTATTTGCGTTCTTTATAATATTAGCAATGCCGAGAGCTCAGTTATACTCCTCTCACATCCTTTCTAATTTCCCGGGTCCAGCAACCCGACATTCAAATGCGGGTTAAAAGAATGTTTAATGCACGGTCGGACCCAGCTTGCTGTGCAGTGTGAACGGGTAACCCGGGTCGAGAGACTCGGGTCCCATTCACACTATGGAGGGGGCAGCATTTGGTCCTGTGCTCATCCTGTTGTTTTTGACACGGAGAGCAGTAGCTGCTGTCTCTTTAAGATAGAGCAGACAGTCTCTAGGACCCGGCATGGCTCTCTGCAGACAGCAGCAGTCGAGTCCTCTAATTCCGTCTAAGCAGCTAGAGAGAAGCTCCTCCTCCTTCCAGCAGGGAGACTGGACTTCTTCAGGACTACTCTCAGTGCAGGACTGGAAGGGGCAGATCCGCACCTGCAATGCAATTTCAGGTTGTTAATGCGCCTGATAGGTGTTATTTTGGGTCTTGATTCAGCCATTATTTGATAGTCAATGGGTTGTAGCTGCCAGGTAAAGTTTCAGGCAAATTATTCTTTATATTTTTTTCTTAAAGCAGGACCAATTTTTTTATGTTCAGGTTCCTTTATATTGTATTTTGATCTCTCTCATTAATTACAATAAGAATATTAGGGCAATAAAAAAAGAGAAGAGTAAACTTTCCAAGGTGGTTCTTATATAAAGTTATTGACGTATCTGTGGTATTTTCTGCATTCTGGTAATAATCCTTCCACATTCAGTATAATGTCATGGGTGTATTCTACAATGATTGCAGGCTTTTTCCTATAACTAATTGGGAATTGTTTCACTGACTCCATCATATGTGTTCAGACATGAGTTATCCTATAGGCTCTGGGATGGTTCACATTCCTAGCTTGGGAATTTAATCATCTGTTTACACCTAAACAAGTGATGACCTCCAGCACAGTTCATAGCACCGTGCTAGTGAATGGTTGCTATTGGCAACTTCTCTACTGGCTCACTTTTCCAGTGTTTTCACTAATTTATGAATAGAACCCCTATGTAACTTGTTGTCCAAGTCAGGGGTCGTGCAAATGTGCTAAGGGTTCCAGAATCCTGTGCAGATTAATCAGTTAAGTCTTACCACTGCCTGAAAGCATAGCTGCCTACCCTCCCTGAAATAACAGCAATCTCCCTCTCTCCCTCATTAGTCTAGCAATCTCCCTCATTTCACCTAGCCCACATTACACTGTTATATTTTTGGGGAAAAAAGGAACTACCAACTATAATATCTCTGAAACTAGTTTTAAAAAGTAGGCAAGTATTCCTGAAAGTGTTGTGGGATGTTGAGTATAACTCAGCTGTCTTGATAAATTGTTCTTAAGGCCCATACACACTTGGCGATCTTAAGCTGAAAGCTGCTCAAAACAGCAAGTTTGAGCGGCTTTCAGCTCAAAACCGCCCAGTGTGTATGCTGCACGCTCCCGCATCATCGCCGGGAATGCTGCTCATCTGCTGGTATTACCAGCAGATGAGCAGCTTTGTGGACAGCTTTGCATAAGGCTGCGATATGCAAAGCCATCTGCCCCCCGTTGTCAGCGCCGGGCAGGGGGAAAGCGGCTCAGTCTGTATGCACTACAGTATTGACCGCTGTCATCGCTGTCCATACACGCTAGGCATAATTGCCCAGTGTGTATGGACCTTTAGTATATTATAGAAAAATCTGATTTATCGGGGTGACAGATATTCGTTGGCCGGGATTCCGGCGTCGGGATTTTGACCGCCGGGATTCCATACCAAATTCACTCATTTTACACAAACTTTGCTTTCGCTCATTAACAATAATAAATTCCTCAGTACAACCAGGGTAGAATAATTTGCACACATCAGTTAAGCATGGAGGAGTTATGTGAGGTGTATGTCTTTGAAAGCAGCAGTTTACTGGTTTGTAAGTATATAATTAAATTATATCTGGGTGTGTATTTTATTCAGATGCAGTTCTGTGCCAGCAGAAATAAACCAGAGCGTGGGAACTTTATTTTTCTTTGCCTCCATTTCATAACCGCACTATTTGCATAGTTATATCCAGCAGAAGTACTTGTGGGCAAGGATTTTTTTTCTTCTGTTGCGGTCATGGCTTTTGCATGCTTCAAGTAAACTTTTTTACATAATCGGCAGTTTATATGTTTGTTTTTAGCCAGTTGTAAATCTAATTTTTTTGTGTGATAAATTGTCATTTTCCCCTAATGAGTTGGTCCTAATCTCCTGTTCCCTGCCCACTCTCGCCCCTATCCAGGAGTTCTCCCAGAATAGACCACTATTAGTGAAACGGGTGGGGCAGGGCCATAATGATGCAATTGTTCGTAGGTTCTTATTTGAGAAAGAAAAAATATTATTCCACTCTTTATGGGTCAATAGTGTTGCTGGTACTCATCAGTGTCCATTTTGATTACCACATGGGAGGGGGCATTATGAGGAGGGTATGGAGAATCATGATGATGTTTAAAGCTTAACTACTGACACTGTTTAAATGCTTTAATTAACATTACTTCTGCGTCGGCATACTCTCGTTGGCATTATTCTGTTCACATTTCAACTGGCAACATTGTAAGTGGTGCCAGAACAATTACTTCATGTGATGGTTGAAGGGCAGAAGGGTGAGGAAGAGAGGGTTAGAGTGAGGAGAGTAAAGTGGGAGAGTGAGATTATATTTATTTATTTATCTACAGTTTCGTATATATAGCGCAGCATATTCCGTTGAGCATTGGAAATAACAGCGATAAAAAAAAACTGAGGTTGGATGTCCCAGCTTGCAAGCTTACAATCTATAAAATATATTGAATAGAGGACAAATAGACTGAGCAGTTTAGGTTGGAAGAGCTGCAAAGGTAGGGGGGAAAGTAGAGGGTGGAAGAATGAGTAGAGGGTGAGGAGTGGAGGAGGTAGAATGTGGAGGGTAGAGAAGAGAGGGAATAAGTGAGCAGAGAGTGAGAAGTTGTGAGTGAGTAGAAGAGTGCTTAGAGTTGGGAAGAGTAAAGAGGGTAGAGGGTAGTTGGGAAGAGTAAGGTGGAGATGGAAGGCTGTAGAATGGGAATGGTAGGGATGAGATGATGGAAAAGTCAGGTGGAGATGGAGAAAAATTAGGAGGGGAAGGGGGACACATTAGTTGGCAAAGGAGTAGATGAAGGAAAATCATTTTGGAGATAATTTGGAAAGAGTGAGAAGGATGAGAGTCAAGAGGTGCTGGAGAGAAAGGTGAGGTGGTAAAGGAAGGAAGTGTTAGGATGTAAAGGAGAGAAGGGTGAGGAGGTGATGGAGTAACAGGGAAGAAGGTAAAGGAGAGAAGGGTGATGAGGTGATAGAGTAATGGGGAAGTAGGTGAAGGAAAGAAGGGTGAGGAGGTGATGGAGTGACAGGGTTGAAGGTGAAGGAGAGAAGGGTGAGGCTATGAAGGAATGAAGAATAAACAATTTAGGGGGATAAACAGGAGGTTGAGGAGGTAAATGAGGGAATATTGATGAGGTGAAGGAGAGAAGGGTGAGGAGGTGAAGGAGAGAAGTGTGAGAAAGTAAGAAGAGTGAGGCTGTGCAGAAAAGAGTGAGGAGGCAAAGATTAAGAAGCTAAGGAGAGAAGAGTAAGAGGTAAGGAGAAGTATGAGTAGATGAAGGATACAAGGCTGAGGATGTAATCGAGAGAGGAATGAGGATTTGAAGGGAAGAGTGATGGGATGTGGTGTCCTCATAATTGCTTTGCTTTTGGGAAAGGGACCACTGTGGAATAGATGAGGGAAAGTGGTTCAGAAAAAAATAGCTTTTGACTGGAGATTCCATACTGCCCAACACTTGTAAAATGCAAAATGAAGGCAACACAAGACCTGCTCAATCCACCTAAACTCCTCCCATTCCGAAGCCCATAAGTCTTTATAAACAGACACGTTTCCATAGGTATTTTCTCATGGGACTTTTTAATCTGGTATATTTGGGGGAATGATCTTTAAGAAAGAATAACAGCTTGTAACTTAAGCACACATTTCCTGTACTGTGTGACATTGAAGCAATTCAAATTTCTTCAGAAAAATTATGAAACTTACCTATAGCAGGGTGTGATAAATACATATGGGAAATGACATCTGCAGACAGGAGGAAGCACGCCTTAAAGCAAGACATTGCGAACCTGACTGACAGCTCGTTCACATTGTGTGACATCCTCCAAGGCTCGTGAGAGCGTCAAGGTTTTGCAAGCAGTGTTGACAGCTTGGCTATTACAGCTCTTTTCACTCAGGCAATAAAAAGGTGTTGCAGAATGGGCAGCAAGTATGACAGCGAGAGGAGAGAAGCGGGAACGGAACATGTTAATTCCGCCCATGAAACATATAATTAAACATCTGATGTTGGTGTGTTAATGGGAGATTCACATAGTACTCACTTTGGGGTTTATTTACTAAGATGGGAGTTCTATTGAAGATGGGATGTTGCCCATAGCAACCAATAATATTGTACTTATTTATTTATTTAGCACCTGCTAGAAAATAATAGATAGAATTTGATTGGTTGCCCATATCAATGTCCCCTCTTCCATAGAACTCCCATCTTAGTGAATAAACCCCTTAGCTCTGGTTACCTGTTGGATAACAAAACCCAGTTGATATTAACTCTTTGAGTGCCAAGTGAATTTGTCAATATAGGTGTGAAAATTGCCAAGCAAACATTTGTATTCATCATAATGACCTGTAATGTGACCTTATATAGGAAATATCATCTTTTGTTACACAACATTTATTTCTTTGAATTTATATAACAAATTTGAGCGACGCCGGCATTTTTAGCAGATATTTTGAACATCGCTCACAGAGATGTTGGCGTTCAAAAGCCGTGTACACACGGCAGCGATAGGGGCTGATATCGCTGGGAATATGGTCACTGGCGACCATATTGCCAGTGATGGGAGTGTGCACCGGCTATAAATCGCCGGGTGCGCGCTCCCGTTTTCAGCCCCGTTTTAATCGCTGGTCTCAGGAGCTTGCTCCTGCGACCAGCTGATTACCTCTGCGGCACCGCCGGCAGAGGTTCCCTTTCATCAGCGTCCATCTCTGGTCGCCGATGAAAAGGGGGCATTGAGCGATATATCGCTCGCTGATATATCGCCCAGGAATATATCGCCGGGCGATATATCGCCCCATGTGTATGCACCCAAAGGTTAGACTTTCTCTTTTGTTGTCTTTTTATTGTTACTAATATTATGTTCCTTTCACAACACTGGAAAACATCTAATATGTGCTGGTTAGAAGCAGTATATCGCAATATTAATGAATTATTGCTTACACCATATCCCGCCCGCACAGGACCGGACTTCTACTTTTAGTAGGTGAGCACAATACCCTACAATCGACACTGAACTGTGGACACACGATCCATGATACAAATTGCGCTACTTAGTTCCACCTTTATATCACTGAAATTCTGCGTGTTACTTACATGCTAAAAAGGATGGACTGTTTGCACTTCATATAAACTTCATGTCCGGACTGTTACAAATTTACTACTGTTCTACACAGATACATTTGCTGCTAATCAAAATAATTGAGACCGACATAAAAGTAACAACAGGAGACATACACCTTTCTATACCCTTATTTATAGGGAGCATTCATCTTGATATTTGAATCTGATTATTGGCTGTCCTTTTTTATAACCATTATGTTTTTAATTTTTTTATTTTATTAATTGCATGTATTGTAAATTTCTATGTATTTTTATTCATTATAAAATTGTTACATTTGTAGCAGTGTGTCCGAACTCATTTCTCTTCAGTAGACACAAATCAGCAATTATTCTTTCCAACAGCGCAATAACATCCAATTGTACATTATCTAGGATGATGAAGGACTTCGCTAGTAAGGGCTATGCTGCATTGCGCTCTATCGCTGTCGGTATCGGCAAGGGTGTACTTCCCCATGCCGGCTACCCCCGCCCCCCTGTGTCCCATCACCCATGACCTCACCAGGTAAACACATTATCAAATTTATAACCAACCAGCTCTAGAGAATCACTAGGGATATTATAGACACCTGTCATTTTCTTAAAATCCCTTAAGATGTCTGCTCTTAGCTATTGTCGGTCACCATTTCATGCTGGGAAAATATTTATTTGACAATAAAAAATAAATATTTTTTTATGTAGTTTTACTGAATGAATCATGGAAAGTCCTGTATATTGGGGGATATTCAGGTTGGATTGCATAAGCATATAAATTTGCCCACACAGCTGTGATGTTGAGGGCACTCACAGACATATCAGCCAATCGGGCAGATGTATTAAGTCTGGCGAAGAGATAAAGTGGATAAAAAGTGGAGATAAAGTAGGAGGAGATAATGCACCGGCCAATCAACTTCCAGCTGTCATATATCAAACACAGCTGATTGGCTAGCGTGTTATCTCCTTCCCCTTTATCTCTTTGCCAGGCTTAATACATCTGCCCAAATATGTACTCAGCACCTGCCCCCAGGCCTCAAGCCCTGATTGTACAGCAGCACCTGTGTGGTACACAGTAAGATCCAAGTATGACCACTGTTCTTCCAGTGGAACTCTGCGGCAAACCTGCTGCAGAGTTAATTGCCTCTATCTAAGGAGCCCTGCTCACAACTACAATAGGGGAGAGGACAGCTCCCACCTGGTCCTGCTCAACACTGCACTGCAGCAAGCGATGGTGCACCGCTTCTGCTGGACCGTGAGTTGGGACCCGCAAGTGAAAGCTGATTCTGCCTATTGCAGACAGGTGAATCTCGTGAGTCTGATCCTGAGCAGCCAATGTCGGACAGCATAGCTGAAGCCCTAATAATTCAGTGCAGGCTTCGTTACCTGCAGATTGGTTGAAAGTGCCATTTATAAAGGTGTGTGCACGGGGAGGCCACCAAACTTCAACTTCCCTCCGGAGGACTCGGATGAACTGAAGTGCCTGACCCAGCATTAGGATTATGCTGCAATTATTGATAGACTGGCTCAAACGCTATGTCGACATGCCAACTGTCGACACCCTGGTGTGGAGTTTTGCCTGCTAACCAGCTAGGTAAAATGTGTATACTTTCTAAGTTCTGCCCTAGATTTTAAGATGAAACATTATATCCACCCATTGATGCACTAACCCCCTGGCAACAATTACATATGGGTTAATGGTTAATTAAGTGCTAATTAGAGACATCTCAAAGACTTGACCTGCTGGTGTCAGACTGCGCACAGTGCTCATAATTGTCCCATTTTTATTAAATATACATACACATACACAAGGCTTTTGAAACTAATGAATTTTTTTTTTTTTGAGTTTGTGAAGTTGCAGCCTCCAGCAAGGTACAGGGCAGCGTGCAAGTTCCCTAACAATCCACCTTCATTACCATTTGACATCTGAGGGAAATTGGAAACCGAGATCCAGGCTGTTTAAATTATTTAAGACAGTAGCATTGCTTGAGAAGCTGGTCTCTGCAATTAGATACACTGGAGGACGTAATTAATCCCTTACAACTGCCTACAGTTAAAAGATTACTAAATAACAATGAAGAGTTTAAAGGGTATATTTGCAGGTTTTTTGGATGTCAGGGAAACAGCTGCCCGCTTCTATTAATCAATAGGAATGTCTGTACTCTTGTATATGAGATAAATATTATCGGTGTGCGAGGTAACTGGAGCTGCAGTCTCTTGACACGGAAGGGTTGGCTGTATTACAGTTGCCCAAATTGTAAAAATGTTTGTGCATTGGTAAATAGCCGATCTTGCTTGATTGCTATTGTTTCCATGGTAATGCTGGTACTGCTGCAAATTAGTGTACAGATGTAGAGATGTCTCCTCGTACACCTAGCATCAATACACTATGTGGCACAAATAGCCGGGTAAGGTGACCCGCCATGTGGTTCAGCATGCGCCAAGCATTTGTTTTGTTGGAGTTTGTACCTTCAGGGCCTGACTGACCCATATGGTCCAGGAGAAACCTTGACCCTTAATGTGTAATCACCATTGTAGGTGACAATCTGTTATTATACTAGATTGAGAGTAAGCCACTTGACAAATTATGAGTGCATCAAGATCACCGTAACCTATTAGTCCCAATGAAGGAACATGTCAATAAAAGTATAAGGCTCTGTGTGTATATCATGTATTCTCCAGCAAGGGCGTAACTACCATAGGTGCAAGGAGTGCAGCTGCTATGGGGCCCAGAGCTGAAGGCGGCCCATATTTACTTTCTAAGTATAATGTTTTACATACATTTATCACCATCAGTTGCTAAATAGGGGGCCCTTACAAACCTTTGCTATGGGGCCTACGAATATCTAGTTACGCCCCTGCTCTCTGGGCATGAGAAGTGCATAAACGTTATATTCCAACATACTGTAGCCGGCTGATGGGGAGTGAACTTGGGAACAAAAGCCCATGCATGTATTACTTGCCCATTAGATGAATCACATGACCCTTATATAGCATCAGACCCCTCCTCATGCCCCTTGTATACAATTGGACTTCGCCACAATTTTTTTTTTGTGCCAGCAGATTCTTAAGGCCCGTACACACTGGGCGACTTTAAGCTGAAAGTCGTCAAAACAGCAGGTTTGAGTGGCTTTCAGCTCAAAGCCGCCCAGTGTGTATGGCCCGGCGATGAGCGCTGCTGCACGCTCCCGCAACATCGCCGGGAAAGCTGTTCATCTGCTGGTTATACCAGCAGATGAGCGGTTTTCAGGATGGCTTTGCACAGCGCTCCGCTATGCAACGCCGTCCTCCCCCCCTCCGTCGGCACCGGGCAGGGGGAAAGCCGCTCAGTGTGTAAGCACTGACCGGCTTTCCCCGCACATCATCGCTGTCCATACACGCTGGGCATAGTCGCCCAGTGTGTATGGACCTTTCCACATGTCTTGGTTGTGCCAGTAGACTTTTGCTATGCCATGATGGTGCACCAGTCCCCTCCACATTCCCCTCTTTTATGTAACTATACCACCTCCTCTTTTGCATCTGTAATGTTTCATTCCAGGACTCTGGGACCAACATTTGTGATTGGCATGGCATAGGGCACAAGCTGCTTATGTTTGTGATGCCACTCATCATCTGGTGACATCTGGCAGAACCAACCCCCCCCCAAACATTTGCCGTTGCTGCAGTAAAATAAATATAAGTGAGCGTATGGCTGAATCATCGCTGGGACTATGGGGGGGGATCCGGATGGTATGTCTACAGTTTCTAGATCAACAGTCAATAGTTTGACACCAGAATGTTGACATGCACTAGGTTGACACTAAAAAAGGTTGACACAACCAACAAGTCAACAAATTATACGATTATTCACAATTTTTTGTTTATTTTTGGAACTTTTTTTTATACTTTAACATCCACATGGACTCCGATTTGGAACAGGAAAGTGTTGCTGAGCGAAACAAATTGGGGGTCCATGTTGACGGATGTGTCAACATGTGTCAACCTATTGACTGTAGTCCTTTCAACCCACACCCCTGTAGGTGCTGAAGCTAGTTGTGCCATGTTATCAGTGCCCTGAGGATTAGGTCAATATTTTGAACCATCGACCTTGGCTGTAGACCGGGGGTGGCCAACCTGTCCTCGAGATCTACCAACAGTTCATGTGTCTCAGGCAACCTGTGGATCTATAGTAGGAATGAATGCAGCATGTTTGAAAATGTGACCGTTAGTAATGACTACGGCTGTGCATCAGCTAGGGAGTCTGGGAAAAGTGACAGTTAGTAATTACTACAGCTGTGCACCAGCTAGGGAGTCTGTGAAATGTGACAGTTAGTAATGACTACGGCTGGGCACCAGCTAGGCAGTCTGGGAAAAGTGACAGTTAGTATTTTACTACAGCTGTGCACCAGCTAGGCAGTCTGGGAAATGTGACAGTTAGTACTGACTACAGCTGTGCACCAGCTAGGGAGTCTGTGAAATGTGACAGTTAGTAATGACTACGGCTCGGCACCAGCTAGGCAGTCTGGGAAATGTGACAGTTAGTAATTACTACAGCTGTGCACCAGCTAGGCAGTTTGGGAAATGTGACAGTTAGTAATGACTATGCCTGGGCACCAGCTAGGGAGTCCGGGAAATGTGACAGTTAGTAATGACTACGGCTGTGCACCAGCTATGGAGTCCGGGAAATGTGACAGTTAGTAATGACTACGGCTGGGCACCAGCGAGGTGGTTTGGAAAACATAGATTGTTGATAGATCTCGTACCCCTGCTGTATACCAAATACAGTATTAAAAATCATCTGTATCTAATCTGTGTTTTGCAATGTGTGTTTCATAAGAATCAGATTTCAGATTTCCACTTACAGAAAATGTAATTTACCAAACTCTTTGTCACATTCTTCTGTTGCCAAAGGGTGGCTGGAGGCCAAACCGGTGACCTACATATCACTCTCAGTTCCTGTCATACACAGACCACAGAAGAGGGCTAAACACTGTACAAGTCCTCTAATAGCTTCACCTCCCTTAAACTTTCAGGTGCTAAAATAGGATACAGCTGCTCTCACCTGACTCTGTGGTAAGAAAGTTGGTTTCAGTCTCTGAAAATATAAGCTACGCCCAAATCTGGTCAGGCAGCTGCAGCGCAGTCACGCTATGATACCAGTACAGGTGTAGTTAGGTTATTTGCACATTGCAGCTTAAAGCAGTGTTACAGTTTTCCTGCTTCCTGTTGCGTATGGAATGGTGTAATACAGGGCCTAATTCATGTTTGTACACAAATGCAATTGTGATTTTCCAAGCTAAGGAACAGCAAGGGAAGCTGTCGCCCAGTAATGAAAAAAGACATCCACCGGGGCCATTGCGAACTCTTTCAGTATTGGACCTGCAGCGTGGCCAGATCCAAAAAGGGTTCGGGCTTCAGTTGGATGGGCGGGGCTATGTGCAAAGGGGCGGGGCCAGGTGCAGCCAATGGCAGGGACATGCTCGAAAACGGCCATGACACGCTAACACCCCCAAACGGTCACTTCCTGTCAATCACTTTCCCGTGAAAGCGATATCGCAGCAGCACATAAGCAGTATGCTGATAATTTCTCACTTGCGTGAAAATTGTCCCTTGCGTACAAACATGAATACTGTACATCAGACTTATACAGAGTAGGTAACAAAATTTACAGTAAAAACATTAAATAATATTTTATTCTCTGTACTTTATAGATGGGTACACAGTAGGATGACTGGCACTTGGATTGACGGTTCCCTTGCATTACACCAAGGCAGAATGCCCTTACACATTAACCCCTTGGGTGGTATGCCTGGAAATTACCCAGGCTCAGTTGCGCTGCCACAGCAGGCATACCACTTTGCATTAGGTGCGCGCCAGTGCCAGGACACGGAGCATAGCTCCACCCTCGGCACCCACGAAGCCCCGCCCCAGTGTTTTTATTGGCCCACAGGCCAATCAGTCAACAAAAATGAACGACCATCAATAGGTAAATATATCGATGGTCATCTGGTGCATATTTTACCACCGTCGATGGACAGTTGCACTATTGCCATCGATGACAAACATCGATGGGATGGCCATCCCTAGCTTTGGCAAAATCTGTCTCTGCGTGCACAGCATGGAAGTGTGACATGTCTGTGCTGACCAATAGGGAACCATTGGTCTACATAGCTTCTCTCACCCTCACCCTATCTGCACCTCTGGATCTCCTCACTGGCAAGAGTGGGTTCTTATTTGACCTCATTTCTCCTTTAAGAAGTTATAAGTTTAAAATGAGAGATCAGCGCTGGTTTCTTGTGGTTACTTCCTGCACTTTATAATGGTAGTGCTTTAACCAGGTTTGTTAAAGGGCCCATTGTACTCATGTCTGACATTACCTAATGCTTTTATCTGGCAGACCCTGGATATAGTAATTTATCTTGGGGCTTTGTGCGCTTGAAAAAGATTTAAGTATGATGTCTGTGCCTTTTGAATGGCTGTTTACCTCTGTGTGGCAGACACAATGAAAGATTGTGTCGCCTTCTTATAACGTTGGCATATATTAATGTTTTAGAGGAAAAATACTGTCACGCCGCCTCATTCTTTTTATTCTATCTGAAATGATTGTTTATGTGCGGACTTTTGCAGAAATTGGCACATTATAGAGTGTCAATTAACATGCCGTGTACCAATTACCAACATGTAATTTACTTTTAATTAATTCAGAGGGGAGATGAAAAAAAAACAAAACATTTTTTCCTCTGTTATATAACATGCAAGGTGAAATCTAGAGCACTAGAATACATGACGTTCCAGACTAAATGATTCTCGTTTGCTAATCTTGCTTATAGTGGCCTAATAAATACGTATTATGAGATTTTGGATACATACTGTACATTTAAAAATAACCCACGTGCAATTGTACCAGAAACTCTGTAATGAATTGGGTATGGTATTATTTTCCGACAGTCAAAATAGCGACCACTTTTGACCGACAGTCAAAATACTGACACATTACAAATGTTGACATGCATTATGCCGACATTGATAAAATGTCGACACTTATAGTGTTGACTTGTGAAAGAGTCAACTTGTTTTTTTGGGGTGTTTATGTTGCTATAGGTCAGGGATGGAGAACCTTCAGCCCTCCAGCTGTTGTTAAACTACACATCCCAACATGCCCTGCTGCAGTTTTAGGATTGCCAAATTGCAAAACTCTAGCACGGCATGCTGGGATGTGTAGTTCAACAAAAGCTGGAGGGCCGAAGGTTCCCCATCCCTGCTATAGGTTACCATGGGCACTGTAGAAGTGTGCTGTCTCCTCACCACACCCCTTCCCCAAATGACACCCCCCCCCCCTCATGAGGCCACACCTCCCCGGGCATTCCCCCAGCAAAAACACAAATCGGCACCCCTGCATGGAACCAGCTCTCTACGGCCCATTGTGACGTATGTTCCTACTGTCATTATTTGCATTATTTGAACACCTGTCAGATGATGGAGGATTTCTGTAGGAATAGCAAACTTGCTACAGTATTTCATTTATACCCTTTGTTCTTCCCAACTGGCATCTTAAAAGAAAGAATGTTGTCTCTTTATCCAGAAACACATCGTTCCGCTCTTTGTCAGGTAGAACAGCCAGGTGCTTTGTACTGTAGTCGTGTGTTATGTTGTTTCCTTTCGGTTATTTATATTTGCTAGCGATGTTTCAAGTCTCGACCTGCACTCTCTGTTACCTGGCAGAAGAACAATGAGATCTTCAAGCTAGGATTTTGCTGTGACAAAAGAGGAAGTGAAGCTCATCTGCCGGGAGTCTAGACGTGGGCTTTAGACTCAATCCATCCTTTCAAAGTGATTTTTGCACACATGGCGCAGTTATTATGGGAAGCCCATAGATCTGCGCATTAAGATGTCTGCATCAGAGAATAAGCCTGTAACTTCAGATAGCAGTTTCTGGATGCATCCAGATGTTCATAGCTGAATAGAGTTTGGACACACTTGTTCTGAAATTATTGAGGCTTTAAATGGTTTATTCAGGCAGAAGTGGTGCGTCCAGTGTCCAGAAGGTATTGGGAATTGGGGTCTATCTATAGCAGGCATGTCCAACGTTGGCCCTCCAGATGTTGTGAAACTACACATCCCAGCATGCTTTGCCACAGTTTTGCTATTAGAGAATGCTAAAACGATTGCAAAGCATGCTGGGATGTGTAGTTTCAAAACATCTGGAGGGCCAACGTTGGACATGCCTGATCTAAAGTATACTATTGGAAGGCTTTTTTCAAACCAGGTGCAGGTGGGGTTAAGTTCCTAAGATGGGAGTTCTATTGAAGATGGGATGTTGCCCATAGCAACCAATCAGATCCAATTTATTAGTGTTACTGCCTACAGGGCAGTAACTAGGGGTGTTCAGTCTCCTGGATCGGCATCCCTGTAGGCAATATGACTGCTGCTCTGCCATCCAGAGCATCCATTTGACACTCTGGCCTGAATATTGCGACAAAATCTGATACCCATGCTGAAATACTAGTACCTCTTTCACACCGCACAAAAATCCGAGTCCGACATGGGTTATTGCCAGTTCACTGTGTGGTGTGAAAGGGCCTTTTGAAAAATACCGGGTCCAGCAACCCGGCAATCCGACCCAGGTAAAAAGAAGGGTTCTACCTGGGTCGGACCCGGGTTGCTGGGCAGTTTGAACGGGTAAACCGGGTCGAGTGACCTGGGTCACATTCACTTCTATGGAGGAGGCAGCAACGTCTCCTTAGTGCTGTCTCCTTCCCCGTCTTACGCTCCACTGCTCAACCCCGCCCCACGGGTGATGTCAGCGACCTGTCAATAAGCCGGTTGCTAAGAGCCTCAGTCAGCGCAAATGCCGGGTCGCTCCCAGGACAGACCCCTGTCCAAATACCGGGTGCGACCTAGCATTTGCAATGTGAAAGCAGCATAGGTTACTTAACCCGGCTTGTTCATTTTGGGGTGTAAAGTGGCAGTTAGGGACTGATCGGTGGGTACTTTCTCTCTCTCCACTTTAACTGTCTTGAAGATGTAATTCATCACTTGAACTTGTTAGCTACTATGTATTCCCTAGAAATATAAAACATCCTTCTGACCACACTATGCAGAGTAGAACATGTCGTCCATCTCCCGGTTGCAGTACGGATCTTCCAGCTGGGGGGGGGGGGGGGGGGGGGGTGTTACTCCAGCATATGAAGCAGCTTTGCACAGTCTACGGTCATACATACAGTATGTAATGTGTCAGAAATATGCATGTAGCTATGCTATTTATGGTAAACAACTTGTAAGCTGTCATTTTGGTAATTAGTCACAATTAACACACTTTCTTTTCTCCAGGCGGTGTTTTCTCTACTTTATTCTATTATGCTTTGCTAAATGATGTTATTAATTATGTGCCGGAATTAGAGAAACACATTAGATGAATTCTGTTTTCTTCAGATTTAGCAGTTTTCCCCATACATTTGTATAGAAGGATATTTTCTAAGCATGTCAGCTATCAACCGAGTGGGCAGGATAAAGGGATTATAGGGTTTGCAGGCTTTGGCTAACAGGCAGAACCCTATGTTCACCAGTTTAACCATTGGGAAAGGTCCTCTTCAGTCCCTGTAGATATCCCACATATTTGGCATAAAAACAATACAAAAACCACATGAGAAGTTGCAGAGCTGCTTCCATTGGGAGCCCATCTTAAGTGACGGGTCACTATTGTACTCTGCCACAGGAATGAAAGGGAGCACTCTAATTGGTCAGAGCAATGCAGCTCCCACACTTTGATTGGTTAATTATGTAACAACTTATACTTGCCCACGCCTGTTCCGCCGTTCCATATGCACGGAGCCTACGCCATTTGTAATTGTGTTGTTGATTTTTTTTGGGTGGGATGTATCAACCACTTGCGGCACATCCCTCCACCAATCACAACGATACTGATCTCTGTAAAGATTTGACCTTTGCGATGCGATCCTTTGTGACCCGGAGGTCCCTTTGTGCGGGTGTTGATCGTTTGGACGACAGCCAATAGGTCGACACATGAAATGTGAAAAAGGTTTACAGGCATTAGGTTGAAATTATCAAAAGGTTGACACAAGCAAAATGTCGACATGGGAAAAGGTTGACATAGGAAAAGGTCGACCTGCGTATTTCATGTTTTTTTTGCTGTCAATGACGACATAGGTCGACATGGTCACCGTATTAGTGTACCCCGTCCCCTCACATGGCTCATTGTGCTTGCCGTTCTTCGAGCGCACTATTCTATATTATCCTTCTATGACCACTGGAATGTGAAGTATGAACAAGTCAGTTTGGAAAAAAATCATGAAAAACTCACGTCGACCCTTTTCCATGTCGGCATTTTAATTGCGTTGACATTTTGACCTTATGCACAGCAACCTTTTTCACGTGTATTTTGCCTTGAGTGTCGACCAAGACACTGTCGACCTTATGACCACATACCTCTCCATACGTGCACAGAGAGACTCAGGTGCCCGCCGGGTATGCTGGGAGGGATCCGATCAGAACAGAAAGCTTCAGCTTTGTGACTTTGTACATTCAAAAATGCGGGAAAAATCCTGAAAGTTTTTTTTTTTTTTTACCTAATTGCAATTCTAATCGCCCTGTACACACGGGGGATATATCGCTGATCGATATATGCTCGCGATGAGCGATATATCACTGTGTCCCGTTTGATGAAAAAGAAACTGCCGGGTGAGCCCGGCAGTGGAAATCAGCTGGTCGCAGGAGCATGCTCCTATGACCAGTGATCACTACGGGGGAGAAAAAGGGAGCGCGCACCCGGCGATATATATCGCCGGTGCACACTCCATCGCGGGCAATTGACCATATTGCCTGCGATATTACACAAAATTGCCCCGTGTGTACACACCTTGACTATACCTTTTTTCTCTGGGCTTTAGAAGTTAATATTTCCAAATGATCAATATTTGAATTGCAAATTTATTTTAACAAGTGCAATAACCGTGACATTAAGGGATTTTAGTGCCTTAGACTGTACGTAGACATGTTCGCCCAGTTATGGCTCAGCAGCAAAGTGTCCTGGGAAATTAGGCTTAAAAACATTGGCTGCTCTGATCTGCTGTAAGTTTAAATGACCTTGTGGGATAATTAAAACTGCATTGTTTGCAGGTTCCTACTTTTGTAAATTTATCTTATGAAAGTCGATTAGCTTAAGTGGATGCTGCAAACACTTTGATTTTTAACTGTGATGTGACTCATCAAGCAATGTCAGCGGGGAATGCCATATTCTTAATAATTAGCAGCGTCTTGAAACAGTGCATGTCACTATGGATTTGAGCAAAGTAAGAACCACCGACGCCCTCAGTCTCCCAGGCAGCCTGCAGCTAACGATATTAATATACGAGCGTGAGCCGCTGCTCGCCGTACAGTAACAGATGAGATTGCGGCTGATCGCTCTGCGACACTCTGGGAATAGATCAGGGAGTTGACATTATTGTACAGCAATGATTTTCTTGTCCAGGAACTTGTCAAGGTGATCAGATGGAAAGAAATTGGATTTAGGTCTCGCATTATCTGTTTCTGGTGGAAATGTTTAATTTGCTTTAACCCTCTATTAACAGTCTGTTTAAAGGGGATTATTTTAGTGGAACATGTCAGCCGTACTGTACAGTAATTATGACGAGCTAGCTAATAGGATCCATTCCCTCTCAATTGATTTGGATTCTGGCTAAAAAAAATTGTTGTAGTATTCAGTTTCCATCTTCCTTATGTTTGTCACTTATGTAGATTTTGGTTCTTTCTTATTGACATTCCTACCCTTTTCACACCAGAAGCAAATTACCGGGTTAAAGCTTTTCAACCCGGGAATTTGCTGAAAAACCTTGTTTTTTTCTTTGGTGTAAAAGGGTCAGTATGGGTCTTGAATCCCGGCACTCCGACACACAGAAGCAAAATAACTCACCCAACTTTTTTTTTACCTTTGCGGGTGAACCAGAATAAGGGCCATAGTTGCAGCAGTGGTGGCAATAGGTGTACATCTCTGAATGAAATATTATCGCTAAGAGCTATCCGTACCAACATCTCTACATCCAACTCATCCTGCTGCCTTTAATAATACTGAACAATGGTTAAATGGGACTGATCCATGTATACTCTGCAGTGTGCCCATGGCTACAGAGACACAGCCAAATACAATCCATAGCATACTGTAGTATGTGTGGTTCGGCATGTCATTCACAATGCTGTATTACTGCAAGGCCTTTATTACTTCTCAGTGTAGACAGTTACTGTTAATCAATTCCTGAAATGCACTGTATGTGGGGTCAGTCACCCATGAAACATGTTGACACTGTGGAACCCAGCAGGTCCTCAGATCATCCAAAGCTTGCAGTTGAGCCTGCTAGTAAGTGCAGACTACGTTACATTGGCCCTTATTCTGGTTGGTGCGGTAATATCCGCGTGCTTTCGTGCCGCCGATGTTTTGTGTCTGCGCATGTGCGAGCGGGCCGTACGGCCAAATCCTGCATGAAATGTGAACACTCCGAACAGGGGGTGGAGAGGGGCGTGAAGGACTATTTGGGCTCATTACCATATGCATACGCCCCGCGTTTCATGGGCGTTCCCATGCAAACGCTGGGCGTACATATGGTAATGCGGCCGTGACGCACGTGTAGGGGGCGGACATATGACTTCGCCGGATGTCAGCTGCCCGCCCAGATCCCTGCTTTTGCACGGAAAAATGTCCGTGTGGTCTGAGGTTGCGGGAGCTGGTGGACCACTCGGTCGAATGATGGGGGAGGTTCCCTGAGATGGAGGAGGTGTATTCCGTAAAAAATACACGTGCGGTCCGTTCGGCCAGCTTCTTACCGCATACGGACGGAGTTGGCGATCCGTATGGAAGGCGGGGTTTCGCACGCACGGTCCTGGCCGCATATTCGGATCCGGCCGCACCGATCAGAATAAGGGCCATTGTGATTGGCTGTTGTTGTGCATGTAGCAGCCAGTTAAAGTGAGGTTTACAAGTAGTACAAAGGAAATAATAAGTAACTGTCATTATTTTAAGGGGTACTGGTCACTGGGTCGACCCTATTTAGGTCAACATGCATTGGGTCGACCACTGAAGGTTGACACCGGAAATAGGTTGACATGTCTAAGGTTGACAGGGTTGGAAGGTCAACACAAGCATTAGGTTCGACAACAGGAAGGTTGACAGTCAAAGTCGAGATGAGGATTTCATGTTTTTTTGTCCCAAATGTCGACTGCGTCCTCTCGCATGGCTCGCTGCACTCTTTTATTCTCCCGCCACGCCCTAGTGGATGGTAGGGCATGAAATACCGCCTGTCGGCACATGTCGGCTCAAAAAAAAAGTGAGAAACTCATTTAGACAATTGACTATCAACTTTCTCGTTGTCAACCTAATTCTTGCGTCGACCTTCCAACCCTGCCGACCTTAGCCATGTCGACCTATTTCAGGTGTCTCCCTATTCTTTGCGATCTACAGTGGTGAACCCAATACATTTAGATTTAAATTGGTTCGAACTAGTGACCATAAGCCTTAACAAGAGATAAATACAAGGGTGATTAAGGGCGGGATGTAGTAATATACTTTGCTGCCCGTCCGCCACGATGCCAGCGCATATGTGCTAACAAATGCGGCTGGCATCGCGGTGCGGTAACGGAGACCCCCCGCGATATCTGTACTGTGGTGTGCGGGGGGTCTCCGTCACCTCCCTGCCGCCTCCTGCTCCCCTCATGCCGGGGACAGCTAAGCAGGCTGTCCCCGTCGCCAACTCCTTCCCCCTGCAGCCAGAAGGACGTCCGGCTGCATCACTAGGGGGAGAAAGGTTTTACCTTCCGGGGTCCAGGAGGACCTGGACCAGGTAAGCCAGTGGGAGGGGGGGCGGCGGGTTTGCGGCGGAGTTGGCGGGCGGCAAAAAGAAGCCCATAGGCTTCTATGTTGGCGGCGATACCCTAGTATGCGGAAACGTGGCGGCGGGGTGTTAGTACATTGGAAAATGCTGTAAAACCGGGGTTTTACCGCATTTTCCCCTTAGTACATCCCGCCCACAGAGAGATAAACATCCAGCCAATCTGCGCCTTACTGACTTTTTTCAACCACAGCCTGTAACATGGCAGTTAGCAGGTGATTGGCTGGACGTTTATCTTTCCTTATCACACTTGCATTTATCTCTTGTTAAGGCTTAATACATCTGCCTCAAGGGGAGATGTATAAGACCTTTCAAACGAGAGTGGTGAAGTTGCCCATAGCAACCAATCAGCTGTGAGGTAATACTTATCAAGGCTATAAAAAGTTAGGTGTATGCTGATTGGATGCTTTGAGCAACTTCTCCAATTACCCAGTTCTCCACACTTATCTCTGCTGGATACATCAGCCCTATTTGGCTAACTTTTTGGCTGGGGGGAGCAAAATTTATAGTTACGCTACTGTATGCAGAAGATGATGAGGGTGGATATATCGATGGACCATCGGCTAATGTGTACCAGCGATATGTCTGTGAGCGACGTAGTTCAAACACCACAAATGCTCCATATAGCTAAAGATATCTTAAGATATATTGGATGAGGAGCTGCTACTGCATGGACTCTGGGTCTTATTCTGGTCCACACCCAACACTGCGAAATTCGTAGCATCGCATGTGGATTAAATGCCGCCCGCACCCCCAGTTGCCTAGATGTTTTGCATAAACATCCATTTGCAGCCTTGGGTGCGGGGGCTAAGTCATTCAATGGTTGCCGACCAGCGAATGATTTGGAAGGGGCACGCAAAACTAGACACTCTCTGGTGTCTTAGCTTTGCGTGTTCCCTGTAAGGGAAGAGGGCGGGCAGCTGACATCCGGTGACGAAAGGAGAAATGAGCCAGAGGAGAAGTGGCCCATGACAACCAATCACCTGCTCTGAATAATTTTACATTATGCAAGTTATAGATGTTACTTCAGTGCTGATTGGTTGCCATGGGCCACTCCTCCTCTGTCTCACTTCTCCTCCCTGATCACTGCTTTATAAATCTGCCCCTGAATGAGCTAAATAAAAAATAAGAAGGGGGCAGCCACCTACTGTAAACCTCATTCTAACTTGCTGCAAAGACGCCTTATTTTACCTTTTGGCCTTCTCACAAAGCAATATATTCGCAGGATACTTGTCTCCGCGCGCTTCCCAGCAAATTGTTTTTATTTAAAGTTATCACAGAGAAAACTTCCAATTATTACATACCACACGGCCTCTAAGGTATTCCTTCTTAATATTAACAGCAGCCCTGGCAGCAGAGCCTGGTAATTAGCATTGCTTCTACATGTGGTTAAGTAAAAATGCAGAAACTCACAGTGACAGGGTTATTGGATTCTCTTGGTAAGCCTGTGATAGTTACAGAATAGACACATATTTAGAGAATTTTCACCACAGGCGAGCAGTTCATCTTACGCAACAATCTCATTTATTTACTGTTCTGTGAGTGAGGCAGAGGGGTGCATTCAATGACTTTTGCGAGCTGTGACAGCGAGCTGTGCTGACTGATAGTATTCAACTGACCCCCTGCACACGCTGTTTCCACGTCACTGGTTTTTCGCAGCGACGTGGAAATGGCATGTGCGGACGCTAAAACATCACAGCACCCGGATAAATGCATCGGGCTGCCTGCATTAGCCGCGAGCCTCGCTGTTTGGATGAACCCTCGCCATCATCTGACAGCGAGGGTTCCCCCGGGACATTGAATAGGGTGAATGGCCAGCGCAGGGGTTGAACAGCGAGGGTCGCTTGTTTAACCCCCTCGCCGGCCGCATTGAATACGGCCCAGAGAGTGCTTTTGCCCATTTGCAGGCTAGCTATCCGACAACCCAGAGGAAGGGCACATCAGAAGTAAATCATGTAAGCTTACGCCCCTTCCAGACAAGTGAGAATCTGGATTTTTGCCTGGGTTCCGCCAAACTACCCGCATCTCGCTTAGGTCTAAAAGGCTTGTTTAAGGGGTCTGGAAACATCAGATTTCCAACAGCCAAGGCCTGCTCCAGCTCCTTCCGGAATAACAATTCTGGGGAGCAGTTTTTTATTTTAAAGGTGGATTGCGGCGGCAGGGAGTGGATTTCCACTTCAGGGAGACGATCAGGGTTAGTGGGGGTTGCGGGCAGCTACAGGGGAGGCCAAGGGAAGCAGCGGGTAGGCGGCGGGCTCCATCAGGATGGGGTGCGTGAATGTCTGGTGCGCTCCCCCTTCTGGCTGCTGTCGTACGGGGGACGGATGGCGATTTTATCGCCAGGATCAGCTCTAATGAGCACTGCTCCATCTGTAGATGTATGAAGCAGTGATAAGGGAGGAGAAGTGATAAAGTGCCTGGTACTTTATCACCGGCCAATCAGCTCCTCACTGTTACGTAACTTGCTGGGTTTAAAAAGGGACAGTCAGGAGCTGATTGGTCGGTGATAAAGTACCAGGCACTTTATCACTTCTCCTCCCTTATCACTGCTACATACATCTACCCCTCTGACACTTAAGACAGTTGAGTTCACATGGCACCAGTAAATCAATAAAGCAGCGGCCGTATTATTCTCAGTGCCATGGTAATTCCGAACTTTAGCCTCGGGTCTTGACTCAATGCAGGCAGGATAGACGTCTGATGGAATGCTGCCAGCTAGATTGTTGAGTGCAGATTGTTGACACAGTGTCCTAACATTTCCTATTATCTTTCTGATTTCTCAGTCTTAATTGTCCAGCCAGGTTCCAAATCATTCTCCCGTCATTTCAGCTCATAGAATAACAATCTTTTTGGTTTCTTTTTTCCCTTAAAAGTTAAATTGAGACCACATTTAAACTAATAACTGCAGAATCAACTGGGTCCACATATGGAAACCATCAATGAAACCACAGACTCAATCATTTACATTTGAACACACAGTCTTAACATCTCTGATTGTATAATAAATAACAGAGCTATCTATCAAGACATGGCATGCCGGATAAGCTGTAGATTTGCTATATTAGACGGAACTATTAAATCCAGAAGGTTTTTTTATCGTGATATAAATGCCTATATTCCCAGTATAAAAAGCCATTGGTGTAAAGAGTCTATTGTGTATCCACAGCATACAGTAGTTCATATTTGCCTACTTTTGAAAACTAATTTCAGGGAGATTATAGTTGGTAATAGAATTTTGCAAGCGCCCCATTGAGGGGGCGTGTCATGCTCCTCCCAAAGGGCGTGTCTAGTTCCATATATGGAGAGATTTTGAAAAGAGATTGTGAGCGTGGCACTTAGAAGCGTGGGTGTGTACTGCTACATCTGAGAGGAATCTTTTAAAATGACTTATATCCAAGTGTAGATGAGCCCAAAGCAGTTAGTAAGAGCTACTATACTTGCTAAAGTGCTAGGAAATGGTGCTGATGATTTAATGTAAATGTATCTGTCTCTCATTCCTTTTTTCCCCAAAAATGTAACAGTGTAATGGGAGCTAGCTGACATGAGGGAGATTGCTAGACTAATGAGGGAGAGAGGGAGATTGCTGCTATGTCAGGGAGTCTTCTGCAGAATGCAGGAAGGTAGGCAACTATGCAGTAGTTGTCAACATTTAGTTAAATGTTAGATACAGCTATGGACATCATTTATAGCACTGGGAGGATTTTGGGGTCACCAAGAAAGTTGTCACCACCAAGGGATTATTAACGCACCCAGTCCATGTACATAAAGAGTTATGTTTTTAAAATGCTGGGTCAGGCTGTAAGAAGATGTTGGTATTCACCATGTTGTTTGCTTTCAGACTACTAATAATCTATCTTTGCGGACGATACAAAATATCTTTGCGGACGATACAAAACTTAGCAAAGTCATCAAATCACCAGAAGATGTCACCATGCTTCAAAATGATCTTGCAATTCTAGATGAGTGGGCAAAAAAATGGAAGATGAGGTTCAATGTAGATAAATGTAAGGTTATGCACCTTGGGAGACACAACCAGTGTGCAAGTTACAACCTTAGCGGAGAGGAACTGGGTAATTCCATACTTGAAAAGGATCTAGGAGTCCAAATAGACAGCAATCTAGGATGTAGTGCCCATTGTAATGTAGCTACAAAAAAGGCCAACAAAATTCTGGCATGTATTAAGAGGGGAATGGAAACTAGAGACTCAAGGGTAATTATGCCACTATATAAAGCATTGGTGAGACCTCACCTAGAGTACGGAGTACAGTTCTGGGCCCCACACTATAAAAAGGACATCATAGAATTAGAAAAAGTCCAAAGGCGAGCAACAAAGCTTATTAGGGGAATGGAGAATTTAAGCTACGGGGAGAGATTAAGCAATTTGGGACTATTTACATTAGAAAAGAGACGTTTAAGGGGGGACATGCTCAACATGTACAAGTATATCAAAGGCCAATATAAGGAACTGTCACACACCCTATTTTCTACTAGAAAGGAATCTAGGACGCGAGGGCATGAGTATAGATTAGAAGAAAAAAGATTTCATTCAGCTAGTAGAAAGAATTTCTTTACGGTCAGAACAGTCAAACTCTGGAACTCTCTTCCCAGAGAGGTGGTAACGGCTGGCTCATTAAATGCGTTCAAGGCAAAGTTGGACAAACATTTACTGGAGAAAAACATCCATGGGTACAAATAAGAAATATAATTTGTCTGTAAAATTCCAGAACCTACCAAATCAGCAATGGATATCTATACCAGGTTGAACTAGATGGACGCAAGTCTTTTTTCAGCCTTACCTACTATGTAACTATGTAATAATGAATGATAGTTCTGCACAGTGTTGGCAATGTCCATGGCAACCACAGTCACATGGCACATCACGTAGTGAGAAAAGAGGTTTAGTAATGCCATGTTGAGCTCTTCCCATTGTAAAATCCTTCCCTTGTTCCTTACACAACTTCTTATACATGGCTTGGTGCATAAATATTGACATACACATCCCAGGAAATAAGGATAGGTCAGAATTAAAAGCTTTCAATATAGTAAATATTGTGATTTATACTCTGCAGTTGAAAATTAAGAACTTTAGGACATAATTGTTCATGCACAAAAAAAGGAAAAGCTGTGACTGGGCGTGATAGTTAGAAACAGCTGGAAACAGAAAAATAGGGTGACAAACAGACAAATTTAATAGGATGAGAGATTCAGAAAGTGAGAGAGTTGGGAAGAAATCTCCATTTATTTTTTTTATTTTTTATTTTTTAAAGCGGCACTCATTTACACTGCGATCAAAATCGAGCTGGTTTTAAATGATTGCCCCTTTAAACCCCACCTCTCTTTAACCTCTCTTTAACCCCAGTCACAGCCTAACCCTGTCCACAGCCTAACTCTAACTACACCTCTCCTTAACCATAGCTGCAGCCTAATGCTGGGTACACACCAGAACGATTTGGCCTAATTTCCCCCAATATCGATGCAATCTCGACCGATTGTATGTAAATTGGGCATGTTTTGCCATGTTTTAGATCCAATTCCGATCCGATGTGCGTCCCCACTGGTCGTTTTGGAGATCCTACCTGCTGCAGTCAGGATTTGTAAAAGATCCCTTCAACTGGGAACAGATCGTGATTGAATCGTATGCAGATCGCGCGCTCCAACAGATCATGCGGCCATCGTACGATCATCTCACTATCTGCTGACAATCATGATCATTCTGGTGTGTTCCTAGCATAACTCTAACTAAACATATCTGTATCCCTGGCTGCAGACTAACCCTGCCCGTATCCCTAACTCCAACACCTCTCCCTGATCACAGCCTAATCCTGACTGAAGCGTAAAATAAAATGGTCAACATTCTGTCATGTAGCTTAATACTCATTATTAAACATACCTCCAAATAAGTATTCCTAATGTTAGTTTGATTTACTGTACCCATATAGTCACATGACCCTGTGTACATTCTGCAGTTATGTGCTTATAAAGGGACCACAGCAGAGTTAAATACGTAATTGCTCCCACATTGGGAATGCAGAACTAAATGTGCATAAATGCCCAGGAAACGGTGGTCGGATAAGTCACATTCTGATAGCACTGTGGCCAAACACAAATGGCAATGGTACATACTGGAATAAATGATGTCCTATATAAGGAATATATTGCTTACTTTGCTCCATTATAAGCTAGCGTTATATATTTTATTAATATTGCATTCTTTTTAGCTCAAATTGGTTGCTTTTGTCATCAACCGTTGCCAAACCTTCATACGCATAACCAGCGGCGGCTCCTACCTCTGCGGAGGAGGGGGGCTTTCACTATGCGGCCCCCCCCCTCTGCTGCCGCTGCTGCTGTGCTCGTGGTCCCCGCTGCTGCCGCCGCCGCAAGTACCAGTTCCAAACACTGGTCCCCGGCACGGGCCAGCGCATACCCAGTAGCTTCTTACATACTGCGCATGCGCTGGCCCCAGCCTCTATGGGCTGCAGCCCCTGGAGGCATATTCAGGGTCCCGGGTTCGGTACATGCGCAGTATCGTCGAGGGTACTGCGCATGTGCATAACCTGTTTTCGGGGCTGCCTCGCAGCTGCGCATAGAGAGGCATCCCGGAGGGAGGGAACATCTCCCAATGGAACTGCCTTGAGTGACTGGCAGGTCGGACTTCCAATAGGAAGTCACTGCCAGTCACAGTGAAGCCAGAGCAGTCTCACAGACTGCATCTGGCTTCACTTAGGCAGAGAACAGTGGCAAATTTTACCTGGGGGGCTGCAGCCCTGCAGCCCATATGTAGAAACCTCCACTGCTCATAACCCTGATAACAAATGTCTGCAATAATTGCAGTGTTCAGCTCTTGTGCATGTCCTTCAGCTGCTTCAATATGTATTATTATAATCCCACATATGTATAACATATGGCACCCAGAGCTGTAAGTCTACTTTCTAACTGTTAAGAAAAATCATTTCCGTTACATTTATTCCTATAGACTAAACATATGCAGAATTTATACCATAGCAAAGTCTATACCAAACTGTTAGTACAACACTTTTATTCAGCTGGGAATTAAATGTTGAGGGAAGTCTATAGAAATGCAAAGTTGATTTCACAAGCAAAGCAATACAGGAATTTGCCATCCTTTTGTATCTTTATGTGTTTCTGTGCATCCACCTGTTGTGACACCTGAGGCCAAATGTAATAGGGTGTGAGACTCAGAAAGTGAGAGATTTTGGGAGAGTTTTCCCATTTTCTTAAAGCGGCAATCAATTTCATGTGAAAATCCACCTGTTTTTTTTTTTTTTTCATTAATTGCCGCATTAAAAAAAGCGAAAGCTCTCCCAAAATCTCTTACTTTCTGAGTCTCACACCCTATTACATTTGGCCCCTGATTCTTGTGTTAGCATTGGGACAGTTGCAAAGGGCATCCTCTGCGTCATAACTCGGGGGTAATAGGTATAAACCGCGCAGACAGATTTAAATCCCGCCCCGTGCAAGCCGCTCACATTGAATGATATTTCCACTGTGTGTTGTCTGTGCATAGCCTAGGACTTACTGTAATAGAAGAAGTCAGTTCAGGCCCGGATCTGACGTCACACGACTTCCCCTCATCTATTATCTTCTAGAGCAGGGGTGGCCAAACCTGTCCTCAAGAGCTACCAACAGTACATGGGTCTCAGGCAACCTGTGGATCTATAGTAGGAATGAATGCAGCATGTTTGAAAATGTAACAGTTAGTAATGACTACAGCTGTGCACCAGCTAGGGGACTTACAAAACATGGACTGTTGGTAGACGTGGTGGCCTGCTCTCCAGATTTTTTTAAGCCTGGTGAAGTGAAAAGTTTTTGATTATATCATACAAGCAGATCAGCTGCTAACTGTCAAACTACTGGCTGGGTTCGAAAAAAACAGGTCCCAACTGACAGGTTAAAATGGCATTTAGGGGCTAACTGGCCACTGTGCTATCACTGGACACTTTATCATTTCACCAGGCTTAATAATAAATGTGCTGTTTCATTGCAACAAGCCAGCTTGCAACATGTTTTACCATAGGGAGTAACTTATTGCTGGGTGCACTGTATAGTTACTAACAATTCCACCAATCATGTAAAAGGCTGTGTTGTACTTTTATCCAATAGATGAAGGCTTTGCCACGCCTTCCCAGACATATATGTCTGGGAAGGCGTGGCACCTACTCTTTCCCAAGAACTGGCAGCAAAACCCTTTTTTTTCCATGTAGGAAAACTGTTCTGGAATGGTAATAAGCTAGATATCTTCTATCTTATGATTATCCTGTGATTTATTCTGTGGCATACACATAATTGTGCTATTTATCTTTTAAAGCTGTTCTTTATTAAAAAAAAAAAAAATCTAAAAAGTGCCCCCTCTCTGTGTTACTGCGGACCTTGTAGGCAACACAGCGGAGGGTTGAGCACCCCACACATTTTTTTTTTTTTTGGGTGTAATAAAGAAAATTATGCATATTAGCTATAAATATCTTATGCTGTAGGAGTGAATTGTGTTTCATCTGTAATTTTCCTTTAATTAGCATTCGGTAAGGCAGAGGCTGGAGTTTTGCAGTACGAGCCAGACATAAAACTTCTAAAGAATATTAATTTGCCAATGTTGAAACATTCAACCGGATCTGGGATCAGATTGTAGCATAGAAAAAGAAAGCCGTAACAAATGTATCTTTGCTACATCAAGAGAAAACATTTATACCGTGTTGTATGATTTGGAGATGAACAGATGCAATTAATACACAAACACTTAACATTTGTTATTATTCAGTGATGCGTCATCATTTTTCTTAACCCTTTGAGTGCCGACATCTCTGTGAGAGGCGTTCAAAATATCCGCTAAAGATTCCAACGTCGCTCACAGTTGTTATATCAATTCAAATAAAGATTGTGTAAAAAAAAAAAAAAAAAAGATTATATTTCCTATATAAGGTCACATTACAGGTCGTTATGATGAATAGAAATGTTTGCTTGGTACTTGTGTATTTTGGCGGCGCCCACGATGAGGATCGCGTCCATCGTGTGTGAAAAATCAGGTCCATCGCGTCCATCGCGTCGCGTCGTGTGCATTAACATGGCACACGACGCGACCGACGCGATGGACGCGATTTCTCCATAGGCTTCAATGTTAAAATATTTAAACATTGAAATCGTGTCGGTCGCGTCGGTCTTGTGCCATTATAATGGCACAAGATAAGATGGACTTGATAAAGTCCATTTTACATGGAATAAAATGGGAAATGGGCCAATATGGCCCATTTCTCATTGTATATGTCCCCGTCATGTCCAAATATAACTGCCCCCCCATTGTGAGCGGCACCCCAGTATTGACGTCAACCCGAAGCGTGGCGAGCGCAGCGAGCCCGCAAGGGGCGGCGGTGCGCGTCCTCCGACCTTTTCATACCCCTACTATCCACGTCGGCGTGGAGTTGAGAATAGAATAGTGTGGCAAGCGCAGCGAGCCACCGAGCCCGAAGCGTGGCGAGGGGACGCGGACACCTGTGAAGCCCGCGTGGGGACGCGGATACCTGTGAAGGTATCCGCGTCCCCTCGCGGGGCGCGCTGCGCGCTGCGCTCGCCACGCTTCGGGCTCGGTGGCTCGCTGCGCTCGCCACACTATTCTATTCTCAACTCCACGCAGACGTGGATAGTAGGGGTATGAAAAGGTCGTAGGACGCGTACCGCCGCCCCTCGCGGGCTCGCTGCGCTCGCCACGCTTCGGGTTGGCGTCAATACTGGGGTGCCGCTGACAATGGGGGCCATTTATATTTGGACATGACGGGGCCATATACAATGAGAAATGGGCCATATTGGCCCATTTCCCATTGTTTTCTATGTTAGATGGACTTTATCAACTACATTTGATCTTGTGCCATTATAATGGCACAAGTCCGACGCGACCGACAGTATTTCAATGTTAAAAATATTTTAACATTGAAGCCTATGGAGAAATCGTGTCGGTCGCGTCGTGTGCCTTAACTTTAAGGCACACGACGCGACGCGATGGACCCGATTTCTCCATCGGGTTCAATGTTAAAAATATTTTAACATTGAAGCCTATAGAGAAATCGCGTCCATCGCGTCGCGTCGTGTGCCTTAAAGTTAAGGCACACGATGCCCGCGACGGGCGCTGCCAAAATACACAAGTACCGTTTGCTTGGAAATTTTCACACCAATTTCGACAAATTCATTTGGCACTCAAAGGGTTAAATTGACTATCGCCGTAGCTTGCCAATGACAATAGCTGTCGTGATCTGATATCCGGTCGATTGCTTGACAGCAATTCGGTCGACGTGTGAAAAGGTCAACATGGTCTAGGTCGACATTGGAAAAATGTTGACACAAGCAAAAGATTGATATGGAAATGGCCGACACAGAAAAAAGGCTTACATGAGTTTCTCAGGTTTTTTTTTTTAATCAAACAATTTTATTATCTTATATAACAGTACACATAATACATACGGTTTTATTTTTAATCGACTTGTTCTTACGTCACGATCCAGTTGAGCATGGGTCCTGTTGGAGAAAGTGCGCTATATAAATTAAACTTACTTACTAGATAACATTAGTACACCCGAAGCATGGCGAGCGCAGTGAGCAATGTGAGTGGACGCGGTGCACTTATACGGTGACCATGTCAGCAAATTTCCACACTGATCCCCAAAAAAGTGAAAAAAACCCATGTTGACTTTTTACCATGTCGACACTTGTGTTGACCTTTTGTCAGTATTGACCTAGACCAGGCATGGCCAAACTGTGGCCCTCCAGTTGTTGTGAAACAACACATCCCAGCATGCCTTGCCATAGTTTCTTGCCATAGCTTTAGCATTCCCTAATAGCAAAACTGGGAAGGCATGATGGGACTTGTAGTTTCACAACAGCTGGAGGGCCATAGTTAGGCCATGTCAACCTTTTTTATGTGTTGACCTTTTTCCATGTTGACCCATAGGGGTCGACCTAATTACCGTCGATCTAATGATCCACAAACCCTGTGATTTGGGGAGAGGTTTAAGAAGGGAGAAGCCCTCCCCTGGCTAAAACCCCCACTGTCAGCGGATGAGGACATTCATTCTATTTAATAAATGCTATTCCAGGTCTGGTGGACTGTTGGAGGCTGAGGCTTTCCAGGCCATTGCTTGTGACAACTGTTGCTTCATATCTGTTACTGAGATTCCTTATGTTCGTCATTCTAGATATGTAAATGATTTGACGTTAATATCTGGCTTCCTCTGTGTTTCTTTGCTGACTGTTCTGATTAGAATCTTCAGAATGAAGTTAACTGTTCAGACACATCTATGAATTTTACTTTAAAGGTCCTTACACACTGGGTGTTTTAGCCCAGCGTGTATGGACAGTGATGATGGGGAAAATCGCACTGAGCAATTTTTGCATCACGCTATGGAAAACATGGGGTTTTCACACTTTTTGTCCCGAATGTCGACACAGTCGACATGGACACTTAAAATGTAGCACCGCATCCCCTCGCTGCGCTCACCATGCTTTCGCCACCATTTTATTCTCCCACCACGCCCTAGTGATGATAGCTGCCATATCATTCATCATAGTTTAAGGTTAATGGCTACAACTAAAATCAAGAATTTTATCAAGTCAGCCCGCTGTAAACCTGTCGGATTTCAGAGGTTGTGGCCATTTGACAACATCAGACCGACCTTTACCATCTGGTGGTGGAACGGAGTACTGCAACCAGGAGGTAAAATATTTTCTTTTGAAATACTCCCTCTTAAGGTGCCCATACACAAGTGCAATATGGCCCTTTTTTATGAGATTTTGACCCATTGGGATGAGAAATCGTGTGATATATGCCATATTGTATGTTATTTACCTCCGAGGGGAGTGTGGGCAGTGGGCATGATGTTGGAATTTTGGTCACTGAGGCTCCGCCCACATATACAATTTAGTGGTTACAGGCATTGTGACGTGGGGGATGGGCCACGTTGACCTGCTTCAGTGACAGTGGCTTCCTATTGTGTTTGAATTGATATATTTGATATTTATTAATTTACTTGTTCCAGTCTAACACCCTTTTAGGTGGGTGTGCATCATTGGGCCGACCATAATTAGGTCAATAGGTCGACCCCATATAGTCAACATACATGAGGTCGACCGGGTCAAAAGGTCAACAGGGTCAATAGGTCAGCATGTAAAAGATAGACGCCTGCACATTTTGACAAGTACAAACATCGACCTATCATCCGAGACCCATTTTAGATCATAATATTGACCCTATTAAGATCACAGACCTTAGGTCGACACCTGAAGTTGGTTGACATGGCTAAGGTGGACAGAGCCGGATGGTCAACACAAGCATTAGATCGACAATGGGTCGTTTGACAGTCAAAAAGTCAAAACGATTTTTTCACGGGTTTTTTTTAGCCAACATGTGCGACCGGCTGTATGTAATGTCCTACCATCTACTATGGCATGGTGGGAGAATAATATCGTGTGCCAAGCGTAGCGAGTCCTGCGAGGGGAGGAGGTACATTTAAATGGTGTCCATGTCAACGATGTCGACATTCAGGACCAAAAAAGTGAAAAAACTTTGACTGTCGACCTTCCCATTGTCTACCTAATGCTCGTGTTGGCCATCTGACCCTGTCGACATTAGCCATGTCGACCTATTTCAGGTGTCGACATGAGGCCCGTCGACCTTCAATGGTCAACCCAATGCATGTCGACCTAAATTGGGTCAACCCAGTGACCCATACCCACAGATTTGGACAATTTTATAAATGTATTGTATTGCCAGGTGCCACTTAAAATATCTCCCACCCAACACATAAACTATCCATGAAGTTTCAATAATTGTTTTAAATGGAAAATAATGTCTCTTTAAAAGATAACATTAGAGATCGGGCGAAATGTAATAGGGTGCGATTTTTGGACGAGTTCCAAACTCGCCAGAAATCGCACCTTTAAAAATCGCGTTTTTTGCCGCGAATTCGCATATGTAATGAGATGCGAATTAGCTGCAAAAAATGCGATTTGCCGCGATTTGCCGCGATTTTTAGTCATGAAAATGTGCGCATTTTCAGTCATGAAAATGTGCGCATTTTCATTAATGCGATTTTGTGCAAAAAAAAAAAAGTTTAAAAAAAACGGCGTGGGGTCCCCCCTCCTAAGCATAACCAGCCCCGGGCTCATTGAGCCGGACCTGGTTCCAAAAATACGGGGGGACAAAAAGCATAGGGGTCCCCCGTATTTCTGAAACCAGCCCCGGACTCTTGGACCGGTCCTGGTTCCAAAAATACGGGGGACAAAAAATCTGGGGGTCCCCCGTATTTTGAAACCAGCACCGGGCTCCAACAGCCCGCGGTGTCATGCCACAGCCGGGGGACACTTTTTATACAAGGTCCCCCGGCCGAAACATGAGCACCGTGGCTGGTCAGCCTTGGACGGGGTACCTGGAGGAGTGGGGACCCCCCCCAATAAAGGGGTCCCCCCCCCCAGGCTTCACCCGTCCAGGGCTGAAGCCCGGGGCTGTCACCGGCGTCCGTGGCCAGTGGACGCCGGCCTGATAGGGTTAAATCCATCATACATATCATTACATTGCTTTTTACCGGCGAACTACAAGTGCCAGCAGACCTCCCCCGCATGCTGGGACTTGGAGAACCACAAGTCCCAGCATGCGGGGCATTAATGGGCCCGCTGGGACTTGTAGTCCACCTGTAAAAAGAATGTTTATAAAAAACACACACACAGAGAAGTAAAAGTTTATTACACACACACACCTCACTTTTACACCAGCGTTACTTACCATTCCTGGATCCAGCGCTGGTCTGGCTGCTTTACAGCCGGCTCCCCCCGAACTGACAGGCAGCGGGGAGAACCGGCTTTCTCCGTTGCTTCTAACAGCTTCTGTAGCGCTGTCCGAGTGCTACAGAGGCTGAGAGCGCGATTGGCTGAGCTACAGTATGCGTCTCCATGGAGACGCATAGCTCAGTCCTGATTGGCTGAGCTATGCGTCTCCATGGAGACGCATACTGTAGCTCAGCCAATCACGCTCTCAGCCTCTGTAGCACTCGGACAGCGCTACAGAAGCTGTTAGAAGCAACGGAGAAAGCCGGTTCTCCCCGCTGCCTGTCAGTTCGGGGGGAGCCGGCTGTAAAGAAGCCAGACCAGCGCTGGATCCAGGAATGGTAAGTAACGCTGGTGTAAAAGTGAGGTGTGTGTGTGTGTAATAAACTTTTACTTCTCTGTGTGTGTGTTTTTTATAAACATTCTTTTTACAGGTGGACTACAAGTCCCAGCGGGCCCATTAATGCCCCGCATGCTGGGACTTGTGGTTCTCCAAGTCCCAGCATGCGGGGGAGGTCTGCTGGCACTTGTAGTTCGCCGGTAAAAAGCAATGTAATGATATGTATGATGGATTTAACCCTATCAGGCCGGCGTCCACTGGCCACGGACGCCGGTGACAGCCCCGGGCAGGGGCGGATTGGCCATTATAGCCACCGGGAACTTTCCCGGGAGGCCGACGCTAGTGAGGCCGAAATTTGAGCAGGCTCAGTCACTGGGCTCAGCCGCACAGCGGCAGACGGCATCACTGCCAGCCTCAGCACAGTCCCTGTGTGGCCTGCAGTGGCGTAACTATGCCTCCGCCGGCTGCGGTGGCGGGGAGGAGCCAGCGCCACAGCACAGAGCCGGAGGTAGAGGTCCCACAAGGCTTAAGCTCTGCTGCAGCCTGCAGCAGCAGCAGCCAATAGGATACAGTAATTCTCTCTCTACCTCTATCTAGCTGTCTATCTGTGTGAGGACGCTCAGTGACCCTGACGGGGCGGGTCACTGACTCACTGAGCGATGCGTCCACACAGACAGCCAGAGTCTGCTCGCTTCCCCTCCCTCACTGCCAGTGCCTGCTGCCCCTCTTCCATCCTGCCCGGCGCTGGGCGCCCCGCTACTCTTCCACTGTGGCCGCCGCTCCTCCTTCTGCACTGTGTGCATTAGAGAGCGGCAGCCAGCTGCTGCCTGGCCCGGCGAGGGGGTCCCCAAAACAGCCCCCCATCCCACTTAATCGTACTGTACTACTACTTACACAGTGCTCAACTGCCCGGCGGGTGGGCGTGGCTTCACGGACCGGAGGGGGCGGAGCTAAACGGACCCCGGTCTGTGGGCGGAGCTACATAGTTTGGTGGCTGCTGCTGCTGCTGCCCTGCCTGAGCAAGAGGGGAAAGAGATGCTGCAGTGCACTGCTAACCACAGTCTCAGGCCTGCCCAGAACCAGCCAGACTGCACTCTGTGGATGTTCAAAAGGTAAGAGTAAGGGTTATGGTATGTGTGTATATTTGGGGGGTGGGTTAGGCTGAGGGGGGGGAGAGTTAGGCTCAGGGAAGGGGTAGTAAGTTTTAGGCTGGGGGGGGGGGGGGTAAGGGTTAGGCCTCAGGGTACGAGGGTTAAGCACTAGGGGGGAGGGTCAGAATTATCCTGTGGTGGGTCAAGACGGAGGGTTAGGGAGCTCATCAGCATAATAGTACACATGCCACAGGTTTCGTCAGCGTTATAGAGTGCAGGCGCGGGGCGATTGAGTGTGCCGTGGGATATCGTGCAGGGTAATAAAGCGCAGGCTACAGGGTGAGGGAGTGCGTCAGTGGGATATAGCGCAGGGTGAGGGAGTGCGCCAGTGGGATATATCGCAGGGTGAGAGAGTGCATCAGTGGGATTAAGCGCAGGGTGAGGGAGTGCGCCAGTGGGATATAGCGCAGGGTGAGGGAGTGCGTCAGTGAGATATAGCGCAGGGTGAGGGAGTGCGTCAGTGAGATATAGCGCAGGGTGAGGGAGTGCGTCAGTGGGATATAGCGCAGGGTGAGGGAGTGCGCCAGTGGGATATAGCGCAGGGTGAGGGAGTGCGTCATTGGCATATAGCGCAGGGTGAGGGAGTGCGTCAGTGGGATATAGCGCAGGGTGAGGGAGTGCGCTAGTGTGATATAGCGCAGGGTGAGGGAGTGCGCCAGTGTGATATAGCGTAGGGTGAGGGAGTGCATCAGTGGGATATAGCGCAGGGTGAGGGACTGCGTCAGTGTGGTATAGCGCAGGGTGAGGGAGTGCGTCAGTGGGATATAACGCAGGGTGAGGGAGTGTGTCAGTGGGATATAGTGCAGGGTGAGGGAGTGCGCCAGTGGGATATAACGCAGGGTGAGGGAGTGCGCCAGTATGATATAGCGTAGGGTGAGGGAGTGCGTCAGTGTGATATAACGCAGGGTGAGGGAGTGCGTCAGTGGCATATAGCGCAGGGTGTGGGAGTGCGTCAGTGGGATAGAGCGCAAGTCCCAGGGTGAGGGAGTGCATCAGTGTGATAGAGAGAATAAGGCTGCAGGGTGAGGGAGTGCTTCGGCGTGATTGAACGCAGGGAGAGGGTCAGTGTGATAGAGCGCAGGCCAAAGGGGGAGGGAGTGTGTCCAGTTTATGTTTCAGCATGGGAAGAAATTGATGATGTTTGATGGGGAGGGGGGCAGTGATAACAGTGTATGGGGTCCCATGGTTTCTGTCACTGGCCGCTGCAGAGAGCCCGCTGTGCACTGGCATGCACACAGGTAAAAATTCTGCTACTGTAACTGCACATTTAATCCAGGATGCGTTCCTCCGCTACTCTGGGTAGGGTGGTGGTGGTGGTGGTAAGCAAGGGGGGAGCCTGGTCCTTTTTTATATATTTTACAAATTTCAATGTGTTCCTAGTCCCTTTTCAATGGTAGATAGATAGATAGATAGATAGATAGATAGATAGATAGATAGATAGATATAGGTCCATACACACTGGAAATTTTTGCCCAGCATGTATGGATAACGGTGATGGGGAAAATGGACATTACGTGTGTGGTATATTCTGTAATGGGTATTACCAGTGGCGGATTCAGGGGGGGGGGGGGACCAAGGCATGTGTCCCCCCCTGTCATTTAGGTGATTATTTTTTTTAATCTAGTTTAAGCCAGGAGCTGACACCAGAAACAAGAGCCAGGAGCTGGAGTCTGAACCTCGCGGGAGCCAGCAGCAGACAGGTAGAGGCAGGAGCCTGACCCTCGAAGCTGCCTGGAGCTGACACCAGAAGCAAGAGCCAGGAGCTGAGGTATGATCCTTGCGCTAGCCGGAAGCTGACATCTAGAAGCATGGGGTTGGACCCTCGCAGCTGGCAACCAGAAGCAGGAGCCGTGCAGCAGCCTGGAGCTTACAGCCGCAGGTAAGTCGGAGGTCTAGCGCTACTTAGAATGTGGCCGTATGGCCCTCTACCTGTTACATCACTCCATATTTCTTTCTCCGTTTCTCCTTCTCTCTCTCTCTATCCACATCTGTCTCTTTTCCTTTCTTTCCCTTCCTTTACCCCTGATCTCTCCCTCCTCTCCATTTCTGTCTCCTCCCCTTATCTCACTCTTCCTCTCTCCCTCTTCATCTCTCTCTCTCTCTTCCTCTCTCCCATTCCTACTCCCCCCTTTTCTCTCTCTCCGTCCTTAGCCTCTATTGATTCCTCCCTCTAATCCTCTCTTCCTTTGTCTCTCCCTCTCCATCTCCCTCTACCCCACTCTCTCTATCCTCCTCCTTTCTCTCCACCTCTCTCCCTCCCTCCCCGCCTTCTCCTCTATCCCCCCTCCTCCTTCCCCACTATCTCTTTCTGTCACCTCTCATGTCATCCAATGTCTCTACCTGCCATCCTCTGTCACACATTGCCTTCTCCTGGCATCACCCACTTACTACCTCTTTTATGGTCACCCAATGCTTCTCACTGTCACCCTTTGTCCCTCCCTGTTAATCACTGCTCCTCTATCTCCCACTATCCTTGCCTTTTCTCCACTACATCACCCTCTACCTCTCCCCGGTGTGACTGTCACTACCTCTCTCTCCTGTTGGTCTCTGCCTCTTTCAGACATCACTCTTTGCCTCTCCCTGTTACCTTTTCACTGTGCACTGCCTCTCTACATCATTCCCTTTGAGACAACACCATTGTGAGGCCATGGCCACTGTTCCAGGAGCTCACACAAATAACCTCTCCCAATGTCATGGTGACCCCCCTGTCACTTTGTTCAGGATCCGCCCCTGGGTATTACGGTGTGTGGCATAATGTGTAATTGCCATTATGTTGTTGCATAATGTGTATTTGGCATAACTGTATGTGGCATAATGGGTTATGGACATTACAGCATGTGGTAAAATGTGTAATAGGCATTATGGCAATGGACATAATGTGTAAGGGTCATTATGGTGTGTGGTATAATATGTACTTTAATAGACATTACAGTGTGTGGCATATTCTGTAATGTGCATTACAGTGTGTGGCATATTGTCTAATAAGCATTACTACACACCCTTTTTGGAATGGGCACTTCATAGGGTCTTCATGAATTGCTATGTTTTTAATTTGGGGGGGTGTCATATTTTTACTGTTCACACTGGGAGCGCCGAATTGCCAACAAACAGTCCTGTTTATTTATTTTGCCAAAAATGGGAGTGTGGGGGGTTAATGGTTCAGAATTGTTTTTGGCTGGGGGGGATCTAAATTCTAGTTATGCCTCCTCCGACTGTGACTGGTGGCCCTCCTCCTGCCCGCTGTTCTCCTCTCTGAGAGGCTCTCTCCGAGCGGCACTGCTGTCCACTGCCCCACCTCCTCCTCGAGTCCTCTACATGGTTGTTCCACCAACCATCATGTATAAAATAGTCCAGTCCTCTCGGTTTCCGGGACTTGGAGAACAGCGGGCGGGAGGAGGCGAGGCCACATCTAGGGGGGCACTGGGTGAGGTGTGGGGGTCATTGATTGGCGACGGCCGGGGACTTATATTTTTTTTATACATGGATTTTATTTTACACAGCATAGTCCTGGAGAGGACTCGAGGAGGCAGGGCAGTGGACTGCAGCGCTGTTGGAGAGAGAACAGCGGGCAGAGGAGGCGGGGCTGCTTCCAGTAGAAGCAGACCCCAGTTCCATTTTCAGTTGTTTGGGCCGCCCCTGGCTCTGGCCGTTTCAGGTGGCCTGCGAATCAGCAAATGAGGGCAACCTGCTGTCACGCGCAGGTTCCTGTGTGCACTATGCAGGTGCCACTGTAGCCCCCGCCCCCTACAGCAAGACCACGGATGCGCCGAACAGACCAGCAGGACTATGGAGCTATGGAGCCGGGAGCATACAGGATTGGGAAGCAGTGCCCCATCGTAAGAAGCAGAAGCAGTGCCATAAGCAGGGAGGTAATGAGCCCTTTCTGCAAACTGAGGCCCACCCTGGAGTAGTGGCTGATTGCTGATTTAAGTCACCACCCGGGGAAGGTGGTGTCAGTGTGACTGTGAATGTGGGGTGGGGAATTACTATATTCATATGAACCCGCACTAAGTTTGTAATGCGGGAATTGGTGTTTGTAATTGTGTATGGTGCTGCACTGGGGTTTTGTTGTTTTGTTGGGGAGGGGGGGGGGGGTTGTTGTATATATGAATGGAGCTGGAGGAGGTGTGTCGAAGTATATATGATTGGATGTATAAATGAGAGGCAGCGTATGTTTCCATATACATGGATGAGAGTTGAGGTGGGTGCATGTATGCTTGTATGTATGTATGTATGTATATATGAGTGTATGTATAAAAGTGGTGGTATGACTGGCAGGGTGTATGAGTATATGAAAGTGGCAGGGTCTATATATGTATGTATGAGAGCGGCAGGGCAATGTATGTATGTATGTATGAGAGTTGCAGGGTGTATGTATGTATGTATGTGTATATGAGAGCGGCAGGGACCATGTATGTATGTATGAGAGCGAAAGGGACCGGTGTATGTATGTATGAGAGCGGTAGGGTGTATGTATGTATGAGAGTGGCAGGGTGTATGTATGTATGTGTATATGAGAGCATCAGGGACCATGTATGTATTATGTATGTATGAGAGCAGAAGGGACCGGGTGTATGTATGTATGAGGACGACAGGGACCATGTATGTATGTATGAGAGCGGCAGGGACCGGGTGTATGTATGTATGAGAGCGGCAGGGTGTATGTATGTATGTATGTATGTATGAGAGCGGCATTGTGTATGTATGTATGTATGAGAACGGCAGGGTGTATTTAAGTATGTATGTTTGAGGTATGGCAGGGACCATGTATGTATGTATGTATGAGAGCGGCAGGGACCGGTTGTATGTATGAGAGCGGCAGGGACTGGGTGTATGTATGAGAGCGGCAGGGTGTATGTATGTATGAGAGCGGCATTGTGTATGTATGTATGTATGAGAACGGCAGGGTGTATTTAAGTATGTATGTTTGAGGTATGGCAGGGACCATGTATGTATGTATGTATGAGAGCGGCAGGGACCGGTTGTATGTATGAGAGCGGCAGGGACCGGTTGTATGTATGAGAGCGGCAGGGACTGGGTGTATGTATGAGAGCGGCAGGGTGTATGTATGTATGAGAGCGGCAGGGTGTATGTATGTATGAGAGCGGCATTGTGTATGTATGTATGTATGTATGAGAGCGGCATTGTGTATGTATGTATGTATGAGAACGACAGGGTGTATTTAAGTATGTATGTTTGAGGTATGGCAGGGACCATGTATGTATGTATGTATGAGAGCGGCAGGGACCGGTTGTATGTATGAGAGCGGCAGGGACTGGGTGTATGTATGAGAGCGGCAGGGTGTTTGTATGTATGAGAGCGGCAGGGTGTATGTATGTATGAGAGCGGCATTGTGTATGTATGTATGTATGTATGTATGAGAGCGGCATTGTGTATGTATGTATGTATGTATGAGAACGACAGGGTGTATTTAAGTATGTATGTTTGAGGTATGGCAGGGACCATGTATGTATGTATGTATGAGAGCGGCAGGGACCGGTTGTATGTATGAGAGCGGCAGGGACTGGGTGTATGTATGAGAGCGGCAGGGTGTATGTATGTATGAGAGCGGCAGGGTGTATGTATGTATGAGAGCGGCAGGGTGTATGTATGTATGTATGTATGTATGAGAGCGGCATTGTGTATGTATGTATGTATGAGAACGACAGGGTGTATTTAAGTATGTATGTTTGAGGTATGGCAGGGACCATGTATGTATGTATGTATGAGAGCGGCAGGGACCGGTTGTATGTATGAGAGCGGCAGGGACTGGGTGTATGTATGAGAGCGGCAGGGTGTATGTATGTATGAGAGCGGCAGGGTGTATGTATGTATGTATGTATGAGAGCGGCAGGGACTGGGTGTATGTATGAGAGCGGCAGGGTGTAGGTATGTATGTATAAGAGCGGCAGGGTGTATGTATGTATGAAAGTGGTAGGATGTATGTATGTATGAGAGCGGCAGGGTGTATGTATGAGAGCGGCAGGGTGTATGTATGAGAGCGGCAGGGTGTATGTATGTATGAGAGCGGCAGGGTGTATGTTTGTATGAGAGCGGCAGGGTGTATGTATGTATGTATGAGAGCGGCAGGGTGTATGTATGTATGAGAGCGGCAGGGTGTGTGTATATATGTATGAGAGCGGCAGGGACCATGGATGTATGTACGTATGTATGAGAGTGGAAGGGACCGGGTGTATGTATGTATGAGAGCGGCAGGGTGTATGTAAGCATGTATGAGAGCATCAGGGTGTATGTAAGTATGTATGAGAGCAGCAGGGTGTATGTATGCATGAGAGTGGCAGGATGTATGTATGTATGTATGAGAGCGGCAGGGTGTATGTATGAGAGCGGCAGGGTGTATGTATGTATGTATGAGAGCGGCAGGATGTATTTATGTATAAGAGCGGCATGGTGTATGTATGTATGTATGTATGTATGAATGAGAGCGGCAGGGTGTATGTATGTATGAGAGCGGCAGGATGTATTTATGTATAAGAGCGGCAGGGTGTATGTATGTATGAGAGCGGCAGTATGTATGTATGTATGAGAGCGGCAGGGACCGGGTGTATGAATGTATGTATGAGAATGGCAATTATTGATTTGTTACCGCCCACCTGAGGCCACTGCCAGAAATTTTCCAGGGCCACTTTTAGTCCCCAATCCGCCCCTGGCCCCGGGCTTCAGCCCTGGACGGGTGAAGCCTGGGGGGGGGGACCCCTTTATTGGGGGGGGTCCCCACTCCTCCAGGTACCCCGTCCAAGGCTGACCAGCCACGGTGCTCATGTTTCGGCCGGGGGACCTTGTATAAAAAGTGTCCCCCGGCTGTGGCATGACACCGCGGGCTGTTGGAGCCCGGTGCTGGTTTCAAAATACGGGGGACCCCCAGATTTTTTGTCCCCCGTATTTTTGGAACCAGGACCGGTCCAAGAGTCCGGGGCTGGTTTCAGAAATACGGGGGACCCCTATGCTTTTTGTCCCCCCGTATTTTTGGAACCAGGTCCGGCTCAATGAGCCCGGGGCTGGTTATGCTTAGGAGGGGGGACCCCACGCCGTTTTTTTTTTATAAAAACACTTTTACACATTTTTATTAACAGAACCATGCACAGATTAATTAGGGAATAGTGATCAAATTAGGGAATAGTGATCACAATATGGTTTCACTGGAAATCAACTTCAGTAAATTACATCAAAAAGGATCTGCAAAAATACTAAACTTCAGAAAAGCGAACTTTGAATTATTCAGGGAAGCCCTTACAGGAATTGGGTGGGAAACGGTTATGGAGGGAAAAAATGCAGAGGAAATGTGGGATACTCTAAAAAAGGTGCTTGATTCACTAACTATTGAATACATTCCTAAAGTAATTAAAGGTAAATTCAACAAAAAAAAGCCACCATGGTTGGACAAAGAAGTAAGGTCAGCTATCAACAATAAAACCAGAGCCTTTAAATTCTATAAAAATAACTTGAATGAGGAGGCGTTCGCAAAATACAAAGAATCAAACAAAACTTGTAAAGGGGTAATCAAAGCAGCTAAAATATTATATGAAGAGTGCATAGCCACTGAAAGCAAAACCAACCCAAAGAAGTTTTTTAAATACATAAATAGTAAACGTTTAATTAAGGAAAACATAGGCCCACTAACTGATACTAGTGGAAAAAGTGTTACTGAGGACAAGGGAAAAGCAAAACTGTTAAATGAGTTCTTCTCATCAGTATTTACTAAGGGAGAGCAGACTGTGGAACGAACATTTACCACAAACGGGACAAATAAGCCAGATCTCATTGTGGATTTCACGCCGAAGGAAATAATACTGAGGCTAAGCAAACTCAAAACAAATAAGTCACCAGGGCCAGATGGGATTCATCCGAGGGTATTAATGGAATTAAGGGATGAACTAGCTACCCCCCTACATTATATTTTTAGCAAGTCACTATCGTCAGGTATAGTACCAAAAGATTGGAGAATAGCAGAGGTAGTGCCAATATTCAAAAAAGGAAAAAAGGGAGATCCCGCTAATTACAGACCCGTTAGTTTAACATCAATTGTGGGTAAACTATTTGAAGGATTTTTAAGGGATGGTATCCAGGAATATTTAGATAATCACCGTCTACTCAGTACTAACCAACATGGGTTCGTGAAAAATCATTCATGCCAAACTAATCTACTAGGGTTCTATGAAGAGGTTAGCAAAAACCTCGATAATGGAAATGCTGTAGATGTGATTTTCCTAGATTTCGCTAAAGCATTTGATACTGTCCCACACAAGAGATTGATTAATAAAATGGAGAACCTAGGATTGGGTGAAAATATCTGCAGATGGGTAGGGAATTGGCTATGTAATAGAGAACAAAGAGTGGTTGTGAATGGTGCCGTATCAGATATGATACCGGTACTAAGTGGAGTGCCCCAGGGCTCGGTCTTGGGGCCCGTTTTGTTTAACATTTTTATTAACGATATTGGGATAGGGTTACTTAGCAATGTATCCATCTTTGCGGACGATACAAAACTTAGCAAAGTCATCAAATCACCAGAAGATGTCACCATGCTTCAAAATGATCTTGCAATTCTAGATGAGTGGGCTAAAAAATGGAAGATGAGGTTCAATGTAGATAAATGTAAGGTTATGCACCTTGGGAGACACAACCAGTGTGCAAGTTACAACCTTAGCGGAGAGGAACTGGGGAATTCCATACTTGAAAAGGATCTAGGAGTCCAAATAGACAGCAATCTAGGATGTAGTGCCCATTGTAATGTAGCTACAAAAAAGGCCAACAAAATTCTGGCATGTATTAAGAGGGGAATGGAAACTAGGGACTCGAGGGTAATTATGCCACTATATAAAGCATTGGTGAGACCTCACCTAGAGTATGGAGTACAGTTCTGGGCCCCACACTATAAAAAGGACATCATAGAATTAGAAAAAGTCCAAAGGCGAGCAACAAAGCTTATTAGGGGAATGGAGAATTTAAGCTACGGGGAGAGATTAAGCAATTTGGGACTATTTACATTAGAAAAGAGACGTTTAAGGGGGGACATGCTCAACATGTACAAGTATATCAAGGGCCAATATAAGGAACTGTCACACACCCTATTTTCTACTAGAAAGGAATCTAGGACGCGAGGGCATGAGTATAGATTAGAAGAAAAAAGATTTCATTCAGCTAGTAGAAAGAATTTCTTTACGGTCAGAACAGTCAAACTCTGGAACTCTCTTCCCAGAGAGGTGGTAATGGCTGGCTCATTAAATGCGTTCAAGGCAAAGTTGGACAAACATTTACTGGAGAAAAACATCCATGGGTACAAATAAGAAATATAATTTGTCTGTAAAATACCAGAACCTACCAAATCAGCAATGGATATCTATACCAGGTTGAACTAGATGGACGCAAGTCTTTTTTCAGCCTTACCTACTATGTAACTATGTAACTATGTAACTATCTCAATGATCTGTGCATGGTTCTGTCAAATTCGCCTGTCAGAACCTGGTCTATTTTTTTTGCGATTTTTGGTAACATTTACCAAAAATCGCACCCTATTACATTTGCGAGTTGTATACTTTATAATGGGAAAACATCTGGATGCGAATTGAAATGTGACTAAAAATCGCACTTCTAAAAGTGCGATTTCGCGGTAAAAAGTGTGATTTTTTACCGCGATTTTTAACCTATTAAATGTGCGATTTTCGGAAAATGTGCGATTTTGGCCGTTTTTTGACCAAAAATCGCACATGTCTAAAAATCGCACCCTATTACATTTCGCCCCATCTGCTTCAGTGTCTGTGCCGGGTATTATCTGCCGCGTATCTTCGCAGGCTGAGCAACTTCAATTAATCTTTTTTTTTCCGCAGATCAGGTTTTCCATCATTTACCCTAATAGCAATTTCTCTAAACCCGAGATAATCATGGCATCATTCTGTATGTCAGCTTTATATGTATGTATGAGCCGTTCCTTCAGCAGATACCCGAGATATTAGCATGCTTTTATGTGTAATGAGGTTACTCAGAAATAATGGCATATCACAGCGAGATCAGATCATGGAGAACATTTCGCAGGTGTTTAATCTGCGAAAAATACCGTTTTCAATAGATAAAATGTAAATTTTACACTATTTTCACCATTGGATACAAGAAGCAATTAGAAAACAAAACCTTTTTTTAATGATTACGGAGCGGCAAGCGGCTGGCTTTTTTGGAGCCGCCATGTGCCAACAGGCGGTATTTCCTGCCCTACCATCCTCTACAGCGAGCGCACGTGGTACACTTATACAGTGTTTATGTTGACTGTGTTGACATTCGGGGCAAAAAAAAATTGTGGAAAATTCATGTCAATGTTTTGACTTCCCAGTGTCGACCTTCCGATCCTGTTGACGTTAGCCATATTGACCTATTTTAGGTGTCGACCTAGGCCTTTCAACCTTCAGTGGTCGATCCAATGCATGTCAACCTAAATTGGTTCGACCCAATGACCCATACCCTCTGATTTCTGTCGGAGAAGACAGCCTTAAGGCCCCCACACACTAGAACGATTTTTTTTCCGATTGTCCGATTTCCGACCGATCGTCCGATATATGGGCCGATTTTTTTTTACAGGTAATCGTCAATAATCGGCTGATATATCGGACGATCGGTCAAAAATCGGACAATCGGCCAAAAAATCGTTCTAGTGTGTGGGGGCCTTTAGGGTTCGCCTTGAAACTGCATACAATACACCATATGGAGTCTTTTTGCATGTGATGTATCGTATGCGATCCCAGCCAATCCTGCTGGAGGCGCTGCAATGTGATATATCTATACTGGAACCTGTGCAATTTTCCGTCTCTGGTGCAATGCTCACGGAACTCTGCAATGTATAATAGAGTAGCATAGAGTCAAATTGACCAACTTATTCAACAAACCATACAACGTCTCTCCAACTTGTGTCTGTGAACTAGTAAATAATAATACGAGTGGCTCCAGTGTCTCACTTCCTGCGGTCATGCTGTGGAACCATAGCACTACCCAGAGTCCCTACAAACCGATTCTGATCTGATCGCAGGACTGCAACTTTTTGCAGCCCAGCGATCAGTTAACCCCCTCCCGGCCAGAGTGAAATCCCTCCCCTGGGCTGTGAATGGCTTTGCAGCTGTGCGAAGGGGAAAATCTGTTTGAATCCACTCGCCATCTAATTGGTTCCCCCCTCCGTGTGCTGCAATGCGCAAGTCTATGAGTCTAGACATACTCAGCATTGGGATGGCCGTAGGGAGATCTTGGCCACTGATGATATCAGCGTTCCTCCAATGGCGGGGCCCGCCTGCATTTATTAGTGGCTCTCCCAAAAAAACACCTACGATCGCTGGCTGGCTGTCAATCATCCGGCAAACTGTTACTGGGGGACCTTGCATAATTCGCAGTCCTGCGACAGGGTGTGAATCGGCCCCTATACTCAACTGAATTGTGCCAGCGATACTTCATCTTTGTATGCAGCCGCTGACATTTGTAAAGACGCTGGTGGGCGTCTTCATCCAAAGCCAGGCGTCAGTGACTTTTGCATATGGTTTTGCACAGTAATTGCTTACAGACTTGCAGCTGCGACTGCGTTAGCCCCATACATATCAGGCCTAGTGTTAGCAGCAGCAAAGAGAATTTCTGTATGTGTAGAATAGAGAAGTGAGGCTGCTGTCAAAGCAACGCAGGGAAATTGTAGTGTTGCTACAGGAATTCCGTATAAATGCCCGCACTGTTTTATACTAAGTATGAAATAGACATTTTTCAATGAAAAAACAAGGCTGTTAAATGAAAATTGGTATGCGCTGTGTCATCCGCAGCACACTTCACAGTCAGCCAGATCATTCCTGAGCCTAGCTGCCTGTCACTGTTAAATAAAATCACAATTATTTCCCTTAATATGAACTGCGCTATAGAAATGAATCATGCAGTCCATCATAGGATGAGGCACACTCGCGTGTTCATCAAAGGGCAAAAAGACCTATTCACAGCAAACCCTGGTGTTATAAGAGGGCTTATATTCTACTCACCCTGTATTTCAAGGGGTAACCCCCTACCTGCAGATATGGGGAAGTGTATTTTACAGGATTTACAGCAGTACTTGTATTATAATTATATTATATTTTTAAATTAAGTCCCCCCCCCCCCCCCCCCATTTTTAAGTCTTTTATGCATTATTCAACTGCACATGCTGGCTGTGCTGCAGAGATTGGGGCTTTAAACTTGCAATAAAATCCTTAGCACTCTAGGCCATCCAGTACTTTATTAACAAAAAGTGGCAATTAAAAAAATAATAATTTCCGCAATGGTGCTTCATAATTCAGCCTCCTGGTGTCCTAAGTAAAAGAGGCTAACGAGGCCTAGACATAGCAATTTAGGGGCATTTTCTAAGCGACTCCACCAGAGCCGAATTTAGGGGTCATGTCACCCATAGTCACAACATTTTTTGCCACCCCCCCCCCCATTTGCACGCATGTCTGTGTACCTATTAACACACATACTGCATGACTGAACACACTAGTATGAAAGTAAGTTGTATCACCTCTTTGCTGTCTTCTTTCTCATCCTGCTCCCTCTGCTGCTGCACCGCTGTCCGCTCTCTTGTGCCCTGTCTTTGGCGTATCCCTCCAGCCTCCTCTGAGGCACAGTAGGTGCTGCTCCCTCCCTCCCCTCCGACAGCGTCTGTGAGCCCGAGGACGGAGTGATGAGGAGGAGGTGTTGCCGCTGCCCCCATCTCCCTTGGAAACTTTGCCCTCCATGTCCCTAGGCTGGAGTGCCAGACGCACCAAGCGTTTGCACACAAAGCGCAACCTGCGCTCCTGCACCGCCGCCTGCTCACACTCATGGAGACAGGTCGCTGGGGGTGCGGGCACTGGGGAGCAGATGTTCACTCGCGTCTGTGGCCCGGCTGGTGGCTGCATCTTCGCTGTCCTTTAGATGCGATCCCGATACGATGCGCGGCCCCATCGGTCTTTTCTGAGATCCTACCTGCTGCAGGTAGGATCTCAGAACCGACCAATGCAGTGGGTGGGGGTTGTGATCGGATCGCGATCACATCAGCGGCATTTTCGCGGCGTGTCGGCGGCGCCGTCAGCTCTTGAGCGGGTCATACGTTCCTGCGACGACCCGCTCACGAGCACCATCGTCCTGGTGTGTACCGGGCATAAGATCGCTCAGCACACAGCAATGGTCTATTTGTTTTGCGATTTTTGGTCATTCAAGAATGCAAATTGAAAATTTGCACCCTATTACATTTACTATTTTGATGTTTTCTATGACAAAATAGTAAATGTGCGATTTTTGGTAAACCTGAGATTTCTGATGATTTTTAACCAAAAATCATACATTTTCAAAAAATCGCACACTATTCCATTTTGCCGCAGGTTGGAGATTGAGCCTCCCTGTGGACTATGGGTCCTAGTGCTGGCACTGTATACAGAATAGCCGTAGAGGGCTGCTCTCCCAACAGAGGAGGCCTAAACTGTTGGGGTTAGCTTGTAATTTATATTTAGTGACCCATTAACCCTTTCAGGTTCAACATCTATCCATGCTCAACATGCCTAGCGCTAGTAGCAGATCCAATGGGGAGCCACTTTAAAATAAGAACGTTAACATCGTTGGTACTTATGTACTAACTGGGCTGCCGATTTTGAAATCGGGTCCATCGCATCGCATCCGACCATATCGCATGCGATGCGATGCGATGGACCCGATTTTTCCATAGGATTCAATGTTAAAATGGACTGAGTCCATTTTAACATGGAATTCAATGGGAAAAGGGGTCCTTTTCATAACCCTACTATCCAAGTGGGCATGGAGTTGGATATAAACCTGTGGCGAGCGTAGCGAGCCACCGAGCCCGAAGCGTGGCGAGCGGACACAGAATACCGTCCCCTCGCCACGCTTCGGGCTCGGTGGCTCGCTACGCTCGCCACAGGTTTATATCCAACTCCATGCCCACTTGGATAGTAGGGGTATGAAAAGGACCCCTTTTTCCCATTGAATTCCATGTTAAAATGGACTCAGTCCATTTTAACATTGAATCCTATGGAAAAATCGGGTCATCGCATCGCATGCGATATGGTCGTATACGATGCAATGCGATATCGCATCGCATCTGATTGTATGCCTTAAGTTAAGGCATACAATCAAAAAATCGGCAGCCCAGATAATACATAAGTACCACATCGTTCAACATTCAATGTAGACCATTTTGGAATAAAAAAAGAAAAATTTAAATGAATTTAAACATTTAAACCAGACTGTTTGAATTGCAAAACAGAATTTGGACTGCAAAGGGATAAGGAGGAGAAAGCCTATTTTTTTTTTTTCATTGTAATGTATCATCCTATTGGGCAAATGTTAGGTGCTGGTAGTGGTGTTTAGGTGAATACTATATATCTATAATCTGCATTGCTGGTACTGTATGTGTGTGATCCTTCACACAGAAACCACTATGTACTGTTAACGAATAGGATGTTCTTTGTCTTCTTACCTAAACACCGAATCCCTGGTCGATCGTTGTGGTTGACTGTATATACTGAAATCAGTCTACACCCAGACCTTGGGCGCTTGTGTTCTAAGAAACACAACTCTTTCAGTTTGAAAGCGTAAGCTTTATGTTTATAGGACAAGCTTCATTTTTTTTTTCTTAAGGGCCATTACCATAAAGGAAATGCTGCCGCCACTTCTCAGCTAAGCTGAACACATTTCTATTTGAGCTTTTTATTTTCTACAGTGTACGTTTTACAGATAAACTGCATCCTGGCCACATCGCGTGCTTCTGAGCAGAGAACATCTGCAGTAATTACACCTCTATGGAAAGGAGGTGTGTAATAAATGCAGCACCTAATTGGATGCCTGTGGAAGCTGCCGCCCAATCAGGGATGGCTTTCCATTTCACATTCCTCATAATGCATGTAAATGACATCCAGTCCGAAAGTGATTAAACCTCTTTACGCTAATGCATGAGAAAAGGTTATTTTAATTAATAGCTGGTGGTTACTTCGAGAAGGAGGGTTGTCCCAAAGTGAATGTACAGATATATAACCACTATAGTCAATATATTTTACTTACGTACATTTATTTTTACTTATTTATTTATTACAAGTTATTTATATAGCGCACACATATTCCGCAGCGCTTTACAGAGTATATATGAACATTCACATCAGTCCCTGCCCCAGTGGAGCTTACAATCTATATTCCCTACCACATGTACACGCACACACACAGACATTCTAGCCAATTAACCTACCAGTATATTTTTGGAATGTAGGAGGAAACCAGAGTGGGTATGGGTCAAATTAAGGTCAACATACATTGGGTTGACCACTGAAGGTTGACAGGGTCAAAAGGTCGACAATCATTAGGTCGAGATTGGGAAGGTAGACAGAAAAAAAGTCGACATGGGTTTTTCACGGTTTTTTGGTCCCGGATTTCACCATAGTCGACATGGACATCATATTGGTGCACCGTGTCCCCTTGCATGGCTTGCCTTGTTTCGGGCACAGTGCTTTGCTATGCTTGGCACACTATTATATTCTCCCTCCAAGCCCTAGTGGATGGTAGGGCATGAAATACCACCTGTCAGCACATTTCAGATGAAAAAACGTGAAAAACCCCATGTTGACTTTCGACTAATGCTTGTGTCAACCTTTGACCCTGTCGACCTTAGGCATGCCGACCTCCAGTGGTCGACCCAATGTATGTTAACCTAACTCCTGTATACCAACAGAGTCCCCGTAGGAAACCCACACAAGCACAGGGAGAATATACAAACTTCACACAGTTAGGGCCACGGTGAGAATTGAACCCATGATCTCAGCGCTGGGAGGCAGTAATGCTAACCATTACACCGTCCGTGCTGTAATATGTACTTAATATACCGTACAGTAAAGGCAAAATGACTGTGTATATAGATAGGTATCCAAATGTGCTAATGAAACTATTGCTAAACTACAGTCACAGTGAATATAAAACATTGGGGGTGGGGGCAGCATTCACACCAGCCCACCCCCACATCATTTACAGAGGAGGCTTAAACCTTGCCTAGAACAACAAATTGGTCCTGGCCGGGCCTCTGTAACTGTTTCCAACCTTATTTCCAGCAATTCCTGTAAAAAGTTTTTTTTACTCTCCCATCTCAGAGCGAACACACTAAAGTTTCTTTGGGTGGAAACACTTGTTCTTAAGTAATAGCTTTCAAACAAGGAAGCTGAACATTTTAACAATTCTAATTATTCCCACACACTGGGGAGAAGGACTGGGGAGACATGTGTGACTTATTTATGCATCGTCTTCGCTACTTTGGATTCCGGATGACTCACAGACTAGGTAGACAATATAAAGGTTGACATTGACAAAAGATCTACAGGCAAAATTCCGACTGTGACAAAATGTCGTCATGGAAACGATCGGCTTGCATTTTTCAATTTTTTTTTTAAAAAGTGGGACTTTTTAAAACGTCACCATCTACGGGAACTCCTAATGGGAACTGTAAAGCGTGCCATGCAGAAAGGCAGCGTAGGCCCGAAGCAAGGGGTGTTCACTACACTAATTCTAGGTCCACGTGCTGAGGTGTTTGACACAAAATTGACACAACAATAACACGAAAAAAACATGAAAAGCTCATTTTGACACTGCCTTCTGACACTGTTGATTTTTTAATGTTGACCTTTTGACTGTCCACGATATTGTCAGTACCACGGGTTGTCTAGTGTGTACAGGGCTCTACTTTTTGAATAAATTGTGAATCATTTGATGCATGTCGGTGAGATGGGCGGGGCCTCACGACAGGTGGGCAGTGTGGGGCATTAGTGTGTCATCATGCCCCCCCCCCCTACTATTCACTGCCAGATTACCGGTATTGTAAAAAGGGCTATGATGCCACAAATTGCCTTCATGGACTGTCCTGTTTATAAGGGAGTGGGGGGGCTCCGGGAGACTTGCCTACCCTTCCTGGCAAAATTTTTGGGAGCCTATTGGCTGATCCCAGAGCATAGCCAAGTATGTTCTAGGGGGTGACAACAACATAGTAAGCATCTCTGCCACCCTCAGATGGTGTCAGCAAGTGTGGCCCACACCCCTTAGTTTCCCCATTATTTCAATGTAATGCCCCCTACACACTGGTCATTGTGGTCTATTTTTCTATTCGACTTTGTGTGTATATAAGCAAAATCAAATCAAATCTAAATCAAGCGGAAATCAAACGACCCAGGGGCATCGAAATCTAATAGAAAAATAGACTGCATGCAAGACTATATACAGTAGTACAGATCTGTACTATATAGTCCACATCGAATGCTTTTGCTTTGCCTTGCAATTTGATCCAGATTCAGTCCCCATTCAATCCCAATCGAATCGAGATTGAATAGCAAGGCATTCGCACTGTGTTTACACCCCTTAACATAGATCTAGTGGCAGCTAACATACCAGTTTGGTAAACATGGACTTTCATTATAAACATTTAGCACATTTTCCTAAATCCGACCATCTTTATTTATTTACAGTGCGCCACAGACTCTGTAGCGCCAGTAAATCTGGTCTAAACACACTTTGACGCTGATAATTAGAAGATGAGTGAAATGGTCCTTTAAGCACAAAATAACAAGCTTTGCTTTGAGTGAAATTTGTTGGCAGAATCAATCTAAAGGGATGACGTTCGGTAAAATAGTTCTGTGGAAACGCTCATTAGCTACATACAGTATTACGCTATGATTAAAGGAAGTTTTGAGACATGCTAATGAATACAATTATAATCGCCTTTCAAAGGAAGGACACATTTAAGACATAAAGGACCTTATTCTGGTCTACATGCCAAGCTGAGGATTTCGCAGCTTTGCGTGTTAATGAAACGCCGCCCGCATGAACGCCCACCACTTGCTTGCCGAGTTCTCCAACATGGCTTCAATTGGGTGCGTGTCAAAATCATTTGATGGATGGCACAATCAATTGATTTCTACAGCGCTTGCAGATGTAAGACACCTATCTGGTGTCTTACATTTGCGAGCGCCCTTTGTGGGAAGCGGGCAGGCAGCTGACATCCGCTGACATGGGCTTTCCCATGGGCGCAGGCCCTAAACATTGCTCCCCCGTGCAAACAAGTGGGGGAGCGATGTGATCAGAATAAGGCCCAAAGAGTGTTCTGAGCATCCATTGGCTGATTAGGTTTTGTGGCCTTCCAATTAGAACACTTTAAATACAAAAAGATCTACCATTGAATAACTTTATTGACAAACAAATTATTACAAACCCATACTCAGATAAACATGGTTATATACACTTTTTATTTTTTGCTTTTATATAGAAACCCTTAGCCAATCCTGCTCAAACTCAAACATTACCCCTTAGAAAAATAAGCGACATATGAGGTAATTGATACTTAAACAGATCCACACCTCAGATAAATGCTATCTGACTGTGGAGTTAATATGAAATATTCTAACTAGAGAAATTCATCGAATTAAATATAATTTGACATAAAGTGAGAGCAGCTTATGAAACTAATTTTTATCACATGGAAAGACGAAATGACCTTCGGGTGAACCTGGGCGTACGAGTACATTGGAATATTAAAAACACTCTCCTCCTGTCATCAGCAGAGGGGGAAAATAAAACAAAATAGTCTGAAATATAAAGGGGTGATTTTTGAAGGTTGAAGCTTTTCTGAAAGGGTTTCATTGTTGAACACATGGAATTTTTCCAGGAAAAACACACTTTTAAGTAGTCTCGTCTTACTTTGCCATGAAGAAAGCATTTTAAAAATAGTTTTATGAATGCGGCATTGGGAACAGTGTATTAGAAATATACAATGCAATTTTGTGGAGAAAGTCTGTGTAGCGCTGCTAAAATCCAATTTATTAAAAAAAGAGTTCCTTGGGAAGAGTGGGATGTAGGGATTGGTAGGGAGAGGGGGTGGGGGGTGGGGTTTCTGACCTTTCTATTTATTAATGTGGAAAAATATATCTAGGACCTAGAAGACATTATTGTTACAACTGTATATAGTTTGTTATTACTGGATCTGATACTTTTCGTTTGAAGACGGTTTATATGCCAATGTGATAAAATTACATTTTCAGCGGACTATTATACTGCTAAAATGTAGGATTTTTTTACCTAACCATTTGCTAATTAAAGTTTCAACTATAAGACTTACTGTGGGCCAGATGCACTAAGCTTCAATAGTGATAAAATGGAGAGTGATAATCAGCCAGCCAATCAGCTCCTACCTGCTATGTCACAGACTGGGTTTGAAATTTGTCAGGCAGGTGCTGATTGGTTGGTTGTTTATCACTCTCCATTTTATCAGTTTTGAAGCTTAGTACATCTGACCCAGAATATGATCAGGTCATGGTAGGGATGTAATTCTCTAGCTCTACTTTAGAGTGTTAGAGAGAGAGGGAGAGAGATGTATTAAACCTACTTGAGTGAAGAAATTGATAAACTGACAAGTGGTGAAGTTTTCCCTAGCAACCAGTCAGCTTTGAGTTAGCATTTATCTTGTGCATTCTTCTGTAAAAAGATAGCTGATTGGTTGCTTTCAGTAATTTGTCCGCTTCTTCAATTTTAAGGCTTGATACACCTATATTGAGTTCTGTTATGGTCATGTCTAGTGGTCAGGTTCGGAAGGTAATGTCCTATATCTGTATTGGGTGTAATATATGTATTATGCTCACATCCAGTGGTCAGGTCATGTTGGGGGGTTTAGTGCCCTGTGTATAGGGTGTAATATATGTATTATGCTCACATCCAGTGGTCAGGTCATGTTGGGGGGTTTAGTGCCCTGTGTATTGTGTAATAGATATATTATGGTCATGTCCAGGGGTCAGGTCGTGTTTGGGTGTAGTATCCTTTACCTGTATATTGCTTAATAGATATATTATGCTCACGTCCAGTGGTCAGGTCATGTTGGGGGTGTAGTGTCCTATGTCTGTATAGGGTGTAATAGATGTATTATGGCCAGTGGTCAGGTCATGTTGGGGGTGTAGTATACTACACCTATATAGTGTGTGTATTTTAGGTCCGTAAATGTTCTATGTCTATCTAGAGTGTAATAGAATTGTAATATAATCATGTCCATGCTCAGCTCCTGTTGGGAGATATAGGGGGGTATGCAACGTGCCGCCGCTATTTCCAACGTGGGAAATAGCGGCGGCTCCCTATTCAGTGCTGTCATTAACAACAGCATTGATGCGGGATAATGGCAGAACGTCCCGACTTCAGAAGCTGTCGGGCCCGTTCTGCCAATAACGGCTGTATATTGTCGTTATGCGGGCCGCAGATTGACAATCCACGGCCGTTTTCGTGCCCACGCCCGTCTGTCGTTATGCGGTCGATCTGACCGCAAACAGGCCAGGATCATAGCTGTCGGCGGGGATCGACAGCCGTGATCCAAGATTGCATACCCCCCATAGAGTAATTTTTCTATTACAGTATGTTCTCTATAAAATATTTTTGGTGGAAAGTTAAAATCTCTTGAAACTGGCCTTAGGTCAACACACCTAGAATGCAGCCTGAACAGCTCATATAACAATAGTTGTTCCTTGTGTTACCTGAGTCTTCAGTCCTGGATATTTTCCAAGTGCATGGCGGACATTGAACAAAGCAAGGTATATTTTTAGTTCTAGTAACACAGAAACCATCCTCGTTCCACCAAGCTTGGGTATTCTGCGTCCCACTTCTGCAAATGTGGCAGATGAGGATAAATGACTTCAACTGTTTTGAAAAACATATTCTTAGAATCTCCATTCCCATAAGCTTTCTTCCTAAATGTTCCACGTGCCCATTCCTCTTGTGCTCCGGGACAAGTAAAATCTCCTGTGTCAGCAAAATGTCTCTCATAGTCTCCATAACTTGCGTTCTTAAAATAACTGCCCTTCCATTTTTTATGTAGACCTTAACTTTGATGAGAATGAATGACATTATCCATGGTTCAAGTGACATGCTTTCTCTCAATGAGATATTATCAGTGCCAATATGTTATTGCCACGGAGTTGGATATTTTAGTCTTTGAGAAATATTTGTTATATCCCCTAGAGACCCATGGCATTTCTGGAACATAATAAGCAGTACAGCTAATGACAATGCCATGAATTGCATTAACCTACTTTTCAGAAAATACACAGCTTATTTTAGACATAAGTATAATGTAAACTCTCAGTAAAAATATTGACCCAGCTGGTTTGTGTTGTTCTCATTCTGAGGTTGAATAGTCAGGTACATTCATATAGGTTTAAGAAGATTTGTGAAGCAAAGGATTCAAAGGCTGCATTTCCTCGTCTTGTCAAAAAATAAGACCAATAAACCCATTCAATTCTCACTTGCCTCCACTCCTAAATTTTGGCTAGCTCTTCTGGACTACTGGAAGAGTAAATCAGACATCTGGAACACATACACCTAACCAGTGAAGAGAGCAGTCTGGTTGCTGAGGTGAAACACGTGTCCCTCTGCTGTACAATGTCATACATTGCAACATTTTATAGTGGGGATGGTACTGCGATGGTACTGCGATGACCTGTTTAATGGGTCCTCCAAATCAATGGTTCTCATCTTAAATCCTCAGGCACCTCCAACAGGTCATGTTTTCTAGATTATTTTAATCATGCACAGGTGATATTGAAAACATGACCTGTTGGGGCTTAAGGTAGAGGACCACTGGTTTAAAATTTTTTATATCTACAAATAGTAGATAGGATAGTTTTCAATTAAAGGGCCTTCATGAGTAAAAACAATATCCCCTTTGCAGTTAACCCTTTCAGTGCCAACATCTGTGAGAGATGTGCAAATTATCCAGCGTTGCTCAGATTTGTTATATAAATTCAAATACAAAATGTTCTGCCTAGTTCCTGCCATCATAAAATGCACATTTGTACATCCACACCGGCCATACTCTGCTATGATGGTGAACAGATCTGTTGTGCATAAAACAATCACATGCTAGACAAAGTGCCATATGCGACCCTTAGGGATTTATTTATTTAAAAAAAGAGTTCTATTGAAGAAGGGATGTTACTATGGCCAACCAGAATCAGAATATACTTTTGATGTATTTAGCATCTTCTAGAACAGTGGTTCTCAAACTCGGTCCTCAGGACCTCCCAGCAGTCCACATTTTCCAGGTCACACTGCAGGTGCACAGGTGCACTCATTATTCACTGACACATTTTAAAAGATCCACATGTGGGGCTAATTACTTCACTTGTGATTCTGCGTGGAGACCTGGAAACCGCAAACTGTTGGGGGGTCCTGAGGACCGAGGTTGAAAACCACTGTACTAGAAGACAATAGAGATAATCTGATTGGTTACCCATAGCAACATCCCATCTTCAATAGAACTCTCACTTTAGTAAATAAACCCCTTCATATCTATGTTGTTGCTGGTTCTTTTCTGTAGCTTTAAATAACGGAGGGCTGAGATAAGCTTGGAGGACTATCAACCCCAAGGTTGGGACAGGTTGTGTGCAAACTGACAGTTACATTGTATTTTCCATTTGGTGATTACTATGGTGACAGATTGATCAGTTATTAGTTCTGTGTATGAGGGGGTATGGGTCATAGGCTCAACTGCATTAAGGTCAACAGGCATTAGGCTAACACCTGAAATAGGTCAACCTTTCCATTTTCGACCTCAACCTTCCGGCCCTGTCAACCTTAGTCATATTGACCCAATTCAGGTGTCAACCTAACGCTATTGACCTTCAGAGGTCGCCATAAAGACTGTATCCCATATTCGGAACTTAAGGCGTGTCTTCGGGTTTATAGCGAGTTGTTAGCTTGTGATCTGCCTCTTTGCATATGTATAGAAGGTGCAATGACTCTAAAGAGAGCGAATGTATCTGGGCTTGAATATTCATGAATTAAACCATTTACTTTCACCTATATTTATTAAATAAACCAATGTCATCGGTTTTCAAAATACTCAATAGACGTTCTATTTCAAGAACTGCTTGGAAATCTTCCTGAAAATAGGATAACATTCAAGAGAACTGATGTTAATCCTGACATGACTCCAAATTTAGATACAAATGCATTACTTTGCATTATTATAGGCATTTATCTTGTAGCAGCCTCTTGTACAATGCAGCACGTTATGCCCTAAATTTTTCTATTACCCCCATATAATGTGTGGATTGCATTAACTCATCGGGTCTCTTTAATAAATGTTTTTCTTTAGAACAGCAGGTTTCCGCTAATCTTAATTAACTCATACTAATTCTTTGCCAACGGCAGCCGGATACATTTGCAGAGGCATAAGGAATTTCATTGCACGATTTTATTCTGGCATGAGACGCTACATTGGATTTCTGATGCCCCTCAATATCTTTTTTTCCCTGGTATGCTGCCAAATAGACTAAAAAATTTGACCATTTCTATAAGGGACAGAATATGGTGCCAACGAGCCAGCCTCCCAACGTCAATGGCCATGGAGAGCAACCAGTGGGGGTTGGGCTTGGAGGACGTGGACTAATTATGGAGATGGGGCTGGGTATTAAGACAGGGGTGTCTCTTCTCTGCCTCCAACTGACTGCTGTGTACTGTAGCATCTGCTTCGGCATTGGTCTCTCCTCAGCCCAGCACATGCTGCTCTGTGCTGGGCTGCAGAAGGACCAAGGGCCAGCCGCAAGTGGGCAGAAGTGAAGTATTACCAGTTGGGGCAGAACCAGACGGACACTCTCGACCTCCCAGGCTACCCTAAGCCTGAGCTTGCACATGCCCAGCCCTTGTGAGTGTTCAGATGGGCAGACTAGGGGCTTTGTAAATGTTGGCCAGCATAACTCAGCCATTGTGCCAACTTTCAGCTACTGGGGTTTGACATTATTGTATGTGTGGTTTGGACAGATGTGTACAATGGAAATTCTCCATTTTTTTGTGGAAAAAAATTAAGAGCTCCCAATTTGGCAAAAAAGCAACATAAAAGTGCTGCAAAATCACTGTCAAATCAAGTGCTGCAAAAAACTTCACTTTTGCATATCTGGTCCTATTACATTTTATGAGTTCATAGAGGGACGCGTAGTTCAAGAGCACATATAGTTCAGGCAGAGAGGGGACTCACTGTGCTGTGGGGTCCTAGTCATATCTACTTATTTTTTGACAGAATATTATTTTGGGATCTTGAATTGTGTGCAGGCAAAGATTGAGCTTAAGGGGACATTTTGCTAGGGGTCTAGTTATTTGTATTTTTTCCTCTTTGTATGAAACATTTTGTATTTTGAAATTCTTTGTCAAATATATGAAAGCATTTTACCAGTTAGCGTAGTCACTGAGAGGAACAGCGTTGGAAGGACTGTGAAAGGAATCCAGGAGACGCAATATGAAATCTATGGGCAAATGACACTTTGTGCAGCGAATCCTGTTTAGGATTCGCTGCACATTTGCAGGATTCCGGAGGGCTGCAGCATTCGATGCCAGCCCTCCCTGTCACACTATTCAATACTGCAGGGGCTCGCTGCCCCTGCTGGCGAATTAAACCCCCCGGGGAGCCGGGGGTTGGCAGCAGGCAGGGAGATGTTAGCCTCCCTGCCTGCCCCAGAATTTGTGGGGGAGAAGGAGGGCTCCCGGGGACACAGGCAGGCACAGGGAGAGCTGTCAGGGGACACGGGTAGGGAGCCGCTTCACTGGTCCCGCTCGTGCATATGTAATGAGCGGGACCAGTGTGAAGTGAATATTTAATGAGCGGCTCCCAGCCCACTGCTGGTGAATGTGTAAAAAAAATATATATTACAAATTAAATATATATTCATGAATAAAAATACCATGCCCCTCCTCAGAAAAAAAATCAGATTTTTTAACACCAAAGGAAAAAAAAAAAAACCTTTATTTTAAAAGATCGCTTTCCAGTTCACCTTAAAAAGATGTTGAATGCAAAACGGTGAATCGTGGTGAAAATCATGCTGAAAGCAGTTCTCCATCCTAGCATTGAATACACTCTCGGCGAATCCCAGTGAAAACCCCATTGGAATACACCAGCGAATTGCAGCGAGAATGAAACTGAGAACTGGCCTGCATTTACTGTTTACTTTCGGCGAACAGTGAACATTGAATAGGGTGAATCAGATTTTCAGTGAAAAATATTCACCGCAAGGAGTGAAAACAGCCCGATTCTCCGAAAAAAACGGTGAATCGGGAGCATTGAATACTGCCCTATGAATGAATGATATTTGCCATCATTTTCCAGTCCTCTACACATTTAAAAATAAAATAGGTGGATCTGTTCCAACTGACAGCGATGACTAGATGCTTGTTATGTTCCATTTATAGATTTTGTGTTTGCGTACGTGGGTTTCCTCTATGTTCTTGGAAAGTCGGCAACACTGTTTTTAGATTTTACTTATTGGAATATTTTATTTTGGTGTACAGACGCGTATGCAGTGCCAATTTCCACAACATTTCACTTTAGTGTTTCATTTGCTGGAGAGGCCAGTAATGTACTTTTTATGCAGTGGCCGGCAAGATATGTTCACTTTCTAAATAAGCCCGCCAAATATATGCAATGAGGCTGATGCTAAAGATGCAAAAATCACAAGGTTAGGCGCCAGTACTATATGTAAATCTCTCTAACATTTACATCCATCTGTGTAAACCTCTCAAACTCGATCCTCAGGACCCCACATAGTTCATGTTTTCCAGGTCCACTGTGTGGGGTCCTGAAGCCATCTGACAGCGACCTCCTTAGCAAAGTGAACGGTCCAGGCGGCTGATGACCTGAATTGCGTTATGTCCTTGTCCCAGGAATCACTGTGGTGGATATTGCAAGACTGTATAGCAGGGGCATGGACATGCTGGTGCAGTTGGGCCCTTATGCCCACTGTTCCACCCACTTGACTGCACCATGCCTCCTGTACCACTGACTTTGCTGCGTTGTACCCCAACATTGCTGCATCGCTTCTTTCTCCCATAGACCGCCATCTGAAAGCCAGTAATAATGGTATAAACCATATGTTTTCCTTCTTCTCTTCATTAGCTAATACATTTCAATAAAGCGTAAAAATAAAATGTGCTAAACATACAGACATGACAGTGAAATAAGTGCATACAGTATAAGCTTCAGAAATGATCCCGCAGTAGCCAATCAGATGCTGTTAGAACACATAATAGCCAATACAATCAGTCGCATTCTGCCTGCTGCACTCTAAATATTTTAGAGCGTGACTGTGATACCGTCTTATGTAGCAACAGCCTCATTCGCAATTGTTAAATGCTGTTTTGCATGTGATACTGTAGCTCTTTCTGACATGTCATTTTCACGTGTTACATATGATGATGTTACATATGATGTTTTACAGTTAAAATGTTTTTTTTTTTTTATATAAATTTGGAATTCTGTGATTTTTTCCCCCCAGTTGTTTCATTTGAAGTTAAGACTATATATGTTACTATATTCATTTTACCTGTTGTACTGCTGCACATGCTTACTAGAGATCTGTTTAAAAGAGTTAAATGCTGAGAGTTCTATCATTCAAATGCTGTTATTCATTCATTCTTCCTCCATGTGATCTGACATATTTCATCCACCAGTACGCAGCAAGTTAAATTCAGCAGTGTTTGCACATTGCACCCAACAGCCCCTACACTGTTCAGTGTATATTAGAGGCATCCCTATACATGGAAGTTAAAACTAATTTGTAGTTTAGGGTATTATTAGGACTTTTAAAGTGGTTTTATCCTTGGCTGCTCCATCTTTTAAATACAACTCCCGATTGACACTCACATTCCCCCTATACGTGGTCACCATGTCCTGGTTTTTCAGTCCTAGCAAAAGCTCTGTGCAGCCAAAGTACATACTAGGTTGTAAGTCATAGTTTAGGTTTGAAGGCATTAAACGTTCTGATCTGACATGAGTGCCTTGGAAAGTTTTAGAAATGTAGCATTTTCCAAGTGAGAGACTTATTACCATCTTGTTAATTGGCCATATATGAAAGTCCTGAATTCCACAAAGCCGAACACCGTACCGGTCTTACCATGCCCCCTGCTTGCTGAATACAGATCTTGAAACACAGGGCAGAATGTAGATGCGACGTCTCTAAAACAAAAGTCTATTGGCTGATACTTGAAAATCATCTAGTCCTTACCAAGTCCAAAATTTGATCAGTCTAATCTCATGTTTCATATAACATAATAATAATTTGTCATAGCAAACTACAAAATAAAATCTGAAAAACTCATGTGTGAAAAAGTACATTCCTCAATTCAGAAGTATGAAGAACCACATTTCGCATCTCTCTCTTGCTCTAGATTTCCTTTCAAGATTTTTGTCTTCTACTGTACATCGTATTTGGGTAACTAGGTCTCACATACATCCTTGCAATACTGCTTCAGTTCATGAATGTTTGAGACCACCCATTTATTAACAGATGTATTTAGGCCCTGCAACAGAATCTTTTTCTCAATGTGGTTGAGTTATTTTCTTTTATTTGGCAGTACCAAAACCTTAATTTTTCTCAGCCATTTAGCAGTAGATTTTCTGATGTATTTTGGATCATTGCCGTACTGCATAATCCAAATTCGGCTACAATGGATTGAAATATTACATGGAACTTCTCCACCCATGTGCTTGATGGGTGCTATGAGGTTCTAGTGGTGTCATTCTGTTTAGTTTTAACTCCGCTCTCTTTTTGCCTGTCTAGAAGACATTGATCCCGAGCCTTTGATTTCGTTCAGATCATCTTTACAAATCTAAATTCTGATTAATATATTTTTATTGGATAGCTGTGGGTTTCTTCTGTCTACCCTTCCAGGGCAGCCATACTTATTCGGTATTCCTCTGATGGTATTATTTTGAATATTTATTGTGCTGACAGAGGCATGTACAGTAGATCTCTGGATGTAAATTATTTATTCTTGCATTTTCTTAGACCATTATGTAATCTAATCTTTAGGTGAATATTGGGGCGCCCACTCCTGGGAATCTTGTGAAATGCCTTCAGCCATCCTTTCTTTCAATAGCGTGATGGTCATCAAAATTTTCCTACCTTATTTTCCTTTTTCGGATTAATAAACACCAACAATTGTCTTTTCTCTTTGGCGTGACATGGAACCAACCTGAATGTTTCAGACTGAACTTTAAATGTTCTAGATTTTATACCAAGGGGGAGCACCTCCTGATCAACATGATTAGCAGAACCTTTCTTAGATGACCATCTTTATGGATATGCAACCAGTAAGGGTGTACTTACTTTTTTCACACACGGCTTCTTTAAATTGCTCAATTTTACTAATTAAATAGCAACACATGAAATCCTTTTACGGGTTACTCATCAAATGAGATTAAATCGATCAAACTTTAGATTTTGGCGAGGGCTAGATGATTGTTCGTTATGTCATGTTCTATAGGCTCTGTGCCTGCAGGTGCTGTCTCCACCCCCTAATAAGTGGAACATCCTGGCTTATTTAAATAACAGTGAGATCTATTTAAAACCTTTCATTTGTACTGGGGTACAGAACTGCTCTTGTAGACCATAAACCATTATACTAGACCCAACCCTGAATTCGACAATGGATGGTCTGTATGTTTGCAATGGCCCCAAACACGGAGCTGCTCCTATACTGCTACCAGGGTCATAACATGTAGTCTTTATTTAATTTAATATAAGCTACTTCCCTTTTTTAATAGTTGCTAAAGAAATTTACTCTATGTTTTTTAGTGGTCAACACCTCTTGATTATACTTACAGTAGTTGACCTTTTTCTTGCAAGGTTAAGAAGTGCAGCAATTTTATTCATTTTGGTTTTGTATTTTCAGGAGTCCTCTGCCTTCCAGACAGTTTGAACCTCCATAGAGAGCAGCAAAGGCCCAATAAACCAGGTGATGTACAGATGTTTAGCCAATCAGAACTGAGGACAATAGAGCAGTCTCTGCTTGCCACACGTGTGGGAAGTATTGCAGAGCTCAGTAAGTACCCATCTGTAAATATTCTTTCTTCCTATTCCCTTCCCCCACCCCTGTCTTCTCCAGATACATATTCCGTGGGAGACAGCCATGGTAACAATAATACATGCAATTTATCTTAGTCGGGTGTAATTATGGCAATGCAGCAAAGATGAATGAACCTGTCACGGGTACACAAAATAGATTTTCATCTAACCTCAGAGGATAAATCTATAAATTGATATTGTTAAACTACCGAAGAAAAATAAATAAAAATATCTAAAAAAAAAAACATCAAAAAATCAGTTGGAATTGTATCAGATTATGATATTTACTGATGAGCTTTTTTTCAATCTTTAAATTGTTGGTAACTGCCATTGGCTTCACTTATTGGGGCTTTTTAATAGGTGCTATATTAATTACTTCTGTCCAATCAGCACCTGTCTTAGAGAGAGTGTGAGAGAGATACGACACTGTTTCAATTATAAACCTCCCCCTTTCTCTACTAGCAGTGGTATGTTCTATACATCTCTTGGTTGCATAGACTGCCTAAAGTTCTCATGGCATAGGGGGGAATAATAGTTAAACATAAATTATGAGTGGACAGATCCTTTTTAAATGACATAAGCAGTAGTTAAGTGTTTGTAATCAAGGAACTCGGTTTTTTAGTATATACTTAACTGCCGGACACAGTGTGCTGGCAATCAAAGGGAATGGTAGTAATTAGCTTGTTCCATTATACGTGGCAATAAAAATACATTGAGTTATGAGGCCCATACTTCAGCAAGCAGTCTGATCTCCTGATAGTGAGATACCCGATAGGTCCATATGGGTAACTGCAGTGGTAGTTAGTTGTCCCTGCTATCAATTAAAAAAGTTCAAAGAAGTTAGAAGTAAAAGTTTGATCAAAGCTGCAGTACAAAAGCATCTTACGCCTTGTTAGAACCACCCATCACCCATTTCTACTGTAACAGCAACCATGTGACATTATTACACTGATGCATTTTCATGATTCTACTGTAAAAGGATGTATTTTATAATATATGGCTTATGAATTCAATCAATGTGTGTGCTCATTTACATTTGCTTATGGGAGGAAACCATGATGACAAGGGGATCATCTCTACCATACAGTAGGTGCAGCTGCTGTCAGTACCATTGTGGGGGTAGGGTGCCTTCCCTCTCCTGTGTGTGTGTGTGTGTGTGATTGTTTCATCATTGGGGCCCTTATGTGGCTTATGGCACACAAATGTCTAGTTACACCCCTAGGAGATGCCTTGTCCCAATGGCTTATATAATAGGAATACTGCTTTTATAAACACCTTAAAATGCACCTGTTATCCTGCCATAAAGAGATGTATTAGACCACGGATGGGGAACCTTCGGCCCTCCAGCTGTTGTGGAACTACACATCCCAACATGATTTGTTACAGTTTTGCTATGTGGCCATGCTACAACTGTTGCAGGGCATGCTGGGAAGTGTCGTTCAACAACAGCAGGAGGGCCGAAGGTTCCCCATCCCTGTATTAGACATTGGAGAGAGCTAAAGTATCAACCAATTAGCTTGTAGCTGCCATGTTACAGGCTGTTTTGAAAAATGAAAGGAGCTGATTGGATGGTGCATTAATCTCTCTTGACAAGTAGGTTATATTTGTTTGTGGGAAATAATCTTCATTTACAGCAGTGATTTCCAACCACTGTGTCCCAACCCACATTTGTGTAGCAAAGAGTCTCTAATATACCCTCCTTCCATATAAATGCTCTGTTCCGTGGTTTTCCCTTCAGTTTATGATTGACATCACCTGTACTGAAACACAGGGGCGGATTTAGGGATGAGGGCGCCCCTAGGCACAACAATAATGTTTACTAAGTAGGACAGTTTATAGGGGCAATATCTGCATGTCCTATCCATTTACACTCTATTTAAGATGGAATATAGTACAATGGATATTTTGCAGTTATTGGTACATTTTGGGCTGACAGTACTATCACAGGCATCCAAGTGCCGCCCCCAAACATGTGCCGCCCCTAGGCACGTGTCTCACGTGCCTAATGGGAAATTCGGCTCTGCTGAAACACCTTTCTCATCAATGGACTAGTTCAACACAATCATACAGTGATACCACATTCTCAACTACAGTAACAATCATGGTCGAAAAAAATGGAACTCTATTGACCCCATTTAACATTGAGTGATAAGCCTTTGCACTAACATCTACCGCACCCCCTCCCGCTCCGCCGGCTACTGCATCGATAGTAATCGCATATGCTCTAACAGGGATAGCCAACTCCAGTCCTCGAGAGCTACTAACAGTTAACGTTTTCCAGGTCTCCTTACAGAATCATAAGTAAAGTAATTAGCTCCACATGTGGATCATTTATGTCAGTCGGTAAAGAGTGCACCTGTGTCCCAGCTAAGGGATCTAGAAAACGTGAACTGTTGGTGGCTGTTGAGGACTGGAGTTGGCTACCCCTGCTGTAACAGATGCGACCCGTATTGCAAAGGGCAGCTCTTGCGATAAGAGCTGCCCTTTGCGAAGCAGCCACCGGAGAGTGAGCGGGTGCCCTTTGGCTCCCCCCCCTCCTCCTCCTGCCCAGCTGCTGCAGGGCTCTCCTCCCTGAAGGGGAAGTACAGGCTAGGGAGGAGGAGGTCACTGGTCAGGACTAGGGAGTAGGAGGAGATCACTGGTCAGGGCTAGGGAGGAGGAGGAGGCTGCCCGGTCACAGAGGGGGGTGGGGTAGGGCGTAAGCAGCACATAGGCTTATATGGTGTATCGCCAGCTTTTGCCCCCCTGCAGCGGGGGTATTTACCATGTTTTTCTGATAGTGCATCCTGCCCTGTATCACTCTTTTCTAATAAAAAAAAAATAGATGCTTAAGATGCATCTCCTGGAATATATAATTTCCATGACAACTCAGGGATCTGCGTATGCTATACATCACGCTACGTTTCTGGTAAATACCGGCATTAATAACGCTGCTGTGTACCTTTAGTATCACAAAGGCCGACTCTTGTGATAACCGCTGTCCTTTGCGATTGGAGGACTTCTGTGTTTAGGACACCTGAGTCCTTCTGTGCATGTGCAGTAAGTGTGCTGCAGTGGGCACTGGGAGGGATCCAATTAGATCCCTCTTAGAAGGAAACATGCAAAGATACTCACAAACTTCTGAATCCAAGCCCTGGAATTTATCACATTCCTGGGCTTGGTACATATGGGAATTACCTTACATCCTGCTGTTAAACAGGTCTACCCTACTGGGGTGTTTATTTGATTTGCGGAACATTCACTAAAACCTGTTTTGTCCTTTTTTTCTCCGCAATGCACGATAGGTCATTCGGCTTAAAGAGATAAGGGGGGATTCTGGTTGGTTTGCAAAAGCAAACTCCTTGTTTAATGGACAAAACCATGTGCACTGCAGGTGGGGCAGAGGTAACATGTGTAAGAGAGTTACATTTGGGTTCTAAACTGAAATGTAAATTGCAGTGTAAGAATAAAGCAGCCAGTACAAGAAATTAACCTGTTGCAGAGCTGAATGGCAGTCATACCCCTTTCACACCGCACAAATAACCCAGGTCTGACCTGGGTTGTTGCCAGGTCGTCCCGTTCACTGGCTGGTCCAGCAACCCGGTAATCCGACCCCAGTTTAAAAGATGACACCGGAGACTGGGTCACTGTGGGAGCTTCACCTCGCAAATGCCAGGTCGCTCCCGGGACAGACCCGTGTTTAAATCCCAGGTGCCACCTTGCATTTGCGATGTGAAAGGGGTATGTGTGGTAATTCATGTGGATGCCCATGAATCTCTGGGGATTCCCATGGGTGCGACGCGGCCCTCCGCCCCATGTCCCCCACCTGCACTGCTCCGTGCGAACGGGATGGTGACTATGCAAGTCGTCGAGTCCGTTTGCCTAAAGAGCATGCACATAAATCATTATGCGCTTAAAAAAATAATAATCGCTCCCCTGTGTGAGCGCATGGGGGAACGAATGAAGCAGAATGACCCCCATTGTTTAATCACAGTTCATGGCCTTCGTCTGCCGGATTGTGTCATCTGATATTGTGCACATCATATGGTCCTAACCCCATGGACACACCCATGGAGTTTATTGCGGGATGCACTGATATATCACACCGATGTTCTATGTATTGTGGCGCGATATATCGGTACATCGTGTCTGGGGCGTGCTATTATTGAATGTACCAAGTTTTAGCAACGGATTGGTCCTTTCGCTTGCTCTACTTTAGCTCTCTCCCAAGCTTTGCTATATCTCCCCTATTGTAGTGTACGCTCTGTACTGTCCAAAGACCAGCATGTGATTCAGCAGGCCAGGACAACGGATTACTCAGTGGAAAATTGGAAAAATAGAGCCCCTCTGTTGCCTTCAATAACGTGATCTGTCCGATGGGTCAGCCTTGAAATCCGGTGTGTAATCATATGCAGGCACAAATCAGGTGATTTATCATCCGCTACGTGCAGTTTCCCTCTCGTCAGGCCTCATCCGCGCATTACATTTCCTCGCTTGTCTCACTACCCCACGCTGACCTCAGAACATGCAGACCCTCGGAGAAATCCCTATTACAATTTCTTAGCAACCAGATAGAAAAAAAACAGAACACATGATTTCCACTGGGATCACAGCGAACAGTATTCATTTCATGGTTACATGTTGGCTATTCAGATACACACACATATTGGGATTTGTAGCCTCTACACCCAACTGTGGGGGTTATTCAGACCTGCCAAACACACGGCCCCTCGCCGACTGAATTCCCGCTGCACGGTGCGAGCTGATGTGTACGCTTACACATCCGCTGGCCTGCCACCGCACAGAGGGAAAACCATTCCATGGTCGGGGCTTGCTTTTTTCCTGCACAGGGCAGGCATGAGCACGCCTGCATTCTCAGGGATACGCCCAGCATTTCTATGGGCACGCCCACCATTTTTGTGGGCACGCCCATGAAATGCTGGGCGGACCCCAGCGACCGCCTCCTGCCTGCCAATCATCCTGTCAACACCCTTGTGAGTATAAAACTCACCAAAGGCGTTCAATCTGGGGGTTTGCGCATATACATGAATTTATTATTTATTTATTTATTTATTTATTAACAGTTTCTTATATAGCGCAGCATATTCCGTTGTGCTGTACAATAGGAGACAGTGATACAACAAAACAGGGTATTTACAGACAGTCAAAATGTAGGAGGACCCTGCTCGCAAGCTTACAAACTATAGGAATGAATCGAAATCGGACCCTGTGTGTGTGTGCGTGCATGCATACATATGTGTTTTAAAATAACATTTACTGCAATAAGGATAAGTAAGTATTCACATATAGTATACGGCCTTGCTTTTTCATACTGTATACTAGGGATGCCAATTCTGGAATTGAAAAATGCTCAATCCTGGGATTCCTGGGATTGGCATCCCTAGTTAGCAGGTGTCCCCTACCCCCGGCACCCACACTGGCCGACCTGCACATTTACTTACAGGGGCGGGAGCGGGGCAAATAGTAGTGGGTGCGGGGGTGCACGGTGCCTCTGGGAGCTTGGCACTGGCAGCAACAGGAGAAGGGGCGGGCGGTGCCACCAGACAGCAGCAGCAAAAGAGGGGGCGGGCACCGGATGGCAGTAGCATCGGAGTGGGCGATGTGGCCTCTGCAGTGTGACCTCTTACTTTCGCGGTGCAGCGTCTGGGCATGTGCAGTCTAATACGGAAATCCAATACTCCTATCCGGGATTAAAATCCAGGACTTTTTGTGACCAAATCCCAGGATCCCACCGATCACGAGATTGGCCACCGTACTGTATACTAATATCACATGTAAGTGGTTGGCATTAGCTGTGCTTTATGATTCATCTAGTGTGGTACCAGTGTTGTCCATCAGAGGCTCCTATTAAGGTTAATCAACAATGGGTTATATAAAAGGCATTGTAGTTTGTCGGAGATTCTAGGGCAGGATAGATAATGCACTTACATTTACATTTGTATGTGCTTGAGGTCAAGGCTGGCATAACCCATAAAAACGATGCTCTAATTGGTCATTGAAATGAAGTAGAGCTTGTGGCATTGCTATACGCATTAAAAAACTTACAGTGATTGGCTATGTCACAACCAGCGCGGTAATGGTATCCAGACCGTCCCGACTATCTTTAGCTATCTAACTTGGAGGCATCAACTAAGGGTGGTCGTTCATAACATGGTTGATCTACAACCTGGGGGGGACCCTTTATTGGGGGGTCCCCACTCCTCCAGGTACCCCATCCAAGGCACTTGTAGTTTTCCTGTATAAAGCAATGTAAGGTATGACAGATTTAACCCTATCAGGCCGGCGTCCACTGGCCACGGCCACCGGTGACAGCCCCGGGCTTCAGCCCTGAACGGGTGAAGCCTGGGGGGGGCCCTTTATTGGGGGGGTCAACACTCCTCCAGGTACCCCGTCAAAGGCTGACCAGCCACGGTGCTCATGTTTCGGCCGAGGGACCTTATGTAAAAAGTGTCCCGCGGCTGTGGCATGACACCGCAGGCTGTTGGAGCCCGGTGCTGGTTTCAAAATACGAGGGACCCCCAGATTTTTTTGTCCACCGTATTTTTGGAACCAGGTCCGGCTCAATGAGTCCGGGGCTGGTTATGCTCAGGAGGGAGGACCCCACGCCTTTTTTTTTCCAAAAAAAAAAAAAAAACACTTTTTACCACAGGACCATGCACAGATCTCAATGATCTGTGCAGGGTTCTGGCCAATTGGCATATCAGAACCTGGTCTGATTTTTTGGCAAATTTAAGACACATTTCCCAAATTCGCATCTCATTAATTATGCGAATTGTACACTTTTCAATAAGAAAACATCTGGATGCGAGTTCCGGCGCGAGTAAAAATCGCACTTTTAGAAAGTGCGATTTCGTTTTTCGCAATGCGAATTCGGGATTTTGGCCGGTTTTTTTGCGAAAATATCACGTCACATTTTCGCATCTCATTAAATGTCACCCATAGTGTCCCATGAGCCGGAGCAGGGGACAGCAGCGAGGGGGTGTACAGCAGAGGCTGCTCGTGGGTGCTGTCCTCTATTAAAATGCCCCTGCTCCATTCTGCTATTGTTAATGCATGTGACATGAGGCACCTGCCCATTATAAGATGTTTCCTGGAAATGACATGCACATATAGCCACGCATGTAGCCGTCCTTCCTTTTAGGTTTAGCAGCACTTTAAATAAAGAGTCCAGAGACACTAGATAATAATATTGAGCCTAGATCTGAATCCCGACTATGTAACTAGACTTTCAAAATGTATTTCAATAGAACCGAGAGATTTGAGGGATCTGAAAATCCCCTCTGCCTGCACACTGGTGTGATCCCTGCTTTCATGTGGCCTCTTTTTTCCTGCTGTAAGAATGAGAACTGCCGCTTCCAGCATCACAAAGTGGCTCTCTGATTGACCATGATCAGAATTCTGCAGCAGCATCGCAGCTCAAAATAACCTGTGTCTGACAGGGCCTGTCAAGGTATTGACTGCGGTATCATGCACATTAAATTGAGAACATTCCACTGCACATCTATCATCACCACACGTCAAGAGCAGAATGGAATAGAATGAAATAAATGAAGTATCTATTCTAGATGCAATGTCTATTAAACTTCCACTTAAAGTATGAAAATAACATGAGGCTAATTTTCTTTATAGCTTTTTACAAGTGTCATATATATATATATATATATATATATATATATATATATATATATATATATATATACACACACACATGCAACTATCCTAATGGGACATTTTATATATATATATATATATATATATATATATATATATATATATATATATGAAGCAGAGACGGGCGGCACTCAGGTGATAGTGAAAAAAAACCAAAGTGGGTTTATTGGTGCATACAGGCAACGTTTTGGGGCTGCGCCCCGTTCTCAAGCCAAAAAACAACAAGACCCTTGGCTTGAGGAAGGTGCGCAGCCCCGAAACGTTGCCTGTATGCACATTTGAACATTCACATCAGTCCCTGACTCTACCCCCCCAACCCCCCCCCTGTGTGTGACCTCTACAACAGGCTGGATATGTCTGTTTCCTCCGCAGCCGCCGAGTGGGTGAGTAACAGGCATTGAGGGTAGCGGGATACTCTGAGCCTGCGATGACTGGTGCCTAGTGGGGAACTCATTAGATAGTGAGCAGCTTATGAGTGGTTTTGGACATATTCGCACAGCTGCGATTAGATTTGCAGCCATTCACATCTATACGCACAGTGAGCAAAAAGATTTGCAAGTCAGGATTTCCGTACAGTCAAAATGTAATGGCAGCAGCAGCCCAACAGGAGTTTTAGCCGCAATCAGTTGTGAAGAAGACCAGTTGCTTCTGGTTGAAATTACTGTTAGGCTGCTGCATTAGAATTCTTTCAGCTGTGCAATTCTTTAAAAACATGAATTGGGACCCAATGTGTCATCCTATTTGGCACATACAGTAAACACACTTATCCGCTTTTAACTTAGTCTCCAAAAAGCATCTTTAACACTTTTTTTTCTAATGTCACCCCCTGCATTCCCCGCTACCCTCAATGCCTGTTACTCACCCATTTTGAGCTCTGGAAAGGATTTTAAAGTCCCCCAAAAAATGAGCTCAGGAAAAGATTTAAAGTCCCCCCAGAAATATGTAATTTGACATTTAGGAGGATATTCAATGTGTGACAGTCGGAAATATCAGCACAATTCCACAAAAGCTATTCACTCTCCGACTGTTGGACACAGTTTAACTGTCAGAAAACACGTGGAACGGTGAAATACTCGCCGGTCCACATGCATTTTTTTTAAATCATTTGCACAATGGACAATATAGCGTCCGTTTTCAACAATACAAATTTGACTTTTTACAAAGTCGAATCTGCAGGTCAAAAAGACGGCCAAGATTGAGTAGGCGAGTGTCGATATTTCCGACTGTCGGAAATATCGTCGCACGTTGATTTGCTCCCTTAGATGCCATTCTCGGTAGTGTTATCGCAATCTAAAGCAGGGTGGTTAACCATTTGCCTGGCAGACCACAAGAGAACAGACAGATGGGCTTCAGTTGACATGATATCATCTCATTTGACCACAGTCTCTTCCGATCTTGCCAGGTTGAGCAGGCAAATATAATTCACCCTTCGGCAAATGCATCACTTTGAATTTTCCTGCCTTCAGCTTGCTGTAGCATCTCCTCCCTTCCCTTGTTATGCACTGGACTTGTAGGTGTACATAAGCTAAACCAAGGTCATACTTGTCTGCTTCAGTAAGTTCATCTTACGGAGATTAATGGAGTTCCGATTGGGCAAAGTGCTATAAATCATGTTATCAAGGCCCATCCCATTGATGTCTTTACATGTGAAACCTGGGTTTTTATGTTATTGTGTCATCAGGAATACACCTGTGGGAGACACGGCTGTGCACTTAAATTTGCAATTGCAAAATTCAATGCAGGCCATAATAAGATTGTAAGGACTCTGGGAGGCACCACCAAACCTGACCCCTGACTCTGTTGCCTCTCCTTGCGGTTGACGGACAGGTGTGGTTCTAGTCTTCACCTTTAACAACCGTGTTAGAAGGAGCTGGTTATGTCGCCAGGCCTTATGTGAAACAACGTGTCCGCCAAGGTGAGGAGAGTGCAAGAGGAAAGCTGACTAGAGAGACACACAGGATGGGGTACCCCCAGAGTCTCCAGGGGAGCAACAATGCTCAAAAGGTGATACACTTATACAAACGACTAGGTGTAACAATACAAAAGATGTTACTGTAATAAATAGGATAATAATAGCTGAGATGCAACAATGCACAAGGTGACTCCAGAAAGATAAATATAAAAGACAAGTATCCCCTGACATATCTGAGATGAGGATTGACAAGCCCAGGGGTTCTGTAGCAGACAGACAGACTGACGGGCTGACAGACAGGCAAGCAGGACCGCGGCACTGAAACCAGGAACACGCTAGCTGAGGCTCTGGAAGCACACAGGACGCTGGATACAAGGGCTGAGACCGGGAACACTCTGGAGCAGGAGCCAAGACAACCAGACTAGCACTGAGGACTGATGCCGCCCATACACGTCCTGATGCGAGCGTGCATTCTGTGCTTAACTAGCACGCATCGCATTGCATGCCTTGTGCATGCGTTGCGATGAAAACTAAGTACAAAAAGTATGTGCAGCACATACTTTTTGTACTGTGCGATGAGGTGCCCCGGGAGCGCGCACCTCAAAGCACGCATCGTACAGCCCGCATCGGAATGTGTATGGCCAACTTCAGAACTATAACTGGCAGGGTAGTGCTGGCCAGAAAGCCTTATGAAGGGCTCAGGTGATTAACACAGCTGTGACAGATCCAGCCCAACTTCCAGCAGGGATAACAAGGTTATACCTCTCAGACTTGTGAATAAATTAGATCGCAGGAGACTGGGCTACAATGGCACAGACCCACCACTGGAGGCCACCAGAGAGTCAAATACCAACACAGACAAACAGAACACATAATAGACAAGACAGAAATGGACTAACAAAGATAAATGGATTAGCGTTTTTGCCGTTTCTTGTGTAAGATATGGTCATATTTTCGAATATGTTTTTTTTTTTTTTTTTTTGATGCTTGGAACATGATTTTGAGACCGATTGAATATGGGGGGGGAAAGGACAGTTCAGAGTCAAGGATGACACCTAGGCAGTGAGTTTGTCAAGTAGGATTGATTATAAAGTTCTCAACAGTGATAAAGATGTTAGGTTGGTAAATACTATTGGTCAGTGAAAATATACCATAACATATGATACAGTATTTATCAGACTTTTATCTAACGTCCTAAAACATCCTAAAAGCCAATGGGCCAGATGCACTTAGCTTCAAAATTGATAAAACGGAGAGTGATAAACAGTCAGCCAATCAGCTCCTACCTACCATGTCACAGACTGTGTTTGAAAAATGTCAGACAGGAGCTGATTGGTTGGTTCTTTATCACTCTCCATTTGATCACTTTTGAAGCTTAGTGCATGTGGCCCAATATGTTTATACTTATCACTTAATGGACTGTACTTGACAAATGATTACTTTAACCTGATTGTTAGTATTGGCAACTATGGGCTCTACGTATCTTGTTTAGAATATTTGGTAAATATCCCCCTTGGTGAACAGTTTCCCAAAATGTAATTGTAGAAGCCGTATACACCTCTGGTATGCCATAAGACATTTCTATATTACAAGCAATGTAATGAAGACATTTTCGTGTATTCTTGAGAGCTTTGCCTGGCAGATACTGGTAGGGTTGTTATGGTTTCAGTGGAGTTCGGTTGCGCTCCGGTGCATAGTCCTCCTCTGGGGTTTGCAGTTGCTGTGTCAGTGTTTATTTAATGACCTGTAGCAATGAGACGCTCAGATTGTCACACTGTTCTCCACATGCTGCCTGGCTTGTGCAATTTATTTCCTAAAACACAATTAGTATTGTACAGTAATGTGTTTGCTACTAGGAAATATACAATACATCTGTAAGTGTGATATGCTACAGCAGTGACAGGCAACCAGAGACACTTTGGGGTAAATTTACTAAAATGGGAGTTCTGTTGAAGATGGGATTCTACTTATTTAGCAACTTCTAGAAGGTAGAATCTGATTTGTTGCTACGGGCAACATCCCATCTTCAATAGAATTCCCATCTTAATAAATGTACCCCTTCAAGGGCCACATCTGTGGACCTCTAACATTTCCACAAGGGGGCACCACTCCAACTGTACCGATTTAGCCGGTACAGTATAGTTTTTTTAATGGTCTGTACCGGCTAACTCTAACTGTACGGAATGTACCGGTTTTTGGTAGCCGGCTCCTCCGACTCTGGGAGTTGTAGTTTCCTAGTTGTAGTTTCCGGTGTAGATTTCTACACTGCTGGCTGCTCTTCCGGCAGCGTGAGCCATGAGGGGGAGTGGCTGGCCAAGACTACAGCTCCCGAGGTGCACTGCGGGGGTACTCAGCCTCCCTTGCTCACACACACGCACAGGGCGGAGGTGTTGGGAATGACAGACGCCGTCTCAGGAGTGAGGGTATGCCAGCCCTTCCGCTACTGCAGCGCACATGGCTGGGGGGGCGGGGACTGATGCTGAGCTGGATCGCTGCGGGAAGACAAGGTAGGCTGCAGCAGTAGTAGCACTCAGCATGTGTGGGGGTGAGGCTGGGTTGTTATATGTGTTTACATGTTCTATATGGGTTAACTCCACTTTTTAAGAGTGGCGGGAGTCCTCTTAGGTATATGACCACGCCCTCTTTAACTGTGGCCACACCTACTCTACCTGTGGCCGCAACCCCTTCCTGAATGTGTACCGGTTTCTATCCTTTAGATGTTGGAGGGTATGGATTATAATTCTCTTCTGCATGAAGATACATTTAAAGAATTTTATGTTAGTATGTGTTGAGTAAGCTGGCCATACTGTAAATCTACAGATTGATTGTCAGATCTGGCTGGTTGGAACAAAAAACTGGTAATATTTGAATGACGATTTTGTTAGTTTTCCAGTATTTCGAAGCAAATGGTCAACTGTCATCCATCATCCATTACCAGGATTTTGTTCCCACCAGCCAGATCAGACATTCAATCTGTAGATGTATGGTTAGCTTAACATGCATCCAGGTATATTATGTACATTCTACACTTTTCAGCAGAGAGCCTTAGTAATACGTTAGTGGGTTTGCAGAATGTCAACCTTCACTGTGTCGAGTTTTCATAACGTCATCATCAGAATTTCAAATGTTATTATGCTCACATGGTTAAAATGACGACTTCTGAAAGTGACAACATGGTCAAAATGTCAACATGAGGTGTATTTATAACAGTGTGTCTGTGTGGTGCACACGGGCCCCTGTGTCCCAGGGGGCCAACACCGCATACACTGCACTCATATTTTTCAATACTAACCCTCCAGAGTCCCCCGATGCCAGCCTCAGCACCACTGAAATCCCTGGAAAATGGCCACCACAACATTTTTCCAGAGATCTACGCATGCCACAGACCCTCTAGTGCTCAGACCAAAATGGCGCCGGTGACGGCAGAGAAGAGGGGGCCAAGCCGGAAGGAGACTGCACACGGACCTCTCCGCTTTTAAAACGCCTCTGTCAACAGTGAAAGTGTCGACATTAGTGTTAGTTTTGTTGCTTGGTTTAGGGGAAGCATTAGCTAAGTGTTGACACTTTTGTTTCTACTCTTTATTTGATTAGAATTGTTTTCAGTGTCCATAAGAATGGGCCTTTACATGGCGTCACGCAACAGTATCTATTGTGTGAATAATCTACAGATCATTACACGGATCTAACTGTATGTAAATGATGTATTTCCAATCATGGTATGACCTGTAGCTCTGTGTTCTCTGTTAGGACTGCCTAACATTTCTTTGTACCCGTACAGTAAATGCCTGACTTGATTTGTCTGTCCTAGCCTACATGGATGGAGCGTACTTTAAACTGCACAATGAGTTGTTTGAATGTCAGTTCTCTTCTGCAAGCTTATAAATAGTAGGCTCAGGGGCTCCTCGCTGGTCCTGCTGTGAGGATGTGAGGTTGTGGCGGCATCACAGATGAATATTGTATTAGAGGGTTAACACACAGCTACAGAATCGTGTAGGCGTCCAGTGATTGACTTTTCCGTTTGAAGGAAAAGGATCTTCCCCAAATCAAAGATAAAGCAATACTAAGGGACATGTTTTCTTCTGTAGAGAAGATGTGAGCTTGAGTGGTTATGCATGGGTTTGCGGTGGACAAGAGGGTGGAGAGAAATTGGGATGCATTAGGGTTGAGGGGAGGACAGGCTGTAGGGTGAGGTGATGATATGAGGGCACAGATTTTATCTTTAGTTACAGGTTGAGCAATGGGCCACTTTGTCCAGCTGTACTTCAGTCTGATTTCCATATGTAAGATTGGGGGGTGTTCAATCTCGGCCGCTATTTCCACCGGGGGAAATAGGGGCCGCCGTCTATTCAATGCTGCCATTTCCGACAGCATTGAAGGCAGATTCTGACAAACACCAGCACTTAAAACAAGTTGGATCTGTTTTGTCGGAAACTGACATTTTTCGACTATCCACCGCCGTTTTCGCCGACACACCCACTTTCCTACACTTGACAGCCGCAACATTGAATTTCGGCTGTCGAGTTTCTGTCGAGCTGAGTGAAAACAGTCTGAGATTCCAACTGTGGGGATGTTCCGACAGTCGGTATGCCTTATTAAATACCGCCCTAAAACAGGATCTGTTTTGTCAGAAACAGCTGCGTATTGTCCAATTCACGGCCGTTTTTTCGACAGTCCGTGGCCGTTTTGCCAACACGCCCACTTTCCGACACTCGACATTGAATTCCGGCTGTTGCGTTTCAATCGAGCTGGGTGAAAATGGCCCGGGATTCCGACACTCAGGAAATTCTGGCAGTCGGAATCCGGGATTGAAAACTGCCCATAGAATGTAACCCAGTTCAGTTTGCAGGACTTGGAATTGGGTAAAATCTTAAATATTTCCCAAAGCTGCTCACAAATCTTTTATTACTGCACTAAACAACATGAATGTTGTTCCTCTCCTTGTTTTCCTTGTGTTCCTCTTCCATGTTTAGGATAACATAGGGGGTTATTCTAGTCCATTCTTTCTGACAAAATCCTTCTTAGATGGACAAAACCATGTGCACTGCGGGTGGGGCAGATGTAACTTGTGCAGAGAGAATTAGATTTGGGTGGGGTTTTTCTTCAAAGTGAGATCTATATTGAAGTGTAAAATCATGCAGTCAGTATTTTCCCTGCACAGAAACAAAATAACTCACCCAAATCTAATTCTCTCTGCACATGTTACATCTGCCCCCCTGCAGTGCACATGGTTTTGTCCATCTAAGAAGGATTTTGTCAGAAAGAATGAACTAGAATAAACCCCATAGCACTGTTGTTAAATGGCTGTATCAGTAAAGTACCTGTCTGTGGCAAATAATAGTTTTCCGAGCTTTGTTGTTCTGCTCCGGGGAAGCTGCCTAATACAATTTTGAGTACAACAGTGTCAAATGAACTACTTTGTGTGTTTTTTTTGATGAGTTGTACAAGCAGTAGCCATTTTTGTGGAGACTGAAATGCACTGAGGCCTACAGAATGTAAATAGCGTAACTACTATGGATTCAGAATCGGAGAATAATTGATGGTGCAGTTGATCACCAAATGATGAGTAAAGGTTAAAAAGCTTACCTTGACAGATGTGCACCTTAAATGTATACCTCTTTGTCACCAACCAGACAATGGCCTTGTGGCAGTATCTTGTTATGTTAGAAAGAAGGTGCTTCTATATCAGAACAGTAGAGATGGTTTTTACATAAATGCCCTGTGGGTATTGGTAGACGCAAGGGCAGAGTAGTAGAACCACAGTAGGACACTGTCATGAGCATGTGGGGAGTTGTTTGTAGTAGAGTGGAAGTTAAAGAGTTAAATTGAACCTTATGTCCCAACATATAGAAATGTGAAATCTGGAATCTGCTTTGGATCTGCACAAAAATATCACAATCCCGCCATAAACTCACACTTTTTGCTGAAACTCTGCTCCTTTGGACTCTAGATTTTCCCATTTTTAAAACATGTAGGTTAGCTGCCACTGGTATTAATCTTAGGCCATTTATTCAGCAATCAACATTGGGCGCACTGCTGGTTATAGGTCAATGGTTCCCAAACTTTCTTGACTCACAGCGTTCTAGAGTATCAGCATTTTTGTTGAAGGCATCGCTAGAATAAGAGTTTATGACTGATACAATTGGAAAAAGCTATTAAATGAAGTACAGTACAGAGCACCCTTTGGTTCTGTTCGGCGTATTTAACCACTTCTAATTTCCACAAAGATGCACTTACCCTTTAATTCCAAATGTGAATTGTGTGCTTACTGTGCAGTATCGTCTCTGTGCCAGAATGCTAAATCATTACTTTTAGCATTAATCTCTCTGGCTGAACATGCAGTATTCAGCCTGGGGGTCGAGACAGAACCTTGTATTGTTCTACTGGGTTTTCAAACATTCCAGCATGGTCCCTTACAATCTGAATCAGCATTTACCTTCCATGGACGTGACATCTGGTGTCCATGCAAACATTATACATTATCTGGTTGTCAACAGTTAATTGCTTTATTGCGTAATATTCTGTAGTTCTTGTTGGCATGCATGCATTCTGGTTGCTGTTTCTATTAAGTGATCGTGTGTTTAGTTTTTGTTAAGGCCCACAAACACTAGTACAGGATGGCCCTTTTTCACAAGATTATGACCCCCATAGCTGATAAATCATCGGAAAATGTCATATCGTATGTCATTTTTCCGATCCGATGCACGGTCCCGTGTGCATCGCAACGGATCCGGGAATCATCATGGCTGCTGCAAGGATACATCATATCCAGGGGCAGTGAATGGGATTGCATATGATACATTGTATGCAAAAGGACCCCATAAGATGTATCATATGCAATCCTAGCTGTCGGGGAGCCCGGCAGATCCTCACCAAGGCTGCATGCTATACCTCGGCTAAGTATATGGGGAACCTAAAGACCACTGGCTCCCAGACTGCTGCCTGTTCCAATATCCTTTGCGATGAAAGATAAACATGATGGTCTTTTTATTGTATAGCCAGGGGTTTTATGGATATTATGGGGGGTATTCAGTAAGGGATTCCAACTGTCGGAACAGCCCGACAGTCGGATTCGTGGGCAGTTTTCGATCGATTTGTCATTAATTACCTCTAAAAGGGTGGGATGCACTAAAGTGAAAATCCAGTAACCCCAGGGTTGCCGACTTTTGTAGTCTCCTCTCCGGGAGAAGCGGGGGTCCCCTAGATTCCGGGAGGGTTGCCCACCTTTCCGGGGGGGGGGGGGGGACGGGGACCCGATTTTCGGGCCCCTCCCGGGCATTCGGGGAGGGTAGGCAACCCTGAGTACCCCCCCCCCCCCTTTCTGTTTTACCGTATTTCCGATTGCACTAAAGCCCATCTACCAGAGCTCCGTTGCGGAGGGTATACCTACCAAAATCTGGCGATACCCTGTAGCAGTGGTTCTCAACCTCGGTCCCCAAGTACCCCCAACAGTGCGCACTTTCCAGGTCACCCGGCAGGTACACATTATTCGCTGACACATTTTAAAAGATCACAGGTGGAGCTAATTATCTCATTTGTGATTCTGTGAGGAGACCTGGAAATCGTGAACTGTTGGGGGTACTTGAGGACAGAGGTTGAGAACCACTGGGGGGGGCAGATTTTAGTGTATCTAATCTCCCCCACAGTCTATTTTAATCTGTTGCATTCAACCAAATCATACTAAGCTGTATCAGAGTTTTTTTTTGTTATACTTATTTTCGAAATGTTTATTTATGAGAGTTCATCAGGTCACAGGAAGATAATAATTTGCCGTAAACAAAGAGACGTGTATAAGCATGTTCACAGTTAAAAGGCAAATACATTTTTCTAAAAAGTAACATCATAAAAAGCATTTATGAGCCTTTTATTGATATAGAAGGGAGGACAGAACAATCCTGGTGATCTTGGAGGAGAGGTCCTATGGGAAACGACAACATATTACGGTGCCGCTTCTGCTGTATTTGAAAGCAGAGCGCTGGGCCACAGTGATGCGATAAACAGCAGATTGTCATCAAGGCCCTGCCCTTTTCTCGTAAAGTGGATAGGATGCTAAAGACCAAAGAACTGGAAGGCAGTCACCTGAAATGTCCTACTATAGAGGACTATCTCACCATCCCACCTATGGGCTGCAGTGTTATGCAGGGAGAGAGGTAGATGGGGGTGCACTCTCCCTCTGACAGGGAGGGGAATCCCATTATACTATGGCCCTATGAAAGCAATCCTAAATGTTAACTGCATATGTTTGGAGGTGCACTGCTTACCCTCCCGGCACAGCTGCGAGGCTCATGAAAATCATGTCAACCTGTGGGGCCCCGGAAAGGTGGGCAAGTACCCTCCTGACACAAATACCACGATTTGTTGCACTTCTCAGAGGAGATGGGGCAAAAATTATGCAAATCATGTTGTCTTAGCATCGCCCCTCTTTATAGACCCGCAGGTAGTGGCATTTCACTCAAATGGGGGTGGGGGCTATACGGCGTCAGAGTCCGTCCCCACCTGCCACACTGGACCAACTCCTCTCCAGGCTTCTCCCTGAGATGTCTACAAAGAAGTAGGTAATTACAGTATGCTGCAAGGGTGTGATTAATGCACTCAATGCTGACATCAAAACAGCTGCATATGCTCCTGTTGGAAGGCAGATCATATCCTGGTGCTGGGACAACCAGGGCTTAAAGTGGTCCTGGAGAGGTGGTGGAACTCATTTCCCTCTGTCACCTAATTTTCCCCTTCCTCTACCCCCATTAAGCAGAGCCTGGGCCAGAGGTAGGGTTTTTGTCACCCCCTGCAAGCTATAATGCTTTTCTGTTACTGTTCTGGGCCAATGTGGATTTTGAACTAGTTCCAACTCACCGTTAGAGGTGGTGGAACTCAGTTACACCCCCCCCCCCCCCCTTCCCCCACTTTAAGCCCTGAGGACAACTTTCATATTTATAACGATGACAAAGGTCACATCTGTTTGGGACAAGGGAGCTTATTTTGGTTAACTCGTTCCCCTGCCCATTCGCACGGGGAACAATGTTTTACTTCTGTGCGTGCATATTACTGCGCATGTGCATATGCTTGGTGCGGGTGGGCACGAAGAACTGCTAGTTCGTACCTAGCATTCCAGGGGGTGGGGCATGGGGTGTTATGGCAATGGGCTACGCTCATTGGAACATCCAGGGTTTCATGGGTGTTCCCATTAAAATGCTGGGCATTCCCATGGAAATTAGGTAGTGACGTGGGTGCCAGGGCCGGGCAGCTGACATCACCAGATGTTAGCTGCCCGCCCTCTTCCCGTACAGGGAGCACTCAAAGCTAAGACACCAGAGAGTGTCTTAGTTTTGCGTACACCTTCCAAATCATTCGATGTTTAGCGACCATCGAATGATTTGGCCCCTTCGAATGGATGTATATGCAAAACATACAATGCTGAGTAAATGCCGCCGCCAGGCGAGCGAACGCCTGCACCCGCCACCGTGCGGACAATTGTATATCCACAGTCTGGAACCCTTTCCGCCTTTATCTAAAGCATGGCTTTATTGGTCTGCTTCTGTGTTTTTCATCGCCTTTACATCAACTTGCAACAGCGGTTTATTTGGGGTTTTTTTTGTTTATTTTGTTTATGATTCTGACTAAATTTAATGTACAAAATGGATTCACTTTAATATTTTGGTACTTGTGAGTTATCTGGGCGCCCGATTTCTAAATCGGGTCGGATCGGGCACATCGCATCGCATCGCATGCGACCATCGGATGCGATGCGATGCGATGACCCGATTTTTCCATAGGAATCAATGTTAAAATGGACGGAGTCCATTTTAACATGGAATTCAATGGGAAAAAGGGGTCCTTTTCATACCCCTACTATCCAAGTGGGCATGGAGTTGGATATAAACCTGTGGCGAGCGTAGCGAGCCACCGAGCCCGAAGCGTGGCGAGCGTAGCGAGCCCCGCGAGGGGACACAGAATACCGTCCCCTCGCGGGGCTCGCTTCGCTCGCCACGCTTCGGGCTCGGTGGCTCGCTACGCTCGCCACAGGTTTATATCCAACTCCATGCCCACTTGGATAGTAGGGGTATGAAAAGGACCCCTTTTTCCCATTGAATTCCATGTTAAAATGGACTCCGTCCATTTTAACATTGATTCCTATGGAAAAATCGGGTCATCGCATCCGATGGTCGCATGCGATGCGATGCGATATCGCATCGCATCTGATTGTATGCCTTAACTTAAGGCATACAATCAAAAAATCGGGCGCCCAGATAACTCATAAGTACCAATATTTTTGTACATAATTAACAGCAGTGAATGGAGAACAGATTTGCTTATTTTTGTCAGGAACCAAACATTCATTGTTAATAAAAATAACTCTTTTGAGCAACAACTTCTGTTATAACAAATAATAATAACAACCAGCCCATATAAACATCGTATCAGCAAACACAAACAGGCAATACCTCTTCTCCAAGGCTGGGGGCAGTAGGTTATGGGGGCATGACAGAGTGCTGCCACAGATAATAAGTCCCCTGCAGAATGTGTGTGTGTAGGGGGGGGGCTGAATATTGTACTATGGCCCTTATTCAGATCTGATCGCAGTACCATTTTGTTTTCGAAATGGGCAGAACATATGCACTGCAGGTGGGGCAGATGTAACATGTGCAGAGAAAATTACATTTAGGTGGGGTGTGTTGAAACTGAAATCTAAATTCCAGTGTAAAAATAATGCAGCCAGTATTTACCCTGCACAGAAACAAAATAATTCACCCAAATCTAACGCTCTCTGCACATGTTACAACTGCCCCACCTGCAGTGCACATGGTTTTGCCCATTTTGAGAACAAATTTATACTGCGATCAGATCTGAATAAGGGCCTTTGACCGTGTAGTACAGACCTTACTACCCTACCTTTGAAAAGCCCCCTCCGGGACAAGGTGGTAGAGGTTTCGGAGTCAAACTGCTGCAGCTGGCACATTTATCATGCTAACTGGAACTAAAGACTGAATAAGACTAAAGTTAATAAATTAATAATATATTAAGACGTCTGGAGCCCAGGGTGATTCTTCCTCTGTGATCGCTGGGCCCTTCCTTATAGTGATTGAGAGAATGTCTGATTGAAGACACTTTCCTTTAATACACAAATGCAAACTGTGTGAACTCTTGGCAATATCGGACTAGAATTATCAGGGGTTACATTTATGCCTATTCCTTGCAGTTTCCATGGTAACATTGTGATTATTTTAATCGGTTGACTTGTTTACATTAACTAGATTCCATTAGTAAAGTATTAGTCCTTTTTTGTCAATTATTTTCTGGTTGAGGAATGACTGTCAGGGCTGGGGCAAGTTGATGGTAATCTGTGTTCAATTATTGGTATTTAATTTTGGCGCAGCTGGAAATGCTATACGAAGCTAAAGTACCGAAATATTGAGCTGCTCATTTGGTAATTATTGATAGAAAACCTTCAATAAGGGTGGTCAGTATACACAGCCAAATTAACACAATACTCCTCTCAGATAGTAATTGAAGATATTGTGCATATGAAAACACACACACCTACAGTATGTATGTATATAGATGTATACTAGTAAGCACGCTCAAAGCTAATGCTTCAAAAGCTAGTAGATGTAGTTTCAGTTGCTGCCAACAGATGGCAGTGTAAGCACTCTCAAAGCATATGCTTCCAAAGCTATTAGATGTAGTTTCACTTGCTGCCAACAGATGGCAGTGTTTCGGAGAAATAACCACAGTCCAGCTCTCTTTGTATATATGTGCTGCATCGGGTGCTAGCTGAACCTCACACATACTGTAGATCCCCATTCACAGCAGCATCTAAATAAAGGTTAATAACAGCAGTGTAGTCACCATGTTGTGCTTTTGTGGAGGAAGGTTTAGGTGTATGATACGGTAATCTATGACAAAAAGGAGCTGAGCTGTGCTGATTTTAGTAAGAGTGACAAATACAGTAAGTGAAGAATGGTAGCACCCTACACTGCACACAGTGGCCAAGAGTGGTACTGCAGTAGCTGGGCTCTCATAGGTTTCAGATTTCAGGAAATCATTACAAGTTATCCTTTTGATATGTCCCCGTGCCCCGCCCCTACTCTGCCTAATGCCTCTCCTTCACCTGCTATTAAAAGTCATCAGTAATATGGCCAAGTCTTTCCTATGAGTGCATTTGCCCCCTGCCTACCCAAGAGGTGCGGTATACGGTCGTTATTTCGACACACCTAAGGTTGACATGCATTGGGTTGACCACTGAAGGTCAACATAGGCTTAGGTCGACACCTGTAAAGGTCAACATGGGCTTAGGTCGACAGGGATATTAGGTCGACATGGGCCCATGTTGACCTAATATCCCTGTCGACCTAAGCCCATGCTGACCTTTTCAGGTGTTGACCTAAGCCCAAGTTGACCTTCAGCGGTCGGCCCAATGTATGTCGACCTTAGTTGTGTCGACCCAATGACCCATACCCAGAGGTGCGTGGGATCTATTAGGCTGATCTAATCTCCTGGTAGTCAGAACATTCCGGTGCAGTAGACAAGTATGACTATAAAGAAGCCTGTATGTGTTCTGGGTGCGTCCTGTTTATCCCAGTGTCAGTCTCGGTGATCAGCCTGATAAACCAGATATGGGTTATTACTAATGACACAGAAATGATTACAACCTTATGCTGAAAATTGATCTGCAAACTAAATATTTTGATAAAGCGTCTTGAGGAACACGTCCCACGATAAACCCGCTGATATATCGTGTTTCTATTTATCGGTCTGTTTCCAATCACTATAATGTGTTATCTTATATTTTTGGCACTGACGTGGCCTATGTTACTTACAGTACAGTATAAGCTTCCCCCTGGCTCTGCTCTTCTGGATTGTGCACAGTGGAAATCCTTATATTTATTGGCAGCTGCTAAAACGAATTTGCAGGAGGCATCCACTTGTTCACCGCAGAACCTCCTCCTAAATAGCAAAGACATTGCTGCCATAACCATCCATTATCCTGCAGTGTGATGTAGGTATACATGTAAGGGGTAATTCAGTCCTGCTCGCTAGGCTGCATATATTTGGAGCCAGCAATCAGGTTGACACCTCCCCGCCGAATAGGATGAGAGATTCAGAAAGTGAGAGATTTGGTAAGAAATCTCCATTTTTTTTTAAAGCAGCAATCATTTACACTGCAAAATCAAACTGGTTTTGCAGTATAAATGATTGCCGCTTTAATAAAACTTTAGATTTCTTACCAAATCTCTCACTTTCTGAATCCCTCATCCTATTACATTTTCCCAATATGTTTGTTTCACGGTGACCAGAGCACTATCAGGCTGATTCTGTGTTGTGAGAACAGCAAAAACAGCAAGGAAATCTGCACTAGCATTGGCTATCGATGTCAAATAGGTATACCATCAATGGCAGAGATTCGAGTGGTTTGCCTCCATCATTGGTTGACATGGGCACTACACACACACACACACTTCTGCACTATGCATAACAGCAGGAGGCATTGCAGAGCTGCTGACTGACAGCCGAGCCTATTAAGTCCGCTACAGAGTGAGGCAGGACATTGTCATCCCAGCACACTGTAAATGAGTGACAGATAACAAGTACAGTGTGCCAGGATGCCAATGTTATGCCTCCCTCTATAGCTGGCTTCACAGGCTCAGCTGTCAGTCAGCAGCCATGTGCCAGCCCCAGCTCTCAAGGTGCCCATACACGCACCGATCCCGGCGTGCGTTCTGTGCTTAACTAGCACACATCGCATCGTATGCCTTGTGCATGCGCTGTGCATGCGATGCGATAAAAAGCTAGTACAAAAAGTATGTGCAGCACATACATTTTGTACTGTGCGATGATATATCACTAGTTCACCACGGATTGCAGAAGCTATCTACAACAGTTTCCCATCTGTGCAGGATGGTCCCGGGATTGCACTGCAATAATGCAATCAACTATGCCTGATTGACAGACAGAGGTGCTCACGCTAAGAGATGGGAGCTGCTGGCGTTTCAGGACCCTTATGCAGCAACCAGGGATATTTTCATATATATATATATATTTCAGGTGTTAATACTGTAGCTTCTGCTCAAAAGCGGCCAAATGCAGATCTGAGGCATCTTTATAGTTGGCTTTCCATGAGGTTGGGGGAGATGTAAGAAGAGATAGTAAGTGCCAAATGCATAAGCAGCGTTATTTGACACTCCCAGCGAGCCTCAGTATGAAAGCAGGGAACATGGAGAAAAATCACCTTTGTCTACATTATCTGCAGACATCTAATGATTTCGCTGTCAATAGTAGGGTGATGGAGAACCATTCAGATGTTATTAAAAAAAACAATAAGCGCTGTTTTGTGGATTATCAGTTTTTCACATATAGGGCCAGATGCACTAAGCTTCAAAAGTGATAAAATGGAGAGGGACAAACAACCAACCAATCATCTCCTGCCTGACATTTTTCAAACACAGTCTGTGACATGTCAGGTAGAAGCTGATTGGCTGGCTGTTTATCACACTCCATTTTATCATTCTTGAAGCTTAGTGCATCTGGTCCATAGGCAGAATTACCTGCTGCAGATTCTGTGAGAGTCCGACTGCACATACAAGATCTCCTGATGTTGGTGAGATCTCACACATGTGCAGTGGGTGTAAATAGGGGCTTATTTACTAAGATGGGAGTTCTATTGAAGATGGGATGTCGCCCATAGCAACCAATCTACTTATTTATTTAGCATCCTCTAATAGATAGAATCTGATTGGTTGCCCATAGCAACATCTCAACATCTCTTTGCTTTTCGATAAGAGACAAAGCTGTAAACCCTATACGCTATTACGATTTCGACCCAGTCTAATGCCGGGCAGTGTCTGAGCCAGTGCTCAGACACTGCCCGGCTTCTCCCGTCCTGGGCAGTGCGGCTCTGCGCAGCGTGACGACGTCAGAGGTCACGCTGCGGAGGCCACATAACAGCAACCTCATCCTGTGTGCACCGCGGCAGTGCTGACCTCCCGCCGCCTTCATGATACCGCCCACCCACCCAGGCTGCCTGCCATCGCCTCTTCCCGGACCCCCATACCAGCGCCGGACGCCCGCCCAACAGCAGCCTCATCCTCCGTGCACCACGGCCGCGCTGACCTCCCGCCGCCACCATGATACTGCCCACCCACCCAGGCTGCCTGCTTGCCTGCCATCGCCTCTTCCCGGACCCCCATACCAGCGCCAGACGCCCGCCCACCCAGGCTGCATTTTCCTGCCTACATCCCCTGCTCCATCGCCCACCCGCCTGGGTTTTTGTATAAAGGAAGCCAATCCTGGGATCCCGGGATTGGGCATTTTTCAATCCCGAATTCCGGGATTGAAAAAATGCCCCGGGATTGGCATCCCTAGATATATCTATCCTATCATTTTTGGTCCAGCAATTCCCATATTTACTTCCTCATCCTCCTCCTGCTCACATCACTAGGAAGTAGATGAGATGTGAGGGACCAACCCAATCTTCCAGGGATGAGAGGGACTATCAGATGGGGGTGGGGCCCCTGACTTGGTCGGTCATCTGCAAATGTTGGTATCTTTTCAGAGAGAAAGGATCATAGATGGACAGAGATTTTTTTTGCACATATGTACATAGGGTCTGATTAAGACCTAAACACTGCTGTGCAAATTAGCAGTGGCCAGCAAACAGTTAGACGCCGGCCCGCTATAGTGAAATCCCACCTTGCAAATGAATGTGCTCACTGTGTGTTCGGCTAGCATAGACTTCGCGGGCAAGTAAATATGTCAAAATCCATTCGTAAGATGCTCGCCATCAAATGATTTTGACACTGGTTACCACCAGGCTCAGATTAGGCATGGATTTATGCTGTGGCTGCGATGAATTGAGCCTGATCCAGGCTGGAGAATTATCCTAAGCACACCGAGCATTTTTTCTGTCACGCTTCGCATTTTTCTTGGCACTCCTACTAAATTCCCGGTTACCATCTCCAGAGGTCTACTTCCTGTCCATCATATTGCGAACGGCTAGTGAAGGGGAAACTAGCAGGATTTCTTTGCTAGCAGGCATCGCGCGGGCGCATTGTGGCCCAGACGTATGCTCAGTGTATCAATAATCGGCCATTGCACGAATTCGCTCAGCAGCGATCTGTGGAGTGGGCATCATCCATGCCCTAATTTGCCCAGTCAGCTGACCAGCTAATCCCCACAGTAATCCAACTCCCAGTTCCACGCAAAGGGGTGTTAATGTTTGGTATAACAGGAACCTTACAAATTTGACCAGTAGGTGTTAACGGTCACAACAGACCCATCAGATAATAAATAGGCTCGGTGTATGCATTGAGAATGTAAAGTCTGTGAGCCATATGCTAATGATATGTTTTCCATTCAAACCCACAACTTCCTTGTGGCAACAACCACAACAACAATGGAAGCGATGGTGACGCCACCAGAAATTCTCATATTGGTCTTATCATCTGCAAATCTGGGTTATATTGGGTTTCCTTCCATCCGTCCATCTGGTTTGTGTTAACAGCTGTGAAACGAGTCTCCAGAGAATGGCAGAGTACGGAACCTTGTATTTTCCTTCAGTAAATATGTGGTAGAATGTGACAAACATTTTAATTCAATTAAACTATTTGGTTGCAGCCTGTGATACGCCCTATATATCTCTATCGAGAAGGCTGTTAAACGACTCCACTGAAAAACGAGTGGTCACAGGTTAATATGAAGTACTTGTATTGCGGTCTCCATCAAATGACATTACACCATAGAAAGTGCACAACTTGTTTACCAGTGTGCCTACGAGTATTGTATTGTGTAAGCATGACTAGGCACGGTAAGCTGCTGGTATTCGCTGCCGCATATGTTTCCATAAGTGGCAGATGGAAACAACGGATGCATGAGTACAATAATATTTAGGTCACAGGGATTTTAAACCATTTTCGAGGAATTGGCCCCTAAATGGCTTGCGATCTACAGACTTTGCTAATCTGCTAAGCGAAAACAATTAGTAGAATAACCTACCTGTATGTATGCGACCTCATTTTGGCAAATTCTGGTCTGACAACCTATGTTTTGGGTCATTATAGGGGCCTCATTCATGATTGAAAGGAATTGCACAACTGCAAGGAAGTTGCTGTACATGTCTATGTCATTACCATTATAATGCAGTAGGAGGCGTCTGAAGGAGAAAGACGCCTCCTGTGTGCATTAGCGAGATCTGAGTGCTGTGTCTGAGAACGCAGCTTCCAATAACATTTCGCAATTGTTTTAGGGTGGTATTTAATATGCACTGGTATTTCTTAACATCGGCACTCACCTTTTCAATGCTGGCATTAACAGCATACCGTAATTGTAGGGTGTCAGATCCGACAGTTTTTGTAAAGTCGGATCTGTTTTGTCATAAATGGCCGCAAGTTGTCGAATTCCATCCGTTTTTTTAAATCACTGATCCACGGACTCTCTAACACTCAACAGCCGGAACATTGAATTCCAACTGTCGAGTTACTGTTGGATGAAACTAAAACGGCCCAAAATCCCCCCCCCCCCTGGCACCAACCAGCCTGCATACCTGAAGTTTACACAAGCTGGCCCTCGGTTCCAGACATCTGGGTTCAGGATGTTTTCGTCCTTTAAAATGGGTCAATCGTGCTACAGCTGACAGGGGGCTGCGAGCAACATCGCAATACCCGTTCTGCACATAAGTAGACCCCCAAACATTGTATTTATACACAAAGCATTGGGTTTGCATACAATTATGAATTAAGTTAGTTCCTAGGACCCGGATCATGGGCCTTATGCTGATTGACTCGGACGGTTGCGTGTGCGGACGGCCGGCCGATGTTTTGCACGGCGTGAATTTTGTTCGGAAAGCGATCGTACAGGACCATCCGGGCAGGGGGTGGAGAGGGGCGTGAAGGTCTGTTTAGGCTCATTACCATTTGCGTATGAAAACACTGGGCGTGCGTATGGAAATGCGGTCGTGACGCACGTGCGGAGGGCAGACAGCTGAAATAGCTGGATGTCAGCTGCCTGCCCATATCCCCGCTTTTGCACGGACAACTGCCTGACCGCTCAATCCATCATTCGATGGTTGGTGACCATCGGAGGATGGGGGAGGTTCCCACAGGCCAGCGAGTGGGTGTTCACATGAAACATCCACTCACGGTCCATTGGCTCGGCGCCCGACCATATTCAGACGGCGTGAGTGATCTGTACGCTAGGCGGGGTTAAGAACACTCGCTGCCTGTCCCAAATACACATCCGACCGAGTCAATCAGAATAAGGGCCCATGTCATAAGGCACAATTGCTCCAGCAATAAATATATAGTACCTTTACCTAAACACGTGGAAACGATTCAAACAAGACTCTTCTGTTATCAATATAATAATAATAAGAAAAGTGCAAATAACTGCATTAGCTTTCTTCTATAAAACTAGTCTTTTGAAATCCCCTGAGAGACTAAGTTCGTGCAACTGATTTATTTCCTAGATTCCTGACTGGGAAGGGATGTATTATAATAGTATAAAGAAAGTCCATTTTGTGCTGTTTAAAGCTGTTTTAGCCCAGTGATAAATGCTCGGAGACAGCGGTTGTTACCATAGTAACACACACTAAGAAATAATCAGCAAATGCAACTTAGCAGGAAAGACAGAAGAATACAGAAGTTTTGCAGAATACAGTATATGCAACAATAAAGACTCTCATACATTACATTATATATGTTTTTTATATTTATAAGAAATAAGATGAAGGCCGAACATCGCCATTACGACATTTTACCTCAGAAAATCTGCAATGAGTCAACTTTAGGACAATGTCAATGTTTCAACACGCCGTCCATTTGCCTGCTGAATAGATGCAGTTTGCAGGCTGACATTGTGCTTGTTCTTTGTAAGTAAAGGTTTTCCTGTTGCTTCATACATTGATCAGGTGTGTCGGCAGAGCCGGCCCTAAGCATACTAGGCAATTGCCTAGGGCGTTGGCCTATGCCTAGGGGCGGCAGCCTCTCAGCAAAATGTCAGCGCCGCTGGCTCTGAGCTGACCGCCCGTCACCGCGCCTGCCCGCTTACGCACTCACCCATCCATTGTAGTGCACTCTGCCGCAGAATGTGCTCGTTGCTCAGTGCTGCGGCACTGTACACTAGAAATAAGCGAGGCTGCCCGTAAGAAAAATGGCCGCTTGTGAAAAGGAGGGCTGCTGCGCATGCCCAGCAGCCGCCCCTCCTTTGCGGAGTCAGTTTGACTCCAAGCACTACAGTCACGCGACTCACCACCATACACTCCTCCTCCCAGTACCACATCAACAGAAATCTTCACGGGTGGACATTGGCGCAGTACAGATCAATTTTTATAGTGAGTAAACTCATTATCCAAGTTTAACTATTTAAAACATTATGGGCCTGGTTTATGCTAAACATCCATTCGCATGTGTGCTGGGAAATCGGCGTGGGGGGGGGGGGTGCTGGGGGCAACAAAAGTCTTGTCTAGGGCATCAAATTGGATAAGGCCGGCTCTGTGTGTCGGGGTCTGAATTGACACCAGAGCTAAATGCATTAGATATGAGTGACTTGATTGGACTGTAGTTCTTTTCTTTTTTTTTTCTTTTTTTTATTAATATTCAGACTTATTTGCTTATTCTGACACCGAAGGAGTCTATATAACAAGTTTTTAGCAAATGTATGTGTTTTTTTTCCCCCCAGGTGACCTAGTGTCTCGTGCAATGCATCACCTACACCCCCTCAACATAAAGCAACATAGCAACGGAACGCCATTGCATCACAAGCAAGGACCATTATACTGGGAGCCAGAGGCCCTGTACACCCTCTGTTACTTCATGCACTGCCCACAGATGGAGTGGGAAAACCCAAACGTGGAACCATCCAAAGTGACACTTCAGACAGAAAGGTAAGATTGCCTGAGGGACTGCTACAGATAAAAACATCAGCAGGCACGTTTATGGAACCTAGTGCTATCACCAATAGCTTCCAATTAGAATTCATGTTTTACGAAAACGTCCATCTCAGATGACCTAGGGGTTATTCAGACCTGACCAGACCAGCTTCTCTGCTAATTTGTAGAGCCCTGCGATCAGATATACGCAGAGTAGACCAGTCCGAGTGAAAGCCTGTTTTGTAGCAATGGCTTCTGCTTGTACCCAGGCCAGAACCTGCCAGCTGCCTCCTAAAAATTATGAACATAAGTTTGAGGTAAACCTTTACCATGTGTCATGCAACAGGCTCGATCCTCTATCCAGCTATTTTGCATCTGTTTTATTTAAAAATGTATTTTAAAATATGACGTTTAAGCCTGAGATTGAAAAATAATTTTTAAAGTCCGCTTTCACCCTATAAAACTTTATTCCATTATAAATAACACAAATACTGCTGGGATGGTCTTTGTTACCTGGCCAATAACAGCTTGCTATGGTCATTAGATGTTGGAGTATGCTAACATTATCATCAAACACTCAAGTCTCACCAGAGTTATGTTATTGTATTATTTACATCACTTGTGGGTATTTTCAGTCTGAGCATTTTGTTGGAGACCAGGTGGCTGTCCTCTGTGTTCTCGCACTTTAGTGGTTAAATATAAGAACATTATTCCAAGGTTCTGTAGCCGCTCAGTAGAAGATGATTATGTTATATACACACATATTGTTTTCATTTTCCATGTAATGAAAAAACGTGTTTTCTATGTTCAGACCTTACTGAACATAAAATAAATATATACAGAAAGCAGGGTTACAGGTCTTAGAAATCCTGTCTCTAGGAGGCCTATTCACAAAAAAACAATGATTTATCTGTTTATTGCTGTGCCAGTCTCTGACAATGGGGGTCATTCTGGTTGACCCGCAAAGCTGCAAATTTGCGGGTCATCTAAATGCAGCCAGCCGATTTCCCCGACCATTCGATTGTGGCCGACCATTGAATGATTTCCACAGCGCTCGCAGACCTAAGACACCTCTCCGGTGTCTTAGATCTGCGCCGTCCCTGTACCCCTCTCCGCAACCCCACGCCCCCTGGTCCGCACTGCTAGGTGTGAACAAGGCAGCGAATAAGCAATTCGGCATGCCCGCTCACACAAAGCGGCTGCACATGCGAATAAAAGTTTATGCGTATGCGCAGTTGCTGAACATCGCTTCCCTGTGCGAATGCAATTAGAATGAGAACCAATATGCGTAGGCATGAGCAATCTCAGGCTTTCAAGTCAGCTTAGTAAAGCTTAGAGACTTACAATAAAAAAAAATGTTTACAATTATTTACCAGTGATAAAATAATTTCTAAAAAAACAAACAGAAAAAAGACTTATTTTCAATCATTTTCTTTTGTTAGAACAAATATCGCGGCTACTGTATGTACACTAACTCACTATTGTCTGATAGGGTCTGAGTCAGAGGGCCGTCCAGTTTTGAATTTAATTTCAAATTCTGCCTCTGCCGCTGACTACCGCCGGCCCTCCTGCACAGCACTGCACTACACTGCCGCCAGCACTCTTCCAGCATATCAGGTGCTGGATAAAAGCAGTTGGGCATTATAAGCTGCGATCGGATTCAGTGGGACAATTATGGGTACCATAGTCTCTCTGCACATATTAAATCTGCCCTACAAAATGGCTGAGGTGGACCAAAATCCAGGTTCGTAGCTTCATGCTTTGCGCAGGTATATACTGTATAATTTAAGGAGCTTATAAAATAAGGAGTTTATTTATTTAGCACCTTCTAGAAGATAATAGATACTATCTGATTGGTTGCCCATAGCAACAGTCCATGTGAAATAGAACTCCAACCCTAGTAAATTTACCCCTGAGTCTCTGCATCTATAAAATGCATCTGTTTTTGGAGCATGCCCAGTAGACACAGGGACAGCACTAGACTCCTGCTGGAGAGGTGGAGGCCCAGGCGAAATCTGCACACGGACCACCTCCTCTCTAGAAGTTCCTCTGTGTGGACCTGATTCATAGGTGTACCCATAGGTAGCGATTTATGTTTTTGCTGGTGGGTGCTCAAGCGAAAATATAGGGGAGTGGCTTCAAGTGCCTTTTTACACATAACTTGTGGACCTGCAGCTGTTTCTCTATGATAACCGTACGTACCCCCATGCACAGGAATGCTTCTGTCAGCTCTGTTAATGGCGATGGGCAACAAATTTTTTGCGGCAGCCACCGGGTCACTAAAGAGCGGACGGAATACACTCTTCCCGGCATACTGTTTGCCAGGCGGCAGGGCTGGCAATCAGGGCAGCCGGGGGGGGGGGGGGGGGGGGGGAGCGGCAGAGCCGAATTTCCCATTAGGCACGTGAGGCACCGGCCTAGGGGCGGCACATGTTTGGGAGCGGCACTTGGATGCCTGTGATAGTACTGTCAGCCCAAAATGTACCAATAACTGCAAAATATCCATTGTACTGTACTATATTCCATCTTAAATAGAGTGGAAATGGATAGGACATGCAGATACTGCCCGTATAAACTGTCCTACTTAGTAAACATTATTGTTGTGCCTAGGGGCGCCCTCATCCCTAAATCCGCCCCTGGGGAGCGGGTACTAATTACCCGGGCCCAGGCTTGCTGGAGGGTTCCCGCAGGGGCCCTGGTCCGACCCCTCCCTTTCCCCTCCGTCCCTCCCAGGTAGCAACATCAGCACACACTTCTACAGCATGTGCTGTGCTGACAGCAGGCTCAGCATGCGTGTCTCTCTGACAGTGTGAGAGGTCCTGCTGAGCCTGTTCTCAGCACAGCACATTTGTAGGTGTGTGCTGCTGCTGCTGAGATTACAGTCTTTAGAGTTTTCTTTCACCCTCCTATAAACATTTTGGGGGCGTGGCCTAAGTGTGGGAGGTGCCCCCACACATAGGCCACACCCCCAACATTTTACCGGGGCCCACCATTCTTCTCGGCTGCCCTGCTGGCGATGCGGGTGCTGCAGCTGCAAATTAGCAAGTTAATATGGTGGCCCAGCAGCGCGACTCGGGCCCTTGAGCACCCACAGAATAGGCACCTATGGGTGTACCCTAGTGCTGCCGCATTTGCGATCTTTGACCAAGATGCTACTGTTACAGCAGCCGGGATTTGTACAAAGACCTGGGTGGAAGGCTTTCAGAGATTGTCCTCACTGCTGCCAAGGAAATCCCACGTTTGTGGGATTTCCTTGGCCCCCGAATCATTTCTGTCCTCGAATTTATGTTCCAAGATCTGGCAGCTTCTGTATACTACTTTATTTACTTTATTTCAGCTAATGGGGCCTCTTACTTACACCGGGAACAAGTCGCTTCTGTTTACTTTTAGCTGAAGGTTTGAAAATCACTATAAAGGGTTTTACATCATAAATCTATGACCTAGATCCTCTACACTGCAAGGACTGTTTAGTGTATGTATCGGTGTATTTCCCATGGATATGGTAATCAGCCTATAATGTAAATAACTGGCATCCTGAAGTGTCTCACAAACATAAGCAGAGTGTATGACTGGCCTGGTGCTATGGCAGCTTATTCTAGAGATCCTTTGATAGCAAAATGCTAACTGTTTCCAGGTGGATTTCAGATCCTGTGTCCTGGGTCTGTGCTCTCAAATCATGTCCAGCTACAGTCAGGGGTCAGTGTTACTTGCAGGGATATAAATGCATATATGCGGCCATATGCAGAGTTGTGCACATCTTGGCAGCACCCTATCTGTAAGCTCATCATGAGTTATACTTGCTGCCTTCTGCTTGGCCTCCCAGAGGGGGCAACCTTGTTTTGTGGGTTGAACATGGCTCTGACCCAGGTCAAGGTGCAGTGTGAACAGGTAACCCGGGTTGAGCGTCCTGGGTTCCGTTCACAGTATGTAGGAGGCAGCGCTGTCAGCTCCAAGCGCTGCCTCCTCCCCGCCCCCGATGATGCGCCACCGCTCAGCCCTGTCCCCATGGGATGTCAGCGACCTGGCAATAAGCTGTGTCGGACGCGGAGCTTAAAGACCGCAAATGCCGGGTCGCTCCTGGAACGGACCCGTGTACGACCCGGCCTTTGCAGTCTGAAAGGGGTATTAGTTAAAAACTCTTCTGGGGTTTTAGAGTTATGGAGATATTTAGGTTAGCATTATTAAGAGCGTGCCATATAAAGGAGTAATGGGTCTATTCATGGAGCAGTGAAAGGAGTGGAGAAGTGAGCCAGTGGAGAAGTTGCCTACTCAACCAATCAGCTTTGAAGTAACATTTATCAAGTGCATTTGATCAAATTATGGCCCTGATTTTGGTTGACTCGGTAATATCTCAGCTTACCGACTCACGGAGCGTCCCGCGCTGAATTTACACCCCCCGCCATAGACCCACGCAACCAACAAAGACACATCCCAGCATGTGCTCACTGAAGGTGAAATCAATCGATGTGGAGTGGAGACTGACTTATATTTGCGGGCAGCGGGACGAAGACAGGGTGAGCAGCTGACGTCATGTGATGTCAGCCGCACGCCCCCGGCACACCTCATCCCGCACGCAATTCCATGGGGACATCTATGAAATGCTGGGCGTTCCCATGTCCGTGCTCCGCTCCCGTCCACCCTCATTCCGTCCTCGGCCCCCCTCCCTGCTTCGAAGGACCCGACAACATGATAAATCGCCAAGGCCGTTCAATCGGGGTTTGCATCTGCACAGAAATGCGCACGCGTAAACCCCGACCATTGGGGCAGGGGCCGAATTCGGTTCACTACGAGTAAACCAGAATCAGGCCCTATATGTAGTAGTTGCTAGTTTGCTATAGGCCACTGGCTCACTTCTGCACTCTTTTGACTGCTTCCTGAATAGACCCCTAAATTCATTGCATTTTGTGTAGTAAACATATAGGGGTTCATGAAGCAGCGAAAAGAGTGTAGAAGTAAACCAATGGAGAAGGTGCTCATAACAACCAATCAGCTTTGATGTTACATTTGAAGTGCAGCTGATTGGTTGCCATGTGCACCTTCATCACTGGCTTACTTCTCCACTCTTTTCACTGTTTCATGAATAGACTCTCATGGTGGTAAATGAGGTTGGCGATACTGAGGGGTGATGTAAAATAACAATGAAATTCATACAGTAAGTTGTTTGCTGCAAGCATATCCAGCAATATTGTTAATGTGTAATTTGGGACCATCCTGAAGTGGCCATGATCACACCATGCCAGGCAAGTAGCTGTGGGCCAGATGCACTAAACTTCAAAAGTGATATAACGTAGAGTGATAAACAGCCAGCCAACCAGCACCTTGCCTTCATGTCACAGTCTGTGTTTGAAAAATGTCAGGCAGGAGCTGATTGGCTGGCTGTTTATAACTCTCCATTTTATCACTTTTGAAGCTTAGTGCATCTGGCCCAAAGTCTGATGAGGGCATGCCACTTCTGAGCCCCAATCCACCCTTTTATTGAAAGGTGCGCCAGTGGAAGGTGCATGCGGGTGACTATTCTGCATATAAAAGGACAGTTGGGGCAGTTTAGGATTCTGTGTAATAATATAACTGAAAATCTCACCAAAATATAACAAGATGGTTTTAAACTTATACCTTCCACACAGTACAATTATTGTGGTTTCATAAGGTATCGATGCTCCGGGGCACTTGTCTCATTGTCAGTGTGTTTGTATTTTTCTGACATATCCATTTTCATGCACGTAAGCGGTGACCTAAGAAGCAGGGAATCCTCTCACTTACTTTCACAGCAAGGTCACCTTCATATAGCCACTGATCACATTACAGGTTGGGCTGTCCTCACATCATATCCTGCATTACAGGCCTAGTGCAGAGTTGTACGTACATCTATTCTATCTGAACGGATATTGCCATTTTTTGCACGGCAAGTGCTCTAGATCCGAGATTACACAATTACTATCTATGCATTGTACACACTTCAGCTGTGTCTTAGGCAACATATCTAGGCTGTAACAACGAGCTCCCATTGTGATTTACAGTCAGGTCCATAAATATTAGGACATCGACACAATCCTTATAATGTTGGCTTTATACACCACCACAATGGATTTGAAATGAACCAAGTTGTGCTTGAACTGCAGACTTTCAGCTTTAATTTGAGGGTATTTACATCCAAATCAAGTGAACGGTGTAGGAATTACAACGGTTTATATATGTGTCTCCCACATTTTTAAAGGACCAAACGTAATGGGACAATCAATATAAAAGCTATATCATGTACAGTTGTGGGCTATTCCCTCGTTAGTTCATCATCAATTAAGCAGGTGAAAGGTCTGGAGTTAATTGCAGGTGTGACATTCGCATTTGGAATCTGTTGCTGTCGACTCTCAATATGAGATCCAAAGAGCTGTCACTCTAAGTGAAGCAAGCCATCATTAGGCTGAAAAATCAGAACAAACCCACCAGAGAGATAGGAAAAACATTAGATGTGGCCAAATCAACTGTTTGGAACATTCTTAAAAAGAAAGAACGCACCGGAGAGCTCAGCAACACCAAAAGGCCCGGAAGACCACGGAAAACAATTGTGGTGGATGACAGATGATTTACTTCCCTGGTGAAGACCCTTCACAGCAGTTGGTCAGATCAAGAACACTCCAGGAGGTAGGTGTATATGTGTCATAGTCAAGAATCAAGAGAAGACTACAGAAGAGTGATTATAGAGGGTGCACCACAAGATGTAAACCATTGTTGAGCCTCAAAAACAGGAAGACCAGATTAGAGTTTGCCAAACAACATCTGAAAAAAGCCTTTACAGCTCGGGAACAACACACTATGGACAGATGAGACAAAGATCAATTTGTACCAGAGGGATGGGAAGAGAAGAGTATGGAGAAGGAAAGGAACGGCTAATGATCCTAAACATACCACCTCATCAGTGAAGCATGGTGGCGGCAGTGTCATGGCTTGGGCATGTATGGCTGCCAGTGGAACTATTTCCCTTGTATTTATTGATATTGTGACTGCTGACAAAAGCAGCAGGATGAATTCTGAAGTGTTTTGGGCAATATTATCTGCTCATATTCAGTCAAATGCTTCAGAACTATTTGGACAGCGCTTCACAGTGCAAAAGGACAATGACCCAATCATACTGCAAAAGCATACAAATAGTTTTTTAGGGCAAATACAGTAAGTGGAATGTTATGCAGTGACCAAGTCAATCACCTGACCTGAATCCGGTTGAGCATGTATTTCACTTCATGCATACAAAACTGAAGGGAAATGCCCCGAGAACTAGCAGGAACTGAAGCAATTTGCAGTAGAGGCCTGGCAGAGCATCACCAGGGATGAAACCCAAAGTCTATGCGTTCCAGAGTTCAGGCTGTAATTGCCTGCAAAGGATTTGCAACAAAGTATTATTGAAAGTTTGATTTAGGATTGTTTAGTTTGTAACCTTTACTTTTGGTCCCTTAAAAAGTGGGAGGCACATATAGAAACCGTTTTAATTCCTACACCGTTCACCTGATTTACAGATGGGGCAGGTCCCATCCTTGCTGGCGGGTCGCCAGAACGTACGCGCTGGCGACCCGCCAGCAGCCACGCCAGCGAGGAGACTGAGACGCGCGTGCGTCTCACGCTCACGCGCGTCTCAGTCTCCGTCGCTAGCGCGACGAAAACCCTGTCCGTCTCCTCCTCAGGCTGGCAACGCCAGCGCCATCCCCTGCCAAGATGGGAGAAGACCCATCTGTAGATGTAAATACCCTCAAATTAAAGTGGAACGTCTTGTTTGGTTCATTTCAAATCCATTGTGGTGGTGTATAGGGCCCAAAATATGAGAATTTGGTCGATGTCCCAATATTTATGGACCTGACTGTACATTATGTGAAGGCGCATAGACAGAACTGTGGGTTATGTAGATTTGGATGAATAAGTTAAGAAGTACAGGCTGAACTACTGATGATGATAATCATGAGTATCAAATCTTCCTTGAAAACGTGTCTTATACAGTATATGCCACTTTAAGAATATTAAATAGGGTTAGGGAGGGGCTTCTAGTTACCCATACCCTTCCAAAAATCCCAAGCCTGCTGCTCAAGGGGACATATTCCCAGAGTCTATTATTTTCCATAGTCTTTTTTTTTCCAGAGGAGGCGTGGCTATGCTTCTAGATTTTGTCACTCCCCCTTCAGTACCCAGATTCCATGGCTGTCTCCAGGGCCATACTTCCCAATGGGCTGGGTGGACTTCTGCTTGAGGACCTCACAAGCATAGGGGGCACCAAAGCAGCCAAAGACAGGGCAAATAGAAAATAAAATGCGTTTTTTGGCAAGAAGAGAGAAGGAAGAAATCTGTTTTATGATGCACTTGAGACATCAAGTTAAAATATCACTTTTATTAATTTGTTATAAAATAATGATCCATTACTACAGCGCTGTTGCAATGGATCATTATTTTATAATAAATTAATAAAAGTTATATTTGAACTTGTTGTCCCAAGTACGCCATAAACAGACTTTTTCCTTCTCTCTTCTTTACTTCCAATTTACCAGTCTGAGGTTGCACCCCCTGTAGAATTAAAATAATTCAGGAAGAATTTAATAATAAGGGGTCTACTTGAAAATCATGCAAAGAATTAGTCCTTGTGTGGGTGTCCTCTCTGTGATATCCGAGGTAATCCCGTTAGCGCTGGCCAGTTTTGTCTGGAACCTGTCCTTCTCCATTGGTCGCACTGAATGTTGGGCGTGATATATAACTCTGCACACATCTGCCCCACCTGCAGTGCACATGGTTTTGTCCATCTGCAAACCAACCTGAATCACCCCCTAAGCACCCTCTAAGCCTTGAAAAGTGATAAAAATGAAGCATGCACCACCAGCCAATCAGCTCCTGTCTGTGACATGGCAGTTAGGCGCTGATTGGCTGGTGGTTTTCACTATATTTTATCGCTGTTCAAGTTTAGTACATCTGGCCCTCAGAATGAACTAGAAATTCAGGGAGTTCAACCTGGCTTCTAAAGGAGCAGCCCAGCCACCCATATCCACCCACTTCCCCACTAAAGTGGGCGGGGGAGAACCTGATGACACTGTTCGTTGCACAACAACGTGGCATTCATTAGCAGAATGGTGGCCCTCCTCTTCCCAATCCTTCCACCTGTGCCTGTCCTCAGGTTTCTCTTGGAGAAGATTTGTAAATTCTGTGAAGATTTCACCGATGTTACATACTTTTTCATGAACCAAGTTCAGCACTTTGACATTGTGTCCTTCTTCTCAGTCACTTCCCTTTAGAGTAAGACTATTAAGAATATAAAATCCTAAATCCTTTAATATTAGGAATCAAAATTGAAAGCATTCCGGGGGTTCTCTGTAAAGCCCATGACTTTGGTTTGTTCCACACAGGAAATGAGCATGTAGTTGGCTTCAAGCCTCATAAAATTTAAGTGCTGAGTTCTAGCGGGTAGCCTTCTCCGATACACTGGGAGGCGGATTACAGCTATATAGCGAGTGGCTGCATTAAAATAATAGTTGCTGGCCCGAGAGCATTGTCGTTAACTAACTAGGAATCAATATACTTGTTTATTATTGCACAGAGGGAAAAAAAACCTGCTTTGACAATCTTTTCTGCGGTATAATGTCTTTTCTAGCTGGATTTAAGATCAGTGTTGATATAGTAAAAGTCATACGTCGCTTGTACATTATGGCGGCTCAGATTTGTGCGCTCAATCAAACTTCATGAGTAAGCAGCCTAAAAATACACGAGGAAAGGAGTGACATCACTGAGGCATAAGCAAGTTTAGATGCAATGCCTAGAACCAAGATGCTTAGTATCTTCGGGCCTGATTTTGAGATTTACGTAAATTTGATATTTGTACTGTGCATGTACTAGCTGCTGCCAATTGGGGGCAGTGTTTCACAAAACTGGGGCCTGCAAGCCCTGATTTCTGGGCATGGAAAAGTGTGAATTTACCTGGCACCCTCAGGTCAGGATACTGAAATGTCCGATGTTTGGTGGGTGATTCTGGTTGGCTCAGAAAGCTGTGAGGATCGGAGCTTACCAAGCACCAGAGACACCGCCCGCACGCCTGACACCGCCACTGCCGATTCCCCTCTTGAACATGCGAGGGAATGTGTAATGAAAACACATCACTGCGCATGTCACCGCAGCAAGAGAAATCATTCAATGTACGCCGACCATCGAATGATTTTTCCTGCCTATTTGCATCCGCCGGGGTGAAGTCGGGGCCGCTGGCTGATGTCCAATGACGGCAGGCATCGGCCCGCCCGTGTACCTATGTACCTCTCTTTTACCCTGGTGGCCGATTGGCTTGTACTTTTTCTCCTACCACTTTATCTCTCTCCGAAGCTACATAGACCACAAGTCAATCAAACTGGCATTTGGTAAATGGAACCAATACCCATGAAAAAGCAGCCTACTAATTGATAATGGTTGCCAGGAATTCCTATTTCTCATGGGCTGTTTTAGGTTTTAAAAATTTGGCCTACTCTTGCAGTTTTCTAGTCTACGGAACCAGCTAATGTCGGCAAGTGAAGTTGCCGCCCAGGATTGAAATGGAACAGTCACCAGTGCTATCACAATTCATTCGTAGCTGTGTGCACTTTTGCAGCCTATACGCAAAAACTAGAAACATCGACTGCTCTAGTAGGTCTATGGCGATGCAGACTGGACGCACCAGTAGCAACTTAGACGCCATGTTTCTCTTGTGTACATGATCACAGCTGATAAACGGCCCTAAAACCTAAAAATGGCCATGACACATTTTTGCCACCAGTCCTGGCCCACTCGCCTCAACGGTGACTTCCTATCAATCGCAATAAAATCCTCACCACGAGCAGATCACGACGGTGCATATCCAGTCTGCTAATAATCGCTCAATTTTCCTAACATCGGCATAGTGTACAACTCTGAATCAGACCATTGTCCCTATTTTTGCACAATGACTCAAAGCTGCCAAGCAGAAGGCAGGACTGTGAAGAAGGAGAATGCGTAAGCATTTGTCCTTTGGTCCAGAGAATAGACAAGCATGGTGTGTAGGCGATGGTTAATTACAGCTGTTGAGTACAGCTTATTATAAACATAATATATGATACAGCACATGTTCTTCACACTCTGTACTTTAAGTCTTTTTCATATCACAAAATTGTTTTTTAATGTCAAGAAAAATCATGGTGGGATGTGGTTGCGTACAGCGTAAGCACTTTTTATTTAATTTCTCTTAAATCTGTGGTTTATTTTGGAAAGCACAGAGATTTGTTCGGGTAAAATGTGCACAGATGCGTCTTCGCTGAAGGAAAAAAATAAAAAGATATTGGATAGGCGCCCAAACAGATTTAAATTGTACTCTATACAATGACAGCGGTTTCCATGCAGCATCCAGACTGAATTCCAGTGTGAGCATCTTTCTAACTTCATTTTAACAGTTTGTTTAGATTGAGTCCTGAATTCTTCTCTTTTCAGGTTTAATATTACTTTTTTGGGTCCCATCTTTAAACTATTACAGTATTTAAGGGCAGGATATACAAAGCAGAATGATTCTTCTGTGACCAGACATCTTGTTGGCATGTCTTATTGGGGCTAACCATTCAGTTTATGTCCTTATTTTACCAATAAGACAGAGGGAGTCATTCAGGGTTGACTTGGCAGAATTACCAAAAATCCTAAATATCCCATAGAGAGTCAGATTTATAGGTGTTTTATTTTATGAAGAGAACTATGCTAAGTGTAGACATCAGATCACATAAGCAAACTTGGAGATACGGGGTGGGGGGCACAGTTTTCAGAGGGAGTGGGCTCTTTTGCTCTAACTGGGCTGTTTCTTGATCATATTTGATCAATCAATTTGCAGTAATCCAAACAGATGTGATGATCAAATAGTGTTTATTATATAAAGGAGTTAAAGTGAGGGGGAACGGGGTGGAATTGAGTTCCACCACCTCTAATGGTAGGGGGAACTGAGTTCCACCTCTACCACAGCCCTGAACAGTAATTCCAACAGAAAGGCCTGTTCTTCTGGCACGGCATATGTGATGTCATGCCATCACCGCCGCTGAAGTGAAGAAGAGCAACTAAGAGAAGCAGGCTCTGTGCATGCCTTCGTTAGGAGATGCAAGCTACTGTGCCTTAAGTCAGATGTTTAGTCTTGGTAACCGACATTTTCTGACCTAAGTGCTGCCCCTGAACTTGTTTGCTTATGCCATGCGTGTCCAAACTATGGCCCTCCAACTGTTGTGAAACTAGAAGTCCCATCATGCCTTGCCACAGTTTTGCTATTAGGGAATGCTAAAACTATGGCAAGGCATGCTGGGAGGTGTAGTTTCAAAACAGTTTGAGGGCTATAGTTTGAAAATGCCTGCGCAGAAACCAGATTTCTGTTTAGACATATGAAGGGGATTTTCTTCTTCTAGAAAATAGCACTACAGTACATACTGTAATCCTAAACCCATAAAACAGCAAAGATGTGGCTTGGATAGCATGTTAAAGATTAAAAAAAAATATATATAGTTTTTGCCTTCAAATAAATTGGCGCTTTAAATCCCCTGACAAAATCACAGAAAAATCAGCACTTTTGATAAATCACACTCTTCTACACTTGGCCCCTTGTCTCTGTGCCTTATATCAATTGCAAGCCGTTATATCTGGCAGCAGCATCAGCAGGTGCCTAGGTCTGTGTGATAAAGGAAGAATGACAGAGAGATATGCTCTACCAGTTAAAGTAGGTGTTTTATGTCCTCCTGACAAGTCCCACGGCCACATCACACTTGTGCTGAAGCTTTTGGTGAGTGGTGTCTGATAAACCCACTAATAGGTGAAGACAAAAACTTTCTTTTTTTGCTTAAACGTTTCTTTTATATGAGCAGTAACTTGGGGTACTGAAATTGTTCCCATGGTTTATTTATTTATTAACAGTCTCCTATATAGCGCACACATATTCCGTAGCGCTTTACAGAGAATATTTGAACATTCACATGAGTCCCTGTCCCAGTGGAGCTTACAATCTATATTGCCTACAACATGTACATACACACACATATTCATTCAATAGTTCAATTGTTGGGAGCCAATTAACCTAACGGTATATTTGTGGATTGTGGGAGGAAACAGGAGCACCCGGAGGAAACCCATGCAAGTATGGGGAGAATATACAAACTTTGCACAGTTAGGGCAACGGTGGGAATCGAACCCATGACCTCAGTGCTGTGAGGCAGTAATGCTAACGGTACTTGTTAACTAGCACGGCGCCCCCAATTTTGATCGAAGTGCATCTTATGCAATCGCATCGCATCGCACCTAATGGGTGCCTACAATGTTAAATGCACCCCCATTGTCAACTCCACCCCCACTATCAACGCCACCCCGAAGCATGGTGAGCGCAGCGGTACGCGTCCTCCGACCTTTTCATACCCCCACTATCCATGTCAGCATGGAGTTGATTCTAGATAGTGTCCGAGCCACCGAGCCCGAAGCATGGCGAGCGCAGCGAACCCCGCGAGGGGACACGGATTACTTTTACATGTATTCCGTGTCCCCTCGCGGGGCTCGCTACGCTCGCCACCCTTCGGGCTAGTATTCACAATCAACCTGACACACTCGCTCTAACAGGGAAAGCAGAAGAGTGTCTTAATACTATATATTCTCGTGCTCTCATATCTGCAAAATGGTTACAGATTGTGCTGCTGGTTACTTATGTTTCAATACTAATACATAGACTGTAAAGTAACTTATTAGTGTCAGTACTGCCTGTATCAGCCTTCATCTGAAAAACAGCTCTGCACAAGAGTCAGGTCTAATTTTAAATTATAGCAACGTATACCTGAATATTTCTCTTCCTTTTTCATATATCTTTTTGGGTCTCAGTACAATTAAGTCAAACAGAGAACCCACGGTTTAGACTTAAATATTTAAAATTAAGTCTTTCTTCTTTCCTATTTAAAGCAGCATCTGACAATAAAGGGGAGCCTCTAGGGCCACCCACTAAGTGGGGGCCGGTGACCCATTACCTGTCTGCTTATCTGTATATATACAAATGATTCTTTGTGTTTGTGTGTGAAATATTCTCCTGTTGTACACCTTCTTAGTGTACTTTATTTTATCTTTAACATTAATAAAAGTTATGTCTCAACGCAAGTTCATATTACAAATGTTTGGGACCCCTTTTCCTTAAATTCTAAGAGTGCCCCACAAAAGAGCTTTCTCTCTCTACTGTATTTGCAAACGTATTTATTCTTCTAGCTCAGGGAGCACCACCAGACACCGCTTAATCAATAGTTGCTATTCTAGCAACCATTTAAATTCGTTAGCTAGTTTGGTTTATCAAACATACACCTCAATCACCTGTGTCTCCACAGTCACATATAGAGTGACACATCCTGGCCCTTATTCTGATCGGTGCGGATATTCCCGCATTCTTACGGTGCGGTCCGCACGCCACGGTGTTTTGCCGCGTGCGGCCATCGTCCGTAGAAACGCCCATGTGTCCTCCGCATTCGGACGGACTCACTCTTTAAGAACAGGGCGTGTTTACGGACGACATACAAACCATGCGTGTGCGGGAGAAACACTCCGATTCTGCACGGTATTACTGAGTATTACAGAGTATGCTCGGAAATACCGCATCCGAACGGGAGCCAAGCGGTGCTACCGCCCGTAAGCGGAGTATTTACGCCAAACAACCCACTATTATGTCAATTCTGCAATACATCACATGACCCACTTATTCAATTACCTATCCTCATAAAAAACAGCTTATTTGGAATTGGAATCAATTAGATGCCAATATATCCTTACAAGCATGCCTAACACATCCATTGCACACATTAACCCTTACAGCAATGTAAGTGCAATGGTTTGTATTACACCCTGTGTAAAAGATTATAAACAATCTACACATATACTGTTTCAAGTGCAAATAAAACCAACAACTGTGAACTTGCATAAAGAATTTATTTTAAATCAACATTAACATAAAAAATAAAATATAAAATATAATAAATCAAAGCAGCAGATCGCGGATGTCCTGCAGGTCTGCTAGAAGGAGCCTTAAATGTTGCTCCGCTCGCAGGACGGCCCCACGCACCCCCTCATCTGCCGGTGTGGTGTCATCTGTGGGCATGTCAAAGGGGCAAAAATTAGTCATGTTATTCATGCATACATTTCACATACTGCGACATAAATTGCACAAATGCTAGGTGACATGTGTGTATATATATATATATCTATCTATGTAGAGAGATAGAGACACACATAGATAAATAGATATGACACATACATATATACATACATGCTAACTTATTTACTACATACTGTCTTTTTTGGCCTCTACCCTTTACTCTGCAGAAGACATAACAGTCATATTGTTTCTTCTCAGTCACAACCCACCCATGACTAACCAATGACAAGCATGTCATGGCCTCCGTCAATAAGAACTTGTCACAATCTGCTCAGTCTAAGTTCAGTGATGGTTCGTGGCATGGGAGTTATGCAAATGTCAGGAATGCACAGTACACATCCTCAAAATCATAATTCTGTCTAAACCAACCTACAATTCTGTGAGGGCAAAAAAACAATCTGAACTACAGGGGGTGTTTAGGTAGAGGAGGCTCCTGGGACACTGGCAACTTCTGACTCCATTCCAAGGTAGGCCGGCCCATACTCCATTTATAGCATACATCCTATAGTTTAGAAATAACATTCACCAACAATATAGATTCCACTATTTGATGGGTCATAATCAACACTTGCAGCAGGTGAATTTCATCCACAAATGATCCACTCATCCCTTTACTCCAGGATCCTGTTTAACTACTACGGTTATGTGGCAGTCAAAATGGAGCTCCAACCCATCCCACAAACCTGTGTAATTCAGAGGTGTCCTGGATGAAAGGGATGCCTTGGACACCCCATCTAACCCGTACCTGTATCTGTAGCTACCCACTTTGGGGTCTATATGAATAGTATGGGCCAAAAATTTGTTATCACCAGTGCTACATAACAAATACCAGTACAACTACTTCATTAATGATGCATTATGTTAACATACCGATCTGATGGTACTCCGGGGCCTGGCACGCCTCCTCCCCCTCGTCATCAGACTCCTCCGGGGCAACCGTGGCCTCCTCAGCCCCCTCCTCCGCCAGCTCCTCTGCCACAATAACCTCCTCCTCCAACTCCTCCTCCACCTCCTCCTCCTCCACCTCCTCCTCCTCCTCCTCCTCCTCCTCCTCCACCACCACCACCACCTCCTCCACCTCCTCCTCCGCCACCAACACCTCCTCCTCCGCAACCAACTCCGCTTCCACATCCTCCTCCACCACCTCCTCACGCACCTCCTCCTCCTCCACCACCATCTCCTCCTCCTCCACTTCCTCCTCCTCCACCCTTGCCGCCACCTCCTCCTCCGGGTCTTGGGCCTCCTCCTGGCCCAGGGCTGCCTCCGCCTCTTCACGGGCCTGTCGGGCTTGGGCTCGTGCTGTGTGGTAGAAAAAAAAATCATGGTCAATGTCGGGTCATTGGGGCACATGTATTAATCCATAACAAGACATACATGGAAGGGTGATAATGATGGCAAACGATGCAGGAAAGTAGCTCCTTACTGTTCATGGATTCCAAATTGTGACATGTAAATTATTATGTGATTGTTAGTAATTTGTTCACACATTACAACCCAGGCATTTATCAATGTGTAACACATATTAGATCTGGCACATTGTATGCATCAGAATCCTCAATGCTATGGCATTACATATAAAAGCCACATGACTGCATGTTAACCAGGAAGAAGCACACATAACAGTCTATGGACTTTTAAACCCATGGACACCCAGTTATCATGAGACACATTTTATTGTTTATATATGCTATGTTGTAAGTGCGAAATTTCATAGCTAAAATACTCACAATCAGCAATTTCGCTCCTGAGTTGCTGGAGCAGCTGGGGCTGGCGCCTGCGGAGGTCCGACCACCGCCTCTCAAGCTGCCCGAGGGACCTCCGCACCCGAGTGCGGGCGTAAATTCGGCACCCTGCCGCAGCATAGGCCCTCCGCTTATGGCGGTTTGTGATAAACGGGCCCGCACGGCCCAGCCTTGTCTCCATGACGGAGACAAGAACCCTCAGCTCCGCATGTGTGAAGGGTTCTGCCCTTCGTGTCTCCGCCATGTTGACAATGGCATCTATCAACCAATCAGGTGGGGGCATTGGTTGATCACAGTTATTTGTGTTAATAACTTTATTGTTCATCTTTACATGAACAGCGTGTCTGCGCCAACACAAATGGTGACAAATTCGCATGCCTTCAAAACAGTAGTGTTGATGTATGGCAATGAACAAATCTGATATATATAAAACACAGTGTGTATGCACTTAGCAAATCCAATGACGCCTCGCTCCGCCAAGCAACGCGTGCTATAGCTTAGCAACGCCTAGCTGTACTTAGCATTATTTACTCTATGCATCTATGTGTATGCGTACATTTATGTGTAAAAGACACATACACACACTTGCAGGTATCCTGAGACCAGCATTATACACCAGCCCTGCCTGCCTGCCTGCCTGCCTGCCTGCCTGCCTGCCTGGCTGCCTGCCTGCCTGCCTGGCTGCCTGCTCCTTGAAATGTTGAAACATGTGAATAAATTCTAATAGCATATATATATATATATATATATATATATATATATATATATATATATCTGCAAACAAATCAGACAGCAACACATGAAAAAATCCCAAACACATTACAGAATAAATCAATGTACTCACCAGTCATCAGGGATAGTATCAACTAAAATAATGAAGATATAACAAACACATAAGATCCCTTGAACAAGGTATAATAATTAGCACCTATATTTAACTTCCCCCAAAACTAAGCACATATGATAAATATCTCCTATTTCTTTGCCATTAGGAGGGCAGGCTGGCTAATTTTCGTGTTGTAACACTGACAACTAACACACTGTACTTATTTGAAGGGGTGATTTTTACAATAATTGGTGTGTTCTGTCAACTCGATAACATGTACCTGAAGTATCTTTGCGCCACAGAGTCCCGCAGCTGGTATCCCCTCCGGCATTCAGGGGCGCGGGATGGGCGCATGGGCGGATCTTGCGGCTCAGATGGTACCTCCCACTCATCAAAGGGTATCTCACGCCGCACAGCAATGTTGTGGAAAAATATACACAGGCCCACGATCCTCGACACCATTTCAGGCGCATATTGTAAGTCACCACCAGTGCGGTGGAGCACTCTAAATCGACCTTTTAAAAGGCCAATTGAGCGCTCCACCACTTGCCTGGTGGCAACATGCGCCCGATTGAATGCCTCCTGTGGGCCCGGTGCTGGGTAGCTGTACGGCGTAAGTAGCCAGGGCGTACATGGGTAACCGGAGTCACCCAGAACCCACGCATCACGGCCTTCCAGCTCTTGGAGTCTTTGCCATATCCCGGTTTGTCGGATGACATGAGAGTCATGGGCACTTCCGGGAAACTTCGAGTTGAAGGCGAGAATCTCCATGGATGGGCCACATACCACCATCACGTTCAGTGAGTGGAACAATTTGCGGTTCCTATATATCTTCTCACTTCGAGATGGAGGCACAAATGGTACATGGGTGCCATCCACAGCCCCTATCACATTAGGGAAGCCAGCAATTTGATGGAAGGCCTGCTGGCTTCTGCGCAGGGTGTCGGTGGCAAATGTCATGGCCATGAAGTGCCCCTTGCGCCTGAACATGGCCGACGTCACACGCCTCAGGATTCGGCAGAAGGCCGGCTGAGATATTCCAGCAAGTACTGCCACTACTTGTTGGAATGATCCTGAGGCGCAGAAATGCAACACCGCCAGCAGCTGTGTGTGAGGCGGAATTGCTGTCGTGATCCCGTGTAGAGGTTCCAGATCGCTCTGAATTAAGGTGAGCAGATCCAGAATTACATGTGGCGGTAACCGGTACCTAGTAAGTACCTCATCATCGGGCATAGCAAACAGAGTCACCCGTGTGCGATAGATTCTAGCACGTCCTGGCCTCCTTGGCCGACGAGTGGGGAGAGCCGCAAGTGCCCTTAGCCTCCTCTCCATGTAGCGCATAATAGCTTCAGCAACCTATAAAGAAATGAACATAAATACTGATGCACCTATGCACATAATGGCCATATCCCACTACAAATAGATTTGTAGCCTTCAATACGTACAATAGATGGCCACCCCGTGAAATCCCGCAGATCCATTTGACTCTCTAATGATGACACAATAATATGAACTCAATACACACCGTCCAAAACACACAGATAAAGGTGTCAGCATTTTTTGCCGACATCATGTACTATGACACATTTCATCTATTGCTGGGACATGTTGTCCTGCAATAGATGAACCCACACAGGTTGAAGACCTGTGAGTGAAATAGTGAACATGTGACATGTTGCAATAATGATACACCACTTTGCTGGCCCAACAATCTGTAGTCAGTGAGGCAATGGTGCATACATTCATACACTTACATTGTTAATGGATATCATATCTACAAGGAGCATGGAAGAGCTTACCTTAGACCCTGACAAGTCCAGATCTGGAGACAAATGATTCTAGCAGGAAGTCACTATTTATAGGGCTCTCACATGTGTGGTCTATAACAGTAGAGATGAGTATTGCATGACTTGTGGGCTGGATTCTCTAAGGGATTGGGCTACTTTTAGCTTGCACTAAAACGCCACAATACCACAGTAGTCATGAATGAAATGTCATGTCATGCTAGCAAATAGCATGTGTATTGTGCAATAGTCACAGGTGTATCAGAAGATTCTATGCAATGTTAGCATTGGTGACCAGTATTTCATGTAGAACTTTCGCCAGGTTTTACACAATGGAATTTCCGCCACCGTATGCGGCGCGAAAAAACAGCGACGTACGCTCACGCACGGAACGCAGCTGCCGCTGATGTCCGCCAAACAGATTACACAAACAGTATATAAAGGTGTATTAGAAGGTGACAATGTTGTTGCTAACATGTCTGGATCCCAACCAGAGGTGGACCCAGTGCTGCAGCAACTATTTGACCAGATGGACTCCAGCACCACCTATGTGCCACTGCACATGCGGCCAGTGGGTAATGAGGAGGCTGCTGCCCCTTCTACAGCAGGGGAACCTGCACCTGACCATTCTACAGCAGGGCAACCTACACCTGGCCCTTCTGCAGCAGGCCAACCTGCAGCTGGCTCATATCCACCATCAGCAGAATTGTTTGGAACACAACAGGGGACTTCACAAGGTAGTACCATGGCCAGCACTTCAAGTGCAGCGACTGGTGCCAGGGGGCGTGGCCAGGGACGTGGCAAGGGGCGAGCCAGTGCAACAGCGGAACCACCCAAAAAAAATAAGGCATATGAAGCACAGGAGCTGGCCATCCTGGTTCCCCGAGCACGTGATTGGATAGAGTGTCCATCCGAGAAGCTGACACACACACGCAGATGGAAGATTTGGGAACAGATAACGGCAGAGATTAATGAAGTAGCGCCACAAGTTCGTGAGACGGACCATGTGAAGAAGAGGCAAGTTGTTTTGTGATACATGTGGCCAGTAATAGCCAAGTAATGATTGAATTGATGCTTAGATGCATTTAGCAAATGGGCCGTGAGGTTGTTACGATACACATACATTATTGCCATGTTATTTCGTTGAGAGTTAGAGTAGGGTGATTGTGAATGTGTATTGTAACGGTTGATATCATAGTTGCATGTAATATTATATATGGGACATTAATCACATGTTGTAATATGTAGCACAGAGCAATGGCTGCAACAGCTAACATTGGGAGTGACATGTATTAATATGTCAACTTACATTGCAGGTGGCAGGACTTCAAAACCAACCTGAAGAGGAAGATGACCAAGCGGTGGGAACACAGCCAGACATCTGGGGCCGGCCCCATGCCATCAGGGCTAGAGCTCACCCCCCTGGAGGTGATGGCCGAGAGCTGTATATCAGTTGAGGAGATCAGGGGGGTGAGCACGATGGATAGCGAGGCCCCAGCTGAAGTGTTTGCGTCTTTTCTGGAAGGTAAATATTGGTCATGCCATAAACTTGTGCAAGTAATTATCGTAGAATGTCTCCTAATTGTGTTTATCTTTTCCCACAGACACCCCACCGCTTGGTGACGACTCTGTTCAGGAGGTGGAGGAGTCCGTGCCACCTGGCCCCAGAGGTAGGCCTGTGCAGCAGCAGGCATCGGCCCAAGCCGATTTGGCCGCCTTGGCCGAGGTGCTTGGGGACATCAACCAGCAGGGAGACTTGGCATCAGAACGGGTGCGTAGGACCGAGGAGATCCTGGCGAGCTTGGTCAGCACCCAGCAGTCCATGGCTGCGAGCATGCAGGCCATGGCTGCAAGTGCTCAGGTGCTGGCCGAGCAAGCCACCCGCCAAAATGATCTCCTCCTCCACCATAATGAGCTTATGGTGGAGCTGGTTACCAGCAACAGGGTCCTAATGGCATCCGTTTCTGGTGCATTACCACCGGCAACACTCCCTGCTGGCAGGAGGGGTAGACCAGCCAACCCCTCCACATCATCTGCTCCACCTGCCCCAGCATCTGGCCGTCCCCGAAGAGCTGCTGCACAGGCCAAGGAGCCTACCAAGGCCAAACGTGGTCGGAAATGAACTTGTGGCTGCATTAATCTCCGCCGTTATGTGTTCCCAAATCTTCCATTGTGCTGTGTGTGTCAGCTTCTTGTGTCCAATCACGTGCTGAGGGTAACCAGCTGAGCCCTTGCTTCATATGTCCTTTGTGGTTCCCCTGTTGCCCTCTTTTGCCTGCCATTACTGTCAGCTGTACTTGAAGTGATGGCCATGGTACTATCTTGTGAAGTCCCCGGTTGTGTTCCAAATGATTCTGCTGATGGTGCATATGAGCCAGCTGCAGGTTGGCCTGCTGCAGAAGGGCCAGGTGTAGGGTGCCCTGCTGTTGAATGGTCAGGTGCAGCTTGCCCTGCTGTAGAAGGGCCAGCAGCCTCCTCATTTCCCACTGGCTGCATGTGCAGTGGCACATAGGAGGTGCTGGAGTCCATCTGTGTGCAATTATATTTGTTTTGTATTATTATTTATTTTGCTGCATTCCTGCCATGTTGTTTATTGTTTGTATGTATTATTTTATGGTCATTGCATCACACTGGCATTGACTGTGACATGAATATAAATAAATGTGTTTACTTTACCCAAAATGTGTGGTTTCATGAGTACATGTCAAATACACATGTGTATTGCTAGTATTAATATTCTGTCATGTCCATTGTTAGCAGTTTGAAAGTGTCTGACAAGTACAGCATATGTGGGGGACTAGTAAGGTTTCCTTGAAGCAGCAATGGTTTCAATTAAAGCACTGACAAGCGTCCTATTAGTGAGTAATGAGTAAAGGAGTAGATTCTATTGGGTTCAGGTGTTAATGGTTGTAGTCATTAGGCGTACGTTCGCCTACCGCATGAACGAGTGGTGTCCGCAAAGCAATAGTACACTTGTGGACACCGCACATTTCTGCCCTTTTTGATCGCGTGCATTCGGAGTGGTTTCCGAATGTACGCCCCCCAACATAAGTGTACTCCCCCGTGTCCGCCCATGTTTCCGCCCCGTTTTGCCCACTTTGAAACTACGCCCATGTGTCATTCCGCATGACGCCCATAATACGCCCCTATTTCCCGAATGATAGCGGTGAACAGTTCTGGACGGGATCTGGCCGAACTGGTACCGAGTCAAGGCGTGGCACATGCGCGTTGCGTTCTCCACGCATGCGCAGACGCCGTAAAGACGCGATCCGAAAGTATGCGGTAAAGTCCGCGTCAATCAGAATAAGGGCCCCTGTGTGGTTCCAACCACCAATTTATTTTCTTGAGTGTTTAAAACTTAACAACAGCATAACCCTAAACCTAAGGGGAGGGTGTCCAATTAGCGGCAGTAAATTGTGTGAAACCAGTGATTTCCAAACTGGGGTGCCTTTAGACACTTGCGGAGTGCATTGTAATAGGCATAACCAGTACTTGTGGCTTCCCATCATAACATATTATAACAAGCAGAAGTGAATCCTGTGCTTCACTACATAACAACTCTTAGTATGATATCTCTAAACACAATTTACTTAATTTAATTTTTTTTCTTAAATTCTTAATAAGAAACTTTTGCTGTGATTCAAAAGTTTGGGAACCAATGTGCTATATAATTAGAACTGACGTGCCAGCACTTAACGGGAATTATCTTTTGTGTACTGTACATCCAGCATGTTACGCAAAATCCCCAATAACCAGACTTGGTACTTGTGTAATATCTGGGCGCCCGATTTTTTCATCGCATGCCAGTACTTAAGGCATGCGATGAGATGTGATGGGACCTGATTTTTACATTGTACTCAATGTTAAGTGGCCCCCCAGACCCGATTTTTAATTGTATACCCACCCTGATGGGTAATTATTAGGTAAAATGCCCCCCCATTGTTAACGCCACCCCGAAGCGCAGCGAGCCCGCGAGGGGCGGTGGTACGTGTCCTCCAAACCTTTTTATACCCCCACTATCCACGTCGGCGTGGAGTTCATTCTATATAGTGTGGCGAGCGCAGCGAGCAACCGAGCCCCAGGAGGGGATGTGGAATACGAGCCCGAAGCATGGCGAGCGCACGCGGATTACTTAACATGTATTCCGCACTCCCTCGCGGGGCTCGCTGCGCTCGCCACGCTTCGGGCTCGTATTCCACATCCCCTCCTGGGGCTCGGTTGCTCGCTGCGCTCGCCACACTATATAGAATGAACTCCACGCCGACGTGGATAGTGGGGGTATGAAAAGGTCGGAGGACACATACCACCGCCCCTCGCGGGCTCGCTGCGCTTCGGGGTGGCGTTAACAATGGCGGGAACGCCACACTGTATAAAATCAAATCCACGCCGATGTGGATAGTGGGGGTATAAATAGGTCGGAGAACGCATACCACCGCCCCTCGCCACGCTTCGGGTTGGCGTTGATCGTGGTGTGGCGTAAACAATGGGGGGGGGGGCATTTGATATAGGCATTACCCATCAGGGTGGGTGTACAATCAAAAATCGGGTCTGGGGGGCATTTACCATAGGAATCAGGCATCTGGGTGCCTGTACAGTTAAAAATCGGGTCCAAAATCGGTCACATTGCATGCGATCTGATCGCATGCGATGCGACCAATTTTTGGTTGTACAATCACATAAGATGAAAAAATCGGGCACCCAGATAATACAGAAGTACCCCAGATTGGCTGGCTGTTTACCACACTCCATTTTATCACTTTTGAAGCTTAGTTCATCTGGCCCTAGTCTTGTTCTAAATGTTGACAAAATAACCATATTGACATTGCATCCATATCAACATGGTCAATGTCGACATTTTCAGTGTGGTCATTCAGACCTTTCTATATGTTGACAGAATGACTATAAACCCTTGCCCATTGGTTGGAAATGCTGGCCAATAACCTTTGCTAACCATGATAACATGTAAAGGAAATAATTATCATTCATGTGGATGTATAACATAACTCAGTGGAAATCACAAGGAAAATTTGTATTTGGTATCTGAGGGGTAGATGTACAGTATGAACCAGTGATAATGGAGGATAAGCGTGCCAGGAGATAAGGGGCCCATGGCAACCAATCAGCTGCTCTGTATTTTTATATTATGCAAATTATAGATATTACTTCAGTGCTGATTGGTTGCCATGGGCCGCTTCTCCTCTGGCTCACTCCTCCTCCCTTATGACTGCTTCATACCCCTTTGTACTATATATTAGAGAAATACAACTTTTTGGTTCAGTTCCCCCTTTACAGTAAATGATTTTACCCAAATGCATTCAGGGAGCGTATTGTACGTCTCAAAAAAAAGAAAAAAAATTGAAGGCGTTGTAATTCCTCGGAGACCAGACTTTAATAACTGAGCATTGCAAGCACATACTGTGAAAATGCATTTCTGCCTGTATATCCATGTAATTATATATGTAGTTCTTGAATATTTCAGCAAGGTTGCCTTGAAGGTGTTGGTAACCGATCTGAAATGTACATCGGTGACATATAAAACATCAGCGTCCCTGGTCTAGGGAATAAAATAATGTTGTGCTAAATGCTAGAGACTGATTTAGTATTGACTGCTGTAATTCAATCTCTGAATGGATCTTTGCTCGGTTTTCCCATTTCTGGCTGCTAATGAAGGGCAAAGCTGTGATAAATATTTAAGGCTTGATTCCTACTACGAATGGATGAATAGGTTTTCGAAATTGTTCTCTGGAAATATCCAATCATATTTAGAATTATTAGAATGACAGATATTTACAAATATGGCACCTGGCGGGAGACCTTTGAGAATAAATAAATCAGATTGCTTTCCCAAAGATCGGTCGTATCCTGTTAAATGGCTTGTAGCATAAAGGAAATAAACTGTTCTAGTTATATTAGAAAGGGATCCACTAAGATTACGTAGAATTTTTTTTTATATTTCTCTGCCCACATGGAGTACCAGAATAGAGCATGTGCTCCAGACTGATACTCATAGTTATAAAAAGGTTCTACATTCGCACTTGTATAGGGGGAGCCTAGACACCAATGGTTAGTGGCATAACTACAAATTGTGCGCGCCCCCTGCCAAAAATCTTTCTGGAGCCCCCCATCCCATAGTACCTGCTCGTTGTCAGGGAATCTCAGACCCCAGCCACCACCGGTCTGCAGTCCTGGCGGAGGCAGCTGAACTCCCCTCATGATTTTGAAAAATGTCCCTGCCAAAATGGCCATCATCTACTCTAGCAGCCTTAATAACTGTCTCCTCTAAGGCGGAGACCATTTTGGTATGGACATCTCTCCCGTGATGGTGGCCCAGGACTCTTGTTCCCACAGTGCCCACAACTCACCCAAGCGCTTCCAAGCCACTGCGGGGACTGTTGCTGCATCACTAGTTAAGGGGCACGTAAAACACTAAATTAATTTTATAGTATCATATACAGTATTTTCCTCCTGTGGCTCTTTACAGTCAGCATTATGCTGGGAGTTTGATATCAAAATTAAGAGCCTCTCAGTTAGGGAGCATACTGCCTGGCTAAGTAATAAGAGAGGGGGGGGGCTACATTTGGCTATGGTGCCATGGGACTAGCACCAGAATTGAGAAGCTTTCTGGCATTTGCAGTATTGGAGTAACAACAGAGGCGTAACTATAGCACCGCAGCCCCCGCGGCCGCTGGGGGGGGGGGATGCTGTGCATGTGTGGGCGCCGGGGGGCTGTGGTGCTATAGTTAGCCCCCTCCTGTCCGCCCATCTGCCGCCTGCCAATCCGCCGCCCGCAGCCTTACCTGACTTCACTGGTCCCGTCCCGGCTCCCTTGCTGGCTTCATTCTTCTGCTAGTGAGATGGACCACAATAAAATGTCCGCCCCATATAGCAGACAATTCTCTGCAACTGTCTGCTGTATGGGGGCGGACATTTTGTGTTGGTCCGTCTCACTAGCAGAAGAATGAAGCCAGCAAGGGAGCCGGGACGGGACCAGCAAGACAGGTAAGGCTGCGGGCGGGGGTGCCCCCCATTAACGGCGGGGGGGGGCGCCCAATTCATAGTTACGCCACTGAGTAACAATGACATTTGTGGGGGGTTTTTTGTCATCAGTTTACCTTCTAATTGTATTAGTTTTGTTTTATGGTAATAAAAAAACAATGACACTAACGCACATTTGTCAGTAAATGATGTATTTGTTATATTTCTTATCCTTATGACAGAATTGTCAATTATTACCTTCCCATAAATGTACCTATTTTATCATTATTTGAAGATTAGGGCAGAGAGAGAGAGAGATCTGCTATTGTGTCCAGCAGTGTAATGATGGCAGACCAGCACACAGTAATCAGGCCATCTATGTTCCCTGCATTTTGCAGACATACTGTAAATCTTCCTTTAAAATTGGAACTACTGAGAATCTCTCTGTTGGCCACAGATATATAAATACTGTATAATTGGATAAATAAATGTGCAGAGGGTGCATTACAGTAAGCGGTGTGACATGGGGTATAATGTGTTCTGAGTATAGTATCTATATCCATGAGGAAATATATCTCTATTTCTTCCCCAGTTCTCTCTCTTTCTCTATCTCTGCCCCAGGTATCTCTCTCTCTGCCCCAGGTCTCTCTCTCTTGTACTCTGCTCCATGTCTCTTTCTCTCGCATGCTCTGCCCCAGTTTTCTCTCTCTCTCTCTCATGTTCTCTTCCCTATGACTCTCTCGTGCTCTGCCCCAGGTCTCTCACTCTCTCTCACTCACTCTCTCTCTCTCACGCTGTGCCCCAGGTCTCTCTCTCTCTCTCTGCTCCAGGTTCTCCTCTCTCAAGTGAGACAGTGGTTCTGTGTTAATATCTGACCGTACAAGCAGCCATGTTATCTTACTCAGAACACGTGTATTGTGTTACACACATGGGGAAATTACATATATTGTACACAGCCTATCAGTCATGTCAGCTGGAGCGCACTCAGGATGTGGTCTGGGAGAACGGCCAACCACCGTAGGACTGTCCCAAGACAAAAAGAGTAATGTTTGATGACAGGAGAATGTTCTGGAATCCTACATCTGACCGTCTGATCCGCTTTGTTTTTCAGGCCATTCCTCATGCTCCCGCCCTTGATGGAATGGATCCGGGTTGCCGTAGCTCACGCAGGATACCGCCGCAGTTTTTCTGTGGATAGCGATGATGTGCGACAAGCCGCCCGTCTTCTGCTCCCTGGTGTGGACTGCGAACCGCGACAATTAAAGTACGTATAGTAACTCAGCATGGCCTCGGTGCATAAACAACCTTACTAAATTTACCCCAGATCTGTCTGCTGATTTCAAACGCGCCTCCGGCGCTGCAACATTGTTTTGACAAGGTTCAAGAATTGGATTTACTCTGACCACTCTATAATGCATTTTGTGTAGTAATTGAATGTCCTTGTTCCTTTCATGTACTTTAGTTAATTAACTTTTAATACATTTATTAAAGTTTTCCATTCTTGCTTCTTACTTTTTATGGGTTTTTAAGGTGACTCCTCATTCACCGGTTTGTAAGTCCCTCCTGTACCGACATCTAATATCTACAGATGTATATTATGTTTGAAATATTTATAACTAGCGTACTTCATTTGCATGCGACAATTGTCAGTAAAAGCAATGTCATTATTAATTGAGAACTTCATGATTTAATGGATGAAGAAAAGGTCTCTTTGTTTTCTAGCAGTTTTGAATTTTACAAGAGATGAGCGCAGGCCCTCCTGTGGTTTGATTGTGGTTCTGATTTCATTTTCCTGTGTTGATTTAGGTTCTAAAATTCATCCTCCTGTTTTGATTTAGGTTCTAAAATTCATCCTCCTGTTCTGGTTTTGGTTCTAATATCCACCTCATATTTTGATTTAGGAAAACCGCTCTCAAGTATTTTGGTTTGGATACCGATTTTGGTTTCTTTAACCTTTTGAGCGCTAAGTGAATTTGTCAAAATATGTGTGAAAATTGTCAAGCAAACATGTTTATTCATCAGAATGACCTGTAATGTTTACCATATATAGGAAATATAATATATTTTACACATTTCTTATTTGAATTTATATAACAAATGTGAGCGAAGCTGGCATTTTTTTTTTTTGCTGATATTTTGAACATCTATCACAGAGATTTTGGCACTCAAAAGGTTAAAAATCAATTTTAAGAAATTGATAATCATTGATAAAAATTGATAATTGCTTAAAAAAAAAATTTGGAATGTAAAACTTGAATTTTGGATTTAAAAATCTGATCTCAAAACATGAATCAGTTCAGAAAGGAAGCTTCTTTGGAAGCAGCAGTAATAGCGCTGGATGATAATGCGGCATGAGGCGTCTATTACAAGCACAACAAGTCTGTTGCAGTAGTGACCTACGTCCTAGGAAGCAGCCTCGGATCACTGGACTCACCAACGGGAGGCTTGCGGCACTCATGGGGATGCACAAGCCTGTTGCAGAAGCTGGGAAATTTAATCCAACGATGGAGGTCGCTGACCTCTTCCCTCCCCATCAAAAATGGCGGTGACATACCTCCGTTTCAGAAACAAAGGTCACCTCCCCACAGATGGCAGCAGACTGTCAATCACTGACAGTAGGCTGCCATCCTGCTTCCAATATTGAAGATCCCGTTAGCACACTTGCAGCACTGGTCCTGTGAATGCACAAACTACTGTGGCAGTTGGGATCGATACCGAATCTGATTTAGCCCCATGGCTCTACTAACTTTTCATTATCAGGGAATAAAAACCAACAGATTTATCAAGCAGCGATTTTGAACACCGCAGTTAAACTGTCAAAATAACCCATCAAAGCAAGAATTGGTTGCAACAGACAATATATTTATTTTTATAAATGTATTCAGGTGCAAAATAATGTTATTTGATTGAGAGTGCAATATTATTTATTACTTATAGTTATACGGCACCACAAGGGGTCTGCGGCGTCTTATGTAGTACAGAAACAGTGCAGACAAAACAAGAAATAAGTGCAAATGCTGGAGAACATGGAAGATGAGCTGCATATCCATTTGCAAAAGCAGTGCCAGCTGTAACCAAAGATTCAATGCCACTGTTGGCACAGGGGAGGAGATGATGGTACAGGGCAAATTTACTAAGATCGGAATTCTATTGAAAATGGGATGTGGCCCATAGCAACCAATGAGATTCAACTTCTAAAAGATAATAGCTAGAATCTGATTTGTTGGCTATAGGCAAAATCCCATCTTCAATAGAATGCCCATGTTAGTAAATTGACCTAAAAGTTATAAGTGAGGGAAGAAAAAACACATGAGGGAAGAGGGCCCTGCTCGTGAGAGCTTACAGTCTAAGGGGGATGGGCAGGTGGACAAGGGGAAAGGCAGTGAATGCAAAACTAAAAGCGGTGGGTTAGGATGAGAATAGGAAGGCTGCAATAAATACGTGGGTACCGAGAACAGTTTGAGGATTTCGGAGAGAGGGGAAGAGTCCGATGGAGACAGATAGATAGTTCCTCTACTGAAAGGAATCTGCTGCAGTGACCTTGTAGGGTTCTTTTCTGTAAGAAATCAATTGAGGTGAGGGGGCTGGACTAGAACATCAGCTACTGTAGGCCCATTAATAGTTGTGTTCCACCGAAGCAGCAAGGCAGGATACTAGTTATATATTGCTACAGTGACATCACTGTTATATACCGAATATATATAGATTGAAATGTGTGTGCATATAATGTATGTCCTAAGATAAAAAAAAAGTCTTTGAAACTAAATGAAAGCTAGATGCAGATATCAGGGGTATTAGGTTATACGATGTATCAAATTTTAGAAGTGCAACCGCAAATGCAGGATGTATTTATCTTCAGCTGTTATCTAATATGGTCTCCTAGTATGTAACAATATAGATTGCAACCCTAGATTATTTCACCACTAATGATCAAACATAAAAGACATTTATCATTAAATGATACTGTGGAAGGAATAGTAAAAAGCCCTCTTGAAAATGACCCTGTGACATCAATAACCAAGAAGAGCCTCTGTGAGATCAGTACTACTGTGTCCTGGAAGCAATCAGGCCTTAATAGTACAGTGCTGCGGAAATGCATAATACCATTCCTGTGTGGTCCATAGATGGAATTTATAAGAAACAATAGTAATGTGAAACCAACAAGGCTGCACGGACGGTGCAATGGTTAGCATTACTGACTCACAGCACTGAGGTCATGGGTTCAATCCCCACCACGGACCTAACCATGCAGAGTTTGGATATTCTCCCTGTACTTGCTTGTGTGGGTTTCCTCCGGGCACTCCGGTTTCCTCACACAATCCCAAAATATACTGATAGGTTAATTGGCTCCCAAAAATATAAACCCTAGAATAAATGTGTGTGTGTGTGTACATGTGGTATGGAACATAGGGTCAGATGTATCAAGCTTCAAAAGTGATAAAATCAAGAGTGATAAACAGCCAGCCAATCAGCTCCTACCTGACATGTCACAGGCTGGGTTTCAAAAATGACAAGTAGGAGCTGATTGGCTGGTTGTTTATAACTCTCCATTTTATCACTTTTGAAGCTTGATACATCTGGCCCATAGATTGTAAGCTCCGCCGGGGCAGGGAATGATGTCAATGTTCAAATATTCTCTGTAAAGCGCTGTGGCATATGTGTGCGCTATAAAAATAACTGGTAATAATAATAATAATGTTAGGTCAGTTGTTAGCTACTACGGTATAGTGACTGTTTTCTTCTGCAGGGCCGATGATTGTTTTTGTGCATCTCGCAAGCTAGACGCCGTGGCCACAGAAGCTAAGTTTAAGCAAGACCTTGGATTTAGGATGTTGAACTGTGGGAGGACGGACTTGGTCAAACAAGCTGTGACTTTGCTGGGTCCTGAAGGAATCAACAGCATGAGCGAACAAGTAAGGAAATATCTTCTGCATATAGACGATATGACATCTCCCTGGTAGAAGTAGTGGCATGACAATCATTGGTGCAGGAAATGGGAAGTCCCCCCCACACACTCCACTTCTGCTTTCTAGCATACTTGCCTGCTCAGTAAGGCAGGGGGTGGGGCCATCGCCGGGAGTGAAAAGGGGCAGAGCCACAGGAGGGAGGCGTGGTCAGTGCGAACACTTGGGCATTGCACTGTGGTGGGCAGGGCTAAAATGACACAATTGCGTAATTTGACCCATAGCCCCCACCATTGAGGGGGTGTCGCGGGAGCCACACAGCTGTCCCGGGGGTGGGAGGGTGACTCAATTTCTGGGACCCTCCCGGCAACCCTGTTTCTAGTGGGGTAGTCAGATGACACAGCACAGGAGCTAGCAGAGTTTTTGTTACGGTGTTCGCTCTATTCTGCAAATATTAGCTAAAAACAAAACATGACAGTGGTTCGCACAACAGTTTATTTTTTTTTATCAGTGCAATATATTATGTTATCTGTTCACACTATAATGTCTGTAATAGCACTGTACAGTTATCGGATTTTTCATATTGTGTTGCTTGCCACTGCAAATAGAAAGAGTTAAAAAAAACGGACGTGAATTCGAAATTCGAAAATCGCTGTTCGTTTCTGATAAAACAGATCCGACTTTCAAAAAGTCAGATCTGACACCCTTCAATGCTATTGTTAATGGCAGCATTGAGTAGGTGAGTGACAATATTTTCCCTGTTGGGAAATATTGGCACATATTGAATACCCCCCCTGAGGGCGAGATTGATCGAACCTTGGATAGAGATAAAGTGGACAAGTTGTCCATACCGGCCAATCAGCTTCTCTCATTTTACTAGCTGTGGATACTATGAGCAACTTCTCCATTTCATTTCTATACAAGATTTAATAATTCTGCCCCTGTGAATGCCCCTGTTGATCCACATTTGATTCTTAACATTGGACCCGCCAGATGCACTAAGCTTCAAAAGTGATAAAATGGAGAGTGATAAACAACCAATCAGCTCCTTCCTGACATTTTTCAAACACAGTCTGTGACATGGCAGGAAGGAGCTGATTGGCTGGCTGTTTATCATCTCCATTTTATCACTTTTTGAAGCTTAGTGCATCTAGCCCATAGTCTTGTCTTATACTGTATCTTCCAAAACCACAGGGTCGTGGGGTTGATGTGTCAGACCTTCTAATGAGGACAAGCGCAGAAGTTGCACAAGAGCTGTCCTTTGCATTAATAATCAAATATGTTAGTGCAGTGGTTCTCAAACTGTGGGTCCTGACCCCAAAGTGGGTCGCGACCATCTCAGCATGGGGTCGCGACTCCATATTGCTGACCATCAGGCTGATGACTTCTCTAATCTCTCAGCCAGTGATCCAAGTTGTTTGAAAAATCAGTCGAATTGTCTGTTACTTCAGAATCCTTGCCTCATTTTGTACCTCCACAATGCTGCCATGCATGTGAGGTCTGCTGACCGCACATGTGTGATGACTGTTCTGTGGTAACTTGCTGGGGTTCTGTAATAATTTTTATTGTCTGACGGGATCCCAGAGCAAAATAGTTTGAGAACCGCTGTGTTAGTGCATATGTGATTATTAACTATGCGGTAACCGGCGAATGCTGCAGATGTCAGTGCATCCCCCCCACAGGCTGCAAGTGACACTAAGGACCTGACTGTTCTGTTACACGCACTAGTGACACCTCAATCATTGCTATATCTGACAACAAGGCAGACACATCAATTTGCTCCAATAAATTATTTTGAATCTCCATTTTCGCCACCATTTTAGTTTACCTCAGTTTTCCCAGAGAAAAAAAAAACATAATTTTTCATTGTCAAAGATATGTGGGAATTGTGAAATCACACTGAGGGGTTTATGTACTAAAGGTTACTTTCCATGAATCTTTATCGATTTCAGAATGATCAGCATCGATGATGGCTTTCAGAGGCTGAAACACTTTTACAGATAATAGCTTAAATACACATTTTCAAATGTTAGTAAATGTGAGTTTTAGTACTGGAAACTCAACATTGATTTTAGGATAAATAAGAATTGAATGGAAATCAATAATTAGTATATATACCCCTTGTCCTCTTATGGGCCCCATATATATCAGCAATTAATTGTGACAATCCTGAGATCTGGAGCTGATTGTCACAATTTATTTTAGATGTGTGGGCTCCCCCTTTTGGCAATCCCAATCAAAAATTAATAGGGATCGCCAATCGATTGCTTAATCAGATTTTTAAACATGCTTAATAATCTGGTATTATCTGCGGATCTTTTTTATATGTGTGGGCATTCCCAATTTGTCTTCTTCATCTATTTACATTATGAACAGCTGAAATGACAATCGATTGGGCAATTTCCAGATATGAAGATGCAATCTTTAGATGGGAAAAATCTGCCGATCACTGAAATAAATCTGTAATGTGTGGGCAAGTCAAATAGATTGTAGAATCCATTTATCTGGCCAAAAAATCCCTGGATCTGGAAATCCATTAATTGCGACTGCTGATGTATGGGGCCCATTACTTTTGAACAATAATGGAAGACAATCTCAGCAGAAAACCTATGAAAGGATGCACATCATGTGACCTAAATCATGTGACCTAAATCATGTGACCTAAATCATGTGGCCTAAATCATTAATAAAAAAAAAATGTTAAATAGAGTTGATATTTGTTATTAAATGTTGGTTTCCTATAGGGAATGACTCCGTTGATGTATGCCTGTGTTAGAGGCGATGAAGCAATGGTACAAATGCTTTTGGATGCTGGGGCAGAACTCAATGTAGAGGTAAGAAAAAAAAAAAGAAAATATAACTAGCAATGCTTACTGCTTACATCTATTACAACACCATTGGGTATTCTTAGTGCTGTCATTTATCAACTGAATTAACATTCAGCTTATTAATTAACTGTGAACTAGTGGCATCCCCAAAGCATGAGGTAAAAAGCTCTTCTTAACTCCATTACGTTGCTTATGCTAAATGAATAAATGCCATCACAAAATGGCTGCCTCACCTGAGCATAGGATAAGGTTGAATTCTGGAATGCATTAGTCATGTGATCATTTACATATTTATGACACAACGGCGAGATATATAACTGAGATTTACAGTATGTTGAAAAAACGGTATAAGGGGACAATTTATCAAAGCTTGAAGAGAGAGATAAAACATAAATCTATCAACGTATAACTCCCACGTTGCAGATTGTTTGAAAAACCACAGGAGCTGTTTGGTTGGTACTTTATCTCTCTATACTTTATCTCCAAACTTTGATAAATCTCACCCTGGGCAGGATGTACTAATGTCAGATTGCAGTAAAACAAAACAGTTTTCATGGTATTACAGCATTTTCCGTATGTACTTACCCCAGCCACTGGATTTCTGATGCGGAGGGTAACCCCAGCAAAAAATGGCATTAGCTCAATTGAAGGGTAGGGTTTCTTTGGGCATTGGTGATTTATAGGAATCTGTTTAGATCACCCCAGCACCCCCTACTGCCACCGTGTCACAGACACACAGAAGTCCAGTGACAGGTGAGCATCGCAAAGGACATTTCTTTGCGGGAGAGCTTTGCATATATTAGTACATACGCAATTACTATGTATGCCATGTTTGGTGGGATGCACCACCATAGAACATTACATCCCACCCTTATGTCTCTGCTTGTTCATTGTTAAATTACATTAACATAAGTATTTTGACACACAATTGTATCATTTATTTTTTTGATTAAGGTCCCAAGCACGGCGCACAAGTATCCTTCTGTTCATCCAGAAACCTATCACTGGACTGCACTTACATTCGCTGTGCTCCAGGGGCATATTCCTGTGGTCCAGGTACTATTAATGTGCATGTTTGCTGTCTATAGAATATTGGGTCTGTGGAGGTGGGGACAGGGGGCGAGATGCACTAAAGAAATTCTGTAAAAACCCAGGTTTCTGTGTTTTTACCGCATTTTCATATGTAATAAAGCCTCATCGTCCGGTGCAAACTGAAATGGGTGTGAGGTCATTGCAGCCATGATATCCATCCTTGTGCGTGTTTGTGCAAGTAAGACCATGATGTTTAATGCCAGTGGGAATTGGCTTAATGTATGTCTAGAAAATCCACATATACCTCTTTCACACCGCACCTCGGACCCAGGTTATTGTGGGGTTGGTGACGTATCGACCTCGGTCAAGGTGCGGGGTAAAAGCATCAAAGCTTATATCCTGGGTCAACCAACCCAGCAATTCGAACTCAGGTTAAAAGAAGGTTAAACCCAGGTTGCCCTCTGTATAATGGGCATACTGGGTGGGTCGGATCCCAGGTCCGACCCGTGTTTGCTATGTGAAAGGTGTATTACTGATGTGGAACATTTATTAACTCCATGAAGTGTCTAACTGGAGACACTTTTTGTACATCCTCCCATACTCATGAAGAGTTATAATATAAATATCGTGTTTATAAGGGAAAACAAATTTAATTATTTAATAGAAAAACTGTTTTTAATAATGTGTGGTATGTAATGCCTCTAAATTGTGATTTAAGCCCCTTTCACAACACACTTTCGACCCGGGTTATTGCCGGGGTGCTGACATCACGACCCAGTGAAAGCAAACCGTATAGACTGGGTCGAGCAACCCACCAATTATTTATTTATTAACAGTTTCTTATATAGCGCAGCATATTCCGTTGCGCTGTACAATAGGAGACAGTGATAAAACAAACTGGGTATTTACAGACAGTCAAAGGTATGAGGGCCCTGCTCGGAAGCTTACAATATCTAGGTAATTTGACCCTGGTTTTAAGAAGGGTTTAACCCGGGTCGCCCTCTGTACAGTGGGCCACCTGAGTTTAATCTAAAAGCGCCTGACCGGGTCGGACCCAGGTTTGCGATGTGAAAGGGGTATACGAGGTTCACGCAGATTATATTTTACCACTGTGCATGCGCCAAAGCCAAATTTCTCATATGCTGCAATTAATGAGCGATTGCGCACACACACATAACGTATTTGTATGAAGTAACAAGTAGTAAACTTTGGAGGTGGTAACGAGGGTTGGAGGGGGGGAGGGTAGAAAAATGTCACATGTCAGGATGTTTTTTTAGGTGTTCACTAGTCACCCAATGCAGTGTCTTAGGAAATCCACTCACTCTGAGACAGCGTAGGGTTGTTTAGTGGTCCGATGTTGTGCTTTATGTTCCCGCTTATGTGAGATGAGGTGTTGGCATTGGCCATCTCTGTGCTGCCAGCAGCTGATCCAAGTAGCCTATTTCCTCAAATAGGATGCCCTGAGAGGGAAATGTAGCTGTGCGTACATCTCTATCACTGCATTTGCTTTCTCGCAGTTATCTTTTTTTTTTTTTTTTAGCTAAATCTATAAAACATACCAACATGGAAATACAATGCAGATTTACTTTCTAATATTTGCCTTGTGTGCGTGTTTCTGTCCACAGTTACTATTGGATGCAGGTGCTAACGTGGAAGGCTCTCTAGAATCTGGAGAGGAGAATTACTCAGAAACTCCATTGCAGTTGGCTGCCGCTGCAGGTATATCAGGGACGACTCTGAAACATCGCCGCTACACACAATACTGAACTGCAGATCAGACACTGAAAGACGTATTTGATTCTAAGGGGTTTATTTACTAAGATCAGAGTTCTGTTGAAGATGAGATGTTGCTATGGGCAACCAATCAGATTCTATCTATTATCTTCTAGAAAAAGCCAGATAAATAAGTAGATTCTGATTGGTTGCACATAGCAACATCCTATCTGAAATATAACTCCCATCTTAGTAAATAAACAAACCCCTAAGAGCTATATGTACTAGGGTGCAGGTTTATAGAAGTGGAGATGTTGCCGAATGCAATGAGATTTCAGCTATTATCTTCTAGAAGGTGCAAGATATTGCTAGGCGCAACATCTCTGCTTCTATAGATGGAGCTGCTCTCATCAGAGAGGCCCCTGGAGTGGTAATGTGGCGCACGCGCGTCCATGTGCGCGCCGCGCACCAGCAGCCACAGTATGAATGGCTCCATCTGTATATACTAGGAAAGCCAATCCTGGGGCATTTTTTCAATCCCGGGATTGAAAAATGCTCAATCCCAGGATTCCCGGGATCCCGGGATTGGCTTTCCTAATAAAAAATCAAGAATGGGGAGTGAGTGGTGCGCTATCAACAGCAGCTGGCACTGGGTTGTCAGACCCAAATTGTATGTTAAAAAGAAAAAAGTGATGTGCCAGCGCTGGCTGAATAATTAGGAAGACTAGACGGTATCTCAAAAATATTACAAATTTAATTTATACATATATAAAAACAATCAAGAAAAGTAATAAACACATAAAAATAATAATGATAAAATTAAATAAAAAAAATGAGCACAGAATACTTGATGAATATTGCGGAGCTCCACATTTGTGGAATGAAAGGTAAAAGTTAGTGATATTACCATCTGTAGATTAAGGTGTGTTGAATGGAAACACCAGAAGGAAGGTGATGACAAAGTCCCATTAGAAATGACCTGAGTAGGAATACAGGTGAAATTCTCCCTATTTGGCGTCTTCTCCTTGTATTGGCTGAATGATTAGGAACTGGCTGAACGTCTGTGGGAGATGGGGCATCACTTTAAGAGATGGAAGATGGAGGTTAAATGCAGCTCAACGCATTTCCCCGGATGTTTGCTGTCCGGCTTCCTCAGGAGCAAGTCCTGAGGAAGCCGGACAGCAAACATCCGGGGAAACGCGTTGAGCTGCATTTAACCTCCATCTTCCATCTCTTAAAGTGATGCCCCATCTCCCACAGACGTCCATCATCTCCTAAATCTTTTTATGGGATTACAAATCGTTTATGGGACTTCAGCCAGTTCCTAATCATCCAGCCAATACAAGGAGAAGATGCCAAATAGGGAGAATTTCACCTGTATTCCTACTCAGGTCATTTCTAATGGGACTTTGTCATCACCTTCCTTCTGGTGTTTCCATTCAACACACCTTAATCTACAGATGGTAATATCACTAACTTTTACCTTTCATTCCACAAATGTGGAGCTCCGCAATATTCATCAAGTATTCTGTGCTCATTTTTTAATTTAATTTTATCATTATTATTTTTATGTGTTTATTACTTTTCTTGATTGTTTTTATATATGTATAAATTAAATTTGTAATATTTTTGAGATACCGTCTGGTCTTCCTAATTATTCAGCCAGCGCTGGCACATCACTTTTTTCCTAATAAAAAGACTGCCCCACAATTACTTACATTTGAGGGGTTGCTGGGTGGGGGGACGGGTCGTCAATGCCGCTGGGTGCGGGTGGGCGCGCTGGCTGGGCGGGCGGGTGGACGCGCTGGCTGGGTGGGCTTGCTGGCTGGGCGGGCGGCGCTGAATCACAATGCCGGGCGCGACCTCTTCCTGCGCAGCGTGACCTCTGATCTCACGCTGAGAGGTCACGCTGCGCAGTGCTGCCGGGAGAAGTCGGGCAGTGTCTGAGCGATGCTCAGACGCTGCCCGGCATTAGACTGCGCGCATGCGCAGTCTAATCCCGAACTCCCGGCATTGGAAACTCCAATCCCGGGATTGAAATCCCGGCGTTTTGGGGCCAAATACTGGGATCCCGCCGATCCCGGGTTTGGCCACCCTAGTATATACCCATATCTTAGTAAATATACCCCCTTATAATCTGGGATTAAAAATGATGCAATTGTGTAAATGCATCCACCATCTTGACATACAGGCAGACATTTTGTGTGTTGAGTTAATATTCATCTCACTAGTAAAATAATCTCATCACTGAAGTATGAGACATAGAACGGTTTTAAAACATTGATGTGAATGTGAATCTTAATGTTCAATAACAAAATCTCCATTTCTCAGTTGTGTCTATGGACCTTTGGGAACATGTAGTCTGCATTGTCATGATTACATGCTCAGTCAGCCTACAAGATGACTGCCTCACATGCCTGTGGCTAAGTGTCTATGTATCAAAGCTTGGCAAGAGATGAAAGGGAAACATTGCCCAAAACAACGAGTTTTTGTCATTTGCATAGACGATGAGGTTGATGTATCAAAGTTGACCATTGATACCATTCAGCATCTAACTCATTTTAAAATGTTCTTGGTAAATGCTTCCTCAAAGCTGATTGGTTGTTGCTGGCAACTTCTCCACTTTATATCTCTCCAAGGCTTGATACATATACCCCTTAGTGATTGGATAGGCTGCATTTCTTGAACATTGTAGTTGCCCACAATATGGCTGCTTAAGCTGTGTATGTAGTAGTCAACGGGTACAGTTAAAGACAGTTTCTAAATGCAAAACATTCATTGGACATAAACTTCTCCTTTGATGACTGCAGGGAACTTTGAGCTTGTGAGTTTACTGCTGGAACGTGGAGGAGATCCCATGGTAGGAACATTGTACCGAAATGGGATTTCTACGGCACCTCAAGGAGATATGAACTCTTTCAGCCAAGCGGCTGCACACGGGCACAGGTATTTCTAGACTCTTACCCATAATGTTTGTTCTCCAATAAATGTTTAAAGCGGTATCTACTTCAGTGGTGCTATGTGGAAGCGATGAGTCCCTCACTGACTAGGGACTGAGCAATTTACTTCCATATCTATATAAATATATGTTATGTAATAGATTAAAGTTAATGGGATAGTGCCATGTCCACATCTGCCCTGACTGTCTTGGTCACTGGCTGCTCAGTCCTAACGTTTTAAACGAGCCCATCAAAGCTGTCACCTTTGCTTCCATGAGCTTATTTTCTTATTTATGTCTATAAATGTTGGAATGGATTGTACTTTTGGCATATTTCCTTAGGAATGTATTTCGGAAGCTACTGTCCCAGCCTGAGAAAGATAAGGGCGACATATTATCATTGGAGGAGATTCTAGCCGAAGGGACAGATGTGCCTGAAACCACCAACACCTCCTTGTGCCCGAGCCGCAACAGCAAAGCCAAGCTGAAGGCACTGAAGGAGGCCATGTATCACAGCGCCGAGCATGGATACGTGGATGTGACCATCGATATAAGGAGCTTAGGTACAAGCATGTCTGGTGTGATGTCTGTACAGTATAATAACGCTTTCTTCATACAAGTAATGGGGACCATATATACTGTATAAAGGTTATGGACACATCTTATTTGGGCAGTTGGAGAATAGTTTTCTGTAGGGCCACGAAGAAAGCAATCAGGAACAAGGTGGGGTCTTGACCAAGGGTGGTGTGTGCTGATAGGTCCAGAGTGGGCATAGGCACACCACCATGGGGGGCTGGTCACATGATACTAAATAGGCATATTTCTAGTATTGTGTCACCTGTATGACCATTGCTAGTAACATGTCAAATACATTATGCCCATTACTGGTTCCATGCCACTCATATGCTTTTTACATGCCTCTCATATGCTTACTGCTAGTAACATGCCACCCAGTGGCGTAACTAGGTACATGTGGGCCCCATAGCAAAAGTTTGTAAGGGCCCCTATTTATCACCTAATGCTGAAAAATGTATACAGCATATGATACTTTGATAGGCAAAGTGGGCCCCTCAGCTCTGGGCCCCATAACAGCTGGACCTATGGTAGTTATGCCCTTGATGCCACCTTTATTCCCATTGCTAGTAGCATGTCACCTATTTTGCCATTGCTAGTAACATGCCACTAATCTGCTCATTGTTAATAACATGGCACCGTTGTGCCATTCATTTGCCCATACCTTCTCCATGGCTACCTTATTCTCCTAGCCTCCTACACTAGTTGCACTTCCTAGGAAGTATTCCGAGACAGGTAGCTTCCCCTGACACTTAACTCTTATGCTAGGTACACACCAGAACGATCATGATCATGAGCAGATCGTGAGACGATCATACAATGGTCGCACGATCTGCTGGAGCACACAATCTGCATCTGATCCAATTCTGATCTGTACCCAGTTGAAGGGGTCGTTTTAGAATCCTGATTGCAGCAGGTAGGATCTGTAAAACGAGCAAACGACCAGCGGGGATGCGCATCGGATTGGAATCGGATCTAAAACATGCCAAAACATGCCCAATTTACATACAATCGGTCCAGACTGTATCGAAATTGGGGGAATTGAATCCAAATCGTTCTTGTGTGTACCCAGCATTAGGGGTTTCCTCCTGTCTGTGAAAATATCGGTGCGTCAGTATTCAATCCTTAAAAAAAATGAATTCTATCTATTATGCGCGAAAACGGACGATATTTCCCGATATAACCATGGATCGAAAATATCGGGAAACATTGACTATCCTCTTATTTCTCAATTTCATTACTATTTACAGCCGTTTACAGTTAGAATCAGGGCCGCCTACAGGGGGGTGCCAGGGGTACAGCTGTCCCGGGCCCCGGCCACTGCCGGGGCCCGGGCAGCTGCCCACAGTGGCATGGCACCGCCCCCACCCGGACAGTATCCCCCACCAGGCGCCGGTGGCCCGGCGCGCACAATACACAGTGCAGCCTGCAGAGCGCCGAGCCTAGGATACAGAGGGGGCTCAGCGCTCTGCAGGCTGCACTGTGCAGTGAGTGCTCCGAGTCCCAGAGGGAGAAGATGCTGCACCGCCACCGTCGCTGGTAAGTAATAGTAATGGGGGGACGGGGTGCCGGCGCGCGAGGGGGGGGTTGCTGCTGGGGGCCCGGGCTGAAGGTCAGTCCCGGGCCCCAACATAACTAGTGGCGGCCCTGGTTAGAATAGCTCATAACAGTTGCTCGTACATTATGTGTACATATGAACTCTTGGCCTCCTTATAGTACAATATAGAAATAATGCAGAGTCTATTATTACCCGCCTGGGACATCACTGATCATCTGCATTACACGCAGCTATCTCTGTGACACTAAACATCAACTATGGATTCTGGCAGTTATGCTACATTGACTTGAGTCCAAAACAACTCTACATACATTGGGAAACATTGGCTACATTACATACATCTACTGTGATCGGCGGACATTTGAAATCTGTTATATTCTTTTAAAGCTTAACTAATTAATTGAACAAAATGAGTTAGAAAGACTCCTTATCAGCGCTCACAGCTAAACATGAACACAATATAACTACTGAATACTTTACTTACAACAATCATAAATAATCAAATGGATAAATCATATGAAAGTCCACACTCAGAACCACAATGTTCTTCTTAACGACGATATTCTCGATATTTTTCTCACATATAAAAAAGAGAAAATATAACAAAGGTATAAATCATAGTGTAGTAATTTCTGAGTGGAGTTGATAATCCCACGAATGTAATATTTCGTCCAAATGGGGAAGAGGGGAATGATACAGTAAGGAGTCACAGTCAGCTTACATTCATTCAAATGTTGAAAAACATATAAAGGTATCTTTATATAGTAATTCTTATAGACACACTTCGTCAGCCTTTATTTATGCCTATAAATTACTGGTTCCAGTTGATAGATCGACAGTGTCTAGATAAAAATTCAATAGGTCTACCCAAAAGGGTCCATATGCAATAGGTTGACAGGGTCAAAATGTTGACAAGGTAGACACATGACAAGGTAAACACATGACAAGGTAGACACATGACAAGGTAGACACATGACAAGGTTGCATGAGTTTTTCATGAATATTTTTTTTTAAACCGACTTGTTCTTATCCATCCATGTCGGCATAGAGGGAGAATGTAACGGTCGCTTGTCACCGAGCCCACAGCATGACGAGCACAGAGTCATGCAAGGGTACCCGTTAAACACTAACTGGGGGTCCATGTCGACAGTTGTCAACACAGACACCAAAAAAGTTAATTGGCGCAGGACATTCAGCACACCAAGTGGTGACTGTATGAGGGCAGCGTCACTAAACTGTTGTATCAGGTAAACACACGTCTTACAGAGCTATGTCTCCCTCCGTGGTACTCTAAGGGTATTCAATCTCCCGCCGCTGTTCCCGACGGGGGAAATAGCAGCAGGGCCCTATTCAATGCTGTCTTCCCTGACAGCATTCAACAGGGATCTCGGCAGAACGTGCCCGACTTAACAAGCAGTCAGACACGTTCTGCAGTTCCCGACTGCAGCTCAATTCCCGGCCGCATCTCGTGGCCACTCCCCCTTTTCAGCGCATGGCAGCTGGGACATTGAGTTCCATCTGCCTATCCAGCGCTGAGCCGGCCGAGAACAAGACAGGGTCACGTCTGTCGGGCCAGCCCGCCAGTCGTGACCCTGCATTGAATAACCCCCTAAAATTGTGACAAGATTTGGGCCACGCATACACATTATAAGGTTTGGTGGCCATCTTGGTAAGGAAATGAAAGCTCCTTGGAAAATCCAACGTGGATTATGTGCAGTAGCACTCTCCATCTGGAACAGAGACTGAATTTTGGGGGAACTTCAAAATAGGTGCCGGATGCGGTCCCGACAGTCGAGATCCCGACAGTCATTTACCCGACGTCGGGATCCCGACTATCAAAACTCCGATAGACGGGTTTCCGACGGCCACCGTCTATTCTCCCTCGTGGGGGTCCACGACCCCCATGAGGGAGAATAGAATAGGTGGTGAGCGTAGAGAGCCACCGTGCCCGCAGCATAGCAAGCCCAGCGAGGGGCTTTGTTGCGCTCACCATGCTGTCTGAGTCCGGGCAGTCGGGATCCCGACATTAGGCTAATAACTGTCAGGATCCCGACTGTCGGTACCATATACCACACCCCTTCAAAATAACTAGGACGTGGGTGTGCTGCATGAAATGTGGTAAACAGAGGGACACCTTAACGCAAACAGCAGGGCCTTGCACGCCCACATGTTTTGCACTTTTATAACTTTGCGCTGCTACTGTATGTAATTATTTAGAATCTAATTGCTAGGCTATCCCGACTTACATCCAGTATATGACCCTCATTAATCTTCTTTGGCTGTTGATGGATGATTCCTAAATATCCACTAAATATCTCAATACCAGTCAAAAGACAGCGGCAGTGTAATCGTCCGAGCCTTTGTAATGGTTAATGAAGCGACGCGTTATAATTTAATTCCGCTAACTGAGTTACATTTATAGTTTAAAATCCCCTTGCTAGATGTAAATTGCTTTTTTTAGTACAATCTACAAACCTTCGTAATTGAAGGTTTCAGAATTAAAAGGAAAACAGCGCGGTTGTCACAGGTGTTTAAATCAGCCCCCAGCTGTGCGGAGACGGAACTTCCTGGCAGCTGATGAGGCATTGTATTCAGATGATGAGGCCGGTGTCAGCGAAAGACTACAAGGGAGGACGCTAACAATGATCAACTCCTTGGCCTCTATATTTAAAGCTCTATTTACAGGTGAAGCAGGAATTTATTGCTCTGTGGTACATAATGTTATTTACACGTAACTGAAATATCTATAGCTACTTATAGCTGATACGTTCATCAGAGACCTGTCCCTAGAATGCACATAGAGCCTGATTCAGAGGTTTATGTACCGCTAATGTCGGACATACTGTAGGGCCTGATTCAGTCCTGGTCACACGAATTCGCACGGCCAATATCCAGTTCAGTCGCCGCCCCTCTGGAGTGAAATCCCGCCTTGTAAATGAATCTGCTCGCTCTGTGAATGGGTGCGAATGGCAATTCATTTGCAATGGTGTGAATATGTCCAAAACCCATCGTGATGCCCTCCCTACCGAATGATTTTTACACTGGGCACCAATCATCACGGGCTCAGAGTAGCCAGAGACTTAGGACCTTATTCTGATTTATTACCGATGGTGTGCGTCTGAACATTGTGTTCACCGGGTGCACGCACCCTACACAGCGGGCGGGAGGGGGGGGGCAGAGAATGACGGGGGGCGCCAGGCAGCCCCATTAGCATATGGGAATGCCCAGCGTTTCATGGGTGTTCCCACGAGAACGCCAGACGCTAATGATGCCATGACGCGGGTGCGGGCAGCTGACATCACCGGATGTCAGCTGCCCACCCTGTCCTCACACAGAGTGCCCACGGTTTATAGACACCTTATAGGTGTCTCTGAACTGGACCATCGACTGATTTCTCCCCTCCTGCGAATGGATGATTATGTAAATCATCCTGTTCGCAATCGCGCGGGTGGTCGCGCGTGCGCCGCCTTGTCAGTCAGTCAGAATAAGGTCCTTACTCCACGGTGCCATGGAAAAAGGCACATCCGGCCTGGAGCTGACGTCACACACCCTTCCGTAAAACGCTCAGGCATGCCTAGCATTTTCTTGAACATTCCCAGCATTTTTTTTCTGGCGAACCGGCATTTTTCGTAGCACGCCCATTAAATGGCTCCTCCCCAGACAACTACTTCCTGTCATTCACCTTGCGAATGGCGTGCGAATAGAAATAGTAGCAGGGTTTCATTGCAGCATGGACTCGCGCATGCATACTGCAAACCATAGGCATAATTTCAGGTCATGTAAGGAAAAAAGGGCCTCATTCAGACCTGCTCACAAAACTACAATCCAAGCTGAATTAGGCCCCACATTCAGATGGTGATATCTTCTCAGTTTAGCTAGCTAGGCACAGGTTAAACTCCTATTTGGGTTATATGAACATATCATGGTGGCCACCTCATTGTATGATTAATTGTTTGCAAATGTGTTTTAGTCTTGTTACAGAATAATTACTGGCTATGGGAACCGAATCTGTGAAATGATAGTACCTGTATAATTCCTAGCGTTTCATTTGTAGGAGTCCCGTGGACCCTTCACACGTGGCTGGAATCCCTGCGCATTTCCTTCAACCAGCACAGACGGCCTCTGATTCAGTGTCTGCTGAAAGAATTCAAGTCTATTCAAGAGGAGGAGTATACAGAGGAACTGATTACACAAGGGCTGCCCCTGATGTCTGAGATATTAAAAGCTAGCAAGGTATGGATGTCTGCTAGAATTCCTTTATACCTTTACACTGTTTATGGATTTTGTCTGCATCCATCTATTCATAACAAGGATCCAATACAATGAACATACAGCTTCTGCTGATTCAAATGTTATGCAGCATGCCTATATTCCATGTGACTGCAACTGTATCTGCATAGGAAACGCTACGTTACAGTGTTTTATTGGAAAACATCCCAGTTTGGGATAGTTCCCTATGCACTCTCCAATTTTGTAAATAAAAAAAATTAGTAAAATGGGTTTAGTAAATATGTTCTAGTAATGGGCATCGAAATCTGTACCATTGATGATCTATGTTTTCAAACCGTCTGTAGAAAACCATCAGCCGCTACTGAGAAACTATGCTGCTGCTGCTACTGTACAACTGTGCCGATAGGCTGTCTATTAATGTGCACTCCATTATGTCCACTCTATGATGCGCACAAAGGCGTAGCATAGAGGGGACATAGTTCAGAATCTCCAATAATATTATGCTGCTGGTATCAGTGGAACACGGTCCGTGACACAGGCACACCCCCATCACCGCCTGGTAATGCCTATTGGGTCTGCATCTGACAGCAGTAACCATTTGGATGCGTGCACAGTGCATCTTTCATGTATGCACAAAAAAGGTAGGTTGAAGTTTTGCCTAGGGTGCTTAGAAGCCTTACACCGGCCCTATTTAAGGGTCATATGGGATTAAGATGGATTTAAGACTGCTATTGTTGGCATGAAAGTCAATGCAGTGTGCATGTGGTACCTCCGTGCATAAGTAACATTATTTTTGTACCATATTCTTCCTTACGTCTTATGTCTTTCTATGCACAGTGGTACTTATTCTGCTCCTGAAAGGATCTGCGGTGCGTGCTGTAAAGCATTTATGTTCTGACCACAGACTTAGGGTGGCATCAGACTTTGAGTGATTAAGAGACTAGTGCCATTTGGGGGCACGGCAGCGATGGCCTCCGTTTCTTAAAACAGAGGCATATTGTGTAGGTCCGTCAGAGGGCAGAGATATCCTGGCCTTTGTATAGCGAATGCGGTGGCCCGTGGCATCAAGAAGCTGGCCAATGGTGTCAGAGATAATACAATACTACATCCTAGGATGCAGCTCGGATCAGTATTGCATGCAGGACAGGAGTCATGACTCCCCTTACCATATTAGTGCTATCGCTGCTTCTATATAAGCAGCAGCGATAGCAACTCCAGCCATTATCAGAATAAGGGCCAGTGTACGCGCAGTATATACTTCTTATGGAACCATGATTCGTACATGGTATGGCTTCCCATCTGAATGATGTATTGGCATGCCAGCCTGGAGTATGTCCGATACCCTTTGAACAAGTCTCACAGTGTGCAAATTTATTGAAGTTGGCAATAGAGATGACTGCTAATACAATACTGCAGTTTTTATAGGAATGCTATTGGTGCGATACAGTAGGTACAGTAATAACACATGCATGGATCCTTCCTTTGCACATTTGATGCATGAGCTTGGTAGCAAGACGAGATTTAATGAAAGATTCGGCTCACTATTCCATGCTGCCGATCATGATCTCGTGTAGCCGGTGTCTCGTCATTCCTGCAACAGTTTCATTAGAGGTCTCCGGGGAAGTAACTTTCCTTCTCGCCCAGGGTTTCCCAGAGTTCACATCACAGCTGTGGTTTTAGATGCAATTTCCAACTTTATCTTTGGCAGTTATCCCAGCGTTTAGTCCGGTGGGGCCTTTTATTCTTTCCTTCATTTCATTCTGGTCTACTGAGAAAAAGCCTTCATCTACTTTAAAGAAAACAGGCTTTGTAGTGCGGCTTCTTAGCACAGATCCTACCAACTTCGGTGCCTCACCGAGAGGCTGCTTGTTTTTAATTACGACAGATACGGTGGTGGCGAATACCGGTACTCTGGAGTGACATTTAATCAGTTTTACTGTAGCTGACAATGACAATTACACTGGAGAGTCTGCAAGGACTTTAAGCGTTTGAGTGGTGACAATGGTTGAACAATTTCATTACTTTAGCGAGTTTGAAATTATAGAAGAAAAAAGTTTACTTGTGTTGTAAATGACAAGGAGGAAGAGAAAGAGGGCCGCCAACAAAAAGTGTAAATTGGAACCAGTAAATGGGAGCTAAAGGGGATGGAAATCACTGCAGGGCCGTCTTAACAGCATTGGAAAAATGTTAAAAAGAAAATCATAACACCCCCCTCCTATGGTCCCATTCCATCTCTCCACTTGCTTCCATACAGTGGAATGGCTGTCAGCACTGATTGGTGGATAGTTCAAGCCATTCACCAATCAGCATGCTGACAGCCACTCACTGTTTGGCTGCAGTAGGGAGAAAGGTAGAGAAGGCTGGACTCTGGTGGATAGCTCCAGCCATTCGCCTTACTAGCATGCTGACTGACAGTCACTGTCTGGCTGCAGTTGGGAGGAAGGTAGGGAATGCTGGACTCTGATTGGTGGATAGCTCCAGCCATCCGCCCTACGAACATGCTGACTGCCAGTCACTGTCTGGCTGCAGTTGGGAGGCAGGTGGAGAATACTGCCTGGTCACTCTATTTGTTTGTGATCCACAATCATAGCGACCAGGCAGCAATTCTCTACTGCCTCCCAAGAAGTTCAGGAGGCAGGCTGCCCACAACCCAATCTGCCCCAGCTCGAAGGCCCCTAAATTTGGGAAGCCCTTGGGCAGCTGCCCATTGAGCCCATACGTGTTAAGGTGGCCCTGAATCATTGGCTGCATCACATTGTTATCGTGTTGTGGTTTTTATCAGCAGTCACCTGGCCGTGCACTGGTCAAGGGGCTTCATTCAGAGATGTACACTAATCCATTTGAAGATATGAATGTGTTTCCAGGTGCTGGGCAACAATATGCAAATGCAGCCTGGATTTATATTGAGACTCCCACCAGCAGCTTTGCGACTCCCAGCGACTACAATGCAATATTGTTGTTTTTGCCATCACTCAGTTACCTCCACTAAATGGCCTAGGCTGTCAATCATTTTGGTTATAAATCCTCAGTGCAACATAGAAGCATATGCAGACCACCAATCACTCATCTGCTTAAAAAACTTATTTGCGTGCAATCTGAATCAGTTCCAAGGTCAGCCAGAGTCTAATATTGCACACCTAAATTGTTTTTTCTATGGGAGATGTATCAAAGCTTCTAAAGAATGGAAAGCTTGCCCATAGCACCCAACCAGCTTACAACTAGAGTTTAAAAACGTTGATGCCTCTCCCCTTTAGCTCCTAGTTATAACAGTACATGTATCTTCTGCTTGTAGTAGGCGACCAGCTAGATGGAAGAAACTCTATTTTCTCTGAAATACGTCCATGTAAAATAAAAGAACCACCACAACACAGCTACTCTGTGTCCTGTGGACATTTCAGACATTCTGCGCCTTCGTGCTCCTTTCGTTTGCGGATGTTCACCCTTATACGGTTGTAAGGAAGCTAAAGGTGTTGTGTCTGGTAGTCTTCTGTCATTGCTAGACCTGGCTGGTTGTCTTTTCTAGACCTGGCCATAACTCTCATTTACAGCCTATACACCACACATTGGGCCTGAGATTGACACTTATGCAATTTCTAGTGCAGGTAAAATTTCAGCAGTGGCTTCGGTAATATGCAAATGCTAATCTAAGCCTTCTCCTTGTTCCCCCAAGTGCTGAGACACCTATTTAAAAAATGGCCGAAATCGCACATTTTCCGAAAATCGCACATGTAATAGGGTGCGATTCGCGGTAAAAATCATACTTTTTGCCGTGAAATCGCACTTTTTGAAGTGGCGATTTTTAGTCACACAATTCGCATCCAGATGTTTTCCCATTAAAAAGTATACAAATCGCACAAGTAATACGGTGCGATTTTTGGTAAACGTTACCAAAAATCGCAAAAAAATAAGACCAGGTTCTGACTAGCGAATTTGACAGAATCATGCACAGATCATTGAGATCTGTGCATGGTTCTGCCTTTAAAAATGTGTAAAAGTTCAAATAAAAAAAAAATGGCGTGGGGGTCCCCCCTCCTGAGCATAACCAGCCCCGGGCTCATTGAGCCGGACCTGGTTCCAAAAATATGGGGGACAAAAAGAGTAGGGGTCCCCCGTATTTCTGAAGCCAGCCCTGGACTCTTGGACTGGTCCTGGTTCCAAAAATACAGGGGACGAAAAATCTGGGGGTCCCCCATATTTTGAAACCAGCACCGGGCTCCAACAGCCCGCGGTGTCATGCCACAGCCTGGGGACACTTTTTACATAAGGTCCCCCGGCCATACAGGGCTGTCCCTGGCTTTTGGATGCCGGCCTGATAGGGTTAAATCATTTATACATAAAATTGCTTTATACAGGCCTCCCCCGCATGCTAGGACTTGGCAAACCACAAGTCCCAGCATGCGGGGCATTAATGGGCCTGCTGGGACTTGTAGTCCACCTGTAAAACATTTTTTTAAATAAAACACACAGAAAAGTACAACTTTATTACACACACACTTTTACACCAACATACTTACCGCACCAGCGCTGCCTCCCTTCTCCACAGCCAGCTCACCCCGCACTGATAGCACTGGTAACAGCTGATGGCGCTGGTAACAGCTTCTATAGCACTGTCCCAGCGCTATAGCAGCTGCTAGCGTCCCAGCGCTGGAAGGGTGAAGCCTAGGGGGGAACCCCTTTATTAGGGGGGTCCCCACTCCCCCAGGTACCCCGTCCAAGGCTGACCAGCCACAGTGCTCATGGTATGGCCGGTGGACCTTATGTAAAAAGTGTCCCCCGGCTGTGGCATGACACCGCGGGCTGTTGGAGTCCAGTGCTGGTTTCAAAATACGGGGGACCCCCAGATTTTTTGTCCACCGTATTTTTGGAATCAGTTCCGGCTCAATGAGCCCGGGGCTGGGTATGCTCAGGAGGGGCATTTTTTTTTTTTTTACACAAATTCGCACATTTTCATGACTAAAAATCGTTCAAAATCGCATGTGAAGTATAATCGCAAGCCTGTTACATTTGCAAATTTAACACAAATTAACGCAAATTTAACACAAAATATAAGATTTTTGCACATGCCATTTGATGCGATTTTTAAAGATCAAAAATCGTCACCTATTACATTTTGCCCCCGGTGTCTCATGGGCGTTCCCAGGGTAATACGGCAATGATGCAGGGGGGCAGGTAGCTGACATCAGCGAATGTCAGCTGTCCGCCTGCTTCCCGCACATGACGCTCGTAGATCAGAGACACCATAGAGGTGTCTCTGATCTGCGTGCGCTGGAGAAATCATTCGATTTCCAAGCACCAATTGTCTAATGGCTAAACCTTCATAGACAACAATAGTATCAGATTATGCGCGTAGACCTTAGAACATAACTCTATAACAGGAAGAGTTTTCTCTTTATTACAGAACGAAGTCATCAGCCAGCAGTTGGCCGTCATATTCAGCCAGTGCTACGGTCCTTACCCCATCCCAAAGCTGACGGAGATAAAACGCAAACAGACGTCTCGCCTGGGTGAGTGTTCTCGACAATCAGATGCAAATTGTGCTGTATTCATTCATTTATTTCTGCAGGACAGATATGGAATCTGCACAGACACCAATGAACTGTCAGCCCATTGAAGCTTATTACTACTCAGTGGCATGAATACCATCAAGGAAAATGTTATAGGGTCCAAGTTTGCGGAGGTCCGAGATTTCAGCCAAAGATGCCCATATTTTTAAAGCGACAATCATTTATAAATGGTTGCCATCTTAAAAATACAGTCTATCTTGGTCGAAATCCTGGACCTCCGCAAACTCGGACCCTATAACATTTCCCCACATGTATCTATGTGATGGGTAAAACAATTACTGTACAGCGCAGATCTTATTATATCATTATAGATCTCGTTATATTAATTGGCAGCATTGTCAAACTCATCTCTTACTGTAGCTGCGGGTGTTATTTAATGGATGTTTTAGTCATTTAATAACCTGCTGCTGATCTGATGCTAATGAATATAGTCTTATACTATATATATATGGATATTACAGGCTTGGTAAGCATTTAGCTCAATCAGCTGTGCTAAGGGCAATAATGCAGTCAAAACTCTGCATTTCCCCATGTATCAAGTTCCGTAATGCAAAACACTCCAGAGCTTGGATCTGGTGGATAATGTCATCTTTAGATGATGTTACCCAATAAAAGCCCGTCGGATTGTTTTTACATTTGCATGTGAGAGGGTTCCAATTACGCATGCGCAGAAGGAATTCCAGCCCCAGGCCTGAAACCCGGAAGTCACAAAGGACAGGTCTTATCGGGAGATTTGTCCTTTGTGTTTCTAACTGGATTTTAAAAGTTCTATGATCAGATGCCGGGGCTTCTGCATTGTGTGCACCTAAATGCATGTGTACTGTAGGTGTGTCTGGGGCCACGCCCAGCAGATTCGATTGGCTCATGTATACCTGGTTTGGAGATAACAACAGTTTTATATCTAGCATGTAATTGGAAGAGACAAAAGGCGTTTTCCCTGAAGCTTCACATTATAAGATCACAGGGGGCTAAGAGTCTTGTGCCCCTTCATAACGTACAGTAGGTGTCTAATAGGGAAGATGTTGGGGTTTGGTACAGAGGGTAATGCCATCAAAAGCTGACACTACTCTGATCTGATCCCTCCCAGCATCCCCACGTCCTTCTGCAAACTAACTCTTGGGTCATAAACCCAGAGGTCCATGGACTTGTGGCCATCGCCAAGTGCAGCTTCATAACAAGAGATGGCCTTTGCAATACTAATCGCATATGCTAGGACAGTATTGTCGCGGTAAGTGGCAGGATGTAACGCGCAAGGACGGTTTATCTCGCCCATAGTGAGAACACACCAGATATGTGGGTCTATGCTGAACTTCGAATCAGTCCCAAAAGTACAAGTTCGAATAGCACTTACCTGATTCCTTGGTAATTCGAAAGAATAATATTTATGTTTTTTTTTTTTTTTGTAGATCCGCATTTTCTGAACAACAAAGAAATGTCCGATGTCACCTTTATTGTTGAAGGAAGACCCTTTTATGCACACAAAGTATTGCTATTCACAGCATCGCCAAGGTACACATTCTTCCTTACCGTTGTCAAAACTTGTCTAGCATTTGTGAAATTAAAAACTATCGAAATATGGCTCTATTTATACATGGGTATTATCAGTGCTGACCCTAGGTACAGGCAAACTAGACAATTGCCTAGGGCAATGATTTTCAACCTTTTTCAATCTCAACACACCAAAATGATTTAAAAATTGCCAAGGCACACCATCAGAACCCCACAGGGAAAACACATTGCCCCCCACAGGGAAAAAAATAACCATTGGCCACAATATGAATAAAAAAATCAAAATGGTCCCCACAGGTAACAAGGTGTAGGTAGTAGGCAGCTCTGTATGATTTACTAATTACATGTGGTGTGCACCCAAGTAGGGTGCCACACAGTGTCCACCTTTTACAGAACGCAGCAGCTGCCAACCTGTTCACTGCTGGCACTGCTATTCTGCAGCTCGCTGGATGCGGCTCCTTTAGATGTAAATGACTGGTGTGACATCATGATATCGCTCCGCTCACTGCCAGAAACTGAACTGGGGAAGGATGCTGACTGTGGGGGACACAGATGTTTGAGGAGGGTGCAGGCCTACTAGCCTTCCCGCCATCTAGTGGTGCAGCCTGCTCATCTAGTGGTGCACCCGGACAGCCAGTATGTTGATTGAACAAATGTTAGAGGGGAGCACCTAGATGATAAATACTTCTATTATCTCACTTATTCCTTAGATAAAGATTTTACTGAACTGTCTTGTGTGACATTAGTGTTTTGTGGTTCACCACTATGTCCCTGTCATTCCTACCTCCCCAGTGACTCGCTATGTCCCTGTCACCCCTGCCTACCCAGTCACCCACTATCTCCCTTTCACCCCTACTTCCCCTGTCACTCGTTATGTCCCTGTCACCCCTGCCTACCCTGTCACTCACTATGTCCCTGTCACCCCTGCCTCCCCAGTCACTTATCACTCTGTCACCCCTGCCTCCCCAGTCACCTGCTATCTCCCTGTCACCCCTGCTTCCCCAGTCACCCACTATCTCCCTTTCACCCCTACCTCCCCAGCCACCCGCTATCTCCCTGTCACCCCTGCCTACCCAGTCACCCGCTATGTGGCTTGTCACCCCTGCCTACCCAGTCACCCGCTATGTTCCTGTCACCCTTGCCTCCCCAGTCACTTATCTCCCTGTCACCCCTGCCTCCCCAGTCTCCCACTATGTCCCTGTCACCCCTGCCTCCCCAGTCACCCACTATCGCCCTGTCAAAACTGCCTCCCCAGTCACCCACTATCTCCCTTTCACCCCTGCCTCCCCAGTCACCCACTATCTCCCTTTCACCCCTACCTCCCCAGTCACCCGCTATCTCCCTTTCACCCCTACCTCCCCAGTCACCCGCTATGTCCCTGTCACCCCTGCCTACCCAGGCACCCGCTATGTTTCTGTCACCCTTGCCTCCCCAGTCACTTATCTCCCTATCACCCCTGCTTCCCCAGTCTCCCACTATGTCCCGGTAACCCTTGCCTCCCCAGTCACTTATCTCCCTGTCACCCCTGCCTCCCCAGTCACCCATTATGTCCCTGTCACCCTTGCCTACCCAGTCACCAGCTATTTCCTTTTCACCCCTGCCTCCCCAGGCACCCGCTATGTTTCTGTCACCCTTGCCTCCCCAGTCACTTATCTCCCTTTCACCCCTACCTCCCCAGTCACCCGCTATGTCCCTGTCACCCCTGCCTACCCAGGCACCCGCTATGTTTCTGTCACCCTTGCCTCCCCAGTCACTTATCTCCCTATCACCCCTGCCTCCCCAGTCACCCACTGTGTCCCTGTCACCCTTACCTCTCCAGTTACCTATCTCCCTGTCACCCCTGCCTACCCATTCACCCACTATGTCACTGTCACCTCTTCCTACCCAGTCACCCACTACAGTGGGAGCCACTGCCATCTATGTCCATAATAGGATTAAGTGAGTAATTGGATTACTCTGCTTATCCCCTACTCTATTGTTCTATGTATTGTATTGCAGTTAAGAACAATCTAATAGCCATGGCTAGCCATGGTGAGCCATGGCCAAAGGAACAAAGATGAAACTGGCTCCTACTGTATGTCACTGTCACCCCTGCCTCCTGAGTCACCTACTATCTCCCCATCACCCCTACCTCACCAGTCACCTACTATCTCCCTGTTATCTCCCATTCATTACCTCAGTGTACCCTTGGTACCATAACACTTCTTGTGAGATCATGCCCATTTTTGGAGTAAGCCAATGGCACGTGCTGTCCCTTTATAAAGGTTAGCCTATGAAGGGGCTCTAAAATATATAATTGCTTAACAAAACATTTTTGGTTAGGGGGTTAGGCTGAGTGGAGGGCACTTAGAAGGGGGGGTTAAGCTTTGGGGCAGGGGGTAGGTTTAGGCAGTGGGGTGCGCAGGTTAGGCACTAGTGGGGAGGATTAGGGTCAGGTTGGGGGAAGGGAGGGTTAGGGTCAGGCTGGGGGAAGGGAGGGTTAGGGTCAGGCTGGGGGAAAAGAGGGTTAGGGTCAGGCTGGGGGAAAAGAGGGTTAGGGTCAGGCTGCAGGGGGAGAGTTAGGGCCAGGCTGGGGGAAGGGAGAGTAATGGGGTGCAGGGGGAAGATAAGTATACCTACGTCTGTCAGGGTTCCCTCCATCAGGATGCTCCCCTACACAGATCCATTGTCATACCTACACTAGCAGTATTATTATATATATATGTAGATTTATCAAGAGGCCCAGACCAGGGTATTGCATCCCCTCAGGAGCCAAGTACTACGCGTGTTACTGGGACGGGTTTAAAAAAATATATATATATCTTTAGCACAATTTATTAAATAAACCCATGTGCATGACACCATTAAAGGAAGCGCAAAAATACTATACCCGCATAAATCATTCACGTTAATAGATAGTAAAAAAAGTTTTTATTATTTGCTACAATAATTTAGGGTTTAATCCAATATTTTGCTGTGTGGCGGCTCTGCAAGCACCTGCGCAGTTTCCTTTGTTTGTGAGTCATGCGCGGTCAGCTGTCATTAGTCGACCGGGAGATGTCATCCTCATTGCAGCGAGCCAACGCCTGCTGCTGTGAACCAGAGGATGCCGGTCTAATGACGCTGTTCGTACAGCGGTGAGTTGACAAGCACGGGTCCCAGGGGACACAGGTGACAAGCAGGGGATGCAGTCAGCAGCGCCAAGGCAAGGGAAGCCAGGTGTCACCAGATATTTAAGTATTTGCTGTCTTGGACCTTTTTGATGGTCTACCGGCATCATCCTCTCCATCTTCACACACCGAAGAGCGAGTTCTTGTTGTACCTTGGCGCGGCTTCATCACTTTGTGGAAAGTGCCACATTTCCCTGCATGATGGGGGGCGATTCATGCAGCGCTTGACATAATTGTGGCACCTGTCGCATTGCCACTGGTGGCATTTCAGATTGGACACTGCCTTGTAAAACCTGTGGCGCACAGAGATGTTAGCGCCAGTCAGGTCGTTAATCTTCTGCATGAGGTGTAGAAACAGCGGCCCGTGCCCACCAGTGTCTGTCTGCTGCGTGGTGTAGATATACAGTACGCATGGATCATTTCATGCAGGAGGATATCCACTACATCTCAGCGGGACTGCTGCCTCAGGAGGGGCCTGCTGAGTTTTATCCTGCAGGGGCCGCCGGTATAACGGCTCGGGTGTTGGCAGATATCTGTGCACTTCTTCAGCTGGTTACTCCATGCCACAGTAACGCTCAGAAGTTTCCCTCCGAAAATCTTTCCATCAAACTCAGTAAAGAGCTGCTGGATATTGGCGGTGGGGTCTATAGAGTTCCATGCGCCATCAGTCATAGAGACATTGCCGCTGAAAACGTCATTGTCTTCAGAACAATCCATAGCTTCATCATTAGCATCCTCCAGTATAAGGACAGGAATTAGCTAATGTGGGTTTTTGTCTGGATTTTGTTATTATTATTATTTTATATCTATATAATAATATATATTTATATAATTGATACAATGAGGATGATACAAAGCAGAGAACCAATCACAGCAGCAACCAGCAGTAATGCAACTGTAGAAATAAACCATCTGCCTCTACAATAGTGTCTCCTGGGGCAGGGCTGTTGAACCCACTATATGGAATCCTGCACAGACTCAGTGTCTAACACAGGCCGCACTGGCTGTAGGGAAAGATGGGAGGCCCACGGTAGTTGCCGTGCGTCCAGAGGCTCCGCCCAACCACTCTAATTAAAGGTGTTTCTAGCAGCAAATTAGAATCTGTTAATAAATATAATGATTAAATCAAAGACTTTTGGAAGTTTGGTAACGTATCAATGCACGTGACTTACTAAGCTGCATACATTAATGTTTTCTATGAGCTAAGCATCAGAAAATCTTGATCCTCATGTACACAAATGAGACACAAAGCCTAATTCAGAGATGGACACAAATGCTGGTGCAGCGGCGTTCCCGTACGCAGGGGCTGGCTTGTAATATACAAATGTCACAGCCGCTGGGACCTGTATCTAGACGCCCACTGTAGGTGTCTCAGATTTGTGTACTAAGATGGAACTATCGGAGACACACAACTGTTGATTATCGACCATCTGTGTAACTTTTAGTCATGCAGTATGGCCATCGGACGTAAGATTACGGAGCCATGTTTGCTACGTCCCTTATAACGAAAGCTGTGGCACATCCACAAAACGGTCGCAGGTGTGCAACTCTCTGCTACCTCCCTCAAACACTCCTAGATTCTCACTCGCCGTCTCTGCTCTCCACTGTCACAATATCGGTATTGCACCTAGATCCTAATCCGTCCCATAGACATTCAACCCAAATCCAGAACAGCTCCCACATTATCATCGCTTTCTTTTGGGGGATTGGGTTATTTCTAATTAACTCTAAATTTTGGGGGGTGTTTTTCAGGTTCAAAGCACTTCTTACTAACAAGCCGACTACGGAGAACAGCTGCATTGAGATCAACTATGTGAAATATCACATCTTTCAGGTAAATGTGTGAAACGTAATCATACAGATCTGTGATACATTGTAAATGACATAAAGGGCCACTGCACCAGGTGAAATACACTGAGCCTAATTCATGTTTGCAAGTAAAGCAAATCAGCAAGTACTGTAACTTTGTGTCTGGAACAAAATATGTTGCCAAGCAAGGTAAGCAAACACATTTTATATTTTTTCACTGAAGGGTAAATACTGTCTGCTTTTGCATGTAGCCCACACAATAGACAGCAATATTTTTACAATGCAATTTAGATTTCAGTTTCAATACCCAAAAATCTTGCTCTGCCAGCCCCCTGCACCCTAAAACACCCCCTATTACTTAAACCTTACCCTCCTCCCCACTCGCGGCCTAACCCTAAGCCGCCCCAGTGTACTTATGCTCGGTATGCCAGCTGTTAGGATTTCGTTGTTGGTATCTATAGTGATGTCGGTATCTACAGTGATGTCGGTATCCAGCGTTGGTCTTATGGCCACAGGTCTGTATCCCGGCATTAGTATTTGGACTGCTGGGATGCTAACCGTATCCTGTTTAAAGTTATTCTTGCTTACCTGTGCACTTCCCATTTGCCCCTCTCTTACAGGATAACTTGGAGGCTAGGTATAACAAGTAGGCATACAGTAGGTGTATCGCAATCCGTCCAGAATGAGATCACAAATACTAAGTACATTGGGGTAATCTATGTCTGCCAGCGTTTCATTATGTAGACACGATCCTGACATTTTTAATGTTAGATTTACTTTAATTTCATTTGACTTACCAGGTTACAGTGGTTTATGAATTATGCACAACGTATTAATAGAACCGCATAGTCAATGCAGATGGCATACATTATGTATTATGCACTGTGCAGACTATCACCACTGAAGAAAAGGATTAATAAAACCTCCCTTGCAGAATCTATTTCACCAGACAGTTTACTCAGCTTGTAGAAAGACTGCAGCGATTGATATAACCCGGGCACAATCTGCGTAGTCTGTCCCATTATCTGTAGGTGTCCGATGTATAGTCCAGTAAAATGGACTCCTGTCATTAAACCTCTACGAACTGTACAGTATGTGTACAAAGTACAGCTGTGATATCACAGTGATTCAGAGGTGCACGCAGTTCCATCTGGGTACGGAACTTGCAGAATGCATGTGCGATTTAGAGTCAAACGCATCAGGGCCCTTATTCAGGTCGACTCGCTCGGGGGAGAATTTGACACGGGGACCGATGCTTTGCGCATGTGCAGCAGCATTTCTAGGCATGCGAGCCAACCTGAATAAGGGCCCTGTTCCTACTGTAACTTCACTTGCAGCTAAATGGGTGGATGATGAACGGGTGAATGATTCACTATATCAGTGAATGAGTGAATTATATAGGTTATACTGCACCATGTTAGTCTCCTCTGCCCGATCCGTGAAAATGTAGCCAGGACCACACGCCACTCGCGGCGTACCAGGATCCCGTCACAATTAGCACCACGGAGAGAAATCCGTAGCAGACCCAGCACGTCACAAAGCCACAACTTATGCATTTCATCATTGACTCTTATTACAAGCAATCGAGCACATGGGAAACATGCTACTTAGAGCCTTATTGTGAATATCATGCTGCAGCCACTGGAGAAGGGATCAAGGACCTCATTAATGATTGGATGATATTGCACATCTGCAAGGAAGCCGTTGTGCAATTTCCATGTATTTTAAACTCAGATGCAACAGGAGGTGTCCGTGAAATAGCTGACAATAGACTGTGAGCCATATTACTAGTCCCATTCTGCACATGCGTAGAACAGGTCTGTGCAGCCCCCATACATTAATGTGAATTAGACCACAGGTGCACAGAGAAGGGCCCATTTCATTATTGGCGCCAACACAAATAATGTAATCAGACGAACTGTGTGATATACCGTAGGAGGCAGTCGTTATAAGCATCACAATAATAGGGAAGGAGCCAAAATACATACTTCTGCAAGGCGTACTGAAGGCGTAAAACCCTTTCAATGGTGATAAATCCCCTTTACGAACTCCATGCGGTGTTATTGATATAAGCGCAGGTATCTTAACAAGGTCCTCCAGCCAGGACTTCTGCAAAATGTCTGCTTTATTTTCCAACGCACCTCTCGTTCTTCTCTTCTTTCTAGCTGGTCATGCAGTACCTGTACTGTGGAGGAACAGAATCGCTTCTCATTAAAAATAATGAAATCATGGAGGTAAGATGCAGATTGCGGAAGGCTCCGGTAAATGAGATGCTCGGGCTTAACCAGCCGCAGATGTATAGAAAAGAATCAATTTACTGTTTGCTGCGCGTGAGGCTGATCTATTTCAGACATGCCAATTTCTTAATATGGGATAATCCAATACTGAGAGCGTATTGAGAATATTTATTACCACTTGCGCTTGTGATTTCCAGGTAATGTGCCGCTCTGATCGTAAATGATTATACTTTGTCTTTGCAGCTGTTGTCTGCCAGTAAGTTTTTCCACCTGGAAGCTTTGCAACGCCACTGTGAGATTATCTGCGCCAAGAGCATCAATACGGAAAACTGCGTGGATATTTATAACCATGCCAAGGTAATCTTATTATACTCTGGGGTACACACTCACAGTGTTTATATCGCTATGTCCGTGTCATTGTCACAAAGGGGCCATAGAGATATAAACACTTTTTATTTTTTTTCTTATAAATGTGCACGCGCATTTCTGCGCATTTTGCATGCACCGCATACGTGCGGCCACGACGTTTCATTGGCTTTCCCTTGAAATCGCTGGGCGTTCCCATGCAAATTGCCTGGTGATGCGGGGGGGGGGGGGGGGAGCGGGCAGCTGGCATCACCGGATGTCAGCTGCCCACCCTGTTCCTGTCAAGGGTGCACGCATATCTAAGGGACCTGATAGTCACTTGATATATGCATGCGCGCACCACATCATTCGATGATTGGCGACCATTGAATGATGTGGGTGTAGCCCCATAGGTTTTGAATGGATGTTGTGCGAGGGGGGGACGGACCTGCGAGCAGCGTGCAGCGTTTAGTCCAAATGCAACGCTGTGAAATTCACAGCGTTGCGCGTGGACCAGAATAAAAACACCCCCCCAGTGCAAACGCCTTCAGCGAGTATAACACTCACCTAGGCATCCGCACAGGCAGGGGAGGACCGGGGCGGCTGCTGGGGAACGCCGGCATCCGCACAGGCAGGGAAGGACCGGGGCGGCTGCCGGGTAACGCCGGCATCCGCACAGGCAGGGGAGGACCTGGGCGGCTGCCGGGGAACGCCGGCATCCGCACAGGCAGGGGAGGACCGGGGCGGCTTCAGGGGAACGCCGGCATCCGCACAGGCAGGGGAGGACCGGGGCGGCTGCAGGGGAACACCGGCATCCGCACAGGCAGGGGAGGACCGGGGCGGCTGCAGGGGAACGCCGGCATCCGCACAGGCAGGGGAGGACCAGGGCGGCTGCAGGGGAACGCCGGCATCTGCACAGGCAGGGGAGGACCGGGGCGGCTGCAGGGGAACGCCGGCATCCGCACAGGCAGGGGAGGACCGGGGCGGCTGCAGGGGAACGCCGGCATCCGCACAGGCAGGGGAGGACCAGGGCGGCTGCCGGGGAACGCCGGCATCCGCACAGGCAGGGGAGGACCGGGGCGGCTTCAGGGGAACGCCGGCATCCGCACAGGCAGGGGAGGACCGGGGCGGCTGCAGGGGAACACCGGCATCCGCACAGGCAGGGGAGGACCGGGGCGGCTGCAGGGGAACGCTGGCATCCGCACAGGCAGGGGAGGACCAGGGCGGCTGCAGGGGAACGCCGGCATCTGCACAGGCAGGGGAGGACCGAGGCGGCTGCAGGGGAACGCCGGCATCCGCACAGGCAGGGGAGGACCGGGGCGGCTGCAGGGGAACGCCGGCATCCGCACAGGCAGGGGAGGACCGGGGCGGGGAACGCCTAACATATTTTATGGACGTCCTCATGAAATGACGTTATGTCACATGACGTCAGCGCCTGCCCCCCTTTTCGGCGATCTGTGGCGGAAATAAATGTCCATTTACACTGATTTTTATTACCAGAGGGGAGAGAAATCATTTGATGGTCAGAAACCATCGAATGATTTCTCTCCCCTTCTGTCGCATGCAAGTGGAGGTATAGCGAACAGGTCTGAATAAAGCCCAATGTCTGTTTTATATAGAACATGTCTTCTATACTATTATTTGCAGTATGTGTTTGGTGTATGTAATAAGGTGTATTAGTGAATGTGATAGTATGTATCGTTATCAATATCGTTCAGTGTATATCGTAATGTAATATCGCTCATAGAGTATATTGTACAGTGTGTATGCACCTTAAGGGCAGTTATTCTGATTTTGGGTGGGTAATTGAAATGATAATGAGCGACTCATCCATTCCATTTTTAGTTGTGCATTGTGCACAACACCATGGGCCTTATTCTAGTTCACTCTTTCTGACAAAATCCTTCTTAGATGGACAAAACCATGTGCACTGCAGGTGGGGCAGATGTTATTTGTGCAGAGAGAATTTGATTTGGGTGGGGTTTTACTTCAAAGTGAGATCTATATTGCAGTGTAAAAATAAAGCAGTCAGTATTTTCCCTGCACATAAACAAAATAACTCACCCAAATTTAATTCTCTCTGCACATTTTACATCTGCCCCCCTGCAGTGCACATGGTTTTGACCATCTAAGAAGGATTTTGTCAGAAAGAGTGAACTAGAATAAGGCCCCAATATACAGGCGATACGTCTAATGGGACTGCAGCATTCTAATGAGTTTTACATCAATATATCAGTTCTAGGAAGTGCTGTAATATGTTTCTAATTAAGCAGAAGATTTTATTTAAAGCTAACACATTAGCAGGGGATGGCTAATGGCTTAAACCCCCTCTCAGATTTTACAAATGGTTTCAAGCAGTGAAAATAATGGAGATGTGGATTAGGATTGAGGGTCTAAACGGCCGTGAACCCAATCAATGTACTCTACACCCTCTATGTTATGCAACTTTGCCATATCTTGCTTTCCTAACCCATTTTATGTCGTGGCCGGACCCCTTTTAGGGCCCTCGGGATGCCCACGGGTGCTAGGGGTGTCTTACTGCCACAGTATTTTTTTCCAGATTGTAAATCATATGTGTACCAAGTTTGATGTAAATTGCTCCAGGCATTCCAGCCTTATGCTAGAACATACACACATACATCCATTTATATATCAGTGGCGGATTACCCATGGAGCGACAGGGGTGGTCGCCCCGGGGCCCCCACACATTACGGGGCCCCCACACCCACCACCCCACTGCTGCAGAGGTGCAGGGTGGCAGGCAGCGGGGTCGGGCAACACGGGGCGTGCAGGGGTGCATGCAGGGATGTGAAGTCAGTGGCTGGGTTCCTGCGGTGGATGGAGTCAGCGGCGGGGTTACTTCGGCGGATGGGAACTAGTAGTTCCCATCCGCCGCAGGGACCTTGCCGCTGACTTCCCATCTGCTGCAGGGATCCAGCGCCGCATTGACCGCACTACCCCGATCCCCGCAAAACCCAGGTACCAGTGGGGGAACCTGCCTCAGTGTGTGGGGGTGGAACCTGCCCCCATGGGGGGGGGGGGGGAGAACCTGCCTATATATATTTATGTAATTGTAAAGTAACTTTTAGTCATATTCTTAGAACTAATCCGGTTTGTATCATAAATCTTTGTCTGCAGTTTCTTGGTGTGCCAGAGCTGTCATCGTACTGTGAAGGATACTTCTTGAAAAACATGATGCTTCTTATTGAAAACGAAGCCTTTAAGCAACTTTTGTATGATAAGAACTGCGACACAACAGGCCAGGATGTTCTAGGGGAATTACAAAGGACGTTGGCTATACGGGTACAGTCTATTCATTTATCTTCTTCCAAAGGATCTATAGTATAGAGTCAGTCGCTGGTCTGGTGGACAGTGTGCAGTGTTTACTCGCAAAGGCTTAAATGAAGATTACAGCTTTTAACTCAACCGGATTTCCTATTTTGCCAATGGCTTAAGGCAAAGACTTTGGATCTTCTCAGCTCGGAAAAGAAACACAAAATATAATTCTTATTTTTGTTAAAAAAGACGGTTACCTGAAAAAAAGTGGATTATTCTACATTTTCCCAAAAACAAACACGATGGTGTCAACTATGAAGTGAGGAAATACTCACTTAACAAGAAATTATATAACAAAAGATATATACAGTATATATATATTTAAAGTATGTTCTTAGATGTTAATCTAAATTCCCTATTTAAAAATTATATATTTTTTTCTGAACATTTATGAAAGTTTTTATTTTCTCCTATGTTCATGAAGAAGGAGAGAAAAAAATATAAGTCTGATTATCAATATGGAACTATTAAAAAAAAAACAACAATCAAATAATCATTGTTGACCGTACCGTCCGATGGACTTAAGTTGGAGGCTTTTTAAATATGAGACTTTTTAAAGATTTCTAAAAAAAAAAAAAAAATTGGGAAGACATTGTAGGAAACAAAAATCACAAACAAAAAACAATCCATAACTTTTCGTAGCAAAAACTTTTCATTTCTCAAAAAAAGTTGTAATATATACGACCAGTGACTTTTTCTTATTTCCTCTTTGACCAAGGACTTTTATTTCTGTGAACTCTGCAAGTCTAAAACAAAAACAACAAAAAAATCTCCTTTTATTCAGATTGCTGCCTTTTCCCAGGACGGAACAGATTGCAAAAACAGGTGTATACTGTCTTTGTTTATTCTCCTAGGTAAAGAAAAAAAAAGTTTAAAAAAAGCTAGAAAATTGGCATGTCTGTAGTTATGTTGAACAAATTAAGCAAACTCAGATTTGCATGGTGTTATCGTATATAATTTTGCCAAGAATTCCGCAGTTATTCGCTCCATTTGTGATGTAGAAGAATATCCACAAAATTCAGTTTCACTGTGAATATGTTATATTGATTGTAGGTGTTAGATTTTACATCGCATAGTAAAAATGGTGCAAAAGGTTTTCATTTTCCTCTATTCTTGTAAAATAAGGTCATTATTGTTACTGCATTGCTGACATAACCAGTGCCTGGCAGTATGTGGTTACCGAAGCCACGAAGATCACCGTTTTCATTTAACTATAATGCATTACCTCTTGTTTTATCTGTTATTGTAAGAAGACCTCTCAGACGACAAAAAAAAATGACGATGTCTTTACATGTATGTTTCGTTATATGTGTCAAAAATTACTTTAGTGCGTGCCGAAAAAAACCCCAAAACACAGATTTGTTGAGTGCCACATTCTCCCGGGCTATTTTTGCTTAGCAATCAATTTGCATGACCAATTAAATGTAAAAATAGATCAAGAAAAAAAAAAACTTTTGTGAAACTTTTGGCTGATATTAATAGAATAACATATTTTTCCATATTGAAGGAAACAGGGCATTGTCCATAAAGGTCAGGTTCCGGTAAAATGTTGATGACTAGTACTGTAGACGCCGTAGACGATGCAATGTCATTTTTTTTGGAACATTGTCCAAATATTAATGTGTGATGCTGTTTGATGTCTATGGCTTTCGGGAAATCGAGTCACACTATCATATACAAAGCTGTTGTATAGCTTTGACCAGCAGTGCCAGATTTGTATTGCAGGTGCCTCTACAGTAGGTACTGAGTTCCGCTAGCCGTTTTCCAAGGCTTGGCGTTTGCAAACGTAACTATATTAAGTCTGAAGTTTTATAGGTAAAATGACTTATTAAGGGCATAACTAGAATAATTTGGGTTTCCATGGTTACGGTGACCTATGGGCACGTGCCTTGTGTGTTCAATGATAGAACTGGTTCTGATGACAGATAGAACACTATTCTGTAATGCTTTAAACACTTTTGTTGACTATCCAAAAATCACAAATAACTGCCTAACGTCAAAACTATTTATAATGAGTATATTAAAATGTGTTTTTTTGTTTTTTTTGGAGCATGATAACTTGACAATGATTTTCTGTATAGATGATTTGTCGACATCTGGTCTGTCCTAATATATTGTCTGAAGTATTTGACAAACATTGTATGTAAATATTGTTCAATGGGTAACAGTCAGATCTGATTACACGCTGAAGACAGACGTCTGGTTCTTTAGAAAGTGGTGTCTGATATGTTTGTCATTCATTTTTAAGAGAAAAACTAGTCATATATGTTCTGTTAAGTGTTGCTAGAATGGATGCTGAAAAACAAACTGAAGGGAATCTGTCATTTCAAATGTAAAAAAAAAAAAACCTATATAAAATAAAAACGACACAAAGAGCATGAAATTATATTTATTTGGGCTCCTGTATAAATATGTTTTGCATTGTTTTCAGTCTTTTACAACTTTACAACTCAAAGGAGAGTTTGCACAGGACTTGAGTCGTACAAACAGCAGCCATTTTTCTGGAGACCAAAAATAAATGAAGGTCTATGTATTTAACTCCGCCATCATGGCCTAAGGTTTGGAGACACGCTGCAATTGATCATAAAGTGGAGAGTCAAGGACCAGGCTATAAAACTACAGCAAGTCCAAGTTACACAGAAATAGTTAAGAAGAACAAAAAAATAGAAAGAACAGTAAGAATAATGACAGGGATGCAGACATTTTGAATATTAACTTCCATGGGTTGTCCATTCCACCCAAAAAAGGTACCTGGTGAGGCAGTTGTCTTGAGTGCAATACTGTGTGTAGGATTGCCCTGGGTGGAATTAGTTACACCTAGAAGAGATGACAGAAAATGGGTGGTTGCAGCCTACAAATGCAAGGAGTATGGTTCAGATGACTATCCGGTCCATGCATTTTTTTATCCAATCCACCAGGTGACCGAACTACGATGGGCGCACCATTACACTGGGGGAGGTACGACGATCTAATTAGCCAACACGTACATGGAAAAACTTTCGCACATGTATTAGTATGTTATACTCTGTACCGTATGAAGAAACTGCTCACAGGCATAACAAAATGGTGGGGTGGAAGTACGCAGGAATAGCAAACAGTGGGGTGGAAGTACAGTATATGGTAAAAAATATTGTACAAAACAGTGAACAACATACATACAGTGATGGCCTTGTCTAATACTGGAACCAAAGTTAAGAAACCTCTAGTGAGTATGGGTTGTTTAATTAATATTGAATAGATTTTTTTTTCAGTTTATGTCTTCCTGTATGGCACGGAACTACAAGGTCTAGTACAGTGTTGAGACTTGTAGTAGTTCCACAGTAGCTGGAGATCCACCTGTCAGCTGTTGGCCTCATGACTGGTCTCGCTGTTCCCTGGATAAGTAGAACACTTTGTGCAATCTACATGAGATCAAGTCTGTTTAAGAATATTTTTTGGGGAAACAAGCTTATGTACTATTTTTGTTTTCATTTTTTGAGGTCCAGAGCCTTCAGTCCTATTGTCCATGGACTAGGGATGACTATAAAGTGTACAGGTTACCTATCAATGACCACTGGTTTTTAACCATCAAGTCGAAACCATTCTAGGTTAAACCCAAGAACGGAACTCAACCATTTATGATAAAACTAACTTACCATCTGGAGGAAACTATCAATTGTTATGAGATATCAATGCTCTGTGTCCGTTCCTACCATGGACTTAAGGTATTTGTAGTTTTAACCAAATGGAAAATAGATCAACATAGCACAAAACTACAAAAAAAAAAATACTTTAAAAATATGTTTTTGCTTTGCTTAAGGTAGTGTACAGTAGTGCTCTCCCATTCACTCCATAACTAACCTCTACCTCCTACGCCTGAGCTAAGCACAGAGTAGTGTGGTAAGTTGTTATCGTACTGTACTATGTAAAATACACCCAGCAGCTCAAATGGAGGCATTACAAAAATACTCTCCACTTCTGACCATGGGGTATGTGTCTGTTATAAACCTGTTCTGCCTTCATTATAGTGTTTCTTTTAACCAAATGAAGACACCACAACCATATATACTTTTCAAATATCCAATTTAGAAGTGATGATCTGAAAAATGATGTTAATTATGCAATAGAGGAAACTGGAAAAATACAAATAATGAAATGCAATCACAATGTTACAATGGGCCTTATTCTAGTTCACTCTTTCTGACAAAAACCTTCTTAGATGGACAAAACCATGTGCACTGCAGGTGGGGCAGATGTAACTTGTGCAGAGAGAATTAGATTAGGGTGGGGTTTGACTTCAAAGTCTGATCTATATTGCAGTGTAAAAATAAAGCAGCCAGTATTTACCCTGCACAGAAACAAAATAACTCACCCAAATCTAAATCTATCTGCACATTTTACATCTACCCCCCTGAAATGCACATGGTTGTGTCCATCTAAGAAGGATTTTGTCAGAAAGAGTGAACTAGAATAAGGCCCAATGTGTGAAGATAGGATGCAGAAGGCAATGCAAACCTATAGACATGAACAAAGTATGCAGACATTACTTAATGTGCAAAGGATCGGCAGCAGCTGCATACATAGCTTTCAGCAGGTCTATGATGTCAGATTTAAAGGCCAGTATCTCTTACTATCAGACTCTATGCTGTGGGTGAGCATGTGTGATGTCTGGCTGGCACCAGGAGAGAAGTAGAAAATTGATGCCTCCGCCGGATTATGCAGAATATCCTGAGAACCTTGCTATGGTGGGCTGTGATGTTCACAGTTGGACCACTAGATGGGGCTGATCACTATAAACATAAATCATATACTGTATGTGCTGAAAGCTTGACATTTTATTTATTATTGATTAAATTTCTTATATAGCGCACACATATTCCGCAGCGCTTTACAGAGAATATTTGAACATTCACATCAGTCCCTGCCCCAGTGGAGTTTTCAATCTATATTCCCTACCACATGTACACGCACACACAGACATTCTAGGGTTAATTTTGTTTGGAGCCAATTAGCCTACCAGTATATTTTTGGATTGTTGGAGGAAACCGGAGTAAACCCACGCAAGTTAGTAAGTGTCCCTTTTTATCCACAACCTATGTTTACTTTGCAGATTCAGTTAAAAGGTTTGTGCAGCATTGGTACTGTATAAATGATATTGGCTACTTGTTTCCTAGCACGGAGCCCATCGCATCACATACCATAAGGCATACGATGGGATGGGATGCGATGCGATGTTAGCCGATGTTATACAATTTTAAATTGTATACCATGGAATTGTATGCTATTGTATGGCATATACAATGGTATACGATTTTAAATTGTATAAGCACCCTAATGGTGTTTTCAATGTTAAATGGGCCCCCTATAAGATAAATATTTGTATAAGCACCGTAATAGGTGCTTACAATGTTAAAAGCACCCCCATGCCACCCTACTATCAACGCCAACCCAAAGCGGTACGCGTCCTCCAACCTTTTCATACCCCCACTATCTACGTCTGCATGGAGTTGATTTTATATAGTGCAGTGAGCCACCGAGCCCGAAGCGTGGTGAGCGCAGCGTGCCCCGCGAGGGGACGCGGAATACAGGTGAAGTAATGCGCGTCCCCTCGTGGGGCTCGCTGCGGTCGCCACACTATATAAAATCAACTCCACGCCGACGTGGATAGTGGGGGTATGAAAAGGTCGGAGGACGCGTACCGCCGCCCCTCGCGGGCTCGCTGCGCTCGCCATGCTTCGGGTTGGCGTTGATAGTGGCAGTGGCGTGGGGGTGCATTTAACATTGTAAGCACCTATTAAGGTGCTTATACAATAAAAAAATCATATAGGGGGACCATTTAACATTGAAAAAACCCATTGGGATGCTTATACAATTTAAAATCGCATTGCATTGTATGCCATTGTATGCCATATACAATGGTATACAATTTTAAATTGAATACAATGCCATATGACTGAATATCGTGGGTGCCGTGCTAGGAAACAAGTACCATGATAGCTAAATGTTTTTGTGAATGTATAAAAGCGGAGCACTGGTAACATAGAAAAGAGACTGAGATCAAACTGCGCTAGTTATAAAGCCGAAATAATAGTGTTCCTAAGAGCAGATATGCTGAGTGACACGGTGAAACATATGGAAGGTTAGGGGAAGTGTAATGGGGCCTACACATGGGGCAATTTAAGGGCATTTTCTAAGCGATCTAACTAGTTTAGATGATTGGGAAGTGACTGAGAGATGTCAGCTACTGAGAATGTAAACACTGATATCACCCGTGACACCAGGTGAACTATATTGTTGAGATCACAGGTTAAGTGTAGAAATGTGTGTGTTGATGTTTTTCTAATGGGCATAGGGAAGTGAGGTTATAGAGTTAGGCATGTTTATATACAGATGCAGGGCCAGTAGGCGGAGCAGCGGGTGATGGACCTAGTGGTGGTACCCGCTGTCCATGCCCTTTTTTGCAACCAAACGCACTGAGCATCAACTTTTGAGCCGATGCAGTGTGACGCACCCACCCCCTGGGGTGATTAGTTATGTTTGCTTGACCGCCGTTTATGGGGTGGGTGCAGGGCGCATGTACTGTACAGATGTGCATTCATCCACCTTGCAACTATGTACTCCATCTCAACCCTGACACAGAAGTGAGATACACTGACTTCCTCAGTGTCTTCATGGCTACGGGAGCTGTGACATTGGTGCCATGTTTTAGGACTGGAGTACAAGATTTCACTCACACACCAAGGCACATGCCTGTATTTTTGTAGCCACTTCCTGTCCCCTCTCACAAACAGCCTCTTCCTGGCGATCACTGTCCGACTGATTCATCACTGCAAGCGGCATCACAAAGGTACCTTGGAGCGTGTGCTCAGTCTACCGAAAATGGCTCAGACTCAGCACCATCAAAGTTGAAACTGGGTCTTTGCCCTTTGTGTGTAATTAGGAACTTATTGCTAGATCCTGGCTGACGAATACCATTGCAAAACAGATTAATGCAGCAGTTCTGGAAATGTTTCGTAGCAGTTCTGTCAGGGAGGTTTAAGATAGAAGGGGGCCCTTGTGCATTCTCCTTTCGGGCCCCTTCCTCTCTCTCCAGCGGTGCAGTAAAGTAGACAATGGTGGCATGCAGGTCGCCGATAGCACGGCATGGGTGCCATGATGCCTCTAATTTTTCTACTCTGCATGTGCAAATCTCCAGTATATGGTTGCAGCGCAATTTTGCTGGTGATTAGTACAGCAGTGCCGCCACTGCTGATACGGTACTCCAGTGAGGTTAAATATAATACATGGGTGCAATGTGGGACCCAGGGGCCCGTGTCTACCACACACCCTGCGCCCATTATACTGCATACTGTAATACCAATACAGTAACAATTTGCAAATTAGGAAAAAAAAAATTCACACTGCAAATATGTGACTTTTCCTTTAACATGGTCATCTCTTTATTACTTTTAATCTGATTTCTAATTAGATTAAAAACAATTATGTTTTTCTTTTTGGTGATAGATCCCATGTATAAGTATATTATTATATTTATACTTCTAAAACCCTCAGGAACAGTTGCTTTAATTTGCTACCTGACGTGAATGAAGTAATATTGCTTTGACTCTGTATTCCAAGCTCCTCTAGGGAGGAAGATTGCATTAGCATGGGCTGAATTCATTAACCTCATTATGCTTAATAAAAATTAGTTATAAATAACCGTTGTTAACTGAATTCTTTCCCTGTAAGAGCGCACAACAGAATCACCCAGGCAACCACACATAACGCTCACTTCCACTCCACTCGTAAGTGCTGTGGGTATTTCAAATTGAGAGATGGGGGGTACTCAGAATTGGAAAGCCTAATCCAAGCCCTGCCTCCCCAGCCCAGTCACCCTCCCAGCCCTGCCTCCCCAACCACAGGCACCCTCCCAGCCCTGTCTCCCAAACCACAGTCACCCTCCCAGCCCTGTCTCCCCAGCCACAGTCCTCCTCCAAGCCCTGCCTCCCCAGCCCAGTCACCCTCCCAGCCCTGCCTCCCCAACCACAGGCACCCTCCCAGCCCTGTCTCCCAAACCACAGTCACCCTCCCAGCCCTGTCTCCCCAGCCACAGTCCTCCTCCAAGCCCTGCCTCCCCAGCCCAGTCACCCTCCCAGCCCTGCCTCCCCAACCACAGGCACCCTCCCAGCCCTGCCTCCCCAGTCACCCTCCCAGCCCTGCCACCACAGGCACCCTCCAAGCCCTGCCTCCCCAGCCACAGGCACCCTCCCAGCCCTGCTGCCACAGTCACCCTCCCAGCCTTGTCTCGCCAGTCACAGTCATCCCACAAACCCTGCCTTCCCATCCCTGCCTCCCCAGTCACAGTCACCCTCCCAGTCCTGCCTCCCCAGCTACAGTCCCCCTCCCAGCCCTGCCTCCCCAGCCCAGTCATCCTCCCAACCCTGCCTCCCCAGCCACAGTCACCCTCCCAGTCCTGCCTCCCCAGTCACCCTCCCAGCCCTGCCACCACAGGCACCCTCCAAGCCATGCCTCCCCAGCCACAGTCACCCTTCCAGTCCTGCCTCCCCAGCCACAGTCACCCTCCCAGTCCTGCCTCCCCAGCCACAGTCACCCTCCCAGCCCTGTCTCCCAAGCCACAGTCACCCTCCCAGTCCTGCCTCCCCTGCCACAGTCCCCCTCCCAGCCCTGTCTCCCCAGCCACAGGCACCCTCCCAGCCCTGCTGCCACAGTCACCCTCCCAGCCTTGTCTCGCCAGTCACAGTCATCCCACAAACCCTACCTTCCCAGCCCTGCCTCCCCAGTCACAGTCACCCTCCCAGCCCTGCCTCCCCAGCCACAGTCACCCTCCCAGCCCTGCCTCCACGGTCACCCTCCTAGCCCTGCCTCCCCAGCCACAGTCACCCTTCCAGCCCTGCCTCCCCAACCACAGTCACCCTTCCAGCCCTGCCGCCCTAGCCACAGTCACCCTCCCAGCCCTGCCTCCCCAGTCACCCTCCCAGCCCTGCCTCCCCAGCCACAGTCACCCACCAGCCCTGCCTCCCCAGCCACAGTCACCCTCCCAGCCCTGTCTCCCCAGTCACAGTCACCCTCCAAACCCTGCCTTCCCAGCCCTGTCTCCCCAGTCACAGTCACCCACCCAGACCTGCCTCCCCAGCCACAGTCACCCTCCTAGTCCTGCCTACCCAGTCACCCTCCCAGCCCTGCCTCCCCAGCCACAGTCACCCTCCCAGCCCTGCCTCCCCAGCCACAGTCACCCTCCCAGCTCTGCCTCCCCAGCCACAGTCACCCTCCCAGCCCTGCCTTCCCAGCCACAGTCACCCCCCAGCCCTGCCTCCACAGCCACAGTCACCCTCCCAGCCCTGCCTCCCCAGCCCTGCCTCCCCAGCCACAGTCACCCTCCCAGCCCTGCCTCCCCAGCCACAGTCACCCTCCCAGCCCTGCCACCACAGTCTCCCTCCCAACCCTGCCTCCCCAGCCATAGTCACCCTCCCAACCCTGCATCCACAAATCGACTAGTGTCATTGCTATACTTTTAAGAGGGGTATTTAATCCCGAATCCGACTGTTGGGACATTCCCGACATTCGGATTCACAGCAAATCCGGCCACAAATTCAACAAATCGTGGCCGTTTCTGACAATTCAGATTTGACTTAAAAAATTCCGTTCCTATGAACACCGCCAATGATGTCCACATAAACTCCAATGTTCCAAATCAAACTCTGGATAGATGAAATAACACAGTCCCCATATGAGGGTGGTTTATTTTCCCTGCATCTAAGTGCAGCTTTGTCAAAGGAATGACAAAGCTGCACTTAGATGCAGGGAAACGCATCAGGAGCATACCCTGGACACTTCACCCAGCACTTTTATCATACCATCTTTTGGATCCGGACCAGCCGCCCTCAGTGATTTTCTTGCCACCCTTCCACCCTCCTTACCATCTCTGGACCACATCACCCATGTTTGGAGAATCTCATGCTGCAATGCAATCCAATTAGGAACATAATCTCCAAGTGACAATCACTGTGGTAACCATAAAATTCTACCACCCTCATATGGGGAGTGTGCTACTTCATCTATCCAGAGTTTGATTTGGAACATTGGAGTTTATGTGTACATCATTGGCGGAGTACATAGGAACGGATCCTCCTCACTTTAATTGAAGTGTTTTAAATTGTTTTATATGTTATTAAATGGTATATTTTACATGTTCATTGGTGTAGTAGCGCTACTTTTATTTTTCCTTTTCCTATCAATGCTGTTGGAAAGGGCAGCATTGAAAAGGTGCCGCTATTTATGCCAGCAGAAATAGTGGCACAGATTGAATACTGCCCTAAGAATCTACAACAGTGACACTACTAACTCAATGCCCCCTACTGTACTGCCCACAATGGCTGTTGGTACAGTTACCACTTGTAGCTTGTCCCATTTGAGCAATTTTTTTCTTAACGTTGGATTTTGCACACATTTTGCCCAGGGTGGGTTGTTTACCAGAGCTGTTGATTGGATCTGTCCAACCCCGATCCCACAAAAAAGCAAAATTAAACTGTAATTTTGGCACTAATTAGAATCAGTACAAGCAACATTTGTTCGTTTCAGTTTATAAAATCCATTGTTTATAAACCTCAAAACTCCTTTTTTGTGGCAACTATGCTAAATATTTCCAGGCAGCTGGACCCAATATGAATGACACTCGTTAATATAATATTGCTTGCTCTAACAGCCAAGAATGTAGTAACTGCAGTAGAATAAGTAGGAAAACCAGAATAGGAACATTTCCATAATGTGAGCAGCAGTCAGATTGGCGGGCATGTATGTTAAATATTTGTTAATGTGTGCTGGTGGCGGAGCCAGTTGGAATATAATATTATTGTGCTGCAACTTTTATATAGTGTGCTTAACAAATTTCCCTGAAGGATATTTAACCCTTTTAGTGGCAACATCCCTGTGAGAAATGTGCAAGATAGCCGCTAAAAATGCCAGCGTCGCTCACATTTGTAATATAAATTCAAATAAAACTGTTGTGTAAAAAAAAGATTATATTTCCCATATAAGGTAACATTACAGGTCATTGTGATGAATGGGTTAATATTGCAGCATAATGTCACAGTGCTTTTTCACTAGTTATATTACAGTACGTAAGGCAAAACATGGACATAATTCATTACAGACAGGAAACCTTACTGTTTGTTATATTTCTATTAATAACATTTATAATATGAGAAGCGGCCATCTTGCTTCTGCTGCCATCTTGCTTCTGCTGCCAGTTTACTACCTCAGCACAGAGAGGGCGGGATGCTATATAGCAGAAATGCGGTAAAAACCCCGTTTTCGGGGTTTCTACCGCATTTCTATATGCTATATGGCGCCTCCGCAGTGTCAGCGCTGCGGAGGGAATCGCCAGCTAAAGCTGGCGAATCCCTGCAGAAGCCTATGGGCTTCTTACCGCAGCGCTGTTTGAGGGATCCGTCACGGATCCCTCCCAGCGTGCCCTGCGGCCGGCGCCGGGGTCTGCGCATGCGCAGATGGACTCCCGGGTCACAGACCCGGAAGTCCAGTGCCGGCACCGCATCGCAAGGGACAGCTCTTATCGCAAGAGCTGTCCCTTGCATGAATAACGGCATATGTTATAGCATATGCCGTTATTAAAAATGCGATGTCCGGCGAAGGGGGGCCGCGGATGTTATAACATCCCGCCCAGGATCTGAGGAATACATACAGTCCAGAGGCCACATTACATATAAACAAATTTATATTTCTTGACATTACCAGACAGCAATTACTAAAGAAATCAGTTCTTGGACATCAATGTTTTTGGCATGGACATGCTGTATTTTGTCTTAATGCATACAGATGGAGCGCCTGTCCGCCAGATGTCCTGAGCAGGTGCGGGCTGGTGGACTGGAGCTCTATCTGATGGGGACGCGCGAGCGTCTCACATGCTCGTGCATCCCTGTCAGCAAGGTGGCGTGGAGCGGCTCCCCTGCCCGTCTCCACTTCAGGGTGGCGAGCAGGTAGTGGGGGCAGCAGGGAGTCGGCGGAGGGCTCCAACAGAATTTGGCGTGCGAGCGTATCGTGCATGTGCGCGTGTGCCCCCTTCTGCCGGAAGGCAGAGCGGCTGGCGCGGGGAGGCTATTGGCGAATCTACCACCAGGAGCAGCTCCACTGAGAGCTGGTCCATCTGTACCTCTAAACATTTATATTCAGTGACTCGGGACCAGGGGCGGGCTGGTCCGGGGGGCAGGGTGCCAAATGTCCCCCGGGCCGGTATCTACCTGCTGGGGCTGGGCCGTCTGCCGCTGTGCCCAATGCATCTTGTCGTCGCCTCCGCCTCCGGGTCCACCCGCATTCAGCCTTCTGTAAGGCAACCCTCCAAAAATGGCCGCCGACTTGGAGGAGACAGACACTAGAGGTCTTACCATACCTCTAGTGTCTGTCAGTGCTGCCAGCGCTACCCGGAGGTGCGGTTTCGGGTAGCGCTGGCGTGCTGATTAAGGAGGAACCCCTAGCCACAGAGGCGGCTATCATTTCTGTGTGCTTTTTTTTTTTTTTTACTATTAAAGTTCAGTGGCGCGGCGCGGCGCCACCCCCCCTAAAACCGACGGCTGCCCCCAACCCCTCCCGCCTGCCTGCCCGCTCTCCCAGCCCAGTTACAGCCGTCACAACCGCCGTCCCAGTGCGGGCTGTGACGGCTGACTTCTGACCTGTCTGTAATGGTACAGCCTGCGCAGGGCCTGCACAGGCTGCAGGATGGTGAACAAATCCAGCTGACAGCCGCCCGCCGCAGCTAACCTCCTCCTGCCCAGCTCCCACAATGTGGCTACCAGAAGGGACCACGACCAGCAAATATGAAGAAGGTAATGTGTTATATGAAGAAAGGGGGCAAGGAGGGTGTTATGGGATGTGTATAGGAATGTTCCTATTCCTCCCGCCGCCATTAACAGCAGTGACCAGGCGGAAGGCTCCGGAATGTTCAGGGGGACTCCAACTCTCGAGCAGCCCAGAACTTTCCTGAGCAGGGACTGCCGCTTGCGCATACTCATTGTAGCTAATGGTGGCAAGGAAACTCAAGTGTACGTTCGCCGGAGTGGAGGGGATCGACAGGGGGAGGGTGGGGGGGAGCAACCACTGCGGGGGTTGCCCTGAAAGGTGATGTGCACAGCTGCATGCACCACTGGCACACACCACATTGGTAGTATGCCCGGACATTTCAAAAGGTGAAATATTGTTTTAAAGACACTGCTAGACAAATGACTATTAGAAGCTGCTTTGGGGAACTTCACCATTTTATCTCTCTTCAAGACATGATATATTTGTCCCATAAATAGAACGGATGCTGCACAGAACTTCTTGGTTGCCTACCTGTTATTTAGCATTATTAGCTAGGTAAATTGTCTACTCTGCTTATATAGAATAAATGAGAAAAAACAGTTGGCACAGTTACTATGGATGGACACATGTTATATATGACATATTCATAACAATATGGGCCTTATTTTGGTTCACTCTTTCTGACAAAATCCTTCTTAGATGGACAAAACCATGTGCACTGCAGGGGGGCAGATGTAACATGTGCAGAGAGAATTAGATTTGGGTGAGTAATTTTGTTTCTGTGCAGGGAAAATACTGGCTGCTTTATTTTTACACTTCAATATAGATCTCACTTTGAAGTAAAACCCCACCCAAATCTAACTCTCTCTGCACATTTTGCATATGCTCCCCTGCAGTGCACATGGTTTTGTCCATCTAAGAAGGATTTTGTCAGAAAGAGTGAACCAAAATAAGGCCCAATGTGAGAAATATTGGTTACTATAGGATACGCGGTACTCTTTACCTAGCACGGCGCCCATCGCGGTCATCGCGGGCATTGAATGCACTAAAAAATCGGGTGCGACGCGACCGACGCGATGCCCGCGATTTCCCATAGGGAACAATGTTAAATTTCTCAATTGACCCGATTTCACTGTTCAATGCCTCAATTGACACGATTTTTCCATAGGAAACAATGTTAAATGGCCCACAGAGGCCAAATAGCCACCCTGAAGTGTGAAATGGCCCCCACAATTGTTAACGCCACCCCACGATCAACGTGAACCCGAAGCGTGGCGAGCGCAGCGAGCCCGCGTGGGGCGGCGGTACGCGTCCTACGACCTTTTCATACCCCCACTATCCACGTCGGCGTGAAGTTGAGAATAAAATAGTGTGGCGAGCGCAGCGAGCCACCGAGCCCAAAGCGTGGCGAGCGCAGCGTGCCCCGCGAGGGGACGCGGATACCTGTGATGCCCGCGAAGGGACGCGTTTACCTGTGAAGGTATCCGCGTCCGCTCGCCACGCTTCGGGCTCGGTGGCTCTCTACGCTCGCCACACTATTCTATTCTCAACTCCACGCCGACGTGGATAGTGGGGGTATGAAAAGGTCTTAGGACGCGTACCGCCGCCCCTCGCGGGCTCGCTGCGCTCGCCACGCTTCGGGTTCACGTTGATCGTGGGGTGGCGTTAACAATTGTGGGGGCCATTTCACACTTCAGGGTGGCTATTTGGCCTCTGTGGGCCATTTAACATTGTTTCCTATGGAAAAATCGTGTCAATTGAGGCATTGAACAGTAAAATCGGGTCAATTGAGAAATTTAACATTGTTCCCTATGGGAAATCGCGGGCATCGCGTCGGTCGCGTCGCACCCGATTTTTAGTGCATTCAATGGCCGCGATGCCCGCGATTTTTTTACCTGCGATGCCCACGATCAAAATCGTGGGCGCCGTGCTAGGTAAAGAGTACCGGATACGCCACCTTGAGGTGACATAACCAATCAGGGAAAAGCTTTGTCAGTCCACCAGCACAGAGTAGACCTATAGTCAGGGCTGCCGTCAGAAATTTTGGGGCCCGGGACTGACTAACGCTGCAATGAGCTGCTGATACCAAATAACACCCAAATTAAATATTCCAGTTTCAAAACTTCAATCTTTGCATATTCCAAAAAGATGTTCTCTTGTTTACTATGGCAAATAAATATCTGTAACCTCATATCTTTAATACAGAAAAGACTTATGCTGCCATCTAGTGGGAGAAAATGAATAAATAGCTGGCACTTTATACTGTAGACAAACTTAGGTCACTAAAGCCCCCTACACACTACGCGATGCCCGTCCATGGCTAATATAGCAGCGGCAGACCCGGTGGAGCGATGGCGGGAGTGAGGCAGCGGGGGGAGCAACTGCAGCATGGCTGTTAACGATGCGGGGGAGCACGCATCATCAACAATACTCAGTGTACACACAATATTGCCTAGTGTGTATGGGGCTTAAAGGCCCGATTCAGACCGGAACGCTGCTGTGTATATTCGCACAGCAGCCGAATAGCGATACACTGTGCATGCCTCTGGACCGCAATGCAAATGCGCGATGCCTTTCAGCGTTGAAATCCTGTTACTTTTTCCCTTTGCTAGCCATTCGCAAGATGATTGACAGGAAGCCGCTGTCTGGGGGTGGTAACCGGACGTTTAGCGGGAGTGCCAACAAAAATACAGGCGTGCCAAAAACAAAAACGCTGGGAGTGTCAGGAAAAATGCAGGCATGCCCAATCGTTTTAGGGGGTGTGTGACATTACATCTGGCCTTGATTGGCTGATTTAATTGCAGCAGCAGTAAGTCCCTGGCTACTCCTAGCTTCAGATGTGCGGTGACCAGTGGAAAAATCATTAGATGGGGAACGTCTTACTGATGGTTTTGGACATTTTCCCTTAGTTGCGAATTCTTGGCTATCACACAGCTAGCACATTCATTTGCAAGGCGGGATCCCACTATAGCAGAGCAGCCTCTAACTGCTCAGCAGCGAGCAGGTCTGAATTGGGCCCTAACATTCACACTCTATTAAGGTAATGAAAGGTTCACGTTTTCCAGGTCACCCGGCAGGTGCATAGGTGCAATCATTACTCATCGACACATTTTAAAAGATCCACAGGTGGAGCTAATAATTTCACTTGTGATTCTGTGAGGAGACCTGGAAAATGTGGGGTGCCGGACGGGTTCCCGACAGTTGGGATCCCGACATGAATCCCCGATGTCGGGATCCCGACTGTCAAAACGCCGAAAGCCGGGTGCCCGATGGCCACCCGCTATTTTCCCTCGTGGGGGTCCACGACCCCCATAGAGGGAGAATAGAATAGGTGGTTCGTGTAGCGAGCCACCATGCCCGCAGCGTGGCGAATGCAGCGAGCCCGCAAGGGGCTTTTTGCGCTCGCCATGCTGTCTGACTCCGGGCAGTTGGGATCCCGACTGTCGGAGTCCCATACCACACCTGTGCACTGTGTGTGGTCTTGAGAACCTGTGCACTAGATAATGGAGGTGATTCTGCTTGATTTTGGTTGACCAGCAAAGCTGCCCCATGCCCCCCCCACCCACACTGCTGTGTGCGAGCAGCCGGCGAATAATCAGTTCACCGTGGCCGCTCATACAATGCGGCTGCACATGCACATAAATGTGCATGCGCAGTTGAAAAACATCGCTCCCCTGTGCGAACACGCAGGGGAGCAATCACACTAGAATCAGGGACAATATGTGTACCCAGCAATATCATGGTACACACATTACATACAGGGAGCTGCCATTGCTAAAGTGCACACAAACTTGCCAATGCCAGCCGCAACCGATGCTGCATTCGGCAGCATGACTGTTGTAGCGGTGTCTTCTGTTGGCCACACAGGCAGGATGTCGGTGATGAGGCGTGGGAGCGGGTATCGTCAGTAACATAAAGGGTACACACTAGACAATGTGCCAATCTGATCCGCCGGTAGTGTGTATCCAGCTTCAGAACATACAGTACTTACCCATAACTTACTTACCCAACAGTACTTACCTATACCTCCCAACATTGGGGACGGAGCACTACAGACACTTGTATGTGCAGTTACATTCCCACTGCGCATGTGCAATGTCGTGCATCACGCTGCCATTTTTACATAAGGCTGGGTGGAACGGGGCTACCGCTAGCATCTTATGGCAATGTTTGGATGCCGCCAGCATTTATTTACAACTGATCTGCTATGCAGAGTGGTGGTGAGATAGAGTTCTTATCCAACCTTTGCATCCCGCTGGAAAGTGTGGCCTGCGAGTGGGATGGTGGAACAGTATACCCCAAAATTAGGACAGTTCAGAATTCTAGGAAGAATATGAAAGTCTCCCACAATCAGCTCCCTGCTCTACAGACAGCATGACGATCTGGTTTGTGGTGAATGGCATCATCGTGTCCAATCCTCGCTTTCTAAATCCAGCAATCTCTGCTTTATATAATGAAAGGTAGGGCCACAATGACATAATCAATGTGCCACACCACCCACCTCCTCCTCCCACCTGGCTGCCCCCCGCCCAGAAACTCTCCACACCACCTACAGTCCCTATCTGCTCGTACCTCCAATCTCCTCCCTCTCTACATATCCAGCAGTGTCCCTGCTAAATTTTGATTTGACTTTCGGTTTTAGCAGACAAAGGAGTAATTTGGTCCATTGAGTGGCCTCTAGTGGTCACTGGTGGTACGTCACCTCAATAGGTGAGGAATAGTTAGCCTTTTATATATAAAGTGTGCCCAAATAAAAAGGAGACTACGGTTGTATAGAAAGGAGACTGCGGTTGTAAGTTAGGAATATTATAAATCATATTTAATTACAGTTCATGTTTAACATTACCACTACACATAATTGCCATTGACATTGATGCACTGATCCCAGTACGTAGAAAGAGGATGGCTTTAGGGGATTATTCTGATTTATTGACAAGGCTGCGTATTGCGAGTCTACCAAACCCCACATTGCGAATGGTGGCCTGGTCGCCACCCATTCGCAAGGGCATTCCCTCGCAGAGCCTGCCAATGGATGTTACAAGGTAACATCCAATCGCAGCCTAGTGGGATCCACCCATATCATTCAATGGTTGGCGACCATCGAATGATGGCGAAGGTGCGCGCATATAAAATTGACTCTCAAGTGTGCGTCCATATGCGTGGACGCTCAGGAGGAAGTGGGTGGGCAGCAGACATCCGGTGATCTCAGCAGGCCGCCCCTGCACCTGCGTAATAGGGGCACTTGCATGAGAAAGCCCAGCGTTCTCATGGAAACGCAGATGCAAAACACCGCTCCCCCGTGCGAACACACTGGGGAGCAAATGAACCAGAATAACCCCCTTAGAACTCCTGGGTTGCTGATGGATCCAGTGTTCCACAGTATCCTGCACTACCTTGCCACAGGTGAACCGTTGACCTTTCTCACAGCTACACATGTGCATTTGAAAAAAACTCCACGCCATCTATCGGCAAACACAGGAACCTATTGTGATTAGATACATCACCGCTACAGCAAGTGTTCTTTTCATTTGGGCACACCTTATACTGTACATAGATTATATGGCCACTTTTTGCAGTGCACCTAGTATGACTTCTTACTGGCTTAACTGGCAAATGCTGCAACACAGCTGAGTTTATACTTATGTACAGTACTAGCTGCAGAGCCGTAGGTAGAGCGGAGCCAGGGGAGCATATGCTCCGGGCGCCGGCAGGACGCAGGGCGCCGCCCCCCCTCCGCAAATGAGCCGGCGCTCACAGTCACACAGGCAGCCTACTGCCCAGTGTGCGCCTGCCCTGCCCGCAGCCCGGCAGCGAAACTCGATTACATCATGCCCTGGCCAAAGCTGCTGCTGCTGCTGCTCGGGCCGTCCTCCGGGCAGCGCTGCGCAGCAGAGATTTCCTCTCCTGCCCCTGCTACACAGTCAGTCACTCCTCCCTGGCTGCAGCAGCGTCATCACTTCCCAAGTGCTGGCTGTAGCCTGGAGGAGGAGGCTGAGTGCTTTCTGCTGCCGCCCTGCTGTGCTGCTGTCTCTCTTGCTCAATCATGGGGATGATCATGGGGTTTGGGGGGATTGGTTGGAGGGGGGGTGAATCATTCAAATCTTTTTAAATAAAGACAAATGATCATGGGGATTGGTGTGTGTGGGGGCCAAAACATGCCCTTGCTCCGAGCACCATGGCACCTAGCTACACCGCTGACTAGCTGAAGAACATCTAGTAAATATATAGTACTACTGTATGTACTGATAGATTATTAGGTTTATTTCCCAAGGCCCCACAAGCAGTGGCGTAAGTTCGTCCCAGTTGCCCAGAGGCAAGATAAATATTGGTGCCCCCCAAAATCTCAATCAGTAATCTCAATGTCTACAGTAAGACAAGTCATGGGTTCTAATACAGGGTGTGACACTTGCAAAAATGATGTTAGGAGGGGGAGTCAGTCACAGAAGCGATATTGATGGCTTTCAATTAACTGATTCAAACTTGCAGGAGAGGAGAGCTGCCCCCTTGGGAGCAGGAGCCCGGCGGCAGATGACTCCATTTCCTCCCAGAGTTACGCCTCTGCCCACAAGGGTTCAGCAGTACAGTACGCTGGGATAAAAGTGACAGCAGGATAGATAAGTACACACAAATTGCAAATAGACCTACGACGTAACAAAAATACAAACTGCTTTTGCGCTTTGTTGTACAGGACCTGCTGCAAATTACCCGCTGTTCTGTATGTTTTTATGTTTTATACAGTTTATTTTATGGCACACGTTTGGTATATCCTTTGTTTCTTTAGTTTTTGCATCTTATCCAGCTAAATCAGTCACATCCCTCCACCCCTCTGCGCGGTTCTGTACTGTATCCGTGCCCTCTGACACTATTGTAGTAAGATAACACCAGCCGTCTGTTATCTCTTCCAGTTCTGAAGTTCCTTCCAGGAACCACTGTTCTGTGAAACGCTGCCAGCATGGAGGATGGAAATGCCATAGACCACTGGGAGAGCAATGCATTTGCAATTGATGACATTCAAAGCAGCATGTAGCACATTCCTTTTGCCTTACCTAGTCTGTGTTTTATGGATTAAACATTAAAGAAGATGACTGGCGATCTTATAACCCATGATCCCGATGATGACCAAAGAGTCTGGGTTCTAGCTGGTATGCAAACGTCTTATATTACCTACATGTTTTATTAATATTGTATGCAAAGGGGAACAACTGCACCATTCAACAGAGGCTGACATATCTACCCTACATTGGTGTAAGGTTCGTTAGGCCGACACTATTAAAGTCGACAGACATTGGATTGACCACTGAAGCTCCTTAGGTCGACACAAGAATTTGGTCGACATTGGGAAGGTCGACAGTAAAAAGATCGAAAATGGGTTTTTCACCATTGTTTTAGTCAACATGTGCTGACAGGCGGTATTTCATGCCCTACCATCCATTAGGGATTGGGGGATGAATAGAATAGTGTGCCGAGCGTGCCCGAGCCATGTTGAGCCATGCAAGGGGATGCGGTGCCCCAATGTCCATGTTGACTATTTTGACAGTTGGGACAAAAAAAATTATGAAAAACCCATGTTGATGTTATGACTGTCGACCTTCCCAATGTTGACCTAATGCTTGTGTCGACCTTTTGTCTGTGTCGATCTAAGGCCTCTGGACCTTCATTGGTCGACCCAATGTATGTCGACCTTAATCTAGGTTCCATACTAGTCCTCTTTATGCAGATTTTACATAAAAGACAAATATGTAACCCCTGTGTGTGCGCCCCTGCGCCTCATCAGCGACATCCTCTGTCATCTCTACATACAGGACAAAGGAAGATATTGCTAGTGAGAACCATGCTGCACCCACCCCCCACTGCCATCACTCGCCATGTCTGCATGCACTTGCTGATGCCACAGGACAAAGGAGGACTGAAGGAGCTCAAATGTGGCGTAAAAAAGGAATCACATACACTGGGGAGAGATGAAGTACGGGTCTCTATTTGTGCCGCATACCAGGTTCACAGCTTGGCAAGTAGGTTACAGCATCACAGGGTTTTCCGCAGGATTCACAGACACTGTACACTCCACAGCACCTAACCTACTATTACATTACTGTTAGCTGCTTTTCAGCATTAGGAGCAATGAGCTCCTGTCCTGGACACACATATAACAGGAAGCCACAGGTGCTGCTTATTAGACGAACCTTGATCACATCAGTTTAGGAAACCTGGACTGGATCTTCAACATTACCCTCATCCTGGATACAGCATGTCAGTTAACACTGATGCTCTGTCTCCTTTCCCCCGGCCGGCTGGACTGGGCATGCGTTGGATCTAGTTACTCCCGCGAGATCTCCAGCGCAGCTCAGAGCCAGCAGCAGGGACAGCTCTGTCCCTGCTGTGGGCATAGGGCATCGCCACCTGTAGCTGTCGAAGTTGATAGCTGCAGGGGGTGGAACGGTCATACATTAGGTATGAGGCAGGTGCTAAACCTCCTCCCCCACACCGCCGCCGATATAGTACCCGCACAGCGGGTGTCATAGATCAGAGAATTCGCTATCCCCTGCCATAACACACAGGAATAGCGCATATATATTCCCCTGATCGACAGATAGTAAATCTACCCCTTAATGAGGTAAGGGTTTCTATTTTCAAGTCATGTCTTGTGGAGCTGCCATATTATTCCTGTAAAAGCAAATTAAATGCATTATTTAGTTTAAAGTGCAGATTTTATGTAGAATCCGTCCTTACGGTTTTGGAATGGCAGATTAGTGGATTAATGCCGAGGCACCTCTACAACATTTACCTTGAGGAAAAGCCTTGCTTGAAAGGCATCATCAGGCAGAGCTGTGTTCATTGGCAAATTCAAGGGGGCTTTCCAGTTACCCAGAAGCCCCATCCTCTTGACAAGATAGATAGATAGGGGATGCGGTCATTTGGTCTACTGCATTATGGTCGACAGTCATTAGGTCGAATCCATTAGGTCGACATGCTAAAAGGTCGACATGACTCTAGGTCGACATGGGAAAAGGTCAACATGATTCTAGTTCGAAAGGTCATTAGTTCGACAGGTCATTAGTTCGACAAGGTCATTAGTTCGACATTGTCTATGTCGACATTCACAAGGTCGACATGGAGTTTTTCACTGTTTTTTGAGCCAACATGTGCCGACAGGCGGTATTTCATGCCCTACCATCCACTAGGGCGTGGTGGGAGAATAAAATAGTGTGCCGAGCGTAGCGAGGCACCGTGCCCGACGCATTGCGAGCGCAGCGAGCGATGCGAGGGGATGCAGTGCACTTTAAACTGTGTCCATGTCGACTGTGTTGACATTCAGGTAAAAAAACAGTGAAAAACCCCATGTCGACATAGACAATGTCGAACTAATGACCTTGTCGAACTAATGACCTGTCGAACTAATGACCTTTCGACCTAGAATCATGTCGACCTTTTCCCATGTCGACCTCGAGTCATGTCGACCTTTTAGCATGTCGACCTCATGGATTCGACCTAATGACTTTCTACCATAATGCAATAGACCAAATGATCCCAACCCATAGATAGATAGATAGATAGATAGATAGATAGATAGATAGATAGATAGATAGATAGATAGATAGATAGATAGATAGATAGGCACATGGACTGCAGTTCTAGAACAGCACAGATAAGACTGAAGTTGCAGCTGAGATATATTCCCCCTATCCCATCCCTCTCCTCCTCCTTCTTGTATTAGATGCCAGGATCTTTAGATTAGAAAATCTAGTTCAAATCATTTGCAGATGTCAAATCCAGTGAGTTACAAATAGCTTTGATTTCACCATTTCAGACACATGAACTTTTTCGTTACATGCACATGGGCAGTATGATTGGCGAGAGTCCCTAAGTGCTCATAGTCATACACATGTGTTTAGCAGCATTACAAGCTTCATGTGTAATGGCCTAGGGCCCCTGGAACCTTTAATCAGGCCCCGCAATCAATAGTATTGTTATCACTAGTAGTTACACCACGAGTCCAATAGCTACAACAGATGTATGGGTGCTGCAGGTCTCCATCTCAGCAGAAACAATGCACCCTTAAACTTTACAAACTGAAGTACTGTAGCTCCAATTCTGTATCAGGCTTTGCAATGATAAAAACAAAGCTCTAAAAGTTTTCGAAGTAACTGATGCGAAAACTGGATCTTTCCTTATTATTATTTTTTATTATTGGACTTTTTTAGTTTTTCCAATTTTAGAACAATGTCGCCACCTGCTGTTTAAAATAATATATTGTTTAAACATTTAATAAAAAAGAAAATAAGATAATACCCAATAAAATTAATTTTTGCTGACACAAATATGTGACATTGTGCCTAATGTTGCCGGCCCTGGTTATGAGAGAAGCTTGATGGTCTTGCTAAATGTGGACTACTGTTGTTTCAGCAATACTCCTATTGATCCCACTTGGTAAACTAAATTCTGCTTTCTGTAAGATATTATTGGGACTCAAGTATACTGTATGGTGTGTAATTAGTGACATTTTTATTTCCTTTTTTTAAGTTATTTTATTGGGGGGGGGGGGGGGGTCATTTAAAGTTAGATGTAAGGCCTGTTTTAGAGTAAAATGTGCTTTTTTTTTTTAGACCACTGCATAGTTGCCTACTTTTGAAAACTATTTTCAAGGAGATTATAGTTGGTAGTAGAATTTTGCACAGCGTCCCATTGAGGCGTGTCATGCTCCACCCAAAGGGCGTGTCTAGTTCCATATATGGAGAGATTGTGAAAAGAGATTGTAAACGTGGCACCTAGAAAAAGCTGAAATAAAGTGGAAGGAGAGTGTTAGGAGAAATTATTAATGGCTCATTCCTGTCTTGTCTGTTCTCTGTTCTGTTTGTCTGTTCTCTGTTCTGTTTGTCTGTGTTGGTATTTGACTCTCTGGTGGCCTCCAGTGGTGGGTCTGTGCCATTGCAGCCCAGTCTCCTGTGAACTAATTTATTCACAAGTCTGAGAGGTAATGAACTTGTTATCCCTGCTGGGAGTTGGGCTAGCTTGTACACAGGTGTGTTAATCACCTGGGCCCTTCATAAGGCATTCTGGCCAGCACTGCCCTGCCAGTTACAGTTCCAAGTGAGTTCTGCTTGAGTTCTGTCTGAGCCTTGTCTGCATTCTGCCATAGTCCTGTTGCAGTCCTGTGGATCCGAGTAGACACTCCTGCTGATCCTTGCCTTGCTGGTGCTACAGTGTCCAAGTTCTTGGCTAGAGTGTTCCTGGTTCCAGCCAAGCCTGTTAGCAGTGTCCAGAGTACCAGTCTGGCCCTGTGCCTGCACTTGCTCGCAGTGTTACAGCTGTCCTGCCTATACGCTCGAAGGGACTCCTGTGGTCTCCATTACCATCTTTAGAGATAAGTCAGGAATTGCTATCTTTGTTATCCTTTGCTCTTTTTGGTATCATCTTGTGTATTGTTACACCTGGTCGTTTGTATTAGTGTGTCACCTCTTGAGCATTGTTGCTCCCCTGGAGACTCTGGGGGGTACCTCGTCCTGTGTGGGTCATTAGTTATTTTCACCTCTTGCCATCTCCCCGCCTCGGTGGACACGTTAAGCTCCATCGAACTTGTGAAACCTAGCACCGCACGCATCCGCCAACGACGGCTAGAGGCCACGGACTTAGGGTTCAGGTTTGCTGGTACCCTCCAGAGTCCTAACAGAGATAACACACCAGCCCATCAACTCCCATCTGTCAATATTCAAACTCAGTTGATTGGCTGGTGTGTTATCTCCTTCCACATTATCTCCACTTTTTCTCTACTTTATCACCAGGCTTAATACATCTGCCCCTATTTTCTAGCAATATATACTTATATTAGGTGCTACTGTATCCTTTCCTTCCAATATCCCCCTCCTTTTCTGTTTTCTCATTGCACACCTATTTCATACGCCCTTCTGCTTCTTTCTTTCCCTTAAATTGTTAGGCCACTCAAAAGCTCCCATACAGGGCCGGATTGAGCCTTCGGGGGGCCCGGGGTCAATTTAGACAGGGGGCCCCCTCCCACTTGTCATTACTGGCCACAAACTGCACAGGAGAATATTACATTGTCAAAACACAGCATAAAGGGGGGGGGGGGGATAAAAAAAATAAAATATATATATATTTATATATATAAAAAAATACCACATGAAAAGCCTGTGTTTGATCCTCTGTACCTTACTCTGTAGGAGCCCTGACAGGCTCAGCGCTGCCTCTAATTAGTTTTTTATTTAATAAAAACCCTCCCATGACAAGGCCGCTGCTGCTGCTGTCCTCCTTGGACCTGAGAAACATATGATAAGCTCCACCATGCAGATATCAGCACAAGCCTCTCAGCCTCGTCCCATGCCAAGTCTCATGGGACATAGTCAACTCCAGTAATGCACTGCACACTTTATGCAGTCAGTGTGCCTTGGCTGCGGTTCTCTGCACCATTAATCATTGTCACATTGGCAGATAGGTGAATTTTCAGCACTCCCATGCACAAAACATTTAGCAAAAAAAAAATTATATATATATTTTTTAAATACATGCCAACCACAGGGATTTTTTTCACAGGAAGAATGTATCTGGGGGTGGTAACCGGCTGTTTACACAGGCATGCCAGAAAAACCGCTAGGGGTGTCTGGGAAAACGCTAGGTGTGCCTAAGAGGCAATCTAGGGGAGGGTGTGTGACATCAGCAGCAGGCCGGATATGCCTGTATATATCGCAGCTGCTGAGTAAGTCTCTGGCTAGTTGAGACCAGTGGAAATATCATTCAATGTTGAGCCCCTTACGATGGGTTTTAAACATATTTGCTCCGTTCAGATGTCTTTGCGGGGCGTGCATGTGAATTTTACAAGGCGGGATTTCACTATAGCGGGGCGACGTCTACCTGATCATTAGCTGCTGCACGTTCTCAACCAAGCGTTCAGGTGTGAATTGCTCCCAAAGTTCCGTGTCTATGAAATAGTATGTATTTCCAAGTTTAAACAGAAGGTGGTGCAATTGGACAAATATTACACACGCTATGTTGAGAAGTGCCATACAATAAATCTCACTACCAGTATACAGTATACTGGAGATTTTGCTGCTATGATTATAATGATTACATTTGATTTATAAGGCAACACAAGTGTTTTGCAGCGCCGTAAATATAGCACACATTAGTACAATGCAGGGTACACATAACTAAACATACAAGTAACTGAAAAACACAACAATTAGCAACACAATTCTTTATAGAGATGAGTGGTTCGGATTTAAATCCAAACCACCACAACTGTGGAGATTGGATGCAGTTCGGATCTCCCCCTCTGCCCCGGACCCCAAAAACCAGCATTCCCTCATTGAGGTTTATCTGTACCGTGTGAAAGAGGGTTCCCCCACAGAGACTTCGATCCCCCGGCCCGCAGCCACATGCAACCCCAACCCCCCCCCCCCCCCCCGGGCATACCAACCTGCAACTGCGACACCCCCCCCCCCCCAGAGAGCATGCTTCCCCCAGCCTGCAAGCTGTGTCAGCAGTGGCAATCAGTAATTACCAGTCGCCACCCCCCCCCCCCCCCCCCCCGAAAATCTGTAACAGTCTGCAAAGGCCCTGCCGACATGGCTAGAACCTCGCACGCTGTCTGAGGACACCATTGACAAAACCACACTAACAGAGTAGTCTCTTGTTGCGAATAATGAGATAATGGATATTAGTAGTTCCCAATGGCAAACTATACAGTGGCTAGACTGGCAGATGTCCAGGGGCCCGCAAGGCAAAGGGGGCACACCCTAACATCAGTCACTTAATAATGTAGACTACATGATTTGGTAATTCCTTTCTGTGTACTATTAAGTTACTATTCAGTTCAGTTATAGCAGGGGTGGGGAACCTTTTTTGTGCCAAGGGCCGTTGGTATGGGGAACAAATCCTTCGGGGGCCATATGTAAAAATTTCTCTTACAAATTGTCCTGCTGCAGCCGTCCCACGCTCCGGCGGCTGCTGCTGAATAGGACTGACAGTCTCCGGCTGCTGTTGATTAAGAGGAATCTCGTGAGAACTACCGACCTCTCGCGAGAATTCCCCTGTACTTGACTCCCAGCAAAGCCACCTGGCGGGTGGGCCACTCAGAACGGCTACGGGGGCCGCATACGGCCCCCGGGCCTGAGGTTCCCCACCCCTGAGTTATAGGGATGCAGTTGAAATCCCGGCTGTCGAAATCCCGACCGCCGAAATCCCGACTGCTGAAATCCCGGCACTTTGTCCCTCTGTGGGTGTCCATAGAGGGAGAATAAATTAGTGTGACGAGCGTAGCGAGGCAGTGGGCCCACTGCGTGACGAGCGCAGTGAGCATGCAAGGGCGGCGATCCACGTCCCCCCCTTTACGGGATTCCGGCGTCGGGATTTTGACCGCCGGGATTCCGACCGCCGGGATTTCAAACCAATCCCCAGTTATAGTTGTGACATCTGTGTGTTTTGCCATGACCGCTGGACTTGGAACACAGCAGCACTCCTTCCTGTATATGCCCCCAGACACATGGGTAATTAACCAACTACCAGTGCCATATAGCTGCCAATAATAATGGTACTTCTTCATCTTTGCGGACACCGCTATGCCAGTTTCGTCAGCCACTACTTAACCTCTACGTAAGCAGCTCCATTGGTCCCCTCGCGGACCTGTCTCACAGAGCGGCAGAAGCAGCTTCAGCCCTCAGGCTGTTATGTCCCCCTGCGCCTCCCATCCCCTGGTGTAGGCGGTCCTTGTTTCCCTGCGTGCTATGTCAGTGCGCCTTTATGTGTGAGTGGCAGCGCGCCAAGGGTTAGTTAACAGCGCGCCCAGAGGAGTTGTGTCCCGAGCTGCACACTAGTGCTGAGGTGATCCCATGCTAAGCAGTGTGTGTGTGAGGACAATGTCATTGTATCAGTGCATCCAGATCCCCGGCAGACATACCCGCCGGAGAGGCGCTGTCAATTATCGCCAGCAAGAGTTCCTGTATAGTGCCTGCAGCGCTGAGACCATCACAGACCAGCTTCAAGTCTGCACGGCTGTGCAGACTTCTTCATTACTGCCAGAGAGACCTCCATTACCCTTCAGCTCAAGCTACAGGATACCATAAGCACCTGCACCATACACCTGTGTACACCTGCCTGTGATATATATCTGCTATATACCCCAAAGTTGACCCTTGGATGACTGTTAACTCTGTGCTCATTTCAAATAAACCTGCATTACAAGTTAAGCTGAAAGGTGTGTTGTCTAACAACACCACAAGCACTGCAGGTTCCTAGCACTAGAAAATGATGGTGTCTTCTACAATAAAATGCCCATTTTCACCCAATGGGTCCTTTGTAGAAATGTCTCAGATATAACTACTTCATCGTCCAAAATCCCTTTGACTTAAAGATGTGCGGCACAGTCATGGGAACAGTTATTGCTCCCAGCTAAGCAAATTTATATAAGGGTAGGGGTGTGGTATAGGGTTCAGACAGTCGGGATCCTGACAGTCATTAGCCCGATGTTGGGATCCCAACTGGCCAGACTCAGACAGCATGGCGAGCGCAACAAATCCCCTTGTAGGCTCGCTGTGCTCGCCACGCTGCGGGCACGGTGGCTCGCTAGGCTCGCCACCTATTCTACCTATTCTATTCTCCCTCTATGAGGGTCGTGGACCCCCATAAGGGAGAATAGCCGGTGGCGGTCGGGAACCCGTCTGTCTGTGTTTTAACAGTCGGGATCCCGAAGTCGGGTAAATGACTGTCAGGACCCTGTCTGGCACCCAAGGGTAGCCGGACATCTTTTCATGTATACAATATTATTTATTATTTATTTCTTACCATTTTTTTATATAGCGGACACATATTCCGCAGCACTTTACAGAGAATATTTGAACATTCACATCAGTCCCTGCACCAGTTGAGCTTACAATCTATATTCCCTACCACATGCACATGCACACATATTCACTCTACGGTTAATTTTTTGTTGGGAGCCAATCAACCTACCAGTATATTTTTAGATTGTGGGAGGAAACCGGAGTGCCCTGAGGAAACCCACCCAAGCACTGGGAGAATATACAAACTCTACACAGTTGGGGCCATGGTGGGAATCGAACCCATAACCTCAGTGCTGTGAGGCAGTAATGCTAACCTATACACCATCCATGCTGACAAAATAAAAATAGGAATCTTGTCTACCTTTAAAAAGAGTAGTATCAAAAAGCATCAAAACAACAATCCACAAAAATAATAACATGTTTGTAAAATGCACCAAAAATAAAATGATAGCATACAAGGCATTGTAGTTGCACAATGAAACTGTGCGGACAGAAAAGACTTATTACGGGAGTTCTTCAAGAAAGTGACTTCCTAAGTAGGTGGGATTTAGAATCAATGTAATCTATCAGTCACAACTGTTCCAGTTTGACCCCAGGAGCTGGTTAGACTTTATTCACCATATATTACACAGATCTCTTGAAAAGATAGAAGTGTTTTCTTTACTTGAATGCTTTATTAAATCTGTCTAGAGCTGCGGATTGCTTTCCCTATATCATTTTTACTACCTGCCAGTGGAAGCAGTATCTCCCATAAAGATACAACCCAATTTGTATTCTAGAGATGTTTATCTGTCCTGTTCCTTAGTACTGTGTCTGTAGATTCATATGATTATTTTCACCTGTTAAATAACTAATTTACAAAACTATTGGCCTGACATTTTCATACATAAGCACTGATGTGCATTTTGTGTATATATATATATATATATATATATATATATATATATATATATTCTATTGCAAATTGCTTTTATTGATATACTGTAATTGTGTACAGACATCAGCTTTCCTAAATATTGAACTACATCTCTTTATACAATAAACATGACAGGAAACACACAATAGGAACTTATATCCCTTCACACCAGAAATGTAGAGACCAACCCAGGAATTAAATTCCAGGGACATGCAGATACATTTCTGGGTTGGGCCCTGTTTACACATGCATTTGAAGCAGGGACATCCCGGGTTGGCACCTTTTATACTGAACCTGGGATGACCCTACATTTCTATGAGAAATATGAGAATGGCATTAGAAGAAATTGACTTTTTTAGGCCCACAAAGATGAGGTCATTAGAGGGGGAAAGGGGTAGAGTGAAAGAGGGAGGGCGGGCCTTTGCAGACATTACAGGCTTTCAGGGGTTAAATAGTACTGCTGGGGTCTGTTGTGCCACAGAGCTTGCACAGTGGGCGGTATTCAATGTGAATACCGGCGACGTGCAGCAAATCCTGTTTAGGATTCGCTGCACATTCGCCACTGGTCGCCGCGTTCCGGAGCCTCGCCGGCTCCGGTATTCAACGAGTCAGGGGCTCGCTGCCCCTGACCGGCGAATATGAGCTCCTGCGGCGAACGCCGCAGGGAGCCTGAGGACGGTGGCAGGCAGGGAGATGGAAGTCTCCCTGCCTGCCCCAGAACGTTTGTGGGTGGGAGGTGGGCTCCCCGGGTGCCAGGCAGCACAGGCTCCGGCCCCGTGCTGACTGGTCTGTGTAAAAAAAAAATATATATGTAAAATATATATATATATTTTTTTTTATTAAATATATATTCATGTGCTTACAGCACATGAATAAAAATAGCATGCCCCTCCTCAGAATGAAATTCCGGATTTTTTGACACCAATTGTAAAAAACAAAACACTTTATTAAAAGTTCACCTTCCACTTCACCATAAAAAGATAGCGATTGCTACTCTGTGAATCATGGCGAAAAAAAACCTTGAAATGTATTCGCCATCTGGTCATTGAATAGGGTGATTCACCGTTTTAGTCAGAAATTTGCCTTACAGCACAAAATCGCCATAAAAACCTGGCGAATCAGCCTCATTGAATACCGCCCAGTGTCTTCCTGCACCTGTGTGATGCCTCTAAGCTTGACTGGTGTGAAAGGGGTATAAGAAACAAAAACTAAACTATTTAGTAAAGGGTTGTGTCTAGATCCACTTCAGCTCTTTGACGTGGATGTGATGTTAGCATAGGCGAATCTAGAATTATGGTAATGGGTGGTCCCAAATCTAGACACAAAAGCAGGGGACCTTTGCGCGGCGTAGCCGCGCGGCAAAAAGGGGCGTGGCCCCATGGGAAGGAGGCGTGGCATCACAAAAAGGGGTGTGGTGTTACACTTTAGACCATACACAGTAATGCCCATAACACATTTTAGCAAACTCCGTTATACCCATTACACATAAAGCTACACGCCGTAATGCCACTTACACATAAGGCCACACAACATAATGCCCATTACACATTGTGCCACACATCATGATGCCCATTACATACTATATAACAAACCATTATGCCCATTACATATTTGCCACATAAGTGCTGCTTACCTACGTGCTCATTGCTAGAGGGTTCTTGCTTGATGGCACCATAGTACCCATTACACATGATGACGCACACCATAGTACCCATTACACATGATGCCACGCACCATAGTACCCATTACACATGATGCTGCACACATAATGTCCCTTACACATGATGCTGCACACACAATGCCGCTTACACATGATGCTGCACACCGTAATGCCCCTTACACATTAAGCCACACATTATGCATAATGCCCCCACATACCGCCACTTGTAGCGTCCCTTAAGCAATGCCCCCAAAAGTGCCACTTACTGTAAATTTTTATATGAGCCTTTGCTGCTGCTGCAGGGAGAGATGGAGAGCAGTGCAGCTGCTTCTATGGGGAGAGGAGCAGAGCGCAGCGCAGAGCACGCTCCCACTCCCCTCCTGGTGTCCCCTCTGGTGTCCGAGTGGACATTTGAAATATTGTGCGCGCTGTTGTTGTGCGTGACATCGGGGGAGCATGCCGGGCGCCGGCACCACATGATTAAGGGGGAGGGGGAGGCTGAGGTGAAAGCGGGAAGAAGAATTGGAGTGGAAGCTGCAGGGGTGGCAGTCATTGACAGCTGGGCAGAGAGCAGGGGGCTGCCCGGCTGTATTCAGAGCACTGGAGGTCACGGCTGTTTGAAATAATACCCCTTTCACAACAGAAAATTCAGGGATTTACCTGGGAATATGGTCCCAGGATCATGCAGGGACATTCCCAGGCTGACACCTGCATTTTCTGGTGTGAGGGGGAGAGACAACTACTCCCCTCTCCCTACCCCCCTTTAACCAACCAGCTATATCTTCGGAACCAACTGACCCATTTACATGAGACCAGTATCATATTGAAGAACTTTTGAGTTGGCTTTGAATGATTTTAGTCCCATGAAACTGGGCTGTTTGGTTCTAGAGAAATCTGCCCTCAAAGAACATAAACAGTCATGAAATTACATTTAAGAAATGAAAAAAAAAAAAAAAAACGGTTTAACCTCAATATCCCTGGAACCAATTAACCCATATGGATCCAGCCTGGTATCAGATTGAAGGCCCAGCGATTTGGGTTCGACTGAGATCAACCTCGAGCTTCAGTGATGCTGAAGGGGGAACTGGCAGCCGTTGAACTGGGTGGGGGTCGGAATTAGCGGGTCCCATGTTATCCTATAGGGAAAACGTTCCAGCTTTGCCTGGTCGTATCTCCGGTTCCCAGGGGGCTAGAGACACAGGGCTGGGCTCGTTGGAAAGCCCTGTCACTCAGCTACAAAATGGGCTAATGGGTGGTCCTGTGCACCCCCGGACCACCCCCTAGATTCGCCTATGGATGTTAGGTGAGGGCAGAAGTTGTTTGATGCCCTCACAGCGATTTTTATTTTACTGTATCTATAATCTACGTAGGTGTAGGTTATTTTATTGCAGCTGGAGTGTACCCTTGCAGGCTCGCTTCTCTTGCCTCGGGCACAGCGGCTCGCTGTGCTTGCCACACTTTTATATTCCCTCTCCAGGTATACATAAACCCAGTGCATGATGGGAAATGTCAATGACAGAAGTGGTTCTAGCTGAAAGTAAAGGTTGCAGTATGGAGCTACAGACTGCTTCAAGACTGCAACCTTTTTTATGGCTAGACTTGTTTCTAACATGAGCTCAAGGATGGCGTCTCCTTCTTCTTTAGCTAGGATGGCATCTGTACTGTGAGCATGCCCCCATGGCTCATAAGGCCCCTGCACATTCTTGAAGAGCACACATTCAGTAAGGGTATATTCTTGTGGTATTGCCGTTCTCCCATGTGATTAGATGGCTGCATATTCGGTCGACCTATCTACGATGTCTAGATCAACAGTCACGTGGTGGACCACTTATGGTCAAATGGGTCTAGTTAGACAACTGAAAATAATGACCACAAATTTATTCAGGCTCTAATATTATTTAAATTTGCACACTTTATAAATTAACATAATTACAGCTGCAGATGCATACTGTGAATGCATACTCAGATACTATACTTGCCATACAGATGGACCGGGCTTCATTCAGTCCCGGCGCCCGCCAGAATGCCCCCTCTGACATGCGCCGGTGGACAGGGACTCCATTGAATTAGGAGCCGCGTGCGTCTCTTGCGCGTCCTAGACTCTCGATGACGGGGCATCGGCATCCTGCCCGTCTCCGCTTCAGGGAGACGGGCACGGTTAGGGGGGGGGGGGGGGGCGCGAGGCGGACCGTTGGCGGGGGAGGCAGCAGACGTCGGCGGGGAGCTCCGTTGCCACAGGGCGCTCGCGCCCCTTGGCGGGAGCTGGCGGCTAACAGCAGTTGGTGAAAGTTTTGCCAGCCTCTGCCTGAATGAGGCACACTACATCTGTAGGGACCAAAACAAACATAGAATAGATTTAGTCTCTGCGCTCATGTAGAATAAACAAGACTGATATGAATAAATTGCATCCCGCAAAAAGATAAATAATAAAACACAGCATTTATTTAAACTAGAGATAATATATGTACAACAACTGACAAATACTGATCAGCCTGATCCAGTTTACAGTATAAAGATTTCCCGCAAATGATTGAATGTTGCGTTACCTTTATGGCACAAGCTGCCCTGCGCATCTTAAAAAGCTCTTATGTCATTGTAAGATCTTTCCCCTTCTAATAAATGAGATAGTAATCTGTGTGATTTACTGCAATGTTTCTAAAACTGGCAGTTAAAGGAGTTAGAGGATTTGATTCTTATCTGGGTGACAATTGAATCAAACTGTGCTTACTTCTGCTGATGAAGTGCTTCAGTTGCAAGAGGCAATTTTTTTTAAATCATCAGTCAGTTCTGTTTGTGTGGTTATGTCAGTTAAATGGTTCTTTCATTTACTTCAAGGGAAATAGCGGTAAAAGAACAGAAATAGTAGACTGGAATAAACAGAGCTGTCAACCTAAAGCCCCATACACACTAGGCAATATCGTAAAAGATATCACTCAGAAGGACCCTTTGAGACATATCTTTTCCTTTATGCACTAATGTGTGCACTGAATATTGTTTACGATGCACTGCAGCCAGCTGCTGGTCCCCCCGCCACCTGTTGGTCCCCGTCCTTGGTCCCAACTACCGTCGCCAGACCGGCGCATGCGCAGTAGATTCTTCGGTACTGCGCATGCGCTGGCCCCCAGCCTCTATGGGCTGCTTCGGGAGCAGACCATAGACGCAGCAGCCCAGAGGCATCCAGGAGGGAGGAAACACCTCGCAATGGGACTGCCTTGGGTTGACTGGCAGGTTGGGCTTCCAATAGGATGTCACTGGCAGTCACATTGAAGCCAGTGCAGTCTGCAAAGTGATACATCCTGCCACTTATCGGATGCATACGGGTATTAATAACAGCGGTATGTACCTAAAAATACCTTTACAATTGCAATTCTCAATAAAAACTTTCCTTTGTGATAGAAGGCCGCATTTCTGCCTATAGTACATCCCGCCCATTGACTCTTCAATAATAATCATTAGCACAATGGGGTTATGCAGATTCATTCGGTCCCCTGCGCGTTCACGCCGGGGACCGATTGTTTGCAAATAGGTTTTTATGTGCAGCTGCTTTGTGCGAATGCCCACAGCGCTCGCAGAAAGAGGTCCGGGTGGGGGTGAGCGGCAGGCTGGCCAATTTGCATATGGGAACGCCCTGTTGTATTTGATAAGACATTGTAGCCAAAAAAGCTATACATCCTTGAGTAAATATACAATTCGTATCCGTATTAAATTGTAGTATTTTCGGGATAGTAAGGGGGGAATTTACTAAAGGAAATTTGTAAAAAATAGGTGTAAAAATAGGTGTATTTGTATCCAGAAATACACTTATTTTTGACATTTACTATCCCGAAAATATGGCAATTCGTATTCGTATTGATTTTCTATCAATACGAATACGAATTGCCGTATTTTCAGGATAGTAAATGTCAAAAATAAGTGTATTTCTGGATACAAAAACACCTATTTTTTACAAATTTCCTTTAGTAAATTTCCCCCATTTAATCAGCAGTGTTAAACTGTAGACAGAAATTGTATAAAGGCAGCATTTGTGTTTGGCTAAATAGCTCATTCAGCTGTAATTGTTGGGTTCTCACTCACAAATTCCCTGGGGTTATATTTTCGGAATGTTGCTACAGCAAGTGAGACAAGTTTTACTCTGCCAACAAGAATAAATGGGACTAATAGCAAAAGTCATGTAATAGTGAATTTACCGTGAAATTTGACAATTTTGCTGTGTAAAAAAGCCTCTTTCATGTTTACAGTATGTTGATGAATTGAAAATATATTTTATATGTATATACACACTACCGTTCGAAAGTTTGGGGGTCACCCAGCCCATTTCGTGTTTTACCTGAAAACTGACTTTTATTTAGCAAATGAGTTGCAAGATGAATAAAACACATAGTCAAGACATTGGCAAGGTTAGAAATAATGATTTTCATTTTAAATAATAATTTTGTCCTTCAAACTGCTTTCATCAAAGAATGTTACTTTGGCAGCAATTACAGCATTGCAGACCTTTGGCATTCTAGCTGTTAATATGTTGAGGTAATCTGAAGACATTTCACCCCACACTTCCTGAAGCTCCTCCCACAAGTTGGATTGCCTAGAAGGCCAGCATCCCAGAGTTGCCTGCACACTGCAGACACTGGCGTTTCCGGGTACCATTAATGAAGCTGCCAGTTAAGGATCCATGAGGCGCCTATTTCTCAAACTATAGACTCTAATATACTTGTCTTCTTGCTCATTTGTGCATGGGTGTACCAGCACCTGCAGATAATGACCACGAGCACGAGGTTGGTTGACACACGCTACCATATGGATAACTAAAAGTGAAATCCCACCCCTCCTGAAAGAATCTGCTACTGCAGAACATGACCGAGTCAGCCCGCAGCTCATATGTCTAATGAAGGACCGCTCGCTAGCACTACATTCCGTGTATGTGTGATACGCCGCCGGTGGGGGTAGATAAATACCTTGATTCGCTGGATACTCTTGGTTCCACACCGATTCTTCACCGCGACGGCTGCAGAGAACACACCACCCTAGGAACTCAAGCAAGGCGTTCAGCAGGTACAGCCGCTTATGTTTTATTTAGTACAAATAGGACACAAATAATTAATGCACCCCTATAAGGTCAATAAACTCTATAACAAATCCCACGACAATCTCCAGTATACTGGGGAGTGGGTAAACTGATCCTGCTAACCGCCAACTGGGTCCTTACAGGCAACAGTGTTCCCACCCGGCTATGGTATATCAATGAATGGCCCTAGCCACCTAATACATATATCTACTGGGTACCCAACATACCATACATACCAAGGCAAACAGTAACATGTCATATAACGTCAGAATCGACACAATGAATACAATGCTGGATGAATACCCTTCCTGGCACGCACCCGAGGGAAGTGTTCCTAATTTGACAAGGTGGACACGGTAACTTTAAATCCGGAAAAGGATTAGCTCCCGGCAATATAAACTTTCACCACAAGATGGCCGTGCGCCCCCTTTTTGACAGCTTCCAATAAGATTTCCTGAAGGGGCTGATTCCCCTAGCTTGGTGGGGCTCCCTGGCGATATGAACAATAAGTAGGGCGGTCCTCACCCTGTTTAGTGCCCGGCGTTACAGGGGCTCTAATCCTTTTAGGGCTAACACCCCTAATAATGCTTCCTGGTGGGGTATTCGGGGTAGTGTACATGGGGTATTACCTGGCCAGGTAGAGGGGGTTGAGGCTAGCTGGGGCAGTAGCGGGGGGTTGCCCAATAAATAGAAGTCTCCGTTGGTGATAGGGAGTGGGTACTGAGGGCTGGCCTGGGGTACCAGTGAGCAGGGTACCTGATGTCAGGAACAGGGTGCAGGCTCCTGCCCGTCGCGATCGGGTCCCCCCGGCGTCTGGATAGCTGGTGCTGGGCTCCTCTTCTGCAGGAGGGCATGCTAGTGTGGGCGCTGCTGCTGCAGCGTTGCCACACTCAGCTGAGCCTCTCCTGACCCGCTGTACTCCACGTCGGCTTGTTCTTCAGTGGTGCTCAGGCGCTGAGGGATTCTTCCCTCTATGGCCCCCTAAGTGCGTGCCCGGCGCGGCTGATGGGCAGGGAGGTCAGCGGGGTTCATGAGCCTCTCCGCGCTCCCTCCCAGGCTGAGTGCGGCAGTCTCTCCCGGCGTGTGACTGGGGGTCAGCGGGGGTCGCGCGCTTCATGCGCCGCGTCCCTGCTCCCGGCGTGTGTCAGGGGTCAGCGGGGGTCGCGCTGACATCACCGCTCAGTCTCTCCTCTCCGGCTCGCGGTCTTCTTCCTCCTCCCGCTGCCGGTCTTCTACGGGCACCTGCTCCTTCCGACTCCTCCTTGGCCGGCCACGCTACTCCTCACACCTCAGGTACCTCTTCCTCTCTGCTCTGATTTGTTCCTCTTGGCTGTCAATAAGCCTGAGGACAGGTGTTTCGCGCCCCTCGGCGCCTCCAGGATTAACCCCTTAGATCCTGGAAGCGGGGTTTTCACTAGTGCTGCGGTTGCCTAGCAACCCAGCGTGCATCGTCCCTGCTCCTGGGGCCATCCCAGGTTGGGGTGCCACATATCCACCCACTTTAAGGATGCTTGTCCTCGGGCATCGAACTAGAAATGTTCCGGAAAAAGTCTTCTGGGTTTGGGTTCAACTATTCACTGCCCTCGGGGAGGGGGCCACATACATAAGTCACATTAACAGTTCTTTACACAAAATGTACATTACACAACATTGGGGCATTATGTACAGCATATCTATTCCCTGTACCGCAGGGGTAGCACGCCTCGCGTGCTCCTAACAGAACGCCTCGCTCCAGTCCCAGGGGGTGCGATCTCAACGTCCTCAGGAGCAGGTTCAACGATCCTCGAACTGGTCTGCGGCGGTATATTCGGAAGGAGTGGCATGGACCATCCGACATTCAGCATCAGTTCCAACGGGTCTTAGGACCATCTTGCGACGGGATAATCGTTGTCCAAGCTTTCTCTGCTGCTTGACTTGGAACGAACTGGAGTTTGATTCAGATACGGTTTGATCCGGTTGCGATGGGTCCGCTGTGAGTGGGCACCCTCCCGCTTCGCATCAAATCTACTCTTGGAGCGATTGTTTCTTTTCAACACTGGGATACCAACAGGTATGTGGTCAGCATGGGCATTCTGGTCATGGTGAATCTTCTGGCGGTCTCTACTTTGCGCCAACTTTTGGTCGTCCAAGGCTCTTGTGTCAGCCAACCTGGGCTGATGTCCTTGTACCCAGGGTGCACATGGTTCCCAGCGGGACGGTACTGGATTGGTGAAAGTGGGTGTCTCTATCTGCTCTCTGTTATCCTCCACCTCTCCCTCTGGGTGAATAGGCAAGCGGGAGGGGGCATCGGCGTTACTGTGGCAGCGCCCACTTCGGCACCGGTGGTAGCACCTGCGGGCACGACGCCTGTCTGCATCAAACCGGCTTCCTCTTATTGGTACCCCACCTAGGCCCGTCACGTCTATCGCTTGAGCACCCTTTTCTCCTTCTACCACGTCGAATTCCACCGTCTCGCCATCTTCAACACTATACCGGAACTTCTGCAGATGGCTTCTCTTTATGGCCGTCCAATGGACAAAAACATCATCTTCCGTGTCATTTCGGTTAATGAAGCCGTATCCCCTTCGGACGTTAAACCACTTGACAGTTCCTTGTACTCGTGTGGCCAGCTAGGGGGTTGAGGCTATCTGGGGCAGTAGCGGGGGGTTGCCCAATAAATAGAAGTCTCCGTTGGTGATAGGGAGTGGGTACTGAGGGCTGGCCTGGGGTACCAGTGAGCAGGGTACCTGATGTCAGGAACAGGGTGCAGGCTCCTGCCCGTTGCGATCGGGTCCCCCCGGCGTCTGGATAGCTGGTGCTGGGCTCCTCTTCTGCAGGAGGGCATGCTAGTGTGGGCGCTGCTGCTGCAGCGTTGCCACACTCAGCTGAGCCTCTCCTGACCCGCTGTACTCCACGTCGGCTTGTTCTTCAGTTATGCTCAGGCGCTGAGGGATTCTTCCCTCTATGGCCCCCTAAGTGCGTGCCCGGCGCGGCTGACGGGCAGGGAGGTCAGCGGGGTTCATGAGCCTCTCCGCGCTCCCTCCCAGGCTGAGTGCGGCAGTCTCTCCCGGCGTGTGACTGGGGGTCAGCGGGGGTCGCGCGCTTCATGCGCTGCATCCCTGCTCCCGGCGTGTGTCAGGGGTCAGCGGGGGTCGCGCTGACATCACCGCTCAGTCTCTCCTCTCCGGCTCGCGGTCTTCTTCCTCCTCCCGCTGCCGGTCTTCTACGGGCACCTGCTCCTTCCGACTCCTCCTTGGCCGGCCACGCTACTCCTCACACCTCAGGTACCTCCTCCTTTCTGCTCTGATTTGTTCCTCTTGGCTGTCAATCAGCCTGAGGACAGGTGTTTCGCGCCCCTCGGCACCTCCAGGATTAACCCCTTAGATCCTGGAAGCAGGGTTTTCACTAGTGCTGCGGTTGCCTAGCAACCCAGCGTGCATCGTCCCCGCTCCTGGGGGCATCCCAGGTTGGGGTGCCACATATGGACACAGAACTCAGAGGCATTTTAAACCTGGGCATTTCCCAAAGGGTCTTTATATGACCCAAGAACTAATTTGAATAATCTGTCTGTTCCTATTGCTCCATACCCCCCACATACTTGCATCTTATGTGTCCATTCCAGATGTATGCTCATAATGCTTTAAATTGCAATTGATTTAGTTCTGTATAATTAAGTAACAGTGGACACTATATTTGAGCCATACACGCTAAAAATTTTACTTCTTTTGGCAACAATATATGTTCCTTACGATTCATGCAACACTGTAACAACAATGCTTCTTCTGTAACATGTACTTCCCCACCGATGTCTGACACTGCAAATTGTTCGTTTGATTGACACAGTGACTCACCACCAGTGACCATCACCAGCAGCGCCGGTGATGACATCACAACCCCCTCCATGGGAGGCAACGCTGCACGGGTTTTTCCTCCCTTGGTGACCCTATATATACCTGTATGCACATTAACTCTGTATATCCTGAGGAAAGTTTGAATAAAAACTGAAACGTTGGTGTTCAGCACTGAGTTATACACACTACAAGCCCTGATCAGCTATAATCACCTGAACTGGTCAATTCTTTTTGAATGGGGTAAAACAAAATATGCACAGTAATGGGGCCTACACACATGTAGCAATCCATGGGCATTTTTTAAGAGATCTCACTAGATTGCTTAGAAAATGCCCCTACATTGCTCTGTGTTTAGGGGCATAGTGTTAGAGATGCCCGGCCCCCTGGCGTTCAATATCCAGCATGCTGGATAAATCTATTTAATCACCAGGTTTGCCAGGGTCAGGGACAACGTTCGCTATGTGTGTAGGCCCCATAACAGCGTAACTTTGCAGTGCCATGAATTCTAATACATCTCTGACAGGACTGATGCTTGAGCTGACTGCTGTTTGTTTGGAGCTTGTGTGACTCAGTGAGGAGAGAGAAGCAGAGATCAGTGCTATCTAAGCTTGTTCTGTCAGTGGCATTGTAGGTTACAAGAGACACATTCAATGGTCTAATAATACCAGAGGATCAAAGCCTTTAATCTTGACACTAAATATAACTGCTTGTGTCTGAGTACTGCACATTGCGGGCATATGCAAAGTCTAACATGAGTGAAGGTAACGTGTACCATGTCAGGCCATTCACAGTGGTATCTGGTATGTGATGATAGGTGGCGCTGGAAAGGCTTGTTAATGGTCTACTTCTAAGATGGGGCAGATTGTGTCAGGAGATGGGGGTTGTGGGATTTGTAGGAGGCCATTTTGTTTGCAGGCAGGAAGCGCACTTCTCACTAGCAAACATACTCAGCTGGCTAAAACCATTAACCAGCACAATAAACCAGATACTGGAGCCATTTTACGCTGTAGTCTTGGGAATATCTTCTGTTGGAGGTGCTATTTGTTTATTCAAAACAGACAAAAGAGTAAGAAGTGGGAAGTAGTATTTACTGTGGAAACGAAATAGTGGTAAATCTGCTTACTTTCATTGTAATGGTGAATTTACAACGTAGCTGTCATGGGCTGCGACTGCAGTAGCCACTGTTATTCATATTCTGTGTGGGGTTTATGTGTTCTCTGGATCAGGACTCCAGGTTTTGGCTGATCCACTTTGCCTTGTGTCCATGCATACCTTAGTATTTGGTTGTGGCTCCCTCCTAAGCCACTGGGTATATACTGTACAGTAGGTATGCTCTCAGCACTCAGAACCTCCCGGTTATATTCCTGTGATACTCTTAGTATATTCCTTGTTCCTGGTGATTTCTATGTTCCCAGAGATTCTCAAAGTCCTAGCAAACTCCTGTATGAGATTACTCCAGAGTTCAGGGTATTCCAAACGGTGTATCCAAGACTTCAGTGCAGCAGCTGTGTCCTAGACTGCATCCAGTCTGTGAGATCCTGCCTGTGTCACACGGTATCCGGACTATTTGTAGACAACAAGTAGATAGACAGCCATTAGGTCGACACCATTAGTTCGACAACTCAATAGGTCGACATGCTTTTAGGTCGACATACCGTTAGGTCGACATGTCATTAGATCGACATGTCATTAGGTCGACATGTCATTAGGTCGACACTGCCATTAGGTGGACAGTGTCTAGGTCGACAGCGAGGCACCGTGCCCAAAGCATAGCGGGCTGCGGTTCACTTCAAACTGTGTCCATGCCGACTGTGTCGACATTTCAGCCAAAAAACAGTGAAAAAACCATGTCGACCTTTTGACTGTCGACCTAGACACTGTCGACCTAATGGCAGTGTCGACCTAATGACATGTCGACCTAATGGTATGTCGACCTAATGACATGTCGACCTAATGGTATGTCAACCTAAAAGCATGTCGACCTATTGAGTTGTCGTACTAATGGTGTCGACCTAATGGCTGTCTATCTACTTGTTGTCTACAAATGGTCCCACATCCGTGTCACACTACCATTGCCTCCAGTCTGTGAGATCCTGCCTGTGTCAGAGAACCATTGTATCTTGTCTGTGTCCAGCTTCTGTGAGTACCAGCGGCTTCTCCTACATTGTGGTGGAAGTCGCACCTTTCATTACAATCTGCCATTGGTATTCTCACAGCTCCAGCTGGAGAATACCAATCATGTTGGTAGTCATGGAGGCGGTAGGGGTGCAGGCCTTATCGCATGAAGACTTGTCTTTTGTGTATGTTTTTTGTTTATTTGTCTCAAGACAGATGCCAGAGGCATTGGTCGCTTAGGCGGTTAGGTTGCAAACCACAATACCTTGGTTATAGTTTTGTTTGGTTTACTGCGACGGATTTGCATTATAGCGGTAAAGGCCGCAAATCCTGTGTGCGAGGTTATATGTTCAAATCCATGTTCATGTGCAGAGCGCAGTTTATCGTTGTGTTATCTAGTCAGTTTATCTCCTTCTAGTACAGGGCCGTTTCTAGAGGCGGACAAGCCGTGCAGCTGCCCAGGGCGCCGCACGGCTTGTCTGCCTCTGTTTAGCAGCCAGGGCGCCCACCAGCTTCCCCCACGCCGCTGTCCCCCCCGCACGCCCCGTCCGCCGCCCCAAAAAGATGATCTTTCTTGTACTTGGAGGGGAGAGAGGAGCGCATAAGTCTCTCCTTCCCCTCGCTGTGTCACTGGGCTGTTAGCCAATCAGCTCGCGGGCCGGCAGCCAATAAGGAGCCAGCCCGCGAGATATGATTGTCTGACAGCCCAGTCACAGTGAAGGGGAAGGAGAGATGCGCTATGCGCTCCCCTCTCCTCCTATGGGCAGGCCCGGTGACAGGGGGGGTCAAGGGGGACATGTGTGATGGGCCCCCGGCGATCTGAAGGGCCCATCTGTGTTGTCACCCTCGTATATGTCTCCTGTGTTGTGCAGCTGCTCACTGTGCGCCGCCGGGTGCTTGTGACAGTTCAGTTGTCACTCACGCCGCCAGCCCAGCCAGGTCCCGCCGTCGACGTCGCAGCCAGCCGCTCAGCGCTCGGAGGCTGAGCCTGAGTCGGCTGTCTGCACTCCGCTATGCTGCACTGCATGCCAGGAAACCAGGACAATTCCCGGCGGGCCGCCCACATGCCAGAAGAACCGGGCGCTCTCCCCCACTTCCAGGGCCACGGACTGTGCGGCGTTACCGCGATCACAGCGATGTGGTCATATGTCACTTCGGTCTCTCTCCCTGTAGACACGGCAGCTCTCTTCTTCTCTCCTGCAGTCAGGCCAGCTCTCTCTTCTGCTGCAGCGCCGCCACGCCGGGGACGGCTGCAGCCGTGAAGGGGACCAGGGCAGATACATACTGATTGCTGCCTCTTGTCTTGGACCTCCCTCCCCCCACATGTGGAGGACATCACCCAGCGGATGGTGTGCTGTTCATTGTCCGCTGCACCATCAAGCAGGTTAGCGTCTTCTATATTAATGTAGCCTGCATACCTGACTCTACTTGCATATTTGATAAGGATCACCAGCAACCAGGGGTTAAAGTGAGGCGGAACGGGGCGGAACTGCGTTCCGTCAGTTCCATTTTGGAGGCGGAACGGTTCCGCCTCCATCCGCTCACCTTGCCCCCTCTGCTTCTCCCTGCCTGCATTGCTAAACAAGACAGCCGGGTAGAGTGCTGGAAAACCCGGCTGTCTCAGAGCACGTCGTCCATCCGTCCGCGGGCGGCTATTTGAAATGACGTGCCAGCTTGCGACTGCCTGATTGGCAGCCGGGCTGCGCGTCATTTCAAATAGCTGCAACGCACACGGAGGGATGGACGACGTGCTCTGAGACAGCCGGGTTTTCCAGCACTCTACCCGGCTGTCTTGTTTACCTTGTGTTGCTGGCAGGGGTGTCGAGGATTGGCAGGTATGCATGGGCTGACCTTTCTGCAGAGCAGTCACCTGGACCATGACGCCTAGTAATGCACAGCCGGCTCAAAGCTCCACTCCCAGTGTCCGGTCACTGCAGACCACATCAGCAGAGAAAGAGCACTTTCTGGGACTGCAGAAGTAGCTGCCCGGGCTGAGATCCTTACTTGCCAACAGCTGAGTGGAGAGCAGTGCGGAGCTTCTGTGGGAGCTAGGGAAGCAGCGGCATCTGTTCTAGAATGACCATGAGCAGTGTAACCTGCACTGGTGGATGTCCAGCAGCTGCAGCAGGGAAACAAGCTATGTGCAGACCTCCTACCTGAAGAGGATGAAGGTGAGGGGCCCTGTGCCAGCCATTATATTATTGGTTTTATGATTGTGTCACTTTTTCACATGTGCCAATGTTGTGTACTGTGTCTTCATTCTGCAAATTATGTCATATTGGGGTGTGATGTAGGGTACATAACTTGTGGCATAATGTAGGGAACGGAACCTTGCAGTGTGATGTGGGGTTATGCGGTGTGATTTAGGGGATGGGTATGTGTGGTATGATGTATGTGGTTGGAGATGTGTGGCGTTATGTAGTTGGCATGATATAGAGTCTGTAGACGTGCAGCGTGATGTGGTGACAGGGACGTGCATCTTGATTTAGGGGCAGGGGAGTGCGGCGTGATGTAGGTGCAGGGACGTGCTGCGTTATTTAGGGACCATTGACAGACAGACACAGCAGCAATGGCGGGCTGGGCCAGGGGCAGGGTGCCATCTGCCCACCAGGCCACTACAATACTTCATAAGTAGGGCCACCGCAGCCTGTCACCTTTATGGTGTCTGCTGCACAGTGTGTGTCAGGCTCTGACAGGCAGCAAGCATGATAAAGGGGGCTGCTGCTGGCATGCTGTGTGCGCTATCTATGAGTACAGTAGCATGTTACCACTGGCACTGAGCAAGAAAACCCTAGCAATGAGCATGTAGGTAAGCAGCACTTACTGTATGTGGCATAATATGGAAGGGTCATTACCGTGTGTGGCATATTGTGGGGGAATATGTTGTGTGACATAATGTCTAATGGGCATTACGGTGTGCATAATCCCCTGTCCCACAAAGCCATGCCCTAAAATTTTGTGGCGCGCCTACGGCGCGCACTTTCACATTGTTTGGCCTGTTAGATTCTTTTGCACTTTGGGGCATAATTTGCATTAAGGGTGGCGTTATGTGGCCCGCATTATTGTTTCCATGTCTATGTGAGATAGGTCATACATTTTGAGCTCGCAGGGGGGCGCCGGGGGGGGGGGGGGGGGGGGGGAGAGATGGCGGGGAAGAGAGTTCCACCACCTCACCAGGACCACTTTAAGCACTGCCAGCAACTTAGATGTATGTTTATTTTATTTATATACAGTATGTCATATGCATAAGACTGTCAAAATCTGTGGTACTCTATGAAAAAAACACTGACGATGATCATGATGACTTCATGTAGACCACAACTTGCTCCTGGACTTTTAGTCTAGGTTAATGTTACAGCCTATTGCAATGGTTTCCAAACTTTTTGACTAGTGACCCTGGGATGCAGTGAGGCTCTCGCAGGGGTGTCTTAAGTTCATGGTTACGGACCACATTTTTTTATGGTGGATAATCAGAAACATCTGACTAGTCACCTCCTTTTCACCAACCATATCACACCAGAGCCAGCTGCTCTCTCCCTGACTGGGCCACAGTCAGTGGGCGCATCGTTATGCCCAAATAAAAAATGGCCGTGAGCCCCCTCCCCCAGCAGCAGAAACCATATAAGGCTGCAGTGGAGGAGAAGGACTGCTGCCCACCCACCAGCTACCACAGCAGACAAGCTCTTCCAGATCGGGACCCAGTGACATACACTGGAGCCAATTACAGAGGGACTGGAGGGCACTTACTGATGCTGACGCAGGGGCACTTACTGCAGGTGTTACAGGGGCCAGGGGGCATTTGCTGCAGGTGATATAGGCGCATAGTTGCACTTATTGCGCCCATATCCACACCAGCATGCACGCATATGTAAGCAACTTTAAAGTCACTTATATATGCACCACATCATTCAATGGTCAGCGACGGCACCCCTGAAGTGACAAAAAACGGGGACCTGCAGAGCCAGGCCATGCTCCCCCACCAAAGCCTCCCTCCCGATACACCACCCACTGGATACTTTATCCATTTTTCAGCCATAGTCACGTCTCCGACACGGCAAGTCCTGATTGCCTGGCGGCCAAAGTTGAGAGGTATAATTAATATGGACTGATAAGCAAATCTTGTTGCTCTGACTAGAATTTTCCATGGCAATGGCAATAAAATTAGTTTTAAATAAGTGCAATCTTAATAAATAAGGCTCAAATTAAGTGTCATAAATTTTGTGGAATATTGTATAAGAATATACCATTTAGGTTCACAAAACTGCTTACAGGAGAGCAGATTAGTATGTACATGTCTCTTCATAACAAATTGTCTCACTTTGACCATCTCTAATAAATATTAAGATTTTTGGAAATGTGCTGTTTTCGGGAAACTAGATTAAAATAATAAAAGGCGTGTTAGGGGTATTATGTTGGAAAACCTTCAGGGTCCCTGGCTGCGGCACAGCTCGGCAGCTGGGGGGGGGGGGTTGAAGGGCGGGGGGCCCCGGAAATATCAGTGTACAGGGCCCCAAGATTTCTGTTGCCAGCCCTGCCCCTGGGAAACAGAAGCAGCGGCGGCAACGGGACTCGGAGACCCGGACTCTGCTATCCCCAGCAGCAGCAACGGTGAGTTGTGCTGCTGCTGGGATATTATCCTCTGGCACTGTGGGGGCATATAGGTCTGGCACTGAGGGGGGCAGATGTGTGGCACTGTGGGGGCATATTTGCCACTGTGGGGGCATATATGTGGCACTGTGGGGGCATATATGTGGCACTGTGGGGGCATATATGTGGCACTGTGGGGGCATATTTGGCATTGTGGGGGCATATGTGTGGCACTGTGGGCGCATATGTGTGGCACTGTGGAGCATATTTGGCACTGTGGGGGCATATGTGTGGCACTATGGGGGCATATATGTGGCACCGTGGGGGCATATTTGGCACTGTAGGGGCATATGTGTGGCACTGTGGGGGCATATCTGGCACTGTGGGTGCATATCTGTGGCACTGTGGTGGCAAAGCTGTCACTGTGGGGGCATATATGGGTGGCACTGTGGGGGCATAGCTCTCACTGTGGGGCATATATGTGTGGCACTGTGGGGGCATAGCTGTCACTGTGGGGGCATATATGTGTGGCACTGTGGGGGCATAGTTGGCACTGTGGGGCATATATGTGTGGCACTGTGGGGGCATATATGTATGGCACTGTGGGGGCATATTAGTAAACGGCATCAGTTGTGCGGCAGCGGCGCGTTGGGCATAATGTGTAATAGGCATTGTGGGGAGTATTGTGTACTTGCCATCATGGTGTGCGGCGTAATATGTAATATGTAATTGGCATCACGGATAAAAAAGTGTATTATTTAAGTAGCCTGTCATTGTTTGGCCTTGATCTGTGAGGCATACTAGGTAACTGTGTGGGGCTTTATATTTTTATGTCACCGTGTGGTCTTCAGCCCGCCAACTTAAGTGCGGGAGGACAATGACAATTCCTGCGGTAACCAATGTCTGGACATGCAGGTTGCAAAAGTGAGATGTAAGGTAATTGTTTTGCTGCTAGACCACGCCCTTATTTTAAGCCACACCCCCTTTTAAAGCAAACCACGCCCCCTGTGTCGGCGCGCGCGCCTACGGCGCGCGCAATTTCTTGTATTTCATGTTATGTATTTGGGGGGGGGGCCGCATTTTTATTTATTTGCCCTGGGAGCTAAATTGTCTAGAAACGGCCCTGTTCTAGTACCCTGACTTGGTTAGTGCTTTGTGTCACAGCGAAAGACCAGGTGGCATCCAAATACTGGGTAAAGCTAGTCTGCCCTGGAAAGGCGGCTACTAGTGGAGAAGTCTAAGACCTGAGCAAGTGCCAGCCGAATCAGGGTATAGTAATAGAGTCAGGGTCAGGCACAGGTGCTGCTGTGGCTTCACCACCTTGGCCACAGAAGCACAAATCAGGCTGTAATCAACATCTTGCAGACCTGCCAGTCAGAGCAAGGGTTAACCCCAAGTTCACGCCAGATTATCATAACAGGAGCTTTTAATTGGTAAAGTTGTTAAAATACATTATAGAACAAAAAAGATAAACAAACAGGATGTTGTGTATCCATAGGCAATATATTGTGTGTTAGGATATTGGGGCAAGGGTCTCCCCTTACAGTTCACTTGATGAATTTGTCTATTCAGTAGCATATGTTTCTCTCAGACATGTATCCTTGAGTTTTGAATAAACAAGTAGCATCTCCAGACTGTATTTCCCTATATCTGACACGGCAGCACTACCAACTGAGTATATTATTTTTGATATAGACTACCATACACAATATAAAGGGTAATTGGTAACCTTTTGGAATTTTAGTAGAGAGCATCAGTGTCTAAACTCATCTTTTTCCATTTGTCTATTGCAGGACCCCAAACTCCCCTTTTCCTTCTCCAAATATCTTCAGTAAGCAGGTCCAAGGATTCTACATCAGCTAAGCAAGACCTACTGTATTGATGCCTGCTAGGGGCTAAGTGGCAGTACTGCTCGCCAGGGCCGGTGCAAGCCCCCCGCCCGCCCCAGGCAAAGCCCCCGTGCCACCCGCCGCCCGGCGGACGATACTGCAGGGGGGGGGGGTTCAGCGGGTGCGTTACGGCACGGAGGCGGGAGTGTGTGCAGGCGATAGTGGGGGGTGGTGGTTCGGCGGGTGTGTTACGGCACGGGGGGGGGGGAGTGTGTGCGGGCGATACTGCCGCACTGAAATCCCCCCAGCGGGGGAGCAGGAAGCGGGCGGCGCGGAGGGGGCAGCGTTAATTAACGGGTGGGATGGGGGTTGGGAAGGGGAGAGGGAGGAGGATGACATACTCACCTGCTCCCTGCTACCTCTCTATGGTACCTCGGCGGTTCACTACCACCCTCCAGTGGCTGGCGCCCTAGGCAAATGCCTAGTCCTGCCTAGTGGTGGCGCCGGCCCTGCTGCTCGCACACCCTTAGTTATGGCCCTGGCCTGCATAGAGGTATAACATAAATCATTGTCTAACAGATGTTTTCTCCTGCGCCGGAAAAAATCAAGGGATGAAAATTGGGAAGGACTAAGAATCTTTAAAAAGGAAATATTTAGGCTGGCTTCCAAGGGGCCCTGGGGAAAGGGGGGGGGGGGGAGAGTATGTATTGGTGCATGCCCCCCAACATGATCAATCACAGGAGGAAAATGATCTCTATCTGGAATTCTCTCTTAATATGTGAGAGAGCTAGTGATGCTGGGCCAGGGTACAGCAATCCCCCCACCCCTAATATGTCTATGGGGATATACCGGAAAAGCGTAAAAATTAACTAATTTTCAAGTGAAACTAATATATTATTTAACTCGTTACATGCAAAGTGAGATATTTCAATGACTTCCAGCTTATGAAAACTCCAAATCCAAAATTTCTGAAATTTAGAATATTGTGAAAAGGTGCAATATTGTAGGCTCAAATTGTCACACTCTAATCAGCTGATTAATCCAAACACCTGCAAAGGGTTCCTAAGTCCTTAAAGGAAGGACATTTCAAAAGTTGGATGTTCTCAGAGTGCTGTATCAAAGCACATTGATAGAAGGTTAAGTGGAAGGGAAAAGTGTGGAAGAAAAGGTGCACAAGCAGCAGGGATGCTCAAAACCTGGAGAGAATGGTCAGGAAAAGGGGTGTGGCATGGCGGTCTAACAATCGGGATCCCTACGGTCAGGATCCTGACATCGGAATCCCGACTGCCGGTGCTCCAACAGGGGGGTGAGGGCAAAGAAGTCCCTTGCTTCTTGTGAGCGAAAATAAGCCCGCGGGCTCACTGCGCTCACCACACTGTGGACTCGGTGGCTCGCTTTGTTCGCCACGGGTTCTATTCTCCCTCTATGGGGGTCGTGGATCCCCCACAAGGGAGAATAGTCCTTGTCAGTCGGGATCCCTACTGTCGGGCATTTAAACAGTCGGGATTCCGATGTCAGAGTACAGACCGCAGGAATCCCGACTGTCAGGCATCCGGTACCCCAGGAAAAGGCCATTCAAAAGTGTAGGGGAGCTTCACAAGGAGTGGACTGAGGCTGGAGTTAGTGCTTCAAGAGCCACCACACATAAACGGATCCTGGACATGGGCTTCAAATGTCTTATTCCTCTTGTCAAGCCGAGCCTGAACAACAAACAACGTCAGAGGCGTCTTACTTGGGCTAAAGAAAAAAAGAACTGGTCTGTTGCTCAGTGGTCCAAAGTCCTCTATTCTGATGAGAGCAAATTTTGCATCTTATTTGGAAACCAAATGGAGGAAGAACGGAGGAATGGAGGAAGAACGGAGAGGCACACAATCCAAGATGCTTGAAGTCCAGTATGAAGTTTCCATAATCTGTGTTGATTTGGGGAGCCGTGTCATCTGCTGGTGTTGGTCCACTGTGCTTTATTAAGTCCAGAGACAATGCAGCCATCTACCAGGACATGTTAGAGCACTTCATGCTTTCTTCAGCAGACAAGCTTTATGGAGATGCGGACTTCATTTTCCAGCAGGACTTGGCAGCTGCCCACGCTGCCACAAGTACCAAAACCTGGTTCAGCAACCATGGGATTACTGTGCTGGTTTGGCCAGCAAACTCGCCTGACCTGAATCCCATAGAGAATCTATGGGGCATTGCCAAGAGAAAGAGAAACATTAGACCTTGTCTTCCATAACACCTCAGCAGTGCCACAGGCTGATAGCATCCATGCCACGCCGCATTGAGGCAGCAATTCATGCAAAAGGGGCCCAAACCAAGTACTGGAGAACATATGCATGTTTATATTATTTAAATTAGTTTTTTTTTATTGATTTCATGTAATATTCAAATTTTCCTAAGGTGCCTATACATGGTACAATTGCCAGGCGCGATGAGATGCGTGCTCCCATGCACATCCCATTGCACAGCTCAAAAAGTATGTGCTGCAGTTCTTGTACTAGATTGTAACTCAAAAATTATGCGATGCGATCTAGTCCAAATTACATAAAATAATTGTACAGTGTATGGGCACCATTAGATTTTGGATTTCGTAAACAGTAATCATCAAAATGATAGCAAATGCTTGAAATATCACTTTGCATGTAATTAGTCTATATAATACATACCTCCCAACTGTCACGATTACAGCGGGACAGTCCCGATTTTCGGGTCCTGTCCTGCTGTCCCACCCGCGTCAGGCATTGTCCCGCTGCGGGGGGTGGCAGTTGGGAGACCCCCCAATCTAATAGAATAGACGCTGTGCGCATGCGCACAGCGTCTATTCTCGTATGAAAATGAGGTTGCGGCTAATTAGCATAAGCCAGGCCCTCATTTGCATACGCCCCGCCCCCTTTTCGCCGCGCAAGTGTCCCTATTCATCAGCACAGAAGTTGGGAGGTATGATAATATATTATTGGCACTTTAAAAAAACTGGAAATTTCTTACCAAATCTCTCACTTTCTGAATCTCACTGTATTACATTTCACCCACTGAGTCTTTATGACGGTTGCAGCTGGAATGAGTCACAAGAATATAAAAATAAATATATAATTCAGTACCATAAAACACAGCTCTGAAAATGTTACATGATCACCAGTGGCGGCCTGTACCTGTCGCCGACGCTCCCTGTAGAGTTCCCGGCACCTATGCTATGATGACAGGCGCCGGGACTGGCACATGCGCAGTACAAACATCTGTACTGCACATGTGGCCAGCTTCTATGGGCTGCTTCGGCAACAGCTCATAGCAGGGAATCATGGTCTCGGTGCCTTCACAATACAAATGGCAGGCACCGGGACCAGCACGTGCGCAGTTCTGATATAGGTACTGCGCATGCACAATCAGGGATTTTGCACGGCATCCCGCAGAAAGGCATCCCGGTGGGAGGGAACACCACCCAATGGGACTGCCTTGGTGACTGGTAGGTCGGACTTCCAATAGGAAGTCACTGCCAGTCACAGTGAAGCCATTCTCACAGACTGCATCTAGCTTCAGTACAGTGGCGGATTTTACCTGGGGGGGCTGCAGCCCTGCAACCCATAGCTAAAAATGGCCACTGATGATCACTGAAAATTTAGAGAAATAAGCTAAAGAACAATCTGAAAATAAAATTTGGCATGTCATCTTACATCCAAACACGGACAGGGACATGTATGAAAGTGCTGGCCTGCCCTGTTTGCCTGTAGTATAGCTGTCATGCCTGTTATATAATGGACTGATATAGTGATGTTGTCTAACATATATAAGTGCAAGGGGAAAGCAGCAAGCACCTGCAGATTCACCAAATGCACAGTTTCTCTAGTCCAGTAAGCAGGTTAGTGCCTAGTACAAGGCAGGGCCGGATTATAATGGAGGCACAAGGGGTCAGTGCCCCTGGGCCCCCCACTAGCTAGGGGCCTCCTTTGGTTGGCATGTATTTTTCATTTTAAAAAAAATATTTATTTTTTTCGCCAAAGGTTTTGTGCATGGGAGTGGGGTTGTGCTGCAGCTTCACCTATCTGCCAATGTGACAATGATTAAGGGTGCTGAGCATCGGGAGCCAAGGCACACTGACTGCACAAGTGTGCAGTGCATTACTGGGAGTTGACTAAGTCCCATGACACTTTAAACCAGAGGACAGAGGCTGAGAGGTTTGTGCTGAGCTCTAATTGGTGGAGCTCATTACATGCCCCATGGAGAACAGCAGCAGCAGCAGCAGCAGCAGCTTAGTCATGGGAGGGTTTTTAATCAAAGGCAGCACTAGGACTGTGAGGTCTCCTACAGAGTAAGGTGCAGAGGGACAAACACAGGCTTTTCATATGGTATTTATTTATGTATATGTGTGTGTGTGTGTGTGTGTGTGTGTGTGTGTGTGTGCTGTATATATATATATATATATATATATATATATATGTGTGTATATATATATATATATATATATGCAGTTACCCATTGACCAAGTTTATACTGCCTTTACTCTGTGTTTTGACAGTGTAATAGTCTCCCATGCAGTGTGCGGCCAGTAATGACAAGTGCAAGGGTGCCCCCCTGGCTAAAGTACCCCGGGCCCCCCGGAGGCTTAATCTGGCACTGGTACAAGGCACAAAGGGATACCGAGGTATCGATAGGGGGCGCCAATAAGGGTATGCCTTGCCAAGCGGCAACCTGAAAAAGGGGTGTCACGCCCTTACAATGAAAAAGAGGAAAAGGTGGAGCGGTTGCGCTGTATATCACTACTCAACCATGCATTCAATAAAACATGGGTTTTTATTACAATATAAAATATATAACAATAAAAATGTATACTTTTGTGTATTCACAAAATGATGTTAGTGCACACTTCTTAGGCCTGTGGCTAGAAGAATAAAAAAGTATCAATGTATACTTGTAGCATGTAAAAATACATAGATAAATGCAAGAAATAGGTGCTGCTGTATTTGGTATGGGGGGATGAAAGTCCCAAAAAAAAAAGGTTCACCTCAAATCAGTTGTGTCCTGTCCTCTTTTGGGCCCAAAAGGAAATGTTTTCCTTGGTGATGGGATGGATGAACCACTGTATGCTCTCCGTGGTAATTTGATGTAGGAGGCACTCCAGGGATAGATGGTTTAGAATCACCCCAATGATGGTATGGAAGTAGGGTCCTGGTTCGGCAGTGTTACAGAGGTGGCGTTCCTCCACAAAAGATGGTGTTGCCCGTCCTCGGATCCCGCACTCCAGGGGGTTTAGGAAGTCCCTGTGGGAGTCTATTTTTGGAAGCTCCACTGGTGGGCACAAACTGAATATGATGGAAGGTGAACTGGAAGCTGGGTGGGTGTACCAAATGGTACTGGTACAAGGCACGCAAGCAACAGACAACTGAGCAGTTGGTGAACTTGCTATGGACAGATTACCCATTCACTTCCATATCTTTATATCAAATAAAAAGAATGTCTGGCACCAACATACAGAACTACAATGACAGTACTGTATAAGTCTTTCTGCAATGCTGGCAAGGAGTGCTGCAAATTCTTCATGTTGCAGCATTTCTTTCCCAACAGGTAATTATCCAGACTGACAATACCCCCATCCACATATGCACTTGTACCATGGTTTGTGGAGCAGGACACTGATATGAACATCGGGATCTCCTCACTCACTGCATTTGAACATAATCAAACATTTACGTGTGTTCTTTAGCATTGCTTGATGCATCATTTTCCACCACCATCGACCAGGATACACACCCTGCTAACAAAAAAAAATGTGGGTACTCTTTACCTAGAAGGGCACCCATCGTGGTGATCGCGGGCATCGCGGGCAGTACATTAACGGCCGCGACGCGATGCCCGCGATCACCGCGATTTCCCATAGGGTTCAATGTTAAATTTTGTGCTGACCGCGATTTTACATTCAATGCTTCAATGGCCGCGATTTGGCCATAGGAATCAATGTTAAATGGGCTACAGAGCCCAAATAGGCACAATTAACCCTTAAATGTCCCCCCAAATTTGTAACGCCACCCCACGATCCACGCCAACCCGAAGCGTGGCGAGCGCAACGAGCCCGCGAGGGGCGGCGGTACGCGTCCTCCGACCTTTTCATGCCCTACTATCCACGTCGGCGTGGAGTTGAGAATAGAATAGTGTGGCGACCGCAGTGAGCCACCGAGCCCGAAGCGTGGCGAGCGCAGCGAGCCCCGCGAGGGGACGCGGATACCTTCACAGTTATACGCGTCCCCTCGCGGGCTTCACAGGTGTCCGTGGCGACGCGGACACCTGTGAAGTCCGCGAAGGGACGCGTTTACCTGTGAAGGTATCCGCGTCCCCTCGCGGGGCTCGCTGCGCTCGCCACGCTTCGGGCTCGGTGGCTCGCTGCGCTCGCCACACTATTCTATTCTCAACTCCACGCGGACGTGGATAGTAGGGCATGAAAAGGTCGGAGGACGCGTACCGCCGCCCCTCGCGGGCTCGCTGCGCTCGCCACGCTTCGGGTTGGCGTGGATCGTGGGGTGGCGTTAAAAATTTGGGGGGACATTTAAGGGTTAATTGTGCCTATTTGGGCTCTGTAGCCCATTTAACATTGATTCCTATGGTAAAATCGCGGGCATTGAGGCATTTTACATTAAAATCGCGGTCAATCATCCTTTTTAACATTGTTCCCTATGGGAAAATCGCGGTCATCGCGGGCAGCAGATTTTTATGTACCCGCGATTTACCCGCGATGACCGCGATTTTTTACCCCCGACGCCCGCGATTCCAATCGCGGGCGCCCTTCTAGGTAAAGAGTACCAAAATGTATATTGCAGTGGTTACCAAACTCTGTGCTATGGCACCCTGGGGTGCCTTGGGGAACTTCAGGGGTTCCCTGGATTAGTGGTCCATGAACAATTCAAATTATTTATGTTCAATGTAATAGGCAAATTGTGGACACAAAGAAGTGAATCCTGTCCATTAACACCCAAAGGATGGGATATAAGCATTTACTTATTTAACTTAATTTTTTTTTCTGATATTATCAATGAGAAACTTTTTGGCCTAGGGGTGCCGTGAAACAAATTCTCATATTCAGGATCGCCATGATTCAAAAAGTTTGGGAACCACTGGTATATTCAAAGCGTTGACGTTTATTACACAGTTAATTTTTATATCTAAATGTGTGTTCTGTCCTGTCTCCATTATATTTATATGGTCTATACCAGTGGTAGCCAACTACGGTCCTCGAGAGCTACCAACAGTTCACATTTTCCAGACAACCTAGCTGCTGCACAGGTGCACTCATTACTAGCTGAAACATTTTCAAAGATCCACAGGTGGAGCTAATTACTTCACTTGTGATTCTGCGAGGAGATCTGGAAAACATTAATGGTGTGTACACACGGGGCGCTAGTGTGCGGTCCTGGGACTCCTGGCAGCGGGTCCGGCGATGGGCAGCGGGTCCCCGGGGACGGGCAGCGGGGTCCCGGGGACGGGCAGCGGGGGTCCGGTGACTGGTGGGTTAACTCCAGCTCCTAACGCTGCCGGGCGGTGGGCGGGAAGCAGATTTTGAAAAGACTCGCCAGACGCTGATTGGCTGAATTCAGCCAATCAGCGTCCGGCAAGATTTTTCAAAGTCATCAGCACTTTCCGCCGCCAGGCACAGACAGATAGCGCTAGGAGACGGAGTGAGTGAAGGCTGCCGCTACACCAGTCCCTGGACCCCTGGACGCTGCCTACCCCCGCTGGCTGCACACAGGTATGTTGGCAGCGGGGGTCCAGGGACTGGTGTAGCGGCAGCTTTCACTCACTCGTCACTCCGTCTCCTAGCGCTATTTGCCTGGCGGCGGGAAGCGCTGATGATTTTGAAAAGACTTGCCGGACGCTGAATGGCTAAATTCAGCCAATCAGCGTCCGGCAAGTCTTTTGAAAATCTGCTTCCCGCCCACTGCCCGGCAGCGCTAGGAGCCGGAGTTAACCTACTCCAGTCCCCGGACCCCCGCTGCCTGTCCCCCGTGCCGGGGGGGGGGGCGACCAAATGACTGCCGCCCCACCTAGTTTCGGCCCTGTTCAGTGTCTCCTTTTCATCAGCGACACTGCTACAGTCACGGGGGGAGCAGCGTCACGGTGCAGGGGGAGCAGCAGCGTCTGGAAGGGGGGAGCTGCAGCAGAAGGGAATCCTTCTGCCGCTGTCCTCCCTGGCGCTGATGGGGGAAGCCAGCGACCATTAGGGAGTACTCACGGGAGAGCACAGCTGGCCATTTATTGCCAGCAGCACTCCAAATCACTGGCAAATCACTGGCAATATGGTCGCTCAGCGACCATATTGCCAGCGATTTCAGCCAATATCGCCCCCGTATGTACACACCTTTACTGTTGGTAGCTCTCGAGGACTGGAGTTGGCTACCCCAGGTCTATACTGTCTCCATTACGTGTCTATGGCAAGTGCTCCCGTACTGCATTGTTCCACCGCTGCCCCCAAATGTATAGAGCAAGAGATGGACCATACACATTGGGGATACCAGTCGGCTAGTGTGCAGTTGATGCCCAGATTTGTGCACCTTCCATTTGCAAGGTTTATTATTTCCTGCTCAATAATTAATAGGCTCTAACTTTGGGATACACACATTGGACCTTATTCTGGTTGATTCGCAAGGCTGCAAATTCGCAGCATTGCAAATCCACCAGATATCGCCCTGCAAATGCCGATATGCACAGCCCACCCCCCCCCCCCCCCTGCACGCTTCATTCGTATGCATGGGCGGCGAATGGCTGTTTAACATTAACGTCCATTCGCAGGCTGGGATGGAACACCCACATCATTCCATGGTCGTGACTATCGTATGATGTGGAAGGCACATGCACATCTAATGTCACTCTGAGGTAACCTTAGATGTGTGTGGCCATTCAGGGATAAGTGGGCGGTGATGTCAGCTGCTCGCCCCCGGTGCCCACGTCACTGGCCGATATACATAGGAACACCCAGTGTTTTCATGGGAACGCTAATGAAATGCTGGGCGTTTCCATGGGCCCAACTATTTGCCGCCGCCCCACGCCCGCAGCCGCAGCCTTGGGTGAAAAGTCTGTTCGCTATGGCTGCACACATCTGGCATATGCACATGCGCAGAAATGTGGCTGCCAGTGGCGTAACTATAGCTCCGCAGCCCCCGCGGTGGCGGGGGGGGGGGGCACACAGAAATTGGGGGCGCCGCCGGGGGGGCTGCGGGGCTATAGTTACCCGCGGTCTGCGTCTCGCCCGGCTCTCTGTCGGGACCTTCCTGACGTCACAGTCCCAGCCGGCCCCTGCTGCAATGAAAACTGACAATTAGAAAATGGCTGCCCCCATACTGCAGACAGTTTTCTGTCTGCAGTATGGGGGCAGCCATTTTCTAAGAGTCCGTTTTCATTGTAGCAGCAGGAGCCGGCCGGGACCGTGACGTCAGGAAGGTCCCGACAGAGAGCCGGGCGAGACGCAGACCGCGGGTAAGAAGGGGGGTCAGGTTAGGTGTGTGTGTGTGGGGGGCGCCGAATAAACGTGCGGCGGGGGGGCGCTAAATAGTTAGTTACGCCCCTGGTGGCTGCACATGCCCATACGCAAAACATCGGTCCCTGTGCGAACGTATGCTCCTTGCGAATGGACCAGAATAACCCCCCATTATGTTGCCAGTTAAAATTTCAGCAAACAATATGCTGACTACATAAAACTGACTGTACGACGACGGAGTAGAACTGGTAACATGCCGACCTTGCCATAATGTAATATAACCCTAGCGCTAACCATAACCCTACTACAAACCCTAATAGTACTGTCATTTTCTTCACTATTTTTCACTTTGTTGATATCATAACATTTAACATTCTGGTGTTGATGATATGGATGCCGACATAGTAAATGATGACAGTACAGTATGCCTTAGCTTTGAGTCTGTGATTACTATCTTTCAGAATCCTTATGCAAACTCACGCACTGAAGAGCGTGCCGAGTTATTCCATAGCTGGACCCGTGAAGGTGACTTAGACTGGGAGGTAATTATGTGCTGCTGTTACTCAGCTTTGTAGCAAGGTGAAACAGAAAATATTGTTTCCTGGGAAACTAATTATTGCCTGAGGCTAATTGCTAACCTTTTATTTTTTATTTACATATCTGTATATTTTCATAAGACTGATGCTTTGTCAGGGGTGGATTGGCGCAGAGAACATCTCCGGTGGGTTGGCGCGCCTGTGGGGCCATCTGTGAGGCCATCTGTGACCGGGAGAAGGAGATAGACCATGGGTCCTCAAACTGCGGCCCTCCAGATGTTGTGAAACTACATATCCCAGCATGCCTTGCCACAGTTAAAACTGTGGCAAGGCATGCTAAGATTTGTAGTTTCACAACATCTGGAGGGCCGCAGTTTGAGGACTCATGAGATAGACTGTTGGGGTTGGTGTGTTGCGGGGTAGAAGATGGCATGCTTGTGTTCGGTGTGTTAAGCCCCCCCATACACTATGGGCCTTATTCTAGTTCACTCTTTCTGACAAAATCCTTCTTAAGGGGCGATTTTGTGTAATATCGCAGGAAATATGGTCGCTGAGCGACCATATTGCCCACGATGGGAGTGTGCACCGGCGATATATCGCTGGGTGCGCGCTCACGTTTTTACCCCTGTAGCTGATTTCCACTGCCAGGCTCCCCCGGCAGTTTCTTTTTTCATCAGCGACCATCTCTGGTCACTGATGAACAGGAGACACAGAGCATATATTGCTCAGCAATATATTGCTAGCAATATATCTCCCCCGTGTGTACGGGGCTTGAGATGGACAAAACCATGTGCACTGCAGGTGGGGCAGATGTTACATGTGCAGAGAGAGTTAGATTTGGGTGGGGTTTTACTTCAAAGTGAGATCTATATTGCTGTGTAAAAATAAAGCAGCCAGTATTTACCCTGCACAGAAACAAAATAACTCACCCAAATCTAATTCTCTCTGCACATGTTACATCTGCCCCCCTGCAGTGCACATGGTTTTGTCCATCTAAGAAGGATTTTGTCAGAAAGAATGAACTAGAATAAGGCTCTATGTGAGTTCTCTGAGTAAAGAAGTCGCATTCGATCCCATTGAACTTCCCAGCAGCTTCCCAGGTGACATAATCTAATACGATACATTGTATGCAGTCCTTCTGCATACGATGTATAGTATGCGATCCCAGCACTATAGATGTATCAGATCCTACAGGCCTTGCGATCTCAGGCTCCGATCCGATATGCACTGTACTACCCATCGGATTGGAATCAGAGGTTACATACATGCGATTTGACACTTTTCATCCGACTAATTAGACCGATTTGTTGGAATCAGATGTAAAGTACTCACATTGCACAATGCCTGGCATGTTAGAAGGTGACAGGCTGCTGATGTGGGTGTGTAAGGGGCCATGCTTCGTATATTTTCCAGGGCCACTTCAAATTCCAAATCCTCCCATGACCAGAGCCAGATTAAGGTCTAAATGGGCCTGGAGCTGAAAATGATCAAGGGCCTATTATGCGCAATAATGTGGGGGGCGTGACCAGTGTTCTGGTTGGGTGGTCTGCTCATGGGTGTGTCTTTATTTGTGTAAATGCTTTCAACTAATTATATATGCCTGGAAAAGCATACCTCCCAACTGTCACGATTTTAGAGGGACAGTCCCGATTTTCGGGTCCTGTCCCTCTGTCCCACCCGCGGCAGGCATTGTCCCGCTGCGGGGGGTGGCAGTTGGGAGACCCCCCAATCTAGTAGAATAGACGCTGTGCGCATGCGCACAGCGTCTATTCTCGTATGAAAATGAGGTCGCGGCTAATTAGCATAAGTCGCGCCCTCATTTGCATATGCCCGCCCCCTTTTCGGGCGCTCGCACGGCTTCGCCGCGCGAGTGTCCCTATTTCTTCAAGCCAAAAGTTGGGAGGTATGGAAAAGGCAGGGGGCTGGCATAAGAAAAATGCATGGAGATATATTGGCAGGTGCCCTCCAAAGGTACACCCGCAGGATGCCGATGTCCTCAGACACTGGCGGGGTGAGGCGGTACTCCAGTCATAAAAAAAATACTGAAAGTCGAAACTTGGTAGACAACATTTCAGCACCTTTTATGTGGTCACCTAAAGCTACCACACCGTATACCCCTTATACAAATCATGTAACACAACAGTAACCCCCTTATACTGTACTTGCTCTTACATATTATGACATATGGAATGAGCCAAAATTCACACCGATTGAGCCAAAATTCACACTATGGCAAACAGATTGAGTCAAAATTCACATTATGCCACACAGATTAAGGAAAAATTCACATTTTGCCACATGGATTGAGCCAAAATGCACACTATACCAGGCATGTCCAAACAGTGGCCCTCCTGCTGTTGTGAAACTACACGTCCCAGCATGCCTTGACATAGTTTTAGCATTCCCTAATAGCAAAACTGTGGAAATGCATGGTGGGACTTGTAGTTTCACAACAGCTGGAGGGCCATAGTTTGGACATGCCTGCACTATACCAAACAGATTGAGCAAAAATGCACAATATGCTCCATAAACAGGGGCATTTGGTGCGCATTAAAAATTGACACCATAATGCCCATTACATGTTAAGCCACACACCATAATGTCCATTAGGTATTATGCCAAACACCATAATGCCTATTAAAAATGATGCTACATAAGTGTTGCTTACCTACATTTTCATTGCCAGGGGTTCGATGCTCATTGCCAGGGGTTCCATGCTCGTTGCCATGTGGGATTACATGCTCATTGCCAAGGGGGAATACATGCTCACGGTAACTGGGGGACAGCCACCGCGGGGCAGAAATGACCACCATTGACAGCGGGGCCAGATTAAAGCAGGGGCAAAAGGGGTCAGTACCCATGGGCCCCCTCTAGCTAGGGGCCCCCTGTGGTTGGCATGTATTTTTAACAAAAACATTATTATTATTTTTTTAGCTAAAGGTTTTGTGCATGGGAGTGGGGTAGTGCTGCAGCTTCACCTATCTGCCAATGTGACATTGATTAATGGTGCTGAGCATCGGGAGCCAAGGCACACTGACTGCACAAGTGTGCAGTGCATTACTGGGAGTTGACTAAGTCCCATGACACTTTGCACAAGAAGGCAGAGGCTGAGAGGTTTATGCTGAGCTCTGATTGGTGGAGCTCATTACATGCTTCTCAGGCCTATGGAGGACAGCAGCAGCAGCCTAGTCATGGGAGGGTTTTTAATCAGAGGCACTGACACTGTGAGGTCTCCTACAGTCCTATAGAGTAAGCAGTTACCCAGTGACCAAGTATATACTGTCTTTACTCTGTGTTTTGACAGTATAATATTCTCTCATGCAATTTGTGGCCAGTAATGACAAGTGCAAGGGGGTCCCCCTGTCTAAAGTGCCCCGGGCCCCCCGAAGGCTTAATCTGGCACTGATTGACAGCCGGGCAGAGAGCAGGGGGCTGCCTGGCTGTATTTAGAGCAATGCATGTCCCGGCTATTTGAAATAATACCCCTTTCACACCAGAAAATGCAGGGACTTACCCGGGAATATGATCCCAGGATCATGCAAGGACATTCTCGGACTGGCCCCTTTCACACCAGCCTAATCCCTGCATTTTCTGGTGTGAGGGGGAGAGAAAACCACCGCCGCCCCCTTTAAACAAACAGCTATATCTTCGGAACCAACTGACCCATTTAAATGTAGGCTTCGAATGATTTTGGTCCCGTGAAACTGGGCCGTTTGGTTCCAGAGAATTCTGACCTCAAACAACATGAACAGCCATGAAATTACATTTTAGAAATGAAAAAAAAATTTGGTTTACCCACAATATCTCTAGAACCAATGAACCCATATGGACCAGGTATCAGATTGAAGGCCCAGCGATTTGGGTTCGACTGAGATCAACCTCGAGCTTCTGTAATGCCGGAGTGGGAACTGACAGCCGTTGGAACCGGGTGGAGGTCGGAATTAGCGGGTCCCATATTATCCTATGGGGACAACGTTCCAGGTTTGCCTGGCGGTATCTCTGGTTCCCGGGGGGCTAGCGGCACGGGGCTGGGCTCGTTGGAAAGCCCTGACCCTCAGCTACAAAATGGGCCTACTTGGAGAGTGAGCCTGGAGCTGTAGCTCCTTCAGGCCCATTGTTAATCCGGCCCTGCCCATGACACCAGGGAAGGGCATTGTAGTGGAATTGGCATAAAGTCACAGACACGAGTGTGAGAAGCCCCCACTGTAGAATCCTTTAAAAATAGACTAAAGACATACCTATTTACTCAAGCATTTCACTGACATCCACTGTTAAGCTTGTTTTGTATTTTGAGCTGTAAAGACAATGGTGAAGCACTTTGAGTTCTATTGGGAGAAAAGCGCTATATAAATATCATCATTATTATAGACACAGCTGCAGGAAAAGAAACAAGGGGGGTTATTCTGGTTGATTGAGTCCACCAAAACCCACCCGGCGAATGGACGCCCACCCGCCGCCCCCTCGAATTGCGGGTTCGCCCGCACAGGCTGAGAATGGATGTTTTGCATAAACATCCATTCGCATGCCTCGAGTAACCGCCCACATCTTTCGATGGTCTCCGACCATCGAATGATGTGTTGCGTACACGCATATTTAAGTAACTTTTAATTCACTTACATAGGCGTGCACGCTGGCCCGGATATGGCCGGCCAACTGATATCCAGTGATGTCAGCTACCCGCCCCCCGCATCAGCGTCACTGCCTCATTACCATGAGAACGCCCAGCGTTCTAATGGGAACGCCCATGGAACACTGGCCATTCCCATATGGTAATGGGGCAGCCCGGCGTCCCCCGCCCATCTCCGCCCCCGCATGCCGCCAAGGGTGCGTGCACCCGGCGAACCGAAAGTTTGCCGTGGGTGCACGCACCATACGCCTGCACATGCGCAGATACCCACCTGCGCAGACATGCAACATCGTTCCTCCGTGTGTATGCCATGAGAGAATAAGGGTGAAATTTACTAAAGGAAATTTGTAAAAAATAGGTGTATTTTTATCCAGAAATACACTTATTTTTGACATTTAATATCCCAAAAATACGGCAATTCGTATTGGTATTGATAGCACATCAATACGAATTGCCGTATTTTCAGGATAGTAAATGTCAAAAATAAGTGTATTTCTGGATACAAATACACCTATTTTTTACAAATTTCCTTTAGTAAATTTCCCCCCAAATATCTCCTGCTTACTAAGTAAGTGCATGCAGTCAAAATCTAGTCAAATTGCTTAGAAAGTGATTGCAAATATCTGTGTGTACAGAATGTGAGATACTGATCGCAAACTCTCATTCTGAACCACTAACAGGCCTTTTTTTGAAAAAGCAAAATGGCTTAGCACAAATCTCTGCATGTGTATGTGCTCTCCATGGGAGATCTGGACACCAGGAAACCACCTACCCTAAATTTAGGGTTGCCTACCTGACCCTCTCCTTCAGGGAGAAAATGCTCTGTTCCTGGACTTCCCTGGTAATGTATGATTGCCAGCACCTGTGATAAAACTCCTTTTCTTAGCAATAACCTAGCTCCGCACAGGTGATGGCAATCATACATTACCAGGGAAGTCCAGAAACAGAGCATTTTCTCCCTGGAGAGGGTCAGGTAGGCAATCCTTCACCTACATAGCTTATGAAAATGGCTTAGCACACATCTCTACATGTGTATGCCCCTTATCTCAGGTGCTACTGAAACCATTAGTAATCACACAATCTATGCACTGTGTTAGCAATCTGCCCAATTGATTATTCCACATCAGCTGTGACCTAATTAGGCCCAATGACAGATAAATAGCTGGGAGCCAGGAGCATGAGGCATTCTCCCCATTGCTGGACACAGAAGGATCTCTGCAGGCTGCACTTAGGAAGGTTTGTCTGTGTGATAGTGATGTTAAATCTCTTTAATTGGTTTTCGGCAAGTAGAGTAGTTGGTAACTGTGGTACAAGGGCTGTACATTACAGCAGGCTGATGCTACTAGCTTTCAGAGTCACTTGGTTGCTGGATATGCTGTAATTTCCTCTGCAGGCATTCTATGGAACACAAGCTTAAAGTTTGCAAACAGGTCTGACAGCCACAGATGTCCAGTGCAGTGGTTCTCACATCGGTGCAGTGGCGGAACTCCCGGAGGCAATGGAGCTGCAAATTTTTAAATTTTGTATCCCTATCAATCCTTGCTATGATCCCTCCTTCCCTGTTCTTGGCTGCATCCCCCATAGGTTACTTTGGTGGATGCAAAGCAGCTAACTGTATTAACATCAGGCAGTGGGTCTTGGGGCTCCTGCAGGTTAATACACAAATGAAAGGATCACATATTGCAATGCGATCCTGGGTGGTAAATGCTGCCCAGTTTGCATATATGGTCCAATATAAGTGCCCCTAATAGCAGGGGCGGCTTTAGGGATGACGGCGCCCCTAGGCACAACAATAATGCCGCCCCCCACCCCCTGTCTTAGTATATTATTTTTATTGATTACTTATAAGCCCTCATTTGATAATAGCCAATATAATGGATTTATAAAAAAAAAAGCCAATAACTGTGACATGATCTTTTATTATGAATATATTACTAAGTAGGACAGTTTACAGGGGCAGTATCTGCTTGTCCTATCCATTTACACTCTATTTGAGATGGAATATGGTACAGTACAGTGGATATTTTGCAGTTATTGGTACATTTTGGGCTGACAGTACCATCACAGGCATCCAAGTGCTGCCCCCAAACTTGTGCCGCCCCTAGGCACGTGCCTCATGTGCCTAATGGGAAATTCGGCTCTGCCTAATAGTGTAGGTCAGGATGGGGACAGTTAGACCCTGATATTGACCATCCTGTATCCCTGTTGAAAGGTAAACAATTTATTATAAGTGGCAGTGGTATTAGATCCTGTACAATCCATATTTTCTATTCTTATCAATACAGTATATTTAACCATAGATCTGATTTTATTGTAGAATAGTATATGGGGTAACTAGTCTCAGCCACAAGAGTACAGCTACACTGCTGCATTGTGCCAATCTGATGAAGCCTGTGATGCCCTCCTAACAATGATCTTCCTCCTTGATCTTCCTCCTGTGTATGGCCTTGAAGCTGTGGCCTAGGCTAGGAGGCGTGAGGTGGAAGGCTGGGCTCTGGTGCCCTTGCAGAGCTGTCCTTGGAGGGGATTGAGTGAGGTGATGGGGTGTGTTCCTGAGCTGTAATGATGTAGTCACAGCTAGGAAGGCTGCAGCCACTCCTCTCACTCTACAGACAGCAGCAGCAACAACAGAACACACATCCCATCCGCCTCTCTCCCACAGCCTTAAGACATGTATGTATAATCTCTGTTCAGCTCTACGTACCTTGCTACACCTGTAGTAGCTGTGCTTCCAGCACTGAAGGGGTTAAACCTGCTGTCTTTGTCACTGCCTAATCTCCAGTGCAGCACAGTCCTCCTGCTTCATTAGGGTTGTTAGATTCCTGTATCTGTAGGAGTACCAGGGTAGCCTGGGTGACCAAGGCAACCTCTTGGCAATGGTCCCCCTGCTCATCCTGGCACCGCTCACTACTGGTCTGCAGGATGCGGGATGGATTAGCATTCATACCAATGTGCCAGGGCAGAAACAAGATGGTTATTTGTACTCTCCTGTTTATCTCTGTTCTTTTTCTGTTAGTATATCAGTATGCTGCATGGGTGATAGGACGTGATAGCTATCTGTGGCCTGTGTATAATGTTGTGCATTGTCGCAGCCAGCCCCTGGCCTCTTCTCAGCAGTCCTACACAGGCCTTTATTGTAGGACGTGAGCTGGAAGCCTGCCAATGCCTCATGCCTGCATTTAAAGGGCCCAGTAACTCCTGTGCAGTGTTTCTGCACACTGACAGTATGCACATGTTCTGTCTTGGCCTTGTAGTCCTCCAGAAGGAGGCGGATGTATGTCCTGGCACACCTCCTCAGGATGTGCCTGTCTGTAGCTATGCAATGGCTTCTGCCTCATTGCTCACGTTACAGTAACTGCATGTGTCTCCTTCCTGCAGTCGTCTGATAAAGAATACAGCAGATTAGTTATGACTGGGTCATAGCGATGGTGATGTGTCGGACATCTGTGGTTACTGGAAGTCTGTGCATGCATTCCCCAGGCTTAGTTATTACATAGTAGTCCCTTCCTATATGCGTGGCCACAATGAGTGCTAAGCTGGCTCGCAGAATGCAGTAATCTTTTCATCTGGTTAATGTAAATGTTTACACACTGCAACATCAAGACATAACTTGTAACTGTTTATGACGCATGTAAAAGTCGACCTGCAAAACTGCACATAATTTCCCAGGCATCTACAGAGCGAGAAACTAAGATCAGACAAGTAACAATTGTTCCCTTGGTTACTAGGTTTAGGTAACAGCTATACACCCCCCCCCCCCCCCCCCCCCCCCCTTGCCTTAACCCACATTCTGGGTCTAGACTGGTTTGGTAGCACAAGGGGTGGAGACTGTATGATAACATCTAAAGGGCAAGTGGAGGTGTTGTCCGTATTATCCAATCAGGTTGAAGCTAGCACTTTATATAGTGCAGTGGATTAAAGTTGGCTGGAATTCAGCAAGTTATGGGTAAGACGTACACATGCCCTCTTCAGCTTTGGAAATTGCTCAACTTCCTAATGTGTTATTGCTGACCCGTTTCTCAGGTCACAAAGCCGGGGCACAGATGTAGTCACATCGCATTCACCTGTTTTTATGAACCACAGGTGAAGCTAATGCCAGCTGTGATTCTGTGAGGAGACCAGGGAAACCTGAACTGCATAGGAGCCCTAGATCATATTTTCTCAATTCAATGCACAGAGCAGCAGTTTTCAAACTGGTTCCTGACCATCTTAGCATGGGTTCTCAACGCCATGTTGTAACAATCAGGTTAATGTCTCCTCTGATCGCTCAGCCAATGACCCAAGGAGTCTTAAAAATCATGGGTGTACTGAACACTTTATTGTATATCTGGGGGGGCAAAATCTCTTGAGAACCCCCTTATCGAGAAGGTGTGAGTTCTACAATGCTGTATGGAAACAGTGCCATGTACAGCAAAAGTCCTAAACTCAGCCCACAACAGGTCATTCCTTATTTTTAAGAATTTCTGTCTGGAATATTTATACCCGGCTCACCTGTGCATGTCTAAAGGTGCATACACACTGTAAAAAATTGGTCAAAATATCTTTCAGTGTTTATACAATGGAATGAGGATGCGCATACCCGCCAGTTTTTCATCAAGGTTGTTCGCCAACTGTGCATGCAGCTCTTTTTGAATATCTTTCAAAAAGAGCCTATAAACTGTAGCTAGGTCTGTCATCAATATCTTTTCGTCCTGGACACTGGGTTCAAGGGAAATGTCTTTCAAAGAAATGGTCAAAAACTGTACAGTGTGTATGCACCTTAAAAGAATGCCTCAAAACATAACCTGGAGGTGCTTGAGAACATTTGATTTTAAAATGTGCCGTTTTTAATTTATCTCTCATGACTAGATCTCCTAGAACAGCAGTCTGCTTTAAATAAAAGCTCAACTTTAGATGTTGCGCAAGTGCATAACTGCCATAAAATCTAACACTGCAGTATAACTATATATGTGACTGTCCAAATCCATGTAGTTCTTATCTCCTGCCTGGGATGTCGCTGTCTGCTGTGGTGTCTTTATCACATTGGGGCCTGTAGCTCAATACAGACCAGACTGTACTAGAAGCACCAAAGCAGACAGCGACACCCCAGGCAAGAGGAACCTCTCTAGTAGAGTGAACACTTATGTGAAGCTTGTGTTCCTCCCATACACTATCAAATAAAGGGTTAATTGAGGCTGGTAAGAAGCCCTGTGCTGCTTAGCTATGTACTGAATACATCAGCATAGCTGAATAAGGAAGTCTTGGGTAAGTGGGGACCAGAATAGCTGGTGTAAAAAATGTGTTGTGTTTTTTTTTTTTTTTTTTGTCCACTAAAATGTAATTGTAGGCTCTTGAATCGGGCCGACAGCTTTGGTCAAGATAACATAAGTAAATGTGGCTGTTTAGCTGTGCTAGAAGTAGCAGGATTTCTAGTTCCATAATTGACCTCTTCAGCTGTGTACACACTGTGCAATATGGTCGCTGAGCGACCATATTGCCAGTGATTTCTTTGTGCTGCACCGATAAATCGCCAGGTGCACTCTTCCATGATCGACCCTTTAATGGTCACTGCTGCTGCGACAAGCTGTTTTCCTCTGCAGCAGAATCTCCTTTTCATCAACGAGCATCTCTGGTCGCTGATGAAAACTGGACACGGTGCAATATATTGCACTGTGTGTGCACAGCTCTAGATGTCTGTCTCTATAGATGCCATGCAAAGGCTCGTTTTCTTTTGCGTCTTAACATAATTGTAGGCCAAGGCAATGCATTGATGCCCATAGACACCCATTCCTATGGTAAAAAATATGGGCCTCCAATTGCTTAGCTTCTCCACTACTCCAATGCAGTCAACACTCCAGTGGACAGCCATCTACCAATCAGACATGGGTATAAAATGCTGCTTTGCAACTGGCACATCTGGGAATCGGGCTCCACCTGCCTTCCAAGAAACTTTAGGTCCCTAGAATTGTGGTCCCCTGGCAGCTGCCCATCCATGGTTCACAGAATCCAGGAGAACTTGCCACCTGTTAGGTCTTGGCATTTAGAATTGGGTACTCCACTGTCTTAAGAAAATGTGTATAATTGGTTTCAGTGCTGTTGGTATTGTGTATGCTGACTCTCCTTGAATAAACATTGCCGCTAATTCTCATTTTCCTGAAATGAGAACCTCTGCTCCTAACTCCTCCTAGTTAACTTTTCATTTATTAATGAAAGCGCTGATTTTATCTGGTTTCTCCTTAGCCACCATGGCAAGTGTACAAGAGAAACTCCTAACCAGCGTTACAAAGGACAAGACGAGCATTCCTAAGAACAAGATAACAATCGTAGGGGTCGGGCAGGTCGGCATGGCCTGCGCAACAAGCATCCTTCTGAAGGTATGTGCCAAATATAGCAAGGGAAACAATTGGGCATGTGACAGTCACCTGCAGAGATGACCTTCAGCAACCAGTCTTTAGCCTTTTAAAACATTGTCGGCTCCCGTCTATCTGTAAACGCAGATTGCTGATGGGAGGCTCTAATCCAGGCGAGTAATGCACTAGAAGTCGGACCTGACGAAGTGACAACGCCTGCCATGTCAAATCTGAACAGTGTCATAGTGGAGAAGCTGGCTGTAGCCTCTGATTGGCCTCCCACTTAACCCATAATATACTTTTCTATCACTATACTTGGTTCAGTTCTATGTTTAGTGTAAAGGGACACAATTATAATCAGTATGCTCTATGGTGAGTGACTGCTAGGAAGACATTAGCTTGCACTTTCAGGTTAGTGTGGGGCTAAACTTTCCTAATAGCCCAGGCAATGTGTGGATCTCCTACTGTTGTGAACTAAAAGTCCCATCATACCTTTCCACAGTCTTGATCTTAGCAAGCAACGGCTATAGAGCCACAGGTTGCCAACACCTGTACTAGCCTAACCATTCAATGGTTGGTCTGTACAAGCTTCTAGTGCTGTTGACTTGCTTCATCTAAAGAATTCAAACTTACTGTGGATTAAGTTCCTTACCTTGGGCTAAGGGCAACGGACATAGTGCAAACTGTGACATTTAAGTGATTAAACACTGTATAAAATGACTTGCTGTATTTGAAACAAGTTTTGTTTAGTTCAACTTTGTTCTTGCAGAGCTGTTATCTGACCAGCTTGATCAGGAAAGATAGCAATGGTGGTACTCCTGCCCATAATGTGATCAGCATGACTTGTAGACTTGCCTTCATATGAGTGTCTTTGTAGGAACTGTGTGAGGAGCTTGCCTTGGTTGACATCCTGGAAGATAAACTGAAGGGTGAAATGATGGACCTGCAACATGGAAGCTTGTTCCTCAAAACAAAGATTGTGGCTGACAAAGGTATTTATGCCCCCTCAACAGTCCAAAGTTCAGTGCAACAATGGCTTGTCCTAATGGGTATGGGTCATTGGGTTGACCCATATTAGGTCAAAATGCATTGGGTTGACCACTGAAGGTCAACATAGCTTAGGTTGACCCATGAAATAAGTTGGCCTAAGTAAGGTAGGAAGGCCGACATCAGTTTCATGTGTGTTGTCATGAATGTCACCATGGACACCATAAAGTATTCCACTGCGCTTGCCATGCTTCAGGCACGGTGCCTTGCTGGGCTTGGCACACTATTTTATTCTCCCACCATGCCATAGTTGGTGGTAGGGCATGAAATACCGCCTGTTGGCTCAAAAAACATGACTCGTGTTGACCTTCCAGGCCTGTCAACCTTAACCATGATCTACTTCATGTGTTCTAAGCCATGTCGTCCTTCAGTGGTCAACCTAAATGGGGTTGACCTAGTGACAGCATCCCATCCTGATCACTACACCTACAGAAGTACAGTTTGGCCACCTGCTGTTCTGTAGCAGCTGGGTCCATGTGCACCTGCCACTTCTGAACATGGCCGTTATAATATTTCAGTACGGGGAACATCTCTGCACTTTAGTTGTATGCATCATATTCTGCTTGTTGACTTTCCTCCTATGATTGCTGTCACTGCAACACCTTTCTCATGAATTAACATAGACCACCTTCACGAATAGGGAAGTCAAGGCACAGGGCATCTTGCACTAAATGGAATGGGTCATGTAGGAGTATATAGCCTGGCCACTCCATCATATGGCCATGTACGCGCTCAGTCTTCTACTACTTTATCTACCTTTTTTATTGACTTGACTCCCTAAGGGCCAGATTTATCAAGCTTTAAAAAATAAAGTGGAGAGTGATAAACGGCCAGTAAGCCCCTCTGTCATATTTTCAAAGACAGACTATAACATGCTGGGTAGGAGTTGATTGGCAGGCTGTTTATTACATAGATAGAAGCTTGACACATCTGTCCCTAAGTTATGTATTTCATGTCCTTTGCTTAACTTCACAATGTCTACATACAGTAGTACCTAAAACTAGACACTATTGCACCTGGTCTGTTCTTTCCCTTTCTGCAGATTACCATGTAACCGCAAACTCTAAGATTGTAGTTGTGACTGGAGGGGTCCGCCAGCAGGAGGGGGAAAGCCGTCTCAACTTGGTACAAAGAAATGTCAATGTCTTCAAGTTCATTATTCCTCAAGTGGTGAAGTACAGTCCTGATGCCACAATCATTGTGGTTTCCAATCCAGGTAATCAAAGTATTGTTTCTTTCTACAAGAAACCATGCATGTTGTGGGATTGAGGTTTAATAATGTTGCGGCAGGGCAGTAGAGGGCCCAGGTACTTTTCTGGGGGATTGGTCTAATTGGGTTGAGGTGGGACCATGCATAAAACAGAAACAAAATGGCACTCTAAGCACCTCCCTGGCCGCACTACAGTATGTGGTAGTTGAGAAGAGCTACTGTACTCCACCCCTTACTGCCACTGAGTGGGGGTGGAAATTTGTGTCTGTTCTGGTTAGCAGGTACAGTAGCATGCATCACCCCTTAATAGGATGGCAACATTAGTGCACCTTAATTAATAACCTGTTGTGTATTCTATGTGTTAACTTTTGTTCCTCTGCTGGCTATCGGATGTCTAATGCAGATATCTTTCCATTCCTCTCCATCTAGTTGACATCATGACATATGTTACATGGAAGTTGAGTGGCCTGCCACAGAACCGTGTCATTGGCAGTGGAACCAACCTGGATTCAGCAAGGTTCCGTTATCTAATTGCTGAGAAACTTGGTATCCACCCAACCAGCTGCCATGGTTATGTATTGGGGGAACATGGAGACTCTAGTGGTAAGTAGCGGACACTGGAAAGCCAGTGCTCTTGAAATCCTTGATGTGGTATAACTTGCACATCTTCTCACAGTGGCTGTCTGGAGTGGTGTTAATGTTGCTGGCGTTGGTCTGCAGACTCTTAATCCTGCAATTGGAACTGCTGAGGATAAGGAGAACTGGAAAGATGTACACAAACAAGTAGTGGACAGGTATGTACTAACCTACTCCACACTATGAAAACCGATGGCTGAAGTCCAGCATGGTAAGAATGACCCTTGTAAGTCATTCTAAATTTGATAGTCAAAGATTATACCAGAAGTCTTGGTCTGACTGCAGTGCCCAAGTAGCCAACATAATTTGTTGCTTTATGCTTTCTATGAAGACTACAATCTTCATTACCCAAGCAGTTCCATACCAATAATTGATCTAAAGATGTGGTGTTGGATGGAAGCTCCGCTACCTGGTGGCATGTGCAGAGGTAATACAAAACCTTAACAAACATGACATTTTGGACCCATTTTAATGTGATCTTAAATGGACAGCTGAAGGGATATAGGGGCAGATTTATTAAGCTTGGAGAAGAGATAAACTGGAGATAAGTGGAGAAAAGGTAAAAGGAGATAAAGCACCAGCCAATCAGCTGTGTTTGAAAAAGACAGTTGGGAGTTGATTGGCTGGTGCTTTATCTCCTTTTACCTTTTCTCCGCTTTATCTCCAGTTTATCTCTTCTCCAAGCTTAATAAATCTGCCCCATAGAGAACTCTCTGAAGACAGAAGCTGTTATGGCTTGTGAGCTTTAAATTGGACTAACTGTAGTTTGTATATACTACATTCAATTGAAGTACTGTCTACATACAGTATTTAGTCCCTTGTAGAATACAAAACATAGGTGTGTGATACTCAGGGCTGCTGAGAGGATGGGGAGCAGGTACGAATTACCAGGGCCCAGCCTTGCTTTGGGGGGCCCGTCAGGGGCCTGGTCTGACCCCCTTCCCCTCCATCTCTCCTGGTTGGCAGCAGAACACACCTACAGCATGTGCTGTGTTGACGGCAGGCTCAGCATGAGCATTTCGCTGGCCTGCTATCAGCACATCACATGCTGTAGGTATATGCTGCTGAGGGGGTGTGGCCTAATCACAGGATGGCCACACCTACTGCAATTGGACCATGCCTCCAAAATTTTACCATGGCCTCGGCTGCCCTGGTGATACTTGTAGACTATGTTTAATGTAAATCCATGTTGTGCCACTACAGTGCCTATGAAGTTATCAGGCTTAAAGGTTACACCAACTGGGCAATTGGAATGAGTGTGGCTGACCTGTCTGAATCCATAACCAAGAATCTGAGCAGAGTGCATCCTGTCTCCACAATGGTGAAGGTAAGGGGACCTCATGGTAGAATGAGTTTTCACCTCTAACTGACTTCAAGGAAGTCTGGCAATATATATGTAGAATCTCTATTATTGTACATCATGCAATTAGTTGCTTAACTGACTGGTAACTCCAGGTGCTTAAGACTGATGGATCTAAAGAACATGGTTCTAATGACTTAAGCCACACCTGTAATGCATCCATACAGGTCATTAATTGAGTTAGTATTAGCGTGGTGTTCCTAGATAAACCCACCATTGACATCTAAAATGGATCGTAATAGTACATGTTAAAATTAATTGCTAGAAACTTAATTTTTCCAGATTGCTTCTAGGAAGCCTTGTTCATATTACTGGCTAAGACCTGCAATACCTAGCATGGAGAAACTGAAGGCTTGACCAATTGCAAAATCCTACTTTATGCCGTTACAAGCAGGCTTGTAACTACAGCCACACCCTCCTTGCAAGTAGGGCTTAATGGTTTTTAGGGTGTTTAGGGTGAACAATTTATAGACAAATATATCTTTTTTTTTTTTTCTTTCTAGAATCTCTATGGCATTGAAAACGAGGTCTTCCTGAGTCTGCCCTGTGTCCTGAACTCCCAGGGACTTGTTGATGTTGTGAATCTGAAGCTAACAGACTCTGAGGTTGCTCAGCTGAAAGCGAGTGCAAACACTCTGTGGTCCATCCAGAAAGATCTTAAAGACCTCTAGAACACTTCCTGCACGTGGTCTGCACACAATGCCTTCGTAGAGTTCCCTAGTTTGTTATATAATAATTTCTAAACTAAAAGTAGTTGTAATAATAAAATGTGGTGGAACAGAATGGCTTCTTGTGGAGTTCTTGGTCGGGAGTTTTACTAAACAAAGAACACTGCCATGATTATATATGACTATTTCCTAAATATGCAGGAGGCTTGGAAGAACCTGTGCAACCTTCCTGTTGAATAAAGTCTGAAAATATTTCACCTCTCCAGTACTTGGGACAACCTGGAGAAAATAAGTTTATGAACAAAGTTCGATGGCTGTTCTTGCCTAACAGGAAGGTAGAAAAACGTGGCCAGTTTATACTGGATCTTATTGACCATGTAGATGGTTAAACTCTCCTAGAGGTGCGCAGCTTTATAAGCCTATAAAGATAATTAAAAGGGATTTTGCTTGCTGTTATTTGGCAACAGGTTCCAAATGGCTTTTAGTTTTGATACTAACTGCTCAAAGCATTCACACAAACAATAGATTCACATGAGCAGTCAGTCTACAAAATGCAAATAGTTTGGGCTTGTCCTGATCTAAGACGGTACTCTTGGTTGTGGGGTCCTAGCTTCATCCATCAGGGAGGTATGTATATTGTGATCTTAATAGTTAAACTAGTTAAACAAATCTAACTATTGCATAGTGTGTATCAATGTCACATCTAATGTGCTGCACAGTGGGTGTCGTGATTTGATGTAGGATCGATTGGACTCTGTCAGTCTCTAAAGCTGTGTACACTAAGCGATATCAAGCAAAATTGCTAATTTTGGCCCTTCTGAGTGACACCATTTTATAATCTCAACCTATGGGTTGTTCGGGAGGTTTGCCTGTTCATACAGCTCAATCTTGACTAGATTCAATGACCATGTTTGGCGCAGTGACACAATAACAGAATATCACTTGCAATGTTGTGTAGTCACTAGATCATTTGCCTGGGGGTTAGGAAGACCCTGCCAATATCACTAATGTGTACCCAGTTTATGTGATTGCAGAAACCTGGCCAGCCTGTGGATCTTTAACTGATACCACAAGTTCTAGCATGCTCTACTTGTGTTTTGTCTGGCAGGGCATTCTGGGATTTGTAGCTTCACAATAGCTGGACAGCCAAAGGCTGCCCAGGCCTAGGCAGCAGGTACATTAGCAACAATTTAGCTAATCCCTCTTAAATCCTAACCAATTGTATTACCTAGATCTAGGAGATGGTTTCCCTGTGGCACTGCATGCCCTTCTACAGTTAGTTCAAGGGCATGCTGGGATGTGTAGTTCAACAGAAGCTGGCATGTCAAAGGTGGCTCACACCTGACATGGCTTAGGGTAGGGGTGGCCAAACCGGTACTCGAGATCAACCAACAGTCTGTGTTTTCCAGGTTACCTAGCTGGTGCACAGCTGTAGTTATTACTGTCACATTTTAAAACGTGCTGCATTCATTCCTACTATAGGTCCACAGGTTGCCTGGAAAAGATCTTGGACAGGTTTGGCCACCTCTGGATTAGGGTATTTTGAACTGGAAGGAAGTGTCATAATCTTGACAGGAAGATGGAAATATGGTTTTTTTGGGTGCCCCAATTAATAAAACTATGTTCCCTTTACACACCAAGGGGGGTATTCAATCCCGGTACACAACTGTCGATCCGTCCCGACAAGCTGTGGCCCATTTTTCATTTTGCTCGACAGCATATCGCCAGGCAGGATTCAATGTCATGCCTGCCGATTGGTGAAAAGGGGGCGTGTTAGCATAAACAGCTGTGGATTGTCAAGATTCAGCCGTGATCTTGACCATTCGTGGCCATTATCAGCAAAACTGGCCCAACAGCTTTTAAAGTCTGGCCCATTCTGTTGATGTGCCTATTCAATGCTGTTGGACAAGATGGCATTGAATAGGTGCCTGCTATTTCCCCGTTGGCATTGTACTGAATACCCCAAACGAGGATAATTTGAAAGTGAAACTTAAAACTGAACGGTTCACACAAACTAACAATCAATGGTTCCTATGCCCAGTGCAACAAACAGGCCATGTTTTGTGGATGGTTTTTAATCCTGCACTAATCTATATTGCTGGGTCAGTCGATAGTCACTATTCCATAGACCAGGGCTGGGCAATTGCGGCCCTCCAGATGTTGATAAACTACACATCCCAGGATGCTTTGTATTAGTTTTGCTATGTGGCCATGCTGAAACTGATGCAAGGCATGCTGGGATGTGTAGTTCATCAACATCTGGAGGGCCGCAATTGCCCAGTCCTGCCATAGACAAATATCCAGAACATGATTGCATAACCTTTGAGGATTCGAGTCATTGGCCTAAAGATTGTTGCATAACTTAAATTTGTGGTAATGCTTGGATCAGCTATAAATCGCAAATTGACTCCTCTGGATAACATTGGGCTGCCCCTAACAGCTAGGATAATCTTATGTAGAAGTATCTATTGGCATGCATTACCATGTATACTACTAATGTATTTGTTTTAACAGTGGGAAATGCAATTGTCTGAACTATGGCTAATTCAGAACAAATGTGTTTCCCCCTAAGGGTAGTGAGAACTCATGTGTAAATCTGGCCTTTGCAAAGTCTTCAACCCTATAGAACCTGAAACCTTTGTTGGCAATAGCAGTGAAGGTCCTTGTAAGTGACAACCAATCCTAGGATCAGGCTGGGGTAGGGTTGCCACCTCACTCATCTTGGATTCCCGGAGACTTTTCCCTCCCCCTCATTAATGCGCACGTGCGCTGCTGAAGTGGGTGTGGTCCAATAAAAGGGGCATGGCCCCTGTAATATCTAAAAACTCAAACAACCAATTTTTGCCATCTACGCTTCTTTAAACACCCGAATTCTGGGAGAGGAGGCAACCCTAGGCTGAGGTGAACAAGGTGGCCTACCTGATTAGGCTTTTACAAGCTGGTAAAACTACTGCACATGTTGGCTAATGTGGAGTAACTGAGAAAGTTAAAAGGGGAATGAATGCAATCACTAAACGTCTGTCTGATGGAAAGGGGCCTGTCAGAGGTTTTGGATGCAATGCAAAGAAAATGGCTGCTCTAGGAAGCATCTGAAGACAGACTTCTGGCACCACAGCAAATGATGCAGCATCCTACCGGATTAAGCTTGCACTGGGTTCACATAAAAGATTGGGCACATTATCATTCTGTTGAAGTCCATCGCAAACTATGATCTGCAGTGCTGGAGGTTATTTTATATACAGATGTGTATTTATCCCATGAAAATCCTATATTTTAATGAGTGGCTGCTTACTGCATCCTGCTCACATGCACTCAACCAGCTACTGATAGTGTATTTCAACTGTGCAGCAGACCAGTTATACCCCCTTTTAAATTGCATTTTATAATGTGTGTTATTGCTGGGTCAAGGTGCAGAGTGAAAGGACCAAACCCAGGTTGACCAGCCCAGCAATTCAACCTGGGTTATAAGAAGGGTTAAACCTGGTTTAGTGTGATATGGTCAGACCTGGCTTGGCGATGTGAAAGCAGTATTACTGTGCCGGATTGCACACTCAGCTAATCCGCAACAAAACAGAAGAATTCCGGAGTAGATGAGCGGCGGGGGGGGTTGGTTGTTGTTACTGGCACGATGTTACCTACAGATGGGGCAGGCCTCTTCCTTGCTGGCGAATCACCAGAACGTCAACGATGGCGATCTGACTGAGTCGGCGGGGCGACGGGAACCCTGTCCTCAGGGAGACGGACAGGGTTAGGGGGGGTGCTGGCAGGGACCCCGGGTTACCGCCGACAAGCCGGTGGCGACCCGGGGGAGCGACTGGAAGCGCCGTTGGAAGGGGACGCGCACGCCTCTCGTGTGCGCACGTCCCCTTCTCGCTATAGATATGGCGCTGGCGTCGCCATCCCCTGCCAAGATGGGAACTGCCCCATCTGTAGCTATGCCTCCGATTCCAATATCCTGTCCTCCGAGACTCCCAACTGTGCAGGTTTTACAGATCTTCTCAGTATCACCAGTGAAATAATTATCACTGAGGATCTTTTAAATCTTTTTTCATTTTATAAACCCCCTTTTTTTTTTTTTTTTTATAAGTTATTGAATTAGGTTAAGAACCTGTATATAAATCATCCAACATCATTTTCTTTAAGAAATATATTAAAAAAATTGATTTCCCAAGAACATCAGTAATAAATATATCAATTTACTAATAATTGGAGTATCCTGAGATTGTACGGTTTCCAGCTGCTCCTCTGCAGCCACCGGATGTAAACCGTGCAGCAGAGGGCTTCTGCTTTTACATTTCCTTTCAGCTTTTATGGGTTGGGGGTTCCACTGGGCTGTTTGATCATCAATGATTGGCTGCACTGGAGGAGGGAACAAGATTGTGCAGAAGCTGGGCGGTCCCACTGCGATGGGCAGTTTCTAGAATATAATCTTCCAGCCCCCGCTTAATTAGTGGTTTCGACCAGCCTGGCATATTCAGCAGTTGCCTACCGTCTAGCATCCTGCTCCTTCAATTAAACAGCTGATCTATCGCTGGACCATCAATCAGTGTGTTCCATTGATGTGTCTGTGGATGGCGTCATTCAAACATCTCTTCGGCTGTACAACATACTATAAAGATATATTAGTGCATCATGCTGTGCGTACGGGCAATCTGCCAACATCCGCAATAGAACTGGCGCAAGGTAAATGCACCCATTCAGTTGTGATGGTAGTCCCAATGAATCAGGTGGTGTGTATGGAGAAGACTCTGCTTGATTCGTCTGTAGATATATCTGCAGATATACCTATTAGTATGTATCCATTAACGATATTGAGTGCACACACACTATACAGTATTGTGAACAATATCGCTCCGAAGCCCCCTAGTGTGTATGGGGCTTAAGATATTAATTGTAAACCTCATTAAGGTTACTTATTTAACATAGTCTAATACTGACCTCTAGTGGCAATATATTATTATTAAGCGTTACTGTTCTGTATTTACATACTAATCTTGATAGTGAAAATAGTTAAATTATTGCACATGAGCAGAAGGATTTTCTTTGTCTGCAAATCAAAGTCCTTGAAGTGTGGACTCGTTAACTGAAATAAAGCAGAGAAGTTATGCTTGCATGTCCACCTGTCTGTGATTCTTTTATCCAGCTGAGTCTGTGGGGCAGATTTATTAAGCTCGGTGAAGTGATAAAGTGTCTGGTTTTTATCACCGGCCAATCAGCTCCTAACTGTGAAGTTTTATAGGTTTGGTTTGAAAAATGACAGGTAGGAGCTGATTGGCCGGTGATAAAAAACAGACACTTTATCACTTCACCGAGCTTAATAAATCTACCCCACAGTTCCAAAAACTACTGAACTACACAAAGAGACAGTTCAAGTTCATAAAACTGTGTTGTGACTGCAGCTATGATTCCCCAAACTCTCTTTTAACCACTATAATTGCCTAGATGACCGATGCTTAGTTTTCAACGTATGTAATTCATACTTTGCTAACCTTCCGAAATCGAGTGCCCCTCACAACCCCCAGAGCATCCGGACCACCCCCCACCCCCCTCCTCCACTGGCCAAATACTAGGGATGGCCATTGATCATTGATGATTCAAAATCATTGATGGTTTATAACCAATGTAGAATAGTTTTGCCATCGATTGGGGAGAACCAGATGGTTTCCCTCCATCGATGTCAAGCAGAATAGAATAGTGGGTTAAGAAATAAAAACACTGCGGGGCAGGGCTTTACGGGTATTAGGGCTGTAGCATAGCATAGCTCAGGGCTGGGCAATTGCGGCCCTCCAGATGTTGATGAACTACACATCCCAGGATGCTTTGCATTAGTTTTACTATGTGGCCATGCTGAAACTGATGCAAGGCATGCTGGGATGTGTAGTTCATCAACATCTGAAGGGCTGCAATTGCCCAGCCCTGGCATAGCTCCACCCCTAATACCCATAAAGCCCTGCCCTGGTCCTGTCAGTCAAATAAAAAGGATGGCCATTGATAGTTAAAACCATCGATGGTCATACATCACATAGTGCAAATGACCATTGATGGTAGCATACAATCACCATTGATAGCAACCATCATTGGCAATAGAGTTGTTAACCATTCCTACCAAATACTGGCATTATAATGATAATCATTGTTCTACTTATATCAATGTAGCAGTGTTAGAGGTCACGTGTATTATCTACATATCGGTATTACTGTAGTATCACATCATCTACAGCAGCGTCTTCGGGTATCGGCTGGCTGTGCCACAAGATCTCATCATTAATTTATTTTATTCAATATGTCTGTAAGTGCCAGATGTAAAAAAAGCATATGGCTGCAAAAATGTAAAACAACACAATATGGTTTATTTTGGTGAAATAATGCTACTTCCTGTGTTACCAGATACTGTAGGTTTTTGTTTAATTAAAATATAACTTCATAGGTAATAGAATTCAAAAAGTTCGACCTGTTCAATTAACAAGGTATTGAATGAAATGACCTTGGTTCTCCACAAATGATAAGCAGCCCGTCCGACCTCCTGCCTCCGATTCAATGTGCATGGGACCGCGCATTTGGTCGGATGGGATATCTGCATGTGCGATTTGGGCCGATTTCACAGCCCGATTCATCCGAATAGGGTGAAATCATGCCCAAATCGCATAGTGTATGGGGGCACATAGCTGCATTGCTTATTCAATAGATCCGGGCAGACAATGGGCGAGATGTATGAAATGGAAAATGCGGTAAAACCCCGGTTTTACCGCATTTTCCAATGTATCAAAAATGATACCGCACTGAAGGGTGTCGCCACCTTTGGGTGGCGATACCCTATAGAAGCCTATGGGCTTCTTTTCGCCGCCCGCCGAAGCAAACCCGCCGCCTCGCCGACCCCCCCTCTGGCTTACCTTCCTGAAGGGTCCTCCTGGACCCCGGAAGGTAAGCCCTGCCTCCCCCTAGTGAAGCAGCCGGACATCCTTCCGGCTGCAGGGAGGAGGAGGAAGCGCCGGGGACAGCATGCATAGCTGTCCCCGGCGTGAGAGGAGAGCGTGGCGGCAGGGAGGTCAGGGAAACCCCTGCACACCGGTGTACAGGTATCGCGGGGGGCCTCCGTCACCATACCGCGATGCCAGCCGCATATGTTAGTACATATGCGGCAGCATCGCGGCGGTGAAGGGCGGCGATGTATTTTAATACATCCCGCCCAATGGCTCTGTTTCAGACGTGGCTGGATGAAGCAGCAGTAATGCAAAGATATGGTAATGTAGCAAAAGGCGTCTGCTATAAGTATTCACTTCCAGCATGCATATGTGATTCCGTGTTACGTCCCACTGTTGGGGACAGCGTCAGATCATTGTGCAATTACCAGTTGGCTGAGTGACCTATTTTGCAGCTTCTGTCAAGAAGCCCCCCCCAGATGGGCGCAGATTGTCAATCTCTGAGATCGTACTGGACTTTCCCAATACGGGTCCTGCAAATACACAGTTCTGAACATCTGCACTTTGCAACAAGAAACAGACCCCCCTGTTCGTGTACAGATTGTATCTGTTCCAAAACCGACATATAGATGTCCAAACTCCCAGAGCATTGTTTATAAACAAATAGCAGCTGAAGGGGTAAAGCAGAGCCACTACTTAAGAACAATTTGTAGACCATTCATTCTTTAAAGGTAAACTAAGCGTATTTGTAGGGTGTATTGGGGCAAACAAATATCTTAATGAGAATAAGTATATAGGCCAGATGTCTTCCGTAGGGATAGTCTTCTGTAAAACAGCAGTCCAAGCAGATCTAACCAAATCCAATAGCACAACATTTCTCACCGCTCAGTAGGGATAGATTTACCAAGTGGCGGTTCAAACCTTGAAATTGAAAACCGCAATAACATAAAGGTGGCTTCTGGTTTGCAGCCTTAAGCCCTGTACACACACATCAATTTGCTTTTGATTCAATGTTAGATTCGATTTTCCATTAGATCTTTCTATGTACCACCCCCACTATCAACGCAAACCCGAAGCGTGGCGAGCGGCGGCGGTACGCGTCCTACGACCTTTTCATACCCCCACTATCCACGTCGGTGTGGAGTTGAGAATAGAAAGTGTGGCGAGCGCAGCGGATACCTTCACAGGTATCCGCGTCCCCTCACGGGCTTCACAGGTGTCCGCGTCTACTCGCGGGGCTCGCCACGCTTCGGGCTCGGTGGCTCGCTGCGCTCGCCACACTTTCTATTCTCAACTCCACGCCGACGTGGATAGTGGGGGTATGAAAAGGTCGTAGGACGCGTACCGCCGCCGCTCGCCACGTTTCGGGTTCGCGTTGATAGTGGGGGTGGTACAGCCTCAAAAATGCCAGTTAGGGTCCATTGAACATGTTTAATACTAATTCCAATGCATTTGGATGCTTTTCAGTGCAAAATCGTATGCGATCGCATACGATCAAATCGCATGCGATTGCACACGATTTTGTAAAAAATCGGCCAAAATCGCATCGCATCGCATGCCACTATATATGGCATGCGATGGGAGCCGTGATACTCCACAAGTACCGATTTTTCTGTTCGATTTTGTGAAAACGGGAGCGCGCATCGAATCGAATGTAGATTGAAAGTGACACAAAAACCATTCGATTTTGTTAAGGATTCGATTCAATTTAGCTTCTATAAGCAAAATCGAATCGGAAATCGGGAAAAATCGATGCATGTGCACAGGGCTTTACATTTTATACAATACTGCAGTGCAGTGGTAGCCAACTCCAGTCCTCGAGAGCTACAAAGAGTTCACATTTTCCAGCCCACCCAGCAGGTGCACAGATACACTCATTACTCACTGCTACATTTTAAAAGATCCACAGGTGGCGCTACTTACTTCACTTGTGATTCTGTAAGGAGACCTGGAAAATGTGAACTGTTGGTAGCTCTTGAGGACTGGAGTTGGCTACCCCTGCTGCAGAGAATCCCAGCGCAGAGAGATCTAGCCGAAGACGCCATGTTGTTTATAACTGGTTACCTTGTACAGAATTAGAGATAAATATTACAATTCCTCTCTGATTATTTGTCCCATAACTGTCACATCTCCACCTATTGGGGCAGATTAGATTGGGTGCGGAATTTACCACACCGCTACAGCTCTACCCTCTACCTCAAGTGATAAGCCCCGAGGTGTTCTTACCACAGATTGTGCATTAGCCATGGGTTTACCGTGTTCGGAAATTGACAAAGAAATTGAATAGCTCTGGGGGTAAAATATGAAAGTTGCAGCTGCCTGGTAAGTCCTGTGGCTAATTGAATCTGCCCCATAGTTACTTCATTAGAGGCGAAGCACTGAGGGGAAGCCGTAGTCTTCCTGCTCTGGCAGGTGGGAAATAAAAATGAAATAGAGAACATCACAAATATGAGAGGTCTGGTTACCAGATGCATAGAGAGCGAGGGCAGGATGTGCCAACCACTTGCTTTACATTCTGCCACCCATTGTGCCAGTTCTAATCTCATGTGGTGTCCCGCAGGGTTCCATACTATCTCCCATGCTTTTGCTGTTTACATGCTACCACTGGGTGACATAATCAGACGTCATGGCCTGGTCTACCACTGCTTTGCAGATGAAACTATAGCTGTCCTTTGCTCCAGGCACTGAGAACCCAATACCAACCCTAAATGGCTGTCTAGCTGAGCTACAGGAGTGGAGGAGTGCCAGTTGACTGCGACTGAGCCATCCAACAGGACTTACACTTGGGGGTGCAGAACTTCAAAATACGGAACATGTGCGGAACCTTGGTGTTGTCCTGGATAGTGGCTTGACACTTAGAGCAGTATTCAATGAGGCCAATTCGAAATATTTCACGGCGAATTTGTGCTATTTTCGCGTTGGAAGGTGATTTTTTGTGTCAGAAAGTGAATCACCCTATTCAACGTGCACTTTTCACCATTTGCGAACAGTGAATGACGGACAACTCACCGTCTGATACTCTCCGCAATTCGCTGTGGTTTTTCAATGTGATTCGCCGTGAGTGTATTCAATGAGAAGATGGCGAATTGTTTTCTAAGTGATTTCACCGTTTAGCAATCGCTATCTTTTTATGGTGAACTGGAATGTGAACTTTTAAAATAATTTTTATTCGGTGTAAAAAAAAATCAGGAATTTTATTATCTGAAGGGGCATGCTACTTTTATTCATGTGCTTACAGCACATGAATATATATTTAATTACATTTTTTTATTTTTTTTACACATAACAGCCAGCAGGGGGCCAGGAGCCGCTCATTACATATTCATATATTCACTTCTCCCGACCATTACATATGCACAATCGGGAGCAGTGCTTGCGGCTCCCCACCCAGTCCCCTGCTGGTTCTCCCGGGGGAAGCTTGTGCTGCCTGGGTCCCGGGGAGCCATCCACCCCCCCACATACATTCTGGGTCAGGCAGGGAGACTTCCATCTTCCTTCCTGCCACCATCCCCTGGCTCCCTGCGGTGCCCGCCACAGGGGTTAAGATTCGCCGTCAGGGGCAGCGAGCTCCTGCGGCATTGAATACTGTGACAGGGAGGGCTGGCAGCGAAGGCTCCAGCCCTCCGGAACACGGCGATGGTGCAGCGAATCCTTAACAGGATTCGCTGCACATGCCGAATTTTGTCATTGAATACTACCCTTAAACATCAGGTATCAGCCACAATTAAATCCTCATTTTATCATTTAAGGAATTTAGCCAGAATCAAGCACTTAATTCCCTCAGAAGATCTGCCTAAAGTCATACATGCATTTGTATCATCACCCCTAGACTACTGCAATTCCCTCTACCTTGGTCTCCCAGCAAAAGAATTGCACCGCTTGCAGATGGTACAAAATACAGCTGCCAGGCTATTAACCAATCAGCCCCGCTCCAGCCACATAACACCCATTCTGTATTTGCTGACTATAAGATGGCAAATAATTTTCATGATTGGCTTACTGACTTTTAAAGCTCTACATGACCAGGGCCCAAGGTACGGGATGCAGTTTAAATCCCGGCGGTCGGGATCCCGGCGTTCAGAAATCCGACGCTGGAATCCCGACCGCCGAAATCCCGACCGCCGAAATCCCGACACTTTCTCCCTCCGTGGGTGTCCACGACACCCCTGGAGGGAGAATAAATTAGCATGCCGAGCGTAGCGAGGCACCGGGCCCGCTGCGTGGCGAGCGCAGCGAGCCCGCAAAGGGGGGCGATCCACGTCCCCCCCTTGTCGGGATTTCGGCGGTCGGGATTTCGAACGCCGGGATTCCGACCGCCGGGATTTCATACTGAATCCCAAGGTACCTGCAGCAGCTTCTGATCCCTTATTGTCCCACTGGATTACTGCGATCGGTTGATGATGGATTACTAACAGTACCCAGAATTTCCCTGAATTCATCTGGGGTTCGAGCTTTCAGCGCTGTAGCTCCAACTCTATGGAACTCACTTCCCCACTCAGTTCGAGAAGCTTCCACTCTGGAAACATTCAAAAATAGACTCAAGACTTTCATGTTTACCCAAGCATTTCACTAATGTCCCTTGTTAAGTTTGTAAAAGGCTAATGCAAGCACTTTGAGTCCTATTAGGAGAAAAGTGCTATTATTATTATTATTATATTTACTAACATATGTGATTATTATCTCAAAGGGCAGCTCTCCCGATAAGATGGCTGGCGGTCCCTGGTCTCCTGTGTTTGTTACCTGTGAGTCCCCATGCGCTTGCACAGGATTCGGTATGAAATCCCGACGGTCAAAATCCCGACAGTTAAAATCCCGACAAGGTCAAAATACCGACATATAGAATGTACAGGTTAAACAGTCAACATGACTTTGTGTCGACAGGTCGCAAGGTCGGCATGGTTTTTTTTCTTCAGTTTTTTGACCTGACTGTCGACACGGTCAACATGGACACAGTTGGAAGTGAACCGCAGCCCCTCGCGTCGCTCACAATGCTTCAGACAAGGTGCCTCGCTGCGCTCGGCACACTATTTTATTCTCCCACCATGCCCTAGTGGATGGTAGGGCATGAAATGCCGCCTGTCGGCACATGTCGGGTCATACAACAGTGAAAAAAGCCATGTCGACCTCACGACCTGTCGACACAAAGTCATGTTGACTGTTTCAACTGTACATTCTATATGTAGGTATTTTGACCTTGTCAGGATTTTAAATGTCGGGATTTTGTCCCTGTCGGGATTTTAAATGTCGGGATTTTGTTCTTGTCGGTATTATGACCCATTCTGGATTTTGACCCTGTCGGGATTTTGAATGCATCCCCTTGCACAGAGTTATTGGGTGGCTGCAGGGCATGCAGATCCCTCACACAGCACAAAGCAGATATCCCACATTCTTCTATAGGGCATTATATACTCTGCATCCGAGCCCCGGTGTGAGGACATTAGTACATTTAGGGACCCGTATATCATTTATTATTTTTGCGGCTAAATCCGCAAAAACACCCGTTTTAGCCACAAACATTAATTATCCCCAGAATGTATCAGGAAGGACCATAGCAAAGATATACGATCCCTGCTGCAATCCCTCCTGCACCGCTGCATCCCTCCTAGGTTCCTAGGGGGGATGCAAAGCTCTCTCTTCGGGTCCCTGGGCTACCGCCATTCTCAGATTACGATAGCCCATTGTAGCCCATGGGCTACAGACCCCACTGCCGCCGTGGCAGTGCGTTCAGCGGGAGGTCAGCACTGACCGCGCATGGCAGAACCCCAGGCACCCGGCTAAGCGCATTACAGGGACACGCAGGGGCAAACGCAGGATTTTCAGAAGGGGGTTTCCAGAGGGGCGGAGCAAAGCACGGAGACGGACACTTAGGTGACCCAGTATATGCCGGGTCAATTAAAGTATTATAGATAGACCAAATGTATATAAATAATAATAATAATACATTTTTTTTATAATATTTATATATATACATCTGTATATATATATACACACACACACACATACAGGGGCATCAACAGCAGTGTATACCCCTGGGCATAGCAAAATTACCCCGTTACTGCACAGATGGTGGGAAATAGATTTCTTAGATTTTAAAGGAATGAAAAACTAGAGAATCCCACCTACCAAATGGTATTGGGGACTAGGGGATCAGAGTTCAGTAGGCAGAGAAATCTGCCAACAAGTATATAAAGCTACTTTCCAGGTGTGTGGAGCTGGAGCAGTAACCAGCTGTTGGAAGGCTGATATCTCTGGTTCTGGGGACAGTAGAGACAAGCTACTAGTGTCCATCAAAGGGGGGAGAGTCCCAGCTTTTGGAATATACCCTCAGAAAAACTCTTAAGGCGTCTAATGCATTATTGAGATGAACCTTTTCTTTCAACTTAAACCTTGATTACCCCTAGCAGTAAATCACACGGACACATGACCTGAAATAACTCACACGGACACGTGACCTGAAATATCGACACGGACAACCACTGCATAAGTTTAAAAAGGTAAAGGGTATTTATTGTGGTATGACCCTATTGAAAGGGATGGCCTAGAGAGCGCTTGACGACCAGCCAGTCATAAACGTTAGCAATGGCGGCGACTACAACGCCCCAACTTGTAACTAGGGCGAGGAACCGCCCCCATTGAATTCAAAGCCAGCCTGCGCTGTGACTGTCTTGCCGCCCCTCCTAGGGCCTAATGAGGACAGTTCTAAAAGTGTCCTGCGTCCCCCCTCGGGGGCAGAACTCACCAGCCTTCCTGGCAGAGGGTGGCAATACCTCACAGTGACCACCTGTACTTCAAACTGGACTGCTGATCGAGAGCGCCCTCCCGCCAATTAATATTAAAATTGATGAGAGCCAAATTTGGGTGACGGCCGAAAGGCCATGTGGTAGGTTAGCACAAGGGAGGGAGGGTGGGAATCCAGACTCAAGAGGAAGATGGATCACCTGACTACCTCTTATATACCTCCACCTAAGCTACCACCCCTTCTACACCTGATTGGCTACCCCATCTACACTGCACTTCTATGGGTAAGTGACACTCTGATTTCTATCTTTGTCATACCATCTCAAACTGCACCGACTCTTATATTCCCTCATGCCTAGGCAGCCCTCGCTCTCTCTAAGGCGTCTAATGCATTATTGAGATGAACCTTTTCTTTCAACTTAAACCTTGTTTACCCCTAGCAGTAAATCACACGGACACATGACCTGAAATAACTCACACGGACACGTGACCTGAAATAACGACACGGACAACCACTGCATAAGTTTAAAAAGGTAAAGGGTATTTATTGTGGTATGACCCTATTGAAAGGGATGGCCTAGAGAGCGCTTGACGACCAGCCAGTCATAAACGTTAGCAATGGCGGCGACTACAACGCCCCAACTTGTAACTAGGGCGAGGAACCGCCCCCATTGAATTCAAAGCCAGCCTGCGCTGTGACTGTCTTGCCGCCCCTCCTAGGGCCTAATGAGGACAGTTCTAAAAGTGTCCTGCGTCCCCCCTCGGGTGCAGAACTCACCAGCCTTCCTGGCAGAGGGTGGCAATACCTCACAGTGACCACCTGCACTTCAAACTGGACTGCTGATCGAGAGCGCCCTCCCGCCACAGTTGGGTTCAAAAATTGCCACTTAAAGACAATTACTGTAGAACCCAAGCCCGCCAAACCAATCAATAACTAAGTCAACCAGAGTAACACAAACCTAATCCCCTATCTGCAACAACTGAACAAGTCCTGAAGTAGAACGGCCATGCCTGATTCCGACAAATGTACACCATCACTTCTGTAGAAGGATGGGGTCTCCAGTGCTAAAGAGGGGTGTCTAACCGCTGTGCCTCCCATGGACGTGACCGCTTTGGAGACCGCAAAGTTGACCTTGCGTCTGATCTTCTCTAATGACTTGGGGTTCCAGCAGCCCCTCCAGTTGAAACGAGGCACTATGTCGGACCAAACTATCCGCAATCCAGGCCAAAGGCCTACCAGAGTATTAAGATCAGCCTTGATCCTCAAAATAAGGCCTATGCTGGTTCCCCGGCCTAAGTCGTTACCTCCTAGGTGTATCACCAAAACATCCGGGCGACCCCAGCGACGCTCTTTATCTGACAATAATGGTAAAAGACCATTCCACCGGAGACCCCTGACACCGAACCAATGTACTGCCTTCGCCCCTAGCTCTGCCCGGGCCCTGACAGCTAACTAATGATTGAATGCCCAGAAAATGTATGAATGCCCGACGAACCAGACAGTGGCATGAGTCGTTGAAGGGGGGGGAAGGGCTGAAAAAGAAAACCCTAACCGGTTAGCATTCAAACTTAAACTGTATAAATGCACAACGTAGGGTTAGACATATAATGCACAACATGAATTAGTACACTAGAATCCAAGTGAAGGGGAAAAACTTTAAAAAAACCTCCGGTGGACTTGAGGGGGGGGAAGCCAATTGTAATCAGCCCACTATCGGAGGAAAAATTAAAAAATTCCCTTCACACCGTCGATTCCGTAACGCTGCCGTTACAAAACCGATTGTAAACATAGTTTTTGGATCCAGCGCCGAAGGCGCGTGCTTAACCTTATCTAGACGTATATAAGATTTATAAGCGGAGGACTTCCAGCGGCCGAGTTGCTGAATGGCATTCACTGGAAGGCCCTCCGCTGCTGCGTTGGTGGCCGCACCAATACGGAACGAATGCGTCCCGTAATCGGCGACCTCCAAACCCAACGCAGCCACACAGCGCTTAAACACAGCAGTGAATTGAAAGCGCGTCACGGCCATGTATCAGCATGTGCGAGGAACTGGGCCGTAGCGGCAGGCCTCAAAGGCAGATATGCCGTGGCCAGCCGCACGGCGCAGATCCCCTTTCCCGCTGGGACTTAAGGGATGCCAGCGGCCTCTGCCCAACTGATCGGTCTCAGACCGGCAGAGCACACAAAGGACGAACCGTCCTGGAAGACCATGTCTTCGAACCGCACCTAAATCAGTGGCATTCTTGCTGGCCGCAACCAGCCCGCCGACCCTAAAGTCCCTAAAGAACGCAAAAGAGAACGCCACCCGACAGAGTGACGTCTCTTCTGTGCCCTCCGCTACGCTCTGAACACAGGCTACAATTTCCACCGCGTCTACAGCTCGATGGACTTGCGGGAATCCGCTGTCATAGTCTGTACTCTCGCCCACCAATCAAAGCCCTTGCTAGCGCAAAGGCTTTGGTGGGGTCCCGTTCTCTGCGTAATTTAGCACGGAATATATCCCGGCTAATGCAACAGCCATGGCAGATGGACAGTCCCGCCCCATAATGCCCATACCCGAAAACAGCAAAGATCATCGACCGACTTCCGCTGTTCCCCGGGGACTCCTAAAAAAGGCCGCCACGTCCTGCAGCGTGGCTGCATGAGCCCTACTGGTGGAGAGGGCCAGGGATGGCAAGATAATCCACCCATGTCTGCTCTACGATCTGCCCTATAGGACATGTATAAGTGAGCCCAAGGGGCGCAGCAATCGGTACCAACCCGCGAAACTTCGCAAAGTAGAACCGCGACAGGGCATCGTCGATGCCATGGTCGACCCCTGTAATGTGCTGCGCCATGAAATGTATGATGCACTGTAAGCGGTGCAATACCAAATGTCTGAGCAGTGTCAGGGGTGAAAAACGGTGCCCTGTTTGTTAATGGTGTGTACCCCACCTAGGTTATGTCACCATAACCTCCCGTCTGGCTTGCTAACGTATGAGCCCACCATCCCACCGCTACAGTGATGGGAAAGAACTCTAATAGCCGCAAATTGGCCGTGAAACCCCTCCCAATCCATGATTGAGGCCATGGGGCCCAGCGCCATTTGCCCAGAAAAATGCCCCGAAACCCGTGGACCCCGGGGCCTGCGTAAATACTGAAGGCTGGCTATGTCGAAGACATGACGCACGGTGGGCCCTTGGTCCTGGCGTCGGCCACTGACACCCCTAAGTTAGGGTGTCACGGGAGGAGGCAGGAACGGACCCCATGACCCACTTGGCCCTGAGTGCATGGTGCCCCAAATTTGTGGACCAACCCGGGTGCTTTATCAACAGCTGATAACGCACTTGCAACTTAATCAGTAATAGCATCGTTGGTGGATGCCCCATGAGGGTAATACAGGTGCTGGCTTAACCGGTGTTCACCCGAAGCCTTCTTGGGTACTATTCCCAAGTGGAATAACACGTGCTGGGCCATGGGTCAGCCGTGCATGGGCCTACCATTCTGCCCAGCGCTGCCTCAGCTCACACCTCATGTCTCCCCACCTCGGGGGCATGCACCACTGATTTAAGAAGTCTGGGTGGAACTACCCTGGCGTCGCCGGGATGGGCAAATTAAAACCGTAACTAAACCTTGAACAACAACAGGGCCTCTTCCCTGTTAGCGTAGGCATGTATACGGGGTTCCAGCTCAAACAGGACTATGGAGCTGTTGTCTCACTTAGCGCTAGTGCTGGCGTCGCCAGCTGGGCGGCTTTACAGGTCTTAGCTGGGTGACTGGCCCCCCAATTACAGCATTCGTGGCGAAAAGGCATTTGCCGCCTCTATCACACTGCATCGTTGAAGGCAAAGCATTTGCCTTTAGCGGCTGGCTTGCACCCTTATTGCCAGGGGGAAACTGGAATCACGGGATGGGACTCATAAGCAGCGTGGCCTTTACCCATGTCCCGCCACCATATCCTGACATGCTTAGGGCCCTCGGCCGTAACCCGTGTGCCGGTGTGGGTCAGACTAAATTTCCCAACATAATCCCTCAGAGCCGGAACCTTGCAAGCTAGAAAAACCTGTGTACCAGGGACATGTACCGCCTAACGTTGTTGCGCTTCTTGGGTCTAGGGTCAACAATGGCCAGCTGGAAACACTTAACCCCGTGGTGAAAACCCGGATACAAGCTTTCACCGGCACCGGCCGATTTCTTGGCCCTGCCGCCATAAGTTAACGTGAAAACATCCCGAACTTCCTTTGGCTATTTTCCCTTAGCGCCTTTATGGAGACCCCTGTACCCTGCGGTGTTGCTGCGACTGACCATGTCAAAGGAAAGCTGGGACTCAGCGACGGGTTTAGTCTTGCTAGCCCGCTTCCCCCCGCCCCTGCTTGCTGTGCAACTGCGCGCGCTACAATCTTGGCAAACCTGCGGGGGCGTCCAATGGTTCCTGACCTCTCGCAGCGGCGGAGGAATGGCCCGCAGAATATTCAGAGGTATCATATTCATCATGCTCACCATCACCCGGAGGGTTGACAGCATCCGGAGACCCGGTCTCATGCGGCGTCCCTGCAGCAGCTGCAGTTGCCTGCGTAATGTTCTCTCCAGAATGATGATCCACGTCCGTGGCTGTTCGCCGGGCAACTGATGAGACCTCGGAAGAAACATGTAAAGTGGTTAGTGACTCACTCATGACCAGTGCAAAACCCAACCCCACCCTGAAATTGTGAGGTGGCGGAGGTAGCACTATAACCAACTCTACTAGAAGGGGCCTGAGAGCTGGATAGGGATGAGCGGGGAAACCCGCCTGCCAGGTGGGAGCCGGGCGTGGCTGAACAGCGTGCCCAGGGAATCCCGCCTAAGCCTGGGGAGAATATACAAACTCCACACAGTTAGGGCCATGGTGGGAATGGAACCACTGACCTATTGCTGTGAGGTAGCAATACTAACCATTACACCATACATGCTGCCCTGGGCCTGCCCAATATTGGCCGCAAGGGCCGTGAAACCGCCCCCCCAGAACTCCCCGCAGGGAAAACCGGCTGACAGGGACGGGTGGGTAGATGCCCCCGAAGTGCCGTCGGGACGGGTATTGGGTCTGAAGGTCCGGGGCCGGAAAATGGGCCCGGAAACTGGGCAATACCCAGATGGGGTACCTGTGCGGGCGTGCCGCCTTGTGGCGGTGCCCATGGCGCCCCCGTCCCTGAGGGGGGGGGGTGTAAATAGTGGGGGTTAATAATTAATGGGAACCCCCCCAGCCGTTGGAACATTGGCACTGGCAGCACCTTGACCGGTTACAAGCCCCCCCAAAAGAGGGGCCCCATTGACCCCGGAGCGGTGAGTTGTGGGAGGGGACAGCGTCCGGGAGGACCCAAGGGGGGTGCAGGTGGCGGGGTTGCCCTGATCAGGAAGGCAACCCCATATGTGTTGGCTAATGACCCTGTGTAAGGTGGCTGAAAGCCGGCCAGCAGGGGTAGCTAGAGCCCCATGTCCTGCAGCCAAAATGCCCTGTATGGATGCAGGCCGCCCTCATACCCGGGCGACCTGCCCCCCCCCCCCCCCCACCATGTCCAGGCTAGAGTGCTGGGCTGAGGGCCCGCCGCCGGAGTGGAGCTCCTGGGCGGCTAATGGGACCCCCCAGCAGCCGCTTGTGCGCCTTTTTGACCAGCCGCGAGGCGGCTGAGGAGAGGTGACTTAGTGCCGTCCGGGTGAGCCGGAGGGAGGCGCGGGGACTGGGGACTGTGCAACCGTGTGCACACCCCGCGCCCCCCCTTTCTCGGCGCCTGAGAGGTCCGAAGTGACCAGGTTATGCGGTGCGCTCGGCGGGGACCCGCCTGGCGTGCGCACCGCTGCAGGGAGGGGGACAGAGGACTATGCGTCCTGCTGGGGAGCAGGACTGGGCTCCATGGTTCTGACGCGGAAGCCCGCGCCGCCTGTCAGCCGCTACCACCCGCTGCTGCGGCCACGGAGGAAGGGCAGATGCCGCATGCCAACGGGGAGGGGGGCCGCCTGTCTGGCGCTACCACATGCTGATGCGGCCACAGAGTAAGGGCAGATGCCGCATGCCAACGGGGAGGGGGGCCGCCTGTCTGGCGCTACCACATGCTGATGCGGCCACAGAGTAAGGGCAGATGCCGCATGCCAGCGGGGAGGGGGGAAGTAAAAATGGACGGCGCACAGCTACTGGGAAATTGTAAATGGCTAGTGGGGACAATTAAGCTAGATGAGGGTGTCACCAAAATGCCACTTATCTCTTTCCAGCTGCAAATGTGGACCTCCTGCAACTCCAGAGAAAATCCAGACTCAAGAGGAAGATGGATCACCTGACTACCTCTTATATACCTCCACCTAAGCTACCACCCCTTCTACACCTGATTGGCTACCCCATCTACACTGCACTTCTATGGGTAAGTGACACTCATAGGCGTGCGCACAGGGGGTGCACAGGCACCTCCTAATTACGGGCACCCCCCGCACGATTACAGCCAGGCAGAGCCAGCTCTGCTTGCCTGAGTTGAGATCAGGAGCAGCCAGCAGTGCAGAGCGCATAGGTAGTCACCCTTCCTCCCACGATCCTAGCCGAGGCAGCATTCATCTGGCACTGCAGTCGGGGCTTCCCTGAGGCTGGGCCCGCCCCCACACTCAGCTCCGTGTTACACAGGGGTAGATTTATGAAGTGGCGTTGATGTGTAAATGCGCTATCCCCGTGCGCTGAAGCAGGGGATAGCGCATCTCCTAATCTATCAAACCTGCGTTGCCGGCGTCCTAACGGCGGCGATGGGAGGGAGGGGACATAGCGCAAGTACTATTACAAGTACTGCGCTTAGCGGTCAAACTAGATTTACGATTCGCCGCTATCCTCCTCCCGGCAGCTTAGCGCTGCTGTCTGCTTCGCCAGTCAGATCTGGCGTTGTTCACTTCGTTTCTGACCTTTATTTTTTTATTTACTCTACAATCTACAAGCAGCCTCCAACATGAGGCATCCATCCACTCCTGCCTTGAGAGCAGGGTAAATAAACTAGAAATTGGGTCACAGATGAAAGATTACCACAAGGTGCAGTGACGACGCCGCAGCCTCGAGCTTCGCGCGTGCGCACCACTGTCTTCCCCCCGTCTGCCTTTGTAAGCTGCGCATGCGCCGGATACCAACGCGATACCAAGATATCCGGCGCATGCGCATAAGACGCCGCCGGACGCCAGCGCGTCATTCGTTATGGGAGGGAGCGTATCCCCGACAGGAGGGGATAACGCACTCCCATAACGTGCAGCCAGACAATAATAAATACGGCCGAAAGGCAGGTTCTCTTCACCACGATAAAGTGGTGAAGCGAACCTGCAGGCTTAAGGAACGAAAAAGGACTCTTAATAAATCTACCCCACAGACCAGCAGCTCTTCCTGCCTCTCCGCCTCCCTCCCTCACCACATGGCTGGTTCCCTGCAAGTCCCTGACATGAGCCCTCAGCCAGGTGAGTGCTGTGTGCACTGAGGAAATGGGGGCTGGTGTATCATGTGTGTGTACTGCGTGTAATATGGGGCAGCTATGTATAATTGAATATGTTGTGTGCAATGTGCTGCATGTATTAGCTGTGTGTAATGTATTATGGTGTAATATGGGGGAGGGGGTGCTGTGTATATGTAAATACGTGTAATATGGGGGGGAATCTGCATGTAATATACTATAGTGTTTTGTACAATGTGCTGTGTGTACTGTGCAGGGTGTAATATGGGGGAGGGGGTGCTGTATATATGGTAATATGGGGGGGGGAATCTGCATGTAAAATACTATAGTGTTTTGTATAGTGTTTTGTGCAATGTGCTGTGTGTACTGTACAGGGTGTAATATGGGGGAGGGGGGTGCTGTGTATATGTAAATATGTGTAATATGGGGGAATCTGCATGTAATATACTATAGTGTTTTGTGCAATGTGCTGTGTGTACTGTGCAGGGTGTAATATGGGGGAGGGGGTGCTGTGTATATGGTAATATGGGGGAATCTGCATGTAATATACTATAGTGTTTTGTGCAATGTGCTTTATGTACTGTACAGGGTGTAATATGGGGGAGGGGGTGCTGTGCATATGGTAATATGGGGGAATCTGCATGTAATATACTATAGTGTTTTGTGCAATGTGCTTTGTACAGGGTGAATATGGGGGAGGGGGGTGCTGTGTATATGTAATGGGTGTAATATGGGGGGAAGCTGCATGTGATATATTATGGTGTTTTGTAGAGTGTTATATATTATATGTGTACAGGGTGTAATATGGGAGGGGGGTGCTGTGTATAATGTACTATGATGTGTGGCTGAGTACCCCGGTGGCCTGCAAATTGAAGCGCAGCTCCAGAAATACCCTAAGCCGCCTCCTTTCACAATCCGGACTGTGCATGCACAAAAAGAAGGCTGGTAGTACTGTGGGAAGGGACACAGCATGTGGCCCCAGCCCAAGCACCATGTCTGTCAACATGTAGCTGAGATATCAGTGTGTGTAGCCAGTACTGCACTTTGTACTTTACTTTTTACCTGCCACTGCAGGGCACACCCCTGAGTGACAGTAGACACGCCCATGGGTGGAGATAGACACACCCTTTGGTCTAAAATGTGGTACTCCCCCCCTCAACGGCACTCCATACGATGCCTTACAGTGTGATCTATAATCTCCCTGAAACTACTTTTCAAAAGTAGGCAAGTATGAGGAAGGGTTCAGAGCAGTGGCGGGCAGGGCAGGGGGCCAGACTGTCAGCTGCCCCGCAGGCTGGTAAATTTGGGGCCGCAACTCCCCCTGCACCCTCTATAGTCTGCCTCCAATGGACGGAGATCTACTTTCACCCCTGGCTGCCGCTTGTTCAGAGAATTAACAAATCTGGCAGAAGGGGGTTGCTGGGCATGCCCTCTCACAGCAGCTCAGTGCAGAGCCAGACAAGCTCTTCCCCTACTAAAGAGCAGCAGAGGCACGAACTCCAATGTAAGATTTTAAAAAGTATTTTTTATATATACTGTATAGGCAGTTTGTCAAATGTCGAGATTTTAAAGGTTTGTAAACAAAACATGTGTGTTTATATGGGATATATATGACAAACGTGTGGCACCCAGCATACTGTCACAAATGAATCAAATCACAACATGCTGCTTATAGATATGCATGTCTACACGCAGCAAGTTGTGCTTTGATTCATTAGTGACAGTCCGCTGAGTACCATAAGTTTGTGTTTCTGTATACAATATATGGTGTACGCTGCAGCAATTACAGTAAAGAGAGTGTGTTGACTTATCAATGTGTGTGTGTGTGATCTATAGATAGATATCACACACACACACACATACATACTGTACCTGTATGTTTATATGTAAGGGCTGAGACACCCACTTGCATTGACTACAGGAGCTGAAGTGATGGGCATTACTATGTGTGGCGTTATGTGTAATGGACATTACAGTGTAAATTTTTGCAGTGCGCCTTCGCCGCGCACTGTCTCTGTTTCCGGTATGTGTGTGGGGGTAATGATTTCAGTGTGAAGTGCTTATACATAAATAAGTCCCCTTCTATTTAGTTTGCATTAATGGCCAATAGGCAGCGATGGACACATCCAGTAGGCGGTGATTGACACGCCCCTTCAATGGTGCACCCCCAAAGAAAATGGGCTGCGCACGCCTATGGTGACACTCTGATTTCTATCTTTGTCATACCATCTCAAACTGCACCGACTCTTATATTCCCTCATGCCTAGGCAGCCCTCGCTCTCTCAAGTCAGACAGAACCTGAAATATCTGACTGGGAAGAGCAATTAACAGGCTTGGATGGGGAGCACTGCTTTGAAGTCAGATATCTCCGATTCCCAAGGGCCGATTTTTAAAATTCTTGTACCCATGGAAAGAGCGGACCCTCAGCTTTCAGGGAAGGGTCCTTAGACTCCTGGGGTTTTTTTTCCTGGGTACTCAGAACCCCCCCCCCCTGCGTGCGCTACTGACACGTGATGATACATCCACACGAGAGGATGGCATATTACAATGCGATCCTGGGTGGCAATATTCTGCCAATAAATGGGCCCCATAGAAATGTAGTAGAAACTCAGAAAACTCCGGTTTTACTCCATTTACATCCCGCCCTGAGAGATCTAAGTAGATAGATTCGTCCATTGTCAAGTTGCACAATAATTTCAAGTTTATTTCTTGTACATTGGTAGATGCAGCATAATAAGGTACTATACAGTATGTGTAGGAAACACTTTTAATTTGCTATTAAGTTATAACAAGTAACCTCTCGATCCTCCACGCTGCAGCTCCCCGTCCAGTCACCTGTGCAGTAGTGGGCAGTGGCACAGGGCAGGACGGGAGGGACACACTGTGTATGAGGATATACAGCGGGAGGAGAGGCCTCGGTGAGGCAGCCAGTCATGTGGCCGGATACATAGTGACACAGGAACACACGTGTGAGGGGTGGGCGCCGCCATTGCTGCTGCTGGCATTTTATACTGTACCGATTACCGCGCACATACAGCAGCCTGTACCGGGAACACTATGAGCTGTCAGATCACCTGTGTGTCCTGGATACAGAGGGGCGTCGCCAAAGAGGTCCCTGACAAGGTGCGGCATCTGTGTGTCTGTTATATTGTTGTCCTCATCTGTGATAGAGATTCCCGTGTCCGTTTACTGAATCACTGTGGTAGAACTACATGTCTCAGCGTGCCGTGTCAGACTCTCATAACAGGCTACATGATTTTAAGAAGAACACAGCTGTATTCTTTCCTACTTTATTTACATAAGGATTAATTCCAGTTCCTGTGGTTGCATGTCTTTAATATCTATATGGATATATATATATAGAGAGCCCATTCAGTAGATGTTTTGGCTGACTGAACATACCATACGGGCAGAGAGAGCAAGTAAGTTTCCAACAAGACACCCAATGTGTACCCTTTCAGGCTTGCAATACTTTGGGCCCGGTGGCTCATTCTGATTCGCGCGCCACCCTTTACTGGAATGAATAAATGGTGACATGGATATTCAAATTGGTGTGCCACCACTGCCATTACAATGGTATGTTCCATCGGTCAAGTGGTGTAAAGCTACAACCACAGCGTGGGAACTAGCTGCTACCATATATTACACACACATTGCTTAACACTTTAACCCATTACCAACCAGCAAAGAAGAACTCTAGTATAAAAGGGGTGCCGGACAGCTCCCCGACAGTCGGTCATTCCTCCGACGTCTGAATTCCGACTGCTCCCTCGTGGGGGTCCACGACCCCCATAGAGGGAGAATAAAATAGGTGGCAAGCACAGCCTGCCACCGTGCCCGCAGCGTGGCGAGCGCAGCGAGCCCACAAGGGGCTTCATTCCGCTCCCCACGCTGTGCAGTCGGGATTCCGACGTCTGAATAATGACTGTCGGGGAAATATACCACACCCGTATAAAAGTGAATGTCAGAGGCAGTGTAGGGACATGCTGGAAATATACATAATTTTAGGTTCCTTTCATACACTTTCACCTTACCGCCTGGCCCTGAATCACTGAGTACTGGTATGAAGCCATGTTACAATACTTCTACTTCTCCAAGGACATAATATCCAAGCCACATTGAGCCGGTTCTCCAGAGGGTTTTTGGTTGGACCTGGGTCGGATGACCCTGGTTACCTGTTCACAATGCCTGATAATGCGGCTATCTAGTTTGGGTGGCCCTTGTTAGCTATGTCCTCCGTCGTCTGTACATGTACATGGAACTGTATATACAATGTTACACAATATATGTTTCTCTTTCAATGGTCCTGGTGACACAGCTCAACACTGGGATGTAGGAGGGTCCGAAGGAGCCAGGCACCTATCCTAAAGCTTTAGAGGGTAGGCTCCTCCCCTACTGCATCCCGGACTCTTCAGTTCGTGTTAGGTGCCCACTGGAGTGGGTGCTATTCTAAAGGGCTGCAGGAGCAGCCGAAGAATTAGAGTAGTTAGGGAATTTTTATTGTTTTATTAACTTTCACCCTAGCTAGGTAGGCACAGTGTGAGGATTCTCATAGTGAATCCTCACACTGCTAGCGCAGCAGGAGCTGACAGAATCGCGTCCTGTCAGCTCACTGTGCACAGGGGAGACGCTGTCTGGCCTCCCTGTGCAGCGCTTACAGCTTCTATTAAGAAGCTGCCTGGGCTCCGGAGTACCCTGAAACCGGCTCCACGTTTAGGTGGGGATCATGGGGGACAGGCGCTCCGTGATGGCGGCGGCCATTTTATGCGGAGCTTACACGCTGAGCTCCTATATGAGAGGACAGCAGCGTTGTGACAGGCATGTTCCAAGTGGTCCCCAGTCGAGGGGGAGATACTGGAACTAGGAAATCCTACCTAGGGAGCGGCTGACTGGGGGTGGTTGGCGCCAAAAGTCACGGACCCCGCGGCAGCAGGGACTTTTGGTCTCTTCCCTCACTCTGTGTTCGGCGCCTTTCAGAACGCTTGCAGCGGAGCTGAGCTGGCTTACTGATCCTGGCAGAGTGATTTGGATTTCCTGGGCATCGTTTCCCCGCATCTGAAACCAACAGACAGCTAAGTGACTGGGTGCATTGACTCTGTATAAACGCTGGTACATTGTTTGCACTGTATATATATATATATATATATATATATATATATATAGTAGATACAAATAGGCGGCACTCGCAGGCTTTCTTAGTGATGAAAAACGTGAAGTTTTATTCAAACACGATCCAACATGTTTCGGGTCTGGCCCGTCCTCAGGGATCAACAGTGTAAGTACAAGTGCACATATTTAAACATCTAGACAGAACCCGCCCCCTAATCAAAACACACTTCACCTGGAAAAGCTCACCTACGGCGTCCATCGCCAGGTCCGGCTCCCGCCACCTCCACGCGCGTCGCTCCGCCAATGACGTCGCATTGGGCACACCACACTCCGTCCAGGAGTTGCCCGCTACGTCATCAGTCGTCGCCCCACATCGTGAACCGCAGCTCACAGCCAAGCCTCGCTCTGGGCGTCGCAGTGCGCCGTCTCCATAGTGATATATCTAAAACAGAAACAACAAACCGAAATGTAAAAACCTGGTTAAGAGGCTTAATATAAGCCATTTAAGAGGCAGCGAACTGCCATATCACTTGTGTTTACACATAATTAAGTGAAAAAAGTGAAAAAATGCATAAAATACATATACAACATAAGTTACGCTGGAAATACATTTGTACACTGGGAAGTCGCATAGTTCTTTATATAAATACTTTGTTTTCACAATTATAGGCACAATCACCTTGTCATACTAATACTTTGGTTGGTGAGATACCTTTAATTGACTTCTACCAGTGTTACTAAGGAGACCCCCTTTGATCACCATTAGGGGTACACGAACTTCACGGCTATCAGAGCTTAATGCATAGAATAAATATAAATTAGGGCTTTTGCCACAGTATGGTCATAAAAAGCTCTGCAGCCCATGCTGCTCGTTCAACCCCCTTGGCGACAAGGTGTCCAAAACAAAAATCCATTTGGATTCAGCTTGTAGCAGTTTCCTACCCCTATTGCCACCTCTGACACTTTGGGGAATATGATCGATGATCTTAAATCTTATGCTTGCCAAGCTGTGTTTTAAGAGGGCGCAGTGTCTTGCGACTGGCTGGTCACTGGTACCTGTGCTGAGAGCCTGCCGGATAGATGACCTGTGGTTTGCCATGCGATCTTTGAATTGGCATTCTGTCTTGCCCACGTAATATAAACCACATGGACAAGACAGAACATAAACCACGTACTTAGTGGAGCATGTCACAGAGTGTTTAATAGGTATTTTGCGACCTGTATGTGGATGACTGACTGTGCTCCCAACAAGCATGGCTCTACAGGTGGTACACCCAATGCATTTATAACACCCCTTAGGGCGGGTTAGAAAATGGCTAGCTGCTGGTCTTTTGGTGAGCTCAGTCACATCTACCTTGACCAGCATATCAGCAAGATTCCTGCCCCTCCTGTACGCTGGCATGATTTTTTTATTGTGCAAGCTTTTTAGTTCCCTGTCAGAGGAGACTATAGGCCACAGTGATTTCACTCTTTTAGTGTGAACCTCGCTGTTGGCCGCATGCTGTGTGACCCATGGAATTCTATCTTTAAGTTGTTGATCTGTGTCATTGTTTTTCTTTTTGTTAGATGTGAGGGCCATTTCCCTAGACATTCCTAACACTTTTTGTTTAGTGGCTGCTAAATCCTCCTTCCTGTAGCCTCTCTCAACAAATCTATCCTGCATGATGTCTAAGTCCCTTTTTGTTTGTTCTTAATCACTTGTGATCCTTTTGACACGCAACATCTGTGAGTATGGGAGGCCATAACGTAGCGCCTTAGGGTGGCAGCTCTCATACCTCAACAGAGTATTGCGGTCTGTCTCTTTAACAAAAATGGATGTTTGCAGTTTGTTGTTTCTCAAGCTGATTTTTACATCCAAAAAGTTAACATCCTGTGTACTCATACTGTATGTCAATTTTGCTGGGCAGTTACTTTGATTGTGAGTATCAAGAATACTGCAGAGTTCTTCCTTGCTGCCCAACCAAAATATCAAAAGATCATCTATGTAGCGGAGGTACAAAAGCACCTTCCCCACATAAGTTGTCTCATAGATGAGCTTCTTATCAACCATGTTCATATAGGCATTGGCGTAGGAAGGGGCCACATTGGACCCCATCGCCACGCCAAGCCTTTGGCGATATATTTTACCATCAAAGTAAAAGTAATTACGATGTAACACAAGATCTAATAACTGAAAAAAGAAGTCCTGCTCAGGACCCACATACGCTGCTGATTCCTGCAACAGAGCTCTGGCGGCACTCATACCCTCATCATGGGGAATGCATGTGTACAGCCCCACCACATCGGCGCTGCACATGATCACGTTGTCAGGGAGATCACCCAGATTCTGTAAGCAAGCAAGCAGCATATTGGTGTCCTTGAGGTAGGACCTTGTAGATTGTACACAAGGATTTAACAATGCGTCTAAGTAAGTTGAGACTACCTGATAGAGAGACCCCCTGGCCGATATGATGGGTCTGCCAGGAGGCCTCTCCAGTCTCTTATGCACCTTGGGCAAGGTGTAATACATTGGCATCAGTGGAAAATCTGTGATTAGGGCTTTACCCAGGTCTGGTGAAATAGTCTTATTGTCCACTGCTAACTTAATAAGAGAGTCCAATTCAGCCTTATAAGGGACAGTGGGGTCATGCTGCAATAGTTCATACACCTCCGCATCATTTAATTGTCTACGACATTCAAAAAGATAGTCCGATAAGTCCTGCACCACCACTGCGCCTCCCTTATCCGCCTTACGTATTATAATGTCAGACCTTTTTTGTAGATCCTCTAAGGCCATTCTTTCCATTTTAGGTAAATTAGGGATGTTTTTTCTGTCAACAGAGTCACAGCTGCCGACAGCATCCATCATTCGGCTAAAAGCCTTAATGGAGGGGCTAGCGCTGGGGGGATCAAATCTAGACTTGGGCTGTAATCGCTTAACTTGACTTGGTATGTCACTGGTTGTGGCAGTGACCGATGATGTGTCACTAAAAAATTCTTTTAAACGGAGGGATCGCCCAAACTTGTAGCTATCCACTCTCCATTCAAAGTCATTAGACATAAAGCTTGGAATGAAAGATAGTCCTTTTGACAGGACCGCTGTTTCATACTCACTCAATTGTGTGCTTGACAAATTGAAGACCAGATTCTTTACTTGCGGCTGTTTTTCTGGCTTGCTTTGCCTTTTGCTTTGGCCGCCGCGCCGCGTCCACCTCCGCTTGCCCCGAGTGGTTTTGGTCCCGCTCGGGTCGTAACCCCTAAAGGGGTCAATTTCTTGGAGGTTGTGGGTTGTTGACCATCAGTATCGCTGGCAGATGTGCTAGTGCCATCAAACTCGGCCCGCTTGTATCTTTCTCTGCGTTGCCGGTTATGAGCATATGGTGCCGGTTGTGGCCCTGCTGTGCTTAGCCATTGATAAACCCGGTTCTGTTCATAGTCCATCTGCACCTTTCTGCGCTTTTCCCGTTTAAATTTGGTCAACTCCCTCTGGTACAGATCAATCTGATTCTTCAACTTTAAATTCCAATCTATGCTTGTGTCAGCAATCAAGGTCGGCACCTGTGTCGACTCAAACACACTGATTTTGCTTCTAGTAGCCAAAAGTTCTTTAGTGGACTCATCCACAACCAGGAGTACCAAATCCATGGAACATTTATTTAATATGCTCACCCACTTTTTGCAGAATGCTATGTTCTGCCGGCCGATAGTGGGGACGTTCCGCACTCGAAAGCCTCTTGGGATTTGCTTCTCCTTGAAATAGTCGGCCAGTGTAGAGGCATGGAGCATGTAATCCACCTCCCGTTTTTTCAAAGCATACCAGTCTTTGTAAATATCATCGCTATCAGGTGCTGATGTATTAGGCTGGGTAATCACCGCCTGTAGGATGTTGTCCGTGTCGCTATCGGAATAGCTAAACACGGGTTAGAAAATGGCTAGCTGCTGGTCTTTTGGTGAGCTCAGTCACATCTACCTTGACCAGCATATCAGCAAGATTCCTGCCCCTCCTGTACGCTGGCATGATTTTTTTATTGTGCAAGCTTTTTAGTTCCCTGTCAGAGGAGACTATAGGCCACAGTGATTTCACTCTTTTAGTGTGAACCTCGCTGTTGGCCGCATGCTGTGTGACCCATGGAATTCTACAGGAGGGGCAGGAATCTTGCTGATATGCTGGTCAAGGTAGATGTGACTGAGCTCACCAAAAGACCAGCAGCTAGCCATTTTCTAACCCGCCCTAAGGGGTGTTATAAATGCATTGGGTGTACCACCTGTAGAGCCATGCTTGTTGGGAGCACAGTCAGTCATCCACATACAGGTCGCAAAATACCTATTAAACACTCTGTGACATGCTCCACTAAGTACGTGGTTTATGTTCTGTCTTGTCCATGTGGTTTATATTACGTGGGCAAGACAGAATGCCAATTCAAAGATCGCATGGCAAACCACAGGTCATCTATCCGGCAGGCTCTCAGCACAGGTACCAGTGACCAGCCAGTCGCAAGACACTGCGCCCTCTTAAAACACAGCTTGGCAAGCATAAGATTTAAGATCATCGATCATATTCCCCAAAGTGTCAGAGGTGGCAATAGGGGTAGGAAACTGCTACAAGCTGAATCCAAATGGATTTTTGTTTTGGACACCTTGTCGCCAAGGGGGTTGAACGAGCAGCATGGGCTGCAGAGCTTTTTATGACCATACTGTGGCAAAAGCCCTAATTTATATTTATTCTATGCATTAAGCTCTGATAGCCGTGAAGTTCGTGTACCCCTAATGGTGATCAAAGGGGGTCTCCTTAGTAACACTGGTAGAAGTCAATTAAAGGTATCTCACCAACCAAAGTATTAGTATGACAAGGTGATTGTGCCTATAATTGTGAAAACAAAGTATTTATATAAAGAACTATGCGACTTCCCAGTGTACAAATGTATTTCCAGCGTAACTTATGTTGTATATGTATTTTATGTATTTTATGCATTTTTTCACTTTTTTCACTTAATTATGTGTAAACACAAGTGATATGGCAGTTCGCTGCCTCTTAAATGGCTTATATTAAGCCTCTTAACCAGGTTTTTACATTTCGGTTTGTTGTTTCTGTTTTAGATATATCACTATGGAGACGGCGCACTGCGACGCCCAGAGCGAGGCTTGGCTGTGAGCTGCGGTTCACGATGTGGGGCGACGACTGATGACGTAGCGGGCAACTCCTGGACGGAGTGTGGTGTGCCCAATGCGACGTCATTGGCGGAGCGACGCGCGTGGAGGTGGCGGGAGCCGGACCTGGTGATGGACGCCGTAGGTGAGCTTTTCCAGGTGAAGTGTGTTTTGATTAGGGGGCGGGTTCTGTCTAGATGTTTAAATATGTGCACTTGTACTTACACTGTTGATCCCTGAGGACGGGCCAGACCCGAAACATGTTGGATCGTGTTTGAATAAAACTTCACGTTTTTCATCACTAAGAAAGCCTGCGAGTGCCGCCTATTTGTATCTACTGTCTGCAAGGGTGGAATATCCCGTCGTGGAAGGCACCGGGTATTACTGCAGTATTCAGCAACGAGTGCCGGGCAGCAAAAAGTCTACATACAGGTACAGCCACAGTCAGTGTGCATTACCTAGCCAAGGCACCTCATTGAAGCAAATCCTCAATTTAGGGAGAACTCCGTTTTTACTGGATTACAAATTAACATCTGTAAGGACCCCGTGGTTGGTGTTCTCGAGCAGCAAGTACTCTGCATGCAATATGGAACCTGTCATACCAGGAGTAAATTTCTCGCAAATCGACACAGGGGACCGTTTTAGCTATTCCGATAGCGACACGGACAACATCCTACAGGCGGTGATTACCCAGCCTAATACATCAGCACCTGATAGCGATGATATTTACAAAGACTGGTATGCTTTGAAAAAACGGGAGGTGGATTACATGCTCCATGCCTCTACACTGGCCGACTATTTCAAGGAGAAGCAAATCCCAAGAGGCTTTCGAGTGCGGAACGTCCCCACTATCGGCCGGCAGAACATAGCATTCTGCAAAAAGTGGGTGAGCATATTAAATAAATGTTCCATGGATTTGGTACTCCTGGTTGTGGATGAGTCCACTAAAGAACTTTTGGCTACTAGAAGCAAAATCAGTGTGTTTGAGTCGACACAGGTGCCGACCTTGATTGCTGACACAAGCATAGATTGGAATTTAAAGTTGAAGAATCAGATTGATCTGTACCAGAGGGAGTTGACCAAATTTAAACGGGAAAAGCGCAGAAAGGTGCAGATGGACTATGAACAGAACCGGGTTTATCAATGGCTAAGCACAGCAGGGCCACAACCGGCACCATATGCTCATAACCGGCAACGCAGAGAAAGATACAAGCGGGCCGAGTTTGATGGCACTAGCACATCTGCCAGCGATACTGATGGTCAACAACCCACAACCTCCAAGAAATTGACCCCTTTAGGGGTTACGACCCGAGCGGGACCAAAACCACTCGGGGCAAGCGGAGGTGGACGCGGCGCGGCGGCCAAAGCAAAAGGCAAAGCAAGCCAGAAAAACAGCCGCAAGTAAAGAATCTGGTCTTCAATTTGTCAAGCACACAATTGAGTGAGTATGAAACAGCGGTCCTGTCAAAAGGACTATCTTTCATTCCAAGCTTTATGTCTAATGACTTTGAATGGAGAGTGGATAGCTACAAGTTTGGGCGATCCCTCCGTTTAAAAGAATTTTTTAGTGACACATCATCGGTCACTGCCACAACCAGTGACATACCAAGTCAAGTTAAGCGATTACAGCCCAAGTCTAGATTTGATCCCCCCAGCGCTAGCCCCTCCATTAAGGCTTTTAGCCGAATGATGGATGCTGTCGGCAGCTGTGACTCTGTTGACAGAAAAAACATCCCTAATTTACCTAAAATGGAAAGAATGGCCTTAGAGGATCTACAAAAAAGGTCTGACATTATAATACGTAAGGCGGATAAGGGAGGCGCAGTGGTGGTGCAGGACTTATCGGACTATCTTTTTGAATGTCGTAGACAATTAAATGATGCGGAGGTGTATGAACTATTGCAGCATGACCCCACTGTCCCTTATAAGGCTGAATTGGACTCTCTTATTAAGTTAGCAGTGGACAATAAGACTATTTCACCAGACCTGGGTAAAGCCCTAATCACAGATTTTCCACTGATGCCAATGTATTACACCTTGCCCAAGGTGCATAAGAGACTGGAGAGGCCTCCTGGCAGACCCATCATATCGGCCAGGGGGTCTCTCTATCAGGTAGTCTCAACTTACTTAGACGCATTGTTAAATCCTTGTGTACAATCTACAAGGTCCTACCTCAAGGACACCAATATGCTGCTTGCTTGCTTACAGAATCTGGGTGATCTCCCTGACAACGTGATCATGTGCAGCGCCGATGTGGTGGGGCTGTACACATGCATTCCCCATGATGAGGGTATGAGTGCCGCCAGAGCTCTGTTGCAGGAATCAGCAGCGTATGTGGGTCCTGAGCAGGACTTCTTTTTTCAGTTATTAGATCTTGTGTTACATCGTAATTACTTTTACTTTGATGGTAAAATATATCGCCAAAGGCTTGGCGTGGCGATGGGGTCCAATGTGGCCCCTTCCTACGCCAATGCCTATATGAACATGGTTGATAAGAAGCTCATCTATGAGACAACTTATGTGGGGAAGGTGCTTTTGTACCTCCGCTACATAGATGATCTTTTGATATTTTGGTTGGGCAGCAAGGAAGAACTCTGCAGTATTCTTGATACTCACAATCAAAGTAACTGCCCAGCAAAATTGACATACAGTATGAGTACACAGGATGTTAACTTTTTGGATGTAAAAATCAGCTTGAGAAACAACAAACTGCAAACATCCATTTTTGTTAAAGAGACAGACCGCAATACTCTGTTGAGGTATGAGAGCTGCCACCCTAAGGCGCTACGTTATGGCCTCCCATACTCACAGATGTTGCGTGTCAAAAGGATCACAAGTGATGAAGAACAAACAAAAAGGGACTTAGACATCATGCAGGATAGATTTGTTGAGAGAGGCTACAGGAAGGAGGATTTAGCAGCCACTAAACAAAAAGTGTTAGGAATGTCTAGGGAAATGGCCCTCACATCTAACAAAAAGAAAAACAATGACACAGATCAACAACTTAAAGATAGAATTCCATGGGTCACACAGCATGCGGCCAACAGCGAGGTTCACACTAAAAGAGTGAAATCACTGTGGCCTATAGTCTCCTCTGACAGGGAACTAAAAAGCTTGCACAATAAAAAAATCATGCCAGCGTACAGGAGGGGCAGGAATCTTGCTGATATGCTGGTCAAGGTAGATGTGACTGAGCTCACCAAAAGACCAGCAGCTAGCCATTTTCTAACCCGCCCTAAGGGGTGTTATAAATGCATTGGGTGTACCACCTGTAGAGCCATGCTTGTTGGGAGCACAGTCAGTCATCCACATACAGGTCGCAAAATACCTATTAAACACTCTGTGACATGCTCCACTAAGTACGTGGTTTATGTTCTGTCTTGTCCATGTGGTTTATATTACGTGGGCAAGACAGAATGCCAATTCAAAGATCGCATGGCAAACCACAGGTCATCTATCCGGCAGGCTCTCAGCACAGGTACCAGTGACCAGCCAGTCGCAAGACACTGCGCCCTCTTAAAACACAGCTTGGCAAGCATAAGATTTAAGATCATCGATCATATTCCCCAAAGTGTCAGAGGTGGCAATAGGGGTAGGAAACTGCTACAAGCTGAATCCAAATGGATTTTTGTTTTGGACACCTTGTCGCCAAGGGGGTTGAACGAGCAGCATGGGCTGCAGAGCTTTTTATGACCATACTGTGGCAAAAGCCCTAATTTATATTTATTCTATGCATTAAGCTCTGATAGCCGTGAAGTTCGTGTACCCCTAATGGTGATCAAAGGGGGTCTCCTTAGTAACACTGGTAGAAGTCAATTAAAGGTATCTCACCAACCAAAGTATTAGTATGACAAGGTGATTGTGCCTATAATTGTGAAAACAAAGTATTTATATAAAGAACTATGCGACTTCCCAGTGTACAAATGTATTTCCAGCGTAACTTATGTTGTATATGTATTTTATGTATTTTATGCATTTTTTCACTTTTTTCACTTAATTATGTGTAAACACAAGTGATATGGCAGTTCGCTGCCTCTTAAATGGCTTATATTAAGCCTCTTAACCAGGTTTTTACATTTCGGTTTGTTGTTTCTGTTTTAGATATATCACTATGGAGACGGCGCACTGCGACGCCCAGAGCGAGGCTTGGCTGTGAGCTGCGGTTCACGATGTGGGGCGACGACTGATGACGTAGCGGGCAACTCCTGGACGGAGTGTGGTGTGCCCAATGCGACGTCATTGGCGGAGCGACGCGCGTGGAGGTGGCGGGAGCCGGACCTGGCGATGGACGCCGTAGGTGAGCTTTTCCAGGTGAAGTGTGTTTTGATTAGGGGGCGGGTTCTGTCTAGATGTTTAAATATGTGCACTTGTACTTACACTGTTGATCCCTGAGGACGGGCCAGACCCGAAACATGTTGGATCGTGTTTGAATAAAACTTCACGTTTTTCATCACTAAGAAAGCCTGCGAGTGCCGCCTATTTGTATCTACTGTCTGCAAGGGTGGAATATCCCGTCGTGGAAGGCACCGGGTATTACTGCAGTATTCAGCAACGAGTGCCGGGCAGCAAAAAGTCTATATATATATATATATATGTTTTCACTTGCATCATGTCTGAGCATCAGTCTGTGGTTTTGGGGGAGGAGCCCTTATTGCACTGAGCGCGTGCAATGTATGCACACAGAAATTTGTCCCTGAGCAGATGGCCAAGGGGGGCTTATGTATTACTTGCGCTGCTGTGAGACCCATGGGGAGTGAACCCCATAGGGCAGAGCAGATTGAACCCGCGTGGGCCAGTGCCCTAGGCAGGTCAGTGAACGCAGTGCAGCTTCTGGACAGGCAGAGTGATGTGTTGGTAGAATCACAGAGACCTATGCCATCATCTCAGCAGTCTTCTGGCTCCTTGCCTCTTACCCAGGCAGATCCTGCTCTTATTCAGGTGATGCAGGATACTGCTAAGGGGATCAACAGGTTTAGTGAAATACTAGACAAAATGGATGTTGATGTTGCAGGGACCCCTAAAAGGTCTTATGCTATGCCTACTTTGGCAGATGAGGAGGAGGGAGAGTATACTGACATTCCCTGGGATCAGGGTGATGATTTTGAAGAGACCTCTTCTGCTGGTATAGAGGATCTTATTGTAGCTGTGAAACAGGCTTTAAAACTGTCTGTGGAGGATAAGACTCCTGTTAAAGGTGTTTTTAAGCGACAGCGGAAGGAGGCTGTTACTTTTCCTTCAGATGAGGGGTTACAGGAATTGTTGGAAGGGGCTTGGAAAACTCCTGATAAGAGGCTACAAATGCCTAAGAGATTCCTTAGTCTGTACCCCATGTCAGAGTCTCATGCGGAGCTCTGGGAAAAGGTGCCAGTTGTGGATGCTTCAGTGGCACGTTTGTCCAAGGCTACTGTATTGCCAGTACAGGGCGGTGCAGCTTTTAAAGATTCTGTGGATAAAAAGCTGGAGGGTAACCTCAAGGCTATTTTTGAAGGGGTGGGATTCACCATACGCCCCCTTATTGCTTCAGCCTGGGTCTCTAAGGCCATGATTGAGTGGGCTGGTGAATTATGCACCATGCTGCAGGCTGACCCTGGTGCATTGCTGCTGGCAGAGAAAATTAAGGCAGCTGCAGAGTATGTGGTGGAAGCAGAGGAGGAAGCTCTTAAAATGGCGACCAGAGTGTCCACAGTCTCTATTAATGCCAGGAGAGTGCTCTGGCTTAAGGCCTGGGAAGCGGACAATGAGTCCAAAAAGGCCCTAGAAACTTTAGCTTTCAAGGGGAAGTTACTATTTGGAACTGAACTAGAGGAAATTATTAAACAGGCCACGGGCGGCAAAAGTACATTTCTGCCGGCTCCCTCGGCTAAGCAGACCTCCAGATTCTCTGCTTTTAGGCCGTCCTTTCGGCCCTCCCCTAGAGGTGGTGCGTCCTTTCGAGGACAGTCTTTCAGGGGAAAGTTTCAGTCCTCTAGGGGCAAGACACAAAAGTCCAAGTTTGGTTCCTTTAACAAGAAGCCTGCCTCCAAAGGAGAGGACAAACCCTCCGCATGACTGTCAGGGGTTTTGCCCGGCAGTGGTAAAGGTGGGGGGGCGTCTCACGCACTTCAGGGACGCATGGGCTTCTCTAGACCAGGATGCCTGGGTGTTAGATATTATAACCCAGGGCTACAAAATCCCTTTCAGAGGTCCGCCTCCGAAAAGGTTCATCCCCACATCCTTACCAAAGGAGGCGCTGCTTCGTACAGCTCTTGTGAGAGCAGCTCACTCTCTTTTGGAGAAAGGGGTGGTTACCCCGGTTCCCAGGGCAGAGTGGAAGAAAGGCTTTTACTCCACTCTGTTTCTGGTGCCCAAACCAGACGGGTCTTTCAGACCAATACTAAATTTGAAGTCCCTAAATGTTCACTTATGGGTAGACCATTTCAAAATGGAGTCCCTACGGTCAGTACTCCTGAGTCTGGACCAGGGAGAATTTTTGGCGTCCATGGATGTCCAGGACGCATATCTGCACGTCCCTATACACCCGGAGCATCAGACCTTGTTGAGGTTTGCTATAGGAGACCTGCATTTACAATTCCGGGCGTTACCCTTTGAGCTAGCAACCGCGCCAAGGGTATTCACAAAGATAATGTCAGTGATGGCGGCGGTGCTGAGGCTCAGGGGAATCACAGTAATACCCTATTTGGACGATCTCCTGTTCAAAGCAGAGTCAGCAGCCATGCTTCAGAGTCACTTGGCAGAGGCCATCAGTTTTTTGCAGGCTCACGGCTGGATTTTAAATTTACAAAAATCTCAGTTGGTACCATCACAGAGGCTCCAATTCTTGGGAGTCATACTGGATACCCATCTCCATCGGGTATTTCTCCCGGAGGTAAAGGCCAGGGATCTGGTCACCTTAGTCCAGGAGATTCTCAGAGCTCGGAGCATTTCAGTATGGAGGTGCCTCAAGCTCCTGGGGAAAATGGTGGCGTCATTCGAGACGCTGCAATTTGCCAGGTTCTACTCTCGGGTGTTCCAATGGAGCATTTTGTCAGCCTGGTCAGGAAACACTCTGACCATGAAGTCGGAGATGATAGTGCTGTCTTCGGACACTCGAGACTCCTTGAAATGGTGGACAGAAGTAGATTCCCTTCAGTGGGGTCGGTCATTACAGACCTGGGACTGGTTGGTAGTAACTACCGACGCCAGCCTCAGGGGCTGGGGGGCAGTAGTCCTGGATCTCAGGCTGCAGGGCCTGTGGACAGCAGAGTAATCAGTGTTACCAATCAACATCTTGGAGCTGAGAGCTGTCTGGAAAGTGATTTCCTTGGCGGGAGACAGGTTACTGAACCTCCCTTTGAGGATTCAGACCGACAATGCCACAGCTGTGGCGTATCTGAATCACCAGGGAGGTACATGCAGCAAATTGGCCATGTGGGAGGTGTCCAGAATCTTCCTATGGGCGGAACAGAATGTTCCAGCTGTATCGGCTATATTTATTCCAGGAGTAGAGAATATAGAAGCAGACTTCCTGAGCAGGGAGGAGCTCATGGAAGGGGAATGGAGCTTACACCCTCAGGTGTTTCACCAGATCACCTCGATGTGGGGAACTCCGGATGTGGACCTGATGGCATCCAGGTTCAACCATAAGGTGCCCAGGTTCTATGCCAGAACGAGGGATCCACTAGCGGAGGCAGTGGATGCCATGACTATTCACTGGCAGGGAGATCTCCTCTATGCATTCCCACCAGTACCAATGTTAGCGAGACTTTTGAAGAAAATACAGGGGCAGAAGGTTCCGGTGATCTTAGTGGCCCCAGATTGGCCAAGGAGGTCCTGGTACTCGAGGCTTCAGAGGTTGTCTGTGGACTCATGGCGTCTACCTCTGAGGCCAGACCTTCTAAGACCAGGCCCATTCAATCACCTGGATTCCGATCGATTGATTTTGACGGCTTGGCTATTGAAACCGCCATTTTGAAAAGGAAAGGGTTTTCTGAGGCAGTAGTACAGACTATGATAAAAGCCAGAAAAGCTGTATCTTCGGCAAATTATTATAGAGTCTGGAAGACTTACATTCGATGGTGTGAGAGAAGAAAGGCTCACACATCTCATTTCAAGCTATCAAGAATGATGGAATTCTTACAAGATGGTTTTTCATCGGGCCTAAGCCTTCAGTCATTGAAGGTGCAGATTTCGGCCTTGTCCATCTATTTCCAGAAAAGGATAGCCATTTTGCCGGAAATTCAAACCTTTTTACAAGGGGTATCCAGGTTGAAACCTCCATACAAGCAACCAGTAGCGCCTTGGGATCTGTCACTGGTTTTGGAATGCCTTCAAAAGGTACCCTTTGAGCCTTTAAGGTCGGCGGACACATGGAAGCTAGTGTTCTTGTTGGCAGTGGCATCTGCTAAAAGGGTGTCAGAGTTGGGAGCTTTGTCATGCAAATCTCCCTTCCTAATTTTTCATGATGACAGGGCAGTTCTGAGAACAGTGCCTCAGTTTTTACCGAAGGTAGTCTCTGCCTTCCATTTAAATCAGGAGATAATTCTACCTGTGTTTCAACCCCCTGAGGGTTCTAAGAAAAGGGACAAGTTGAAGAGTTTGGTTGTTGTGCGTGCTTTACGCATCTATGTGGACAGAGTAAAGAGTGTCAGAAAGACTGATACTTTATTGGTACTGTATGTACACAAAATTGGTTGGCCTGCATCTAAGCAGACTATTGCTAGGTGGTTGCGATCTGTGATAGCCTTTGCATCCACCAAAGTGGGTAGGCCTGTACCGGCCAGAATAAATGCGCATACCACCAGGTCAGTTGCCACCTCTTGGGCGGTTCGACATGGGGCCACAGCTGAGCAGGTTTGCAGGGCTGCCACTTGGTCATCTGTTCATACCTTTGCCAAATTCTATAGATTCCACGAGTTCGCGTCGGAGGACGCATCATTCGGGCGAGCAGTGCTGAGAGCTGCAGACCTGAGCGTACCCACCCAAAGGACCGGCTCTGGAACGTCCCAGTGTTGAGCTGTGTCACCAGGACCATTGAAAGAGAAAAAGGGATTTTTGTAAGAACTTACCGTTCGAATCCCTTTCTCTGATATGGTCCTGGTGACACAGCGATCCCTCCCTTACGCTCAGTAAGTATGCCAGAAGTTTCATGATGTTCATGTTAAAATGGTTAAAAGTTAACAGTTACTGTTATAAAATGTGCATATAATATGTGCAGGCGTTTGTATTGAGTTAAGGTATTCCAGTGGCTTTGAAAGATTGAACTGAAGAGTCCGGGATGCAGTAGGGGAGGAGCCTACCCTCTAAAGCTTTAGGATAGGTGCCTGGCTCCTTCGGACCCTCCTACATCCCAGTGTTGAGCTGTGTCACCAGGACCATATCAGAGAAAGGGATTCGAACGGTAAGTTCTTACAAAAATCCCTTTTTCCTCGTGTGGAACTGACATGTACATTTGTGAGAGGTCAGAGATACTTTCTCTTATTACATTAACGGGGAGTAAATAGGCTTCCCATACTATATTGGACATTTAATAAGCATCACAAATATTATCAGGCATATATTGGTATATTACCACACGGACATCTCAGATGTAAGTCCCAGTAAAGCAGGTGACCAGGTGGCCAATATCAGTCCCATAAACAGAGTCCAGTTGTTGTATTGGTTTCTCTGGTGGGCTCCTGAAGAAGCTGGGTGTTGGACCCAGAGAAACGCGTTGAGCCCATCTACAATCCCCCCTTTTTTACATTGGACTACATTCCTAAGAAGCATTGACACAAGCCAGGCGAAATCCAGACCCAAACGGACTCTCCAGTGCAATTGCACTCTCCCATCCGGACCGCTAATCCGAGGCAGCGATTGGAATTTACATCTATCCTCCAGGTTTACCATTTCGCCCACCAGAGAAACCAATACAACAACTGGACTCTGTTTATGGGACTGATATTGGCCACCTGGTCACCTGCTTTACTGGGACTTACATCTGAGATGTCCGTGTGGTAATATACCAATATATGCCTGATAATATTTGTGATGCTTATTGAATGTCCAATATTTTATTGTAACCCCCCTTTTATATATTGATAAATTTATCAAGCTAGAAAATACTACAGCTTTTTACAGTATTTATTTTAATAAATTTATTGTACAGAATACCGTTCCAAATCATATTTTTTCAGCCAGCGCTGGTACATTTCTCTTTTTTCTTATATTGCATTTCGGGACCTGACAAGTCCCAAATACCAGCTGCAGATAGTAGCGCACTGATCAACCACTTTTTTCCCATACTATCCCTTTAAATCAGGGGTGGGGAGCCTCAGGCCTTGGGGCCGTATGCAGCCCCAGTAGCTGGTCTGATTGGCCTGCCCAACGGCGTTGCCGGGAGTCAAGTACAGGGGAATTCTCGCGAGAGGTTGATAGTTCTCGCGAGATTCCTTTTAATCAACAGCAGCCGAAAACTGTCAGTCCTATGTAGCGGCAGCCACCGGAGCGTGGGACGGCTGCAGCCGGACAATTTGTAAGAGAAATTTTTACAATGATTTTTTTTCCCCATACAAACGGCCCTTGGCGCAAAAAAGGTTCCCCACCCCTGCTTTAAATCAAGACACTAATGAATTACACTGTTTTTGTGGCTGGCTGACTTAAAAGATTGTATTTTACCTGGTTTTAGTCCGCCACAGAACTTGTGTAATCTGTGGGTGTCCCATTTTATAAGGATAGGATGGTTAGCCCGGTTATTGTAATGAATGCAGTTCTCTAATGTGAGTTTGTATGCGTGCTTTTTTTAAAATTAATCTTTTGGTCATGGTTCCCCCTCAGGTTCAGCTCAGCAAGGAGGAGCTAAAAAAGCTTATTACTGAAGCCAAAGAACAGTTGGAGTAAGTAACGTGCTGCAAAATCAGAATCAATGACAAATTCAATTAAGTCCTGAAGATGCTTGGACCGGTTCCGATGACCGCTGGTCAATGACTACAGAAGGCAGGTTCTACTGGCACACTATGGATGTGCAAGAGGAGTTTGCCTACAGGTCATGTCCACCACGCTCCCGGTGTTCTAACACTTGAGTCTGACTTCCATTACTGTCGATCTAGACGCAGTCGACAGTCTTTAGCCACCTAAGCATGGTCAACCATAAAATGGTTTATCTAGACATCTTTGATCGTCCCGCTACTGGTTCTACTGGCACACTATGGATGCGTAAGAGGACATCACCTACAGAAGGCAGGTGCTGCTGGCACACTATGGGAGCGTAACCTGCCTACCATAACTGGCAGGTGTTTGCGCTGGATTGAATCTGCCCCTATGATGTTTCTTCCTGCATATGGTTCTATCTGTGTGGTTTGATCGCTGAGCTGCTGCATCTGTGGTCAATTTGGTTACATCTGAGCAATGGCCAAATTACATAGATGTAGTTATTCAACAATTTTTTATATTATCCCCCAGATCTATTGTTTGGGTGGGAGGGGACTTTCACAGCATGAAGTCGTATCTACCTATGATTGGCCAGGTTTTTTTAAATTTGGGATAACTGATAACTGCAACAAAAATAGAAGTAAGCCCTATTCTAGTATATATGCCCCCTCAAATGGGCATCTTACAGTTGTTGGAAGAAAGGTTATACTTGGCTTATACCTACATAGCCAGATATATATTTTACACTAGTAAGCCAAACGCTTTGAAAGCTAGTCTGCTTCCTTCTGTGTTTGTGCATGTGTGAGAAAGAGATGTAGTTTCACTCTCTGCCAGCAGATGTCAGTGTTTCGGAGACTCTGTGACACTAGACCTATATATTGATGATATATATATCCTGGAAACTGACAATTAGGAGTGGATTGGTTGGTACTTTATGGTCTCTCCATTTTATCTCTGCAAGCTTCGATATATATGCTTAATGAGAGCATGGGGACATCTCATTACTCTCTGTCCCGGTCAATGTCATAGTAATTTGGTGTATAAATGAATTTGGCATCCAGTACTAATCCAGTGCATTTATGTAGGGATACCATTTCCTTTCAATGTACAAAATTAATTTGCAATCTAATCTTTATCATCACATTTTAGTCCTCCTTTCTGATTACTCATTATCTATGGTATTACAGTACATCAAATAAGCCTGCACACTATAAAGGTGCCCATACACGGTAGAGTATTTCAGTGCGTTATGAACTACTGTAGATTGCATCGCGTGCGATGCGATCTGAAGCTAGTTAAAAAAGCACGGACTGCACAGTCTTTATGTGCGACGGGATGCCCGCGGGAGCGTGCATCGCACAGCACCGTGTATGGGCACCTTAAGTGTCTTTTCTTTTGTTTATGTTTATTTTAAAATTTACAAATAAGTTGTTACAAAGGCATTCTGGATTCAAGTAATAATAACATATAGCGCTCATTCTCCCATAGGACGCCAAGCCCTGAGTACAGACTTTACATGTGGGGTTCTAAGTGTTTAATTTTTTTAAAAAAAAGTACAGTTTGTAGTCAATTCAGTTAAGGGTGATGTCTGCGAAGATCTATTTTAATGCTGGCAATGCACCCTTCATCTCCCCCAATTTGTGCATTTAATTTTAATGCCCATATAGGTGCATGTTAAATATTCTATGTTGGGGCTGATGACATCACAGTTAATTAACTCAATCCCTTTGAGACCACCACTCCTATTTAGGTTGTGCCCCATCCCCTATGTAGCCATTTGGTGAGATCCCACTTTGCCAATCGATCTCATCCCTCTTTACCATATACATTTCATTTTCACAGTAGTGGACTGTAGATTCCTGGGGGGGAAGGGGGGAGTTTATTAAGATAGTAGTTCTGTTTCACATGGGATGTTGCTATGGGCATAATAACAAGGAAAAATCGCTAACATCAACATTTCCTTATTCTAGTAATATGTAGCAAAACTTTCTTATGGTTAGTAACTGTGGCGCTGAGCACTTCTGTCTCTTGTTATTTATTCTTCAGGGGGGAGCTTGAAGATAATGAAGATGAGGCTGGTGAGGACGCGGACGATGGGATCCAAAGTACAGAAAGAACTGAAGAAGATGCCACTCGGTCAGCTGAGGATGAGGAGGAAAACCTCACAAAGCTGAAGGATGATGAACTTGCAGAGTATGACCTGGACAATTATGATGAGGAAGGAAGAACAGGTACAGCATTCCCCGGCTGTTCACACGGTGTATTAAGAGCTTCCTTCATTTTTGGATGATTTTAATTGATTGGTTTATACATTCCCTCTTGCAGCTGTTCCTAAATACATTTTTATGTTCTAGTTCAGGTTCTTAGATGCTTGTCACCATGTTGTCACTTGAGCAGACCTGGGTTATATCCTAGTCTAGCAAATGCAAACTACACTTTATAGTGTTTTATTATGGCAGTGTGCTGACCGCCGGGCAGGGCACTTTTCCAATCGGGAGGGCACATTTTATGTACAAAATTGGTACTTGTTTTCTAGCACGGCGCCCAATATTTTGATTGTAGTACATCTTATACAATCGCATCGATGCGATTCAATTTTTAATTGTCCAAGCACCCTGATGGGCATCGGGCTCAAATTCCGCGTCCCCTCGCGGGGCTCGCCACGCTTCGAGATCGGTGACTCGCTGCGCTCGCCACACTATCTAAAATCAAATCCACACCGACGTGGAGAGTGGGAGTATGAAAAGGTCGGAGGACGCGTACCGCCGCCGCTCGCCACACTTCAGGTTGGCGTTGATAGTGGGGGTGACGTTGACAATGGGGGTGCATTTAACATTGTAAGCACCCATCAGGGTGCTTGTACAATTAAAAATCGCATGCCATTTGCTGGCATGCAATGCTATGCAATATTTCATTGTACAAGCACTCCTGTTAATTTAACATGAATTAATCGCATCACACACCACTAAGTATAGTATTCGATGGGCGCCGTGCTAGGAAACAAGTACCACAAAATTAAAGGGGGAAAAAAAAAATATATATAAAAAATTGCACATTGCGCTAGGATTACGCCCGTTAAACATGATGCTCCCGTATCATCACTGGCAAAGTCGGCCTTCGGCTGGCTTTACCAGCACATCTAGCGATGATAGCTCATATTCGCAAATCGCGAGTTAATTGGTGCTCCTGATTGGCTTCTGAGCTGAGAGCTCTGATTGGCTTACGAGATGCGAGCCGGCGTGTCATTTGAAACACCTGCGCCACGGACAGGTGGACCTGCTCTGAGACATCCAGGTTTCCCACCGCTCTGCCTGGCCGTCTCCTTTACTGCACAGTACAGTGCACACAGTAACTACCCCTGGCACTGTGCACGAAACCCCTGGCACTGTGCACGAAACCCCTGGCACTGTGCACGAAACCCCTGGCACTGTGCACGAAACCCCTGGCACTGTGCACGAAACCCCTGGCACTGTGCATGAAACCCCTGGCACTGTGCATGAAACCCCTGGCAAAGAGCAAGAAAACTCTAGCAATGAGCATTTAGGTAAGCAGTACTTATTTGCATAATATGTAATGGGCATTACCGTGTTTGGCATATTGTGTAATGGGCATGGTGTTTGGCATATTGTGTAATGGGCATTATGGTGTGTGGCTTAATGTGTAATGGGCATTTATGGTGTGTGGCATTATGGTAGCCTTGATAAAGCCTGCTTAGACAGGAGAAACACGTGTCAGACCCCACGGGGCCCGTGCTAAATGCCGCAAAAATGCATAATTATGCTTAAAATTATTAATTGATGTTATTTTTTTATTTGGATGTGATTAGAGACCTGCCAAAAAAATCTTTGTGATCGTTCATGCAAATGTCAACTCCCAATAAGGGACACAGAATTTATTGCAGATACTGATCGATTATCCCTAAGCCTGGAAAGTCAGGAAGTGGACAAACCATATTGGCAATGTGATAAAGTGATTCATCAGAAATAAGACCCTTTAAAACACCTCTACAAATAAACACAGATTCTATGCTACACTGGTCTTTACAAAATTGCAACATATTATATTGCAATTGAGGCAATATAAATATTTGTATTTGCAACAGTGTCACATCCTCAACTGATAGAAGCCTGGGCTCTGTGCCAAAAGAAACAGAGCTCCATACTAGAAATACAGCTAGATATACTGAATAAAACAATGCTCTAAAGGCCCGTACACATTGGTCGACTTTGAGCTGAAAGTCGTTCAAAACAGCAGGTTTGAGCGGCTTTCAGCTAAAAGCCGCCCAGTGTGTATGCCCGGGCGACGAGCGCTGCTGCGTGCTCCCGCAACATCGCCGGGAAAGCCGCTCTTCTGCTGGTAATACGAGCAGATGAGCGGCTTTCAGGACGGCTTTGCATAGCGCTGTGCTATGCAACGCCGTCCCCCCCCCTCTGTTGGCTCCGGGCAGGGGGAAAGCCGCTCAGTGTGTATGCACTCAGCGGCTTTCCCCGCACATCATCACTGTCCATACACGCTGGGCATAGTCGCACAGTATGTATGGACCCTTAACTCTCAGTTGCTAAAACAATACCCAAACACGGCATGACACAGGCCCTGCGTTTTTAACGCTATTTTTTGCACTACTTTCTTACCCCAATAACACAATATATGTTGTTTTGTCATAAGTATATGTGATTTTAACCTCTTATTTCGTCTTGTCTAAACATATGTTCCATGGCCCCGAGTTTCAGCACAGTAAAAGAAATACAAAAGGGTAATTTTTAATAAAAATGTATTAAAAGAAATCGACAGAATTCATACCCAAAGGTGTGCATCTAATCTCGCAACTGCTTTTTTCTCTGTGTGGCATAATCCCCTGACCCACAAAGCCATGCCCTAAATTTTTCAGCGGGCACTGTTCTGTTTATTAGGTATTGAATTAGTTGTGGTATTATGTAGCCCACATTCTTTTTATGGGTGTGTGGGATAGGCCATAAATTTAATGCATGCAGGTGGGGCCGAACACCCTAGCACCCACCCTGGCTGTGACATATGCTTTGGTGGTTTGAGTTCTACCACCTCTCCAGGACCACTTTAAGCACTGCTGCCCACCAATGTACATATGTATATTAATAATAGTAATGTAAACTACTGGCGCAGAACAGCAATGTATACGATACTAGTCCCAATGTACATTTTGTTATGGCGGGCAGCATGGAGTGGCGTCTACCTGTTCAGCTGGGCTCCGACTATATGCAGCCCAGCGATCAGTTCTGAATCAGGCCCCAAGAACAGAAATGCACTGCATAAAATGTTCCCACACTTGGAATTCAAACCCAGACCATTATGTAAATAACGTTTTTTCAGCAAAGTCTGAAAATCTCTTGCTCTTTGGGGAAAATAGCTCAGTGTGTACGCACTACTATGATGAAAGATATATCTATTTTGGAAAAGTCTTTTGAAATGAAAATCTCCTAGTGTGTATGGGCCTTTAGTCTGTGATTTCTAGCTGCCTCCATTCTGCTTTTCACCTGATGACACCCTGTCACATGCTGCCCTGTCCTCACAAACACAACACTCCTCTCCTGACATAATATAGTGTTCATTCTAGCACCCGCTATCTTTGTAAACCCATGCAGTTCCTCTTTCCTGCCTGGGATGTCGCTGTCTGCTGTAGTGCTTCTAGCACAGTGCGGTTTGTATATCAGCACTGATATGCAAACCAGACCTGTGCTAGAAACACCACAGCAGACAGCGACACCCCAGGCAGGGAACAGGAACTGCATGGGTTTTCAAAGATGGCGGGTGCTAGAATGAACACTACTAATATGTGCTGCAGGAGGACCCTGCTTTTTCACTATATAACTCTGTTGTGTTCTACTCACATAATTTATAATAGTATAACATGTAAACACATGAATTGGGCTATAACGCCAACATGGAGACTACTTTTTATTTGAAACAGGTCTCTGTAGGTAAAATAAATAGTCATGTTTACTTTGAATGTATAGTTACTAACGCATTTTTCCACTTGTGACTTTATCAGAGATATTTTACACAATAATGACCATTGGGATTTATTAAATCAGAGCTAATCAAAAGCACAACATTTAAATTAGCCAACTAAGGGCAACATGTAATGGCCTGCGATGTACAGGCTGTGCGGAAAGTTCTGCGCGTATGACCTTCATTTTATTTTGTAAAAAAAAGTTTGGGAGTGTGGATGAGGAAGAATCCATGATGGCAAGATAGTTTTTTTGAGCTGGTCTTTGGTTGCTTTAAGTGATCCACTAAATCACACAATCCAGTAAAAAAGCATATAATTATTAAATAGTTCATTGCATAATTCCTAACCTGCAACAAAAAACCTCGGAGCAATGGGCACGACCAGAGGAGAATAAGGTGTGTACCTAGTGTACGGCACTCTCCAGATGTGGACATACCCAGCAAGTATTGTCTGTGGGGTGAATAATATGCCTTATGAGTTATATTCAAAAACATTTTTTGGTATTGTGCAGACAGTTATAGGCGGCACATGTATCACAAATTTTTAGATAAAACTTCACAAGTAAGCACCGGGAAGTCTGAATACCATTGCTTCCAACCTGTCTGAGTAATAGAATGATCCATGAGAGATTAGGTAATGTATAGCTAGGACTTTCCTTGTTGCTGGCAGAGGTCTCGCCGCACCATCCTAATTTTTGGATCATCTGTTTGTGAAATTGCCAACATAAGTTTGCATCTGAAAATACACTAAAATTGTTGTGTTCATGTACTGGGAAATTTTACCAACCATACACAAATGTCATAAATGGCCCAATTTACATACAATCTCGACCGATTGTATGTAAATTGGGCATGTTTTGGGCCATCTCAGAGCATTTTAGATCTGATTACGATCCAATGCGCGGGTCGTTGGGTCGTTTTTCAGTTTCTACCTGCAGCAGGTAGGATCTGAAAACGACCATTGAAGTGGGTTCGGGTTGTGATTGTATCTGATGCAGATACATCTCACGATCTGCCTCGTTCTGGTGTGTACCGGGCATTACATCCTTAAGACCGTCTCTACAATACAGCCAGTATCGTTAAGCCCCGCCCTAAAATACAGCCAATATCCTTAAGTCCCTCCCTACAATACAGCCCATATATTTAAGTCCCTCCCACCAAGTCCTGTAGAAGGAAACGCTGCCTCCCCATTCTGGAAATCGCTGTTACCTAAAAGTGCCCGTTTTAATGCAGTGATCGTTTACAAGGCAAAACCAACTTGTTTTTTTTCTTGTAAACGATTGCCGCTTTAAAAATTGTTTTTGTGTTTTTTTGTAAAGCCTGTACTGTAAATTTAAGGTCATGTAAATTCTACAGACTTGTCGTTAGATTTGTTAGGTGACAGCTGTCACTCATTGTAGCGATAGCACAAATAACTTGTAATGCCCTCTGCTAGGGCAATTAGGTTAATACAAGAGAACAAATTTGTAGGAGCAAGGGTACCGCAATAGTAATTACAGTTTAATCAATTTACATTTGCCACGTCAGCTTGTGAGATGAGACAATTTGTCAGGATTGATTAGAAAGAATTGATTTGTCAATGATACATGGTCTAGAGCAGAAGGCCTTAATCTATACTGCTTGGTTTGCAGAAGATCTGTGTAATAAACAATTACTAGCAATTTACTCTATATGGAGGTATCCAATTTGTGCAACTATTACTATATACATTGCTATTTTATGTATTTATTTTTTACTTCACTTCTTTTTTTGTTTCGCCTTTACTGTGTGCTGGCAGTGGCGTATACTTTTGCTGTTTACACTAAGTATAAAAGCTACCGGTGACACAGTATTATCGAATAAATGTGAAGTCATTCAAAGGTAGAAATACCTTTTTAATAAAGCCATAAACCCATATGTTACAGTGGCTTTGGGCCAGATGCACTAAGCTTCAAAAGTGATAAAATGGAGAGTGAGAAACAGCCAGCCAATCAGCTCCTGCCTGACATTTTTTAAACACAACCTGTGACGTGGCAGGTAGGAGCTGATTGGCTGGCTGTTTATCACTCTGTATTTTATCAGTTTTGAGGCTTAGTGCATCTGGCCTTTTGTCCTGTGCTAGGACACGGGTAGTCAGCTGGTTACACTCTAGACAGGTAAGGCAAAAGAATGATGAGACATGTAGTTTTACAATACTCTGAGAACATGGGGTTGCTTATCGTTGATCTACAGCAAGTCTCATCTGTCATTGTAGACAAGTAAGGATTGCCCAGCATAGCCCAAATATGTTTCTAACAGGCATTCAGCAAGTGGCAAAGGTAGACCTTGCTTTGTCAGTCAGTCAGTGTTGCCTCGGTCATGTCACTGTTTCCTTAAGCAGTGGTTACCAAACTGTGGGGTAGATATATTAAGCTTGGTGAAGTGATAAAGTGTCTGTTTTTTTTATCACCGGCCAATCGGCTCCTACCTGTCATTTTTCAAACCAAACCTGTAACTTCACAGGTATGAGCTGATTGGCCGGTGATAAAAAACAGACACTTTATCACTTCACCGAGCTTAATAAATCTGCCCCTGTGTGCTGTAGCACCCTGGGGTGCCTTGGATTGGTGGTGTAGTAGTACCAATTTAAAATATTTATGGTCACTCTATGAAGCACATTATAAAATATGCTGACAAACAGAAGGAATCCTGTCCCTCACCATGAACCGAAGGATGATATAGAAACACAATTTACTTAATTTTTATTTTTCTGCTTTTTCTCATTTAGAAACTTTTGGCCTTGGGGTGCCGTGAAATTTTTTTTATACTCTAGGGCGCCATGATTTAGAAATGTTTGGGAATCACTGTCCAAATAGACAGTCTAATGCACCGGTGTTAGAATTTATACTAGAACATTTATAAACGGTACAGGACGCCTTTTCTTATACAATCAACTTGTTCTATACTCTTGGTTCCAAAGTCAAAACTCGCGACAATCGCTTTTCCTTTACAATAGTAATGATTAGTAAGGGGGCAGCGTGGTTGTACAGAGGTCAGCATTGTTGTCTCATAGCTCTGAGCTCATAGGTTTAATACCTACCAGGGCCTTCTCTTGTGTGTGGTAAAAAGGGATCAATAAATATGGAGTCTAGGTATATATTACTACCCGAATCCATAAGAGCAGTGAAAACTATAAAACAATGCACTCCCTAGTGTGATTACCACAATACAGCTGTGGAACCTGCCAACATCATCACACCATACTGAGGCTTCCCTCTGGTGCTACTACTGCAAGCACGTGGTGGCAAGTTCATTGTATGTCAGGCCTCGTATTAATGTTCCGGATTTAACATCCAATTTTTTCTTATAACGGGTTCAAATTAGAAACCAAATGTTTTCTAGCCAGTAAAAATAAGCTTTAAAATGTTTTATAAACAAAAAAGAACAATTTTACAGGTAAATAAAACATATATTGTAGCAGACAAATATATTTGACTATATAGTAAAAATCGAATTGCACATAGGGGTTATTCTAGTTCACTCTTTCTGACAAAATCCTTCTTAGATGGACAAAACCATGTTCACTGCAGGTGGGGCAGATGTAACATGTGCAGAGAGAATTAGATTTGGGTGGGGTTTTACTTCAAAGTAAGATCTATATTACAGTGTAAAAATAAAGCAGTCAGTATTTACCCTGCACATAAACAAAATAACTCACCCAAATCTAATTCTCTCTGCACATTTTACATCTGCCCCCCTGCAGTGCACATGGTTTTGTCCATCTAAAAAGGATTTTGTCAGAAAGAGTGAACTAGAATAAGGCCCATGGTGCAAATCGCACAGTGCTAGGCAGCACCCAATCCCGATACGCTGCACCGCGGAATCGAATGTAGAAATAGACGGTGCAGCACAGCTCAAGGAAAAAACTTTACCGGTAGCAAACGTGCAAGAAAAGATAGTACAGGTAGAGTATCCCTTATCCAAATATCCGTTATCCAAATTATTCCGAAAACCATACATTCCAGAAAGTGGAGGTGCTAAAAGCACTACTGGGGACATCTATAACAGCACTGCTGGGTATATGACATGTAACTGACACTACTGGGGACATCTATAACAGCACTACTGAGTATATTATATGTAACTGGCACTAAGTATGTGCAACAAAATGATAGTTTAGCATTCAAGGTCAGTACATGAGATAGTACACAAACTTTGTTTCATATGTTGAAACCTTGTTTTATGCACAAATAAAATGTGTGTGTGTGTATGTCATGTGTTTGATGTGCTTATACAACATAAATGCCAGATGCCTCATTGAAATATATATGAAGTATTCTGAAATACGAAATAATCCATTATCCAACATTCTTATGGTCCCGAGCATTTTGGATAAGGGATACTCAACCTGTAATAAATGCTGTCCAGGTAACGAAACTCCCAAACGTTATGTCTGTATATCACACTTCATCTAGGGTCCCACTCCTGAGAAGTCCAAAAATTCAAAGAGAGCCATCGCTATATATTCACACACACACACACACTATGGGGGTCATTCTGAATGATTGGCTCCCTACACGTTCGCACGGGGGCGCAATGTTTTCAGTCTGCGCATACTGATGTTTGAGCATGTGCAGGGTCCCTGGGAGAATGGACTCAGCGACTTGCTCGGTCCGAGGGGGTGGGGGGGGTTTGGTGAGCGGGGACCACGGTGCATTGAGCAGCATGCCCCTTATTCCGAAGAAATAGACTGTGCTGCCCAGTATATGTCTACTTTCAATTCCGATTCAATTCGGATTGGGATCGAATCGGGTGCTGCAAAACACAGTGCGATTTGCCCTAACTTGCTATCCATTTTGACTGTATAGTCAAAATCGATATTCCAAATCGCACTGTGTGTACACCGCTTTAGTTGCTGCGGAATGTGTGTGCACTATATGAATAAGTTGATAAACCAATACTTCCTCTCTCTGTGTCTGGTTGGCCCCCAGTCATTATCGTAGACACTAATGCCTTTATTTTCTGTTCTTCGTAGATGTCGGAAACCTTGGCGATAGTCTTGCAGGGCTCGCAGTATATTGCAACAGTGACCAAGATGCTTACATCACCCTAAAAGATACAGTAAGTATACCTGTACATTACTGCTATATATTCATTACAGATAATGGCAACCAGAGCAATCCAACCAATTAAAAACTCTGACTAAACATAAACAAACAAGTTACAGTTCAGGTAGTGGATAGCAGCAATATTCATATACTGTATAACTTATTATGTAAATGATGAAGATATAAAAAAAAAAGTTTGATGGAAAGAACAGCCTTAAGAATTGACAAACATTAGCAGAAGCACTACAATGCTCATCCCAACAGCTATTAGTCCTGTTGATTGGCAGGTTACTTGCTGACTAAGTAGCATTAAGATTGCTCATATTGAAATGAGAACTTATCTTCCCACCTCCCCTCCTACTGAAAGGGGGGCTGTCACCTTTGCTGAAACGGCTTCTTTTGACAAATATTTGTGTACTTGTGTTAATGCTTCGTGATCTACGGGGGTGGTGCCCCTTTGTATTACTCACTTCCCAAATTGATAGGCACATTTAATGTTCATTTATTATAATTTCACTGCATTTTTTGGTTTGCTAATACCAAATCCTCATTTTATTTTAGGAGCAATATGAGACAGAAGATTTTGTTATTAAACCCACTGATAACCTTCTGGTTTGTGGGCGAGCAGAGAAAGATCACTGTAATCTTGAAATTCATGGTAAGCAACGGTCATTGATTTTGTGTTGTGCTTTATATGTATTCAAAAGTTTGGCAGCATTGAAAATGTTTGTGACTATATAAAAAGGACTGCCTTCATAATCCTATAATATTACCACTTAAATCAGGCATGTCCAAATTGTGGCCCTCCAGCAGTTTTGAAACTACACACCCCAGCATGCCTTGCAATAGTTTCAGCATTAACTAATAGCAAAACTGTGGCAGGGCATGCTGGGACTTATAGTTTCACAACAGCTGGAGGGCCACAGTTTGGACATGCCTGGGTATAAATAAATAGTCAAAGAGCAGAGTTTAGTTACAGAGACACTTTTTTTGGTGCAAACTAAATGTGTGGCAGTTTACATGAGAACCATACTCATTGCTTTTAAATCTTATCCTCCAATTCATAACTGGACAATTTGTAAATATTTACTTATTTTGTGCCATATGTTGTTCACGTTATGATCAAAATCTAATAAACGATCCATTTAATTTAGAATGGAAGTATTTTAAATATTGCAGGTTACAGACTTGTTGTACAGTGACAAATAATAGGCTGTGAACCCTTTGATATGACCTTTCTGCATAAATTGGTCATAAAATGTGATCTGAACTTCATTTAAGTCACAGAAATAGACAAAGCAGTCTGCTTATACTAACCCAGAAATACAGTACATGTGCTGCCCATATTGGATACATGTTTTTATACCCTCAAAGTATAGGTTAGAAAAAGTATGTGAACTCCTATGACATCTCAGAAAGCTAATTGGTATCCACAGATGGATTCCCTGGAGTCCAGTCAATCAGACAGATGACAAGAGGGCCAGATGTATCAAGTTTCAAAAAGTGATAATTTGGAAAGTGATAAACAGCCAGCCAGTCAGCTCCTACCTGTTATGTTACAGGCTGTGTTTGAAGAATAACATGTAGGAGCTGATTGGTTGGTTGGTTGTCTATCACGGTCCACTTTATCACTTTTTGAAGCTTGATACATCTCACCCTGAAGGTGTTGGTTACAGCTGTCCTTCCCTTTACAAGCCACTGTGCAAACAACATCTCATACGATTAATAAATGCTGGCGTGCCTCCCCAAGCAGGACTTTTACAAGTACCTCCAGCTACGCCACTGGTTGACTTCACTTCCTGGTAAGTCCAAAGTAGCTCCTTCCCTCCCTAAAATTATTGCAGCTAGACTGTCTTCCCCCGGTTCACCGAGGCGGAATATCTAAATGGTATAATTGCCAGATTGACAGGTGTAAGTCGGGAAAACTGACAGCCCAAACTAGATGGGAATCCGACTTATCCAGGTCTTTGGAGGTGGAGGATTGGGATTGGGATGCTATCTCCCACGCTTGCTTTAAGCTTTCTAAATGCCTTAGCCATTGTGAGATGTTTTACAAACTCTGCCACAGGGCCTACTTCACTCCTCAGCGGCAACACAGGATATGGCCTTCAGCTTCAAAATTTTGTTGGAGAGGGTGTGGGTGCATTGGTTCTATCCTACATATATTCTGGGAGTGTCCAGTGTTACGCCCGCTGTGGAATGAGGTATTCTCCCTCATACGCGATGTACTAGGGACAAGGGTGCCTGAGGATCCTGGTTTTGGGTTGTTTCAATATGCTACGCATCTCCCTCGGGAGGACATTTATGTAATGGGACATATATTGGTATCCACTAAGGCAGCTATCGGACAGCTCTGGAAGTCACCTTCTGTCCCAGATATACACCATATTATTAGTAAGGTTCACAAACACTTCCTTTTTGAGACGGCTGATTGCACCTACGCTCCCTCTGCTACATTGATCCATCACAAGTGGCTTAAATGGAGCGTCTACATTTAAGATGTTGATACCTGAATTGCATAGCCTCCCTATATTTGTATTTGTTATCGCTGCACCACAACCCTGGGGCACCTACCACCTGTCCTTGTGTCCATATTCCCTTGTGTGTCTGTCTGGGTATGTTGTTTCTCTCCCCTTTTCCCCTTATTCTACTCTTTTAAATTTAAGTCAAAAGGGTCTTCAGTCCTCTTTGACATTGAATTCAACTGTCTAATTTTTATGTAACTGCATGTTACTGTGTATTGGTTTACTGTTACTTTGCGATGTGAAGTTTGTTCACTCAACTGTTTGACTTAAGATTTTTTTTGGGGAAATACATTTTTATTAAGAAATGTTTGCGTGCATAAAGGGTTACACAAGTATATCTTGAAGCTTTGAGATTCATCTGTCCATAGCGAAACCGATGGTCTATAAATAGGTTTCAGCCCACGTGTGGCCATCCTACAGGGATGACTTGGAGAGCATAGAGAGAGTTTAAGAATATTAGTAGTGTGGTTTGCATAGTGTAGATTCCCTGAAACACGGAATAAGAATTGGGTTTAACGAGAGGACACCATGCTGCAAGTCCTAGGTTCACTATCATCACCATCTGGATTTTAAACCGCTGTCAAAATGCTCTGTTGACATGAAATGATAGTTGAGTTGTTGGGAAGATTACAAAACACAACAGATTACAAAAAAAAAGGCACAGCACACTAGCAACTGTAATGCATGGCGGAGGAGCATCATCTTTTATTGCTTATACCCCTTTTCCACTGGCCATTTTTAAATGCCGGGACATTTTGCCCAGTGCAGCCGGACCCCATTCTCCCACCCCCAAATTACCGGGTTAAAGCTTTTCAACCTGGTAATTTGCTGAAATACCTGGGTTTTTCAGTGGTGTGAAAGGGTCAACACGGGTCTTAAATCCCGGCACTCCGACCATGTTCAAGAGCGGGGTTGGAGTGCCGGTATTTAAGACACGTGTTGACCCTTTCACACCACTAAAAAAAAAAATGGGTTCCTCTGCAAATTACCGCGTTGAAAACTTTAACCCTGTAATTTGATTTTTGGTGTGAAAGGGGTATTACTGTCTTCACCTCTACCGTGGCCCAATGACGGTCATGACCTTAACCCGACTTGGATGCAGTGGCATGACCGTAAATAAGTGGTTCACACTGAACTTCCCTAGATTGTTGCTGGACTGGTAAAGAATGGTCCAGAGTTCCTTCTGGCAGTTGTGCAGATCAGACCCACATTAGGTTAAAGTGATGGCTGACAAAAGAGGGTCAACCAGCTATTTAAATCCAGGGGTCCACATTCTTTTTTCCTCCCTGCACTGTGAATGTTTACATGGTACGTTCAGTAATGACATCAAAGCGTATAGTTGTGTGTTACTAGTTTGTGACTTAGAAGATCAGGTCGGATTTTATGTCCAATTTACCCATAAATGACTGTAATCCCAAAGCGCTCACACATAATGTTTTCTTGCCACTCTATCTGTACCTTTTTTTATTGCTTAATTGCTTAAGTATTTTTAAGTACCTTTAGCAATCAGCTGAGCACAGAAGTGTGTAGAAAAAAAAGTGTTTTCTTTGATCAATTTAATTAAAAGGATTTAGTTTCTTGGCTCTTGAGAATTAAAGGAATTAAGAAGAAAGATTACCACCTGGTCCAATTCGCCTGTCCCTCAACTGTTTACATGCTATATTTTTGGGTATCTTGATCCATTTCTTTACTATTTAAAGATAAAGTCTCACATTTGTAGGGGGAGTTGCAGTTAGTGCAGCGTTCCGTCACAGCCTTGTGCTTTAAGTTGTTGCACACATTTCTGGTAATTACAGGAAGGAAGACCACCCCTATTTGCCCAATGGCGCACAAGCAAACAAGATAACCCTGCCAAGAGAACCCGCAGTGGGTAAAATTCTAATACTATTAGAAATAAACTTTTTTGATTTCCAATGTATATTTTCATTAATCTAGTGTTCAGTCTAGCACCCTGCATCTTCCAAAACCCATGCAATTGCTCTTCCTTGCTTGGTGTGTTGAACTCTGCTGTGCTGCTTCTAGCACATGTCTGGTCTCCAAATCAGTGCTGAAATACAGACCACACTGTGCTAAAAGCAGCACAGCAGAGAGCAACACCCGAGTCAAGGAAGAGAAATTGCACAGGTTTTGGAAGATGCAGGGTGCTAGAATGAACACTTTAATATAAATTAATACATATACTACAATGCAGTCTGTTTAGCTGGATGGGCCTGTTATAGGACAGTAATATTGTAAAGGGTTTTTAAACCTCCAGTTATTCAGTTGTATTGTACATGCCCTGCTGCAATATCCTATGCAGCACGGATGGTGTATTGGTTAGCATTACTGCCTCACAACACTGAGGTCATGGGTTCCATTCTCACCGTGGCCCTAACTGTGCGGAGTTTGTATATTCTCCCAGTGCTTGCATGGGTTTCCTCAGGGTACTCTCAGTTTCCTTCCATAATCCAAAAATATACTGGTAGGTTAATTGGCTCCCAACAGAATTAACCTTAGAATGTCTGTGTCTGTGTGTGTGTGTGTGTGTGTGTGTGTGTGTGTGTATGTGGTAGGGAATATAGATTGTAAGCTCCACTGGGTGACTGATGTCAATGTTCAAATATTCTCTGTAAAGTGCTGCAGAATATGTGTACGCTATATAACTTAATAAATTATGTAGCATTATTTGTATGGTTTCCTTCACTATGTTATAATCCTGTAGTTCTATAATCAGGTGTTGTCTTAATGCTTTGTATATGACACTGCTGTGCCGTCTGCAGTAGATTCATTTTATCCAGACAGCGTCTTTGTGTTCAAAGAGGTCAGTGACTAAACCCGCTCTGCCGGGGTAAATAACGACATGCCTAAAAAGTACAGAAATGAGCTAGAAAAATATAATCCATAAAAATATTAAGCAAAGTTGCTGTAGGACCTGTAGAAGCATATCTCTTTTTTTATTAATACTGTATCTTTCTCTTGCTTGTTTCTGTAATACGAAGCCATGTATAATCTTGTGATTGTTTTCAGTGTACAACCACGAGGAGGATTCGTTCTATGTACATCATGACATTATCTTACCTGCGTACCCTCTATGCGCCGAGTGGCTGAACTTTGACCCAAGCCCTGAAGAAACTACAGGTAAGTTACATACAGCCCTGAAAAGTGTGGCAAGATCCTCTAAAGGCCCAAACACACTGGGTGACTTTTGTTGTTTGAGCTAAAAAGCTGGACAGTGTGTATGGGGCAGCGATGAGTGCTGATGCGCGCTCCCGTATCATCGCTGGTCAGACCGCTCATCTGCTGGTATTACCAACAGATGAGCGACAGGGTGAATGGCTTGCCATAGCGTCTTGCTATGGAAAGTTGTCCACCCCCTGCGAAAAATCGCTGACAAGGGGGAAAATTGCTCAGTGTGTATGTACTGGGCATTTTTCAGCCCAGCAATTTTTCCTATCATCGCTGTCTATACATGCTGGGCAAAATCGCCCGGTGTGTATGGACCTTTAGACTGAGTATGCTCTGTTCCTCTTTCAAGTGACCCCCCCCCTTGGGGCCAGATGTACTAAGCTTAATAAGTGATAAACCACCAACCAATGAGCTTCTACCTGTCATTTTTCATACATATCCTATGACATGGCAGTTAGGAGCTGGTGGATTAGCATTCTCCATTTTATCACTTTTCAAGCTTAGTACATCTGGCCCTAGGTCTGATACAGAGTTGAACGCAGGTCTGGGCCCGCATACAGATTCCTGATTATTGGATCCTGTTGCTGCAGAAGACTGAACGGGCCTTGCAATCTCGCACTCACTACCCCTCTTCCACTGCCTGATTGACAGGCAGCCTTAGAACAATGGAGAATGCACTGGTGCTGGCACAAATACCATAAAAAGATGTTTAAAACATACCCATGTATCAGAAGGGTTAAAAGCAGGGTTTATTGACATAAAAAAATTGACATAAAAAAAAAAAATTAAATTAAAAAACTAAATTCTTAAAAAAGCATACATAACATGAGATACATATAGGAGATGCGGGGGATTGCCCTTTTCCCCAAAAAAGAGTGTCTCTCACCCTAGTTCGAGTCTGCGGTGGGCTATTGCCGACAATAGCTCGGACCATCTTTTTGCTCTGGTCAGCAATAGCTCACCGCAGCCTCGAACTAGGGTGAGGTACCCTCTCTCTTTTGGGTAAAAGCTCTGATCTGTGTATAAAGTACACACATGTTGGGGTGGTGTTGCTGTGACAGTCTTGTTGTCGTGATTCTGTTGCAATAAACGAAGGCAGCAAAACAAATAGATATATTCATATCACACAGCATTTTTCTATCTATTTATATATTCTATATAATATATTATTCAATATAATATATTCTATTTTTCTTTTTTTATTTTGTCAACTGATCAGAGAACACTCATTTTCTAAAATGCAGCAGACAGTTGACATTGCGACTGTGGTTGCTATGGGTTACAGCACATGTTAGAACTTCTGCAGCTCCCACCGCTTGTCTCCTAAACCTGCAACATCTTAAGGCTCTTTTAGAGCTGCGTTTGGCCTGCATTGCTTGTTACAGGGAAAAAGGGGCAGACTGTATCATTCTTTAATAGGCCTGCTTCCTTGAAGACACAAGAATGGCAGGTGCAATGGTATATGAACAGGCTCATACCAGAGGGTGCCAATTGCCTCTGCCCAAAAATCAGAAGTGAGCTGCCATCGTACTTGGATATGTGTCTGCTGTGCTCCGTCTGCCAGGCCCAGAACTGCAGCTATTCACTTAAGAGCCAACTGGGATAACTATTGTATTAAATCTTTTAATCTAAAGCATCTGTCCCTCTCAGTTCTACGTAACATAAGGGCTTTTTACTTCTTTGTTGCGAACAGTCAGCAAACCATTTAATACACAATAGTCCTTACTTGACTTATTAGCTGTTTGCTGACTTCATAATAAGCCCCAGAAGGAGAGCTGTAATAGCTGGTAAGTGTTCGTTATTTGCAGTAAAACTTTATATTTCTCCTCTCTGTTCCGATGATTACATGAAATCAGCGTTGGCCCAATCTCCACCTTGGCTGATCTGTGCTTTTTGTTTTATTGATAAATCTCACAATATGGTTCTAATGACTTTAGAGCCGGCTTACTCGGGGGAACCATAGCTTCTACTTTAACAACATCAGATATTTGCAGCCATAATGGATATTTCTACAAACTTTAATGAAAATCTTACACACGTGTTGTACACAAGAGGCGCTGACCCCCCAGCACTCTGCACTGCTATATCTGCGCTGCACGTGGCAAGTGGTACCTCTGATTAAACAGAAGGCCATGAGAACACTGCTGTCCCCGTATACTATTAACACTCCAAACTGCAGGGACTGTTGCTTTAATTCCAGATAATAAGCTGATTAGCGGCAGTCCTACACTTTATGGTGCGTACACACGGTTCGATTCCATTTTCGATTAAATTTCTATTAGATATGGACTATTTGACCTGCTCTGAAGTTTTTTTTACTTCTTTTCGATTTCCACTATTTCCCATTAGATTTGCTATTAGATCAACACTGGCTCCAGGCAGGAGATGGACTTTGAATCGAATGCTGCAGTGAACACATTTGCACTATCTACTATTAGTCTTAGCTGCCATTATGATTTTTCTATTCGATATACACTGTACACTACACGGGAGTGCGCATTGGGATCGAGGGCGGGGTGTTTTAACATCTGCAGCCTTGTATCGCCGGCCACCGCATTCTTAATGACCGCATATTCTCTAACATATGCGGTCATTAACACAAGGGACAGCTCTTGCGATAAGAGCTGTCCCTTGCGATGCGGCGCTGGTGCTGGACTTACTGGTCTGTGACCCGGGAGTCCATCTGCGCATGCACAGAGCGCCAGAGCCTGGGCATGCTGGGAGGGATTCGTGACTGATCCCTCACACAGCGCTGCGGTAAGAAGCCCATAGGCTTCTGCAGGGAATCGCCAGCTTTTGCTGGCGATTCCTTCTGCAGCGCTGCCACTGCGGAGGAGCAATAGAGCATACAGAAATACGGTAAAAACCCGATTAACGGGGTTTTTACCGCATTTCTGTGTTGGAGAATCGCCCCCAAAATCTGTATTGAATGTAGAAAATCAATTTGATGCCCTTCTGTAAGCAAAATCGAAAAATAGTGCATATCTCCTAGAGCAGGCCTGGCCAACCTGTGGCTCTCCAGATGTTGTCAAACTACAAATCCCATTATGCCTTGCCACAGTTTTGCTATAAGGGAGTGTTAACACTGTGGCAAGGCATGCTGGGATTTGTAGTTTCACAACATCTGGAGAGCTACAGGTTGGCCTGCCCTGTCCTAGAGCATACACACAGTGAGAGATACACTATTTTTCTATTAAATTTTGCTTATAGAAGGGCAACAAATGGTTTTCTACATTCGATGCAGATTTGATCCCAATGCACTCTCCGTGTAGTGTAAATCCAATAGAAAAATAGTCCTGGCAACCAAGACTATATGGTGGAAATCTAATAGTAGATAGTACAAATCGAATGTGTTCACTGCAGCATTCGATTCAATGTCCATCTCCTGCCAGGAGCCAGTGTTGATCTAATAGCAAATCAAATAGAAAACAGTGGAAATCGAAAAGAAGTAGAAAAAAATTAAGAGCAGGGCAAATAGTCCATATCTAATAGAAATCGGATCGAAACCGGAATCGAACCTCGTGTCTGCTCTATAAGGCTGGGTGCACGCCCGCCCCCTGAGTACCCTCAATTGCATGCGAGTGGATGTGTACGCTTACACATCCCACTTAAATTGCGACCACACAAGCAAAAAATCATGCTCGCTGACCATCAAATAATTTTTTTCCCCCTTCCATAGATAAGTCAGTCTAGACTGACTTTTATCTTGGCCGGAGACAGTGAAATGCTGGGCTGGCGCTGATGTCATGTGACGTCAGTTGGCCGTCCCAAGCAGGCATTAACAAGCCTGCCTGCGTTCCTCCCTCTGCTTGCCCCCATTCCTCCCACTATGGAGCAGAATCCCCGGCAGGGGGGAAACTCAGCAAGGGCTTTTGCTCAGGTAGTTTGCGCATGCACAGACCCCCACCATTGGCCCGCAACAAGCTGGTCTGAATCACCCCCCTAATTCAGAGACCTACACAACTGTGAATTTGTGTGCAGTAGCCATACAAAAATATGAAAATGCCGCAGCCATTGAGAGTTGTATGGAATGCAATAATAAAGGAAGGTGTGGCTGGAGACCTGGCCCACATGGGCAAGATGTCAACAGTGTCACTGAAAGGGTTAACGCTCTTGCCGAAGCACCATTTTTGAATGGACCAATCAGCAAGGAGCATCCCTGCAGATTGGAGAACTTCCCGGACTGCAGTGTAAGGCTGTCCTCTGCATATTGCTTCGATACGGCATAGAAAGGTTCCAGCATTGGGAGCTGAGACTAGTGTTTTATTAATTTAAATGTACATAAAATAAGCTGTATTTTATAAATATCTATGTTATAAAAGTCAGCCGGTCAGCCATGTGTAAGCGCCTGACCAGAATTAGTGGCCGAATACTCTTATATTAGCCATTTGGCCCAAAACTGCAGCAGGACTCTCAACACATGTTGCATACATTAATAAAACCATGGAATCGGACAATTATTGGTCATGCTGGTAAATAAACTGTGTGCCTGGTTATTGTGCTACAGAAACTTGCCCAATGTGATCTCAATCAGGGCCACCCATAGGGGGGTGCTGTGGGTACAGCATTCCCTGGCCCCGGCCTCTGGAAGGGCATGGGCAGCTCATTGCCTCCGCTGTGCTCCTGTGCAGGTCCCGAAGCACGGGCTTCTTCAATGCAGGACGCCGGCGGCCAATTAAAATGCTGCACCAGTTTATGAGCCAATCAGAGCTCGTGTACCGTTAGCCAATCAGAGTGACTGCCGGTACACAAGCTCTGATTGACTTACCAGCCGGTGCTGCAGTTTAATTGGCCACCGGCGTCCTGCATTGAAGAAACCTGTGCTTCGGGACCTGCTGCATTCAGCAGAAGGGGATGTGGGACTCTGAGTCAGGCGGTAAGTGAAGGGAGGGGAGATGAGGGGGGGGGGGGCCCGGCCTGGAAATCAGCCCCGGGTCCCCAAAATTCTTAGTGGCAGCCCTGATCGCAATGTATTTTATGGCTTAATCTCATTCAGTCTAAGCTACATACAGTAAATGTGTGGCTAGATTGGACTGTGACTCTGTTGTCAGGACCGGCGTCCGTGCCAGCTTTAGCTTGTAATGCTGCTGTGAATTTAAGGCTAAAATGACTACAAATGTCTGATTGCTGCGTGGTATAGACAACATTGTGTTTCAATAGGTTTACACACCTTTCATATCCTCCAGCTATTTGTGCTCATCTGATCTGGTGACTTGTATTTCACCAGGAAACTACGTAGCCGTGGGGAACATGACCCCCGTCATCGATGTCTGGGATATAGATCTGGTGGACTGTCTAGAGCCTGTCTTTTCCCTTGGAAGCAAGAAAATAAAAAAGAAAAAAAAGAAAGGAAAAAAGGTAATTTTGTGGATGTGTAGTTTTTTTTGCAATATAACCCATTGAGGGCCAGTTACAGCTTGTGGTTAATGGAATTGGACAGCAGAATTGATGATAAATGCCAATGCTGTTACTACACTTGATGAGGAACAGATTGTGGACAAATGTTAGGACTGTTCAGCGGTGCTGGGTAATTTGTGTTACTGGAGTTTTATAGACTTGTGTGTTGTGTAGGGAAATGTAACAGCGCGGGCTGCTCCTGAGACACCTCTGTCTGACATCTTGGAAAATACAGATTTATGTGAATCTGACAGTGTTCTGTTTTGTTAGACAAAAGCATTATGTTGGCACAGCATTTTATATCTATATAGATTAGTACAAAATGTATGCCTGTATTTATCTGACATATAGTGCATCTGTTGCCCACATATTGTCATGGCAATGCAGCCTTATCCATTCCCTACACACCAGAGACATCACTGTGGATGCAGCCTTATCCATTCCCTACACACCAGAGACATCACTGTGGATGCAGCCTTATCCATTCCCTACACACCAGAGACATCACTGAGGATGCAGCCTTATCCATTCCCTACACACCAGAGACATCACTGAGGATGCAGCCTTATACATTCCCTAAACACCAGACATCACTGAGGACGCAGCCTTATCCATTCCCTACACACCAGAGACATCACTGTGGATGCAGCCTTATCCATTCCCTACACACCAGAGGCATCACTGTGGATGCAGCCTTATCCATTCCCTACACACCAGAGGCATCACTGAGGATGCAGCTTATACATTCCCTACACACCAGAGACATCACTGAGGATGCAGCCTTATCCATTCCCTACACACCAGAGACATCACTGTGGATGCAGCCTTATCCATTCCCTACACACCAGAGACATCACTGTGGATGCAGCCTTATCCATTCCCTACACACCAGAGACATCACTGTGGATACAGCCTTATCCATTCCCTACACACCAGAGACATCACTGTGGATGCAGCCTTATCCATTCCCTACACACCAGAGACATCACTGTGGATGCAGCCTTATCCATTCCCTACACACCAGAGACATCACTGCGGATGCAGCCTTATCCATTCCCTACACACCAGAGACATCACTGATGATGCAGCCATATCCATTCCCTACACACCAGAGACCTCACTGAGGATGCAGCCTTATCCATTCCCTACACACCAGAGACATCACTGAGGATGCAGCCTTATCCATTCCCTACACACCAGAGACATCACTGCGGATGCAGCCGTATCCATTCCCTACACACCAAAGACATCACTGAGGACGCAGCTTATCCATTCCCTACACACCAGAGACATCACTGAGGATGCAGCCTTATCCATTCCCTACACACCATAGACATCACTGAGGATGCAGCCTTATCCATTCCCTACACACCAGAGACATCACTGAGGATGCAGCCTTATCCATTCCCTACACACCGGAGACATCACTGAGGATGCAGCCGTATCCATTCCATACACACCGGAGACATCACTGAGGATGCAGCCTTATCCATTCCCTACACACCGGAGACATCACTGAGGATGCAGCCTTATCCATTCCCTACACACCAGAGACATCACTGAGGATGAAGCCGTATCCATTCCCTACACACCAGAGACATCACTGAGGACGCAGCCTTATCCATTCCCTACACACCAGAGGCATCACTGTGGATGCAGCCTTATCCATTCCCTACACACCAGAGGCATCACAGAGGATTCAGCTTATCAATTCGCTACACACCAGAGACATCACTGATGATGCAGCCGTATCCATTTCCTACACACCGGAGACATCACTGAGGATGCAGCCTTATCCATTCCATACACACCAGAGACATCACTGAGGATGCAGCCTTATCCATACCCTACACACCAGAGACATCACTGAGGATGCAGCCTTATCCATTCCCTACACACCAGAGACCTCACTGAGGATGCAGCCTTATCCATTCCCTACACACCAGAGACATCACTGAGGACGCAGCCTTATCCATTCCCTACACACCAGAGGCATCACTGTGGATGCAGCCTTATCCATTCCCTACACACCAGAGGCATCACAGAGGATTCAGCTTATCAATTCGCTACACACCAGAGACATCACTGATGATGCAGCCGTATCCATTTCCTACACACCGGAGACATCACTGAGGATGCAGCCTTATCCATTCCATACACACCAGAGACATCACTGAGGATGCAGCCTTATCCATACCCTACACACCAGAGACATCACTGAGGATGCAGCCTTATCCATTCCCTACACACCAGAGACATCACTGAGGATGCAGCCTTATCCATTCCCTACACACCAGAGACATCACTGTGGATGCAGCTTATCCATTCCCTACACACCAGAGGCATCACTGAGGATGCAGCCTTATCCATTCCCTACACACCAGAGACATCACTGTGGATGCAGCCTTATCCATTCCCTACACACCAGAGACATCACTGAGGATGCAGCTTATACATTCCCTACACACCAGAGACATCACTGAGGATGCAGCCTTATCCATTCCCTACACACCAGAGACATCACTGAGGATGCAGCTTATACATTCCCTTCACACCAGAGACATCACTGAGGATGCAGCCTTATCCATTCCCTACACACCAGAGACATCACTGAGGATGCAGCCTTATCCATTCCCTACACACCAGAGACATCACTGAGGATGCAGCCTTATCCATTCCCTACACACCAGAGACATCACTGAGGATGCAGCCTTATCCATTCCCTACACACCAGAGACATCACTGTGGATGCAGCCGAAACCATTCCCTACACACCAGAGACATCACTGAGGATGCAGCCGTATCCATTCCCTACACACCATAGACATCATTGAGGGTGCAGCCTTATCCATTCCCTACACACCAGATACATCACTGAGGATGCAGCCGTATCCATTCCCTACACACCAGAGACATCACTGTGGATGCAGCTTATACATTCCCTACACACCAGAGACATCACTGTGGATGCAGCCTTATCCATTCCCTACACACCAGAGACATCACTGTGGATGCAGCCTTATCCATTCCCTACACACCAGAGACATCACTGAGGATGCAGCCTTATCCATTCCCTACACACCAGAGACATCACTGAGGACGCAGCCTTATCCATTCCCTACACACCAGAGACATCACTGAGGATGCAGCCGAAACCATTCCCTACACACCAGAGACATCACTGAGGATGCAGCCGTATCCATTCCCTACACACCATAGACCTCATTGAGGGTGCAGCTTTATCCATTCCCTACACACCAGATACATCACTGAGGATGCAGCCGTATCCATTCCCTACACACCAGAGACATCACTGTGGATGCAGCTTATACATTCCCTACACACCAGAGACATCACTGAGGACGCAGCCTTATCCATTCCCTACACACCAGAGACATCACTGAGGATGCAGCCGTATCCATTCCCTACACACCAGAGACATCACTGTGGATGCAGCTTATACATTCCCTACACACCAGAGACATCACTGTGGATGCAGCCTTATCCATTCCCTACACACCAGAGACATCACTGAGGATGCAGCCTTATCCATTCCCTACACACCAGAGACATCACTGAGGATGCAGCCGTATCCATTCCCTACACACCATAGACATCACTGAGGATGCAGCCGTATCCATTCCCTACACACCAGAGACATCACTGAGGATGCAGCCGTATCCATTCCCTACACACCATAGACATCACTGAGGATGCAGCCTTATCCATTCCCTAAACACCAGAGACATCACTGAGGATGCAGCCGTATCCATTCCCTACACACCAGAGACATCACTGTGGATGCAGCTTATACATTCCCTACACACCAGAGACATCACTGTGGATGCAGCCTTATCCATTCCCTACACACCAGAGACATCACTGAGGACGCAGCCTTATCCATTCCCTACACACCAGAGACATCACTGAGGACGCAGCCTTATCCATTCCCTACACACCAGAGACATCACTGAGGATGCAGCCGAAACCATTCCCTACACACCAGAGACATCACTGAGGATGCAGCCGTATCCATTCCCTACACACCATAGACATCATTGAGGGTGCAGCCTTATCCATTCCCTACACACCAGATACATCACTGAGGATGCAGCCTTATCCATTCCCTACACACCATAGACATCACTGAGGATGCAGCCTTATCCATTCCCTACACACCAGAGACATCACTGAGGATGAAGCCTTATCCATTCCCTACACACCAGAGACTTCACTGAGGATGCAGGGCCAGATGCACTAAATTTCAAAAGTGATCAAATGGAGAGTGATAAGCAACCAATCAGTTCCTGCCTGATTATTTTTAAACACAGTCTGTGGCATGGCAGGTAGGAGCTGATTGGATGGCTGTTTATCACTCTCCATTTTATAACTTATCCATTCCATACACACCAGTTATGTTTTCTTCCTTTTATTGCTGTGTGACAATTGGAGAGTACTTCTCTTTAGATAGATACTGACTTTCTCAGATACAGTACTGGGTATTGACTTGCTGGTAAAACCTCAGCACCGGCCCGATATAAAACACTTTCATGCTTATTTCTACAGGGCGCCTCTTCAGAGGAAACTCACGAAGGTCATTCTGACGCGGTACTTGATCTTGCCTGGAATAAGCAAATTCGGTAAATGATTCAGAACTTCGTCACTTTTTTTTTTTAAATTTATTATTTTTGTAGTTTCTTTATCCAGCACTGGACTACCACCTACATGTAAGGCTAAAACATTTATAGTGCTTCTGTAATTCAGAATCCGCAAATCCAATTATGTTGTCCAACTATAAATGTAAACTGGACCAATCCCATAACCCAGTTATACCATCATAGCTGCATATATTCAGCGACAAATTATACAAAAGGTGAAAAAGCAAAAAACACTCGTTCTACTTCTTTGGTTGTTCACTCATAATCATAAGGTTTTCACCATCAGTAATTCAACTGCAGTGGGCTTCATTTCATTGGCTGTAGAGATCATCTTCTCGTTCCTCATGTTTGGTGTTTCTCCTCCCACCTAACTACAAGGTGACCTATGCCTTGGGGCCAGATGCACTAAGATTCAAAAGTGATAAAACGGAGAGAGATAAACAGCCAGCCAATCAGCTCCTGCCTGACATGTAACATACTGTGTTTGAAAAATGTCAGGCAGGAGCTGATTGGCTGGCTGTTTATCACTCTCCATTTTATCACTTTTGAAGCTTAGTGCATCTGCATATGTAAAGTGTTTTTTTTATAATTACTTGTGTGTGTTTCATGAGAATCTGCTGAAGCCGTGTTTAAATTATTCTGTATGACATGGGGGCTATTGGGTTAAAATACTATGCAAATTGTGAGATTATTAGAACGCATTGAGGACATGTACCATTCTAACTAATTGGTTAAACAAAGATGTTTTATTCATTTTATTCACATTCACAGTATGGATTATTCGATAAACATGGTCATTTGGTCTTTCAATTCAGAAATGTAAAAATAGTCCAGAATTTACAGCAGAGTTTCCCAAACTCCAACGTTACAGTTCAGGTTTCAAGGATAACTTTGCTAGAGCAAAGGTGATTTTTTTTTTTAAGTGCTTCAGTCAATTTGATTTGACATCTGGACTCGAGCACGGATATCCTTAAAACCTGGACTGCAATGGCAGAGTATGGGAAAATCTGATTTACAGCAATTGTTGTCAGCCCTACGACACAATTATCCCCAACGGGTCACGTTTTGTGGATCTCTGTCTGTGGAAAAAGGTGGGATAATAACAGACCCAGCAAAATATGACCTGTTGTTGGTGCTTAATGGCTGGAGCTGGCAGCCCCTGGTATACAGGGGAGGTTGGCAATCTGTACGCCCCTCCTCCAGCAGTTGTGGAATCCCAGCATGCACTGTTCTTGCTATCAATATTATAGGTTAACAAGACTTGCTTTTTTTTTTTCTCTTTTTTTCCCCCCCTTTCTTTTCCTCTCTTCTCTCTCTCCCTCTTTTCCTTTTCTCCCTATTTGGGACAATAATGTTTGATGCTCCAGAAGATGTAAGGAGCTGGCTTTAAATATCAATCAAGGCACTCTATTTGATGGTGGGCCTGCTATACTTAATAGCAAATGTATGCACTTTTTTGAGGGTAAAACTCCATGTAATATTTTTTTTTCTTATTTTTTTATTCTTTGCCCTTATGTGATAAAGAACGAATATTGTACGTTGATACGTTGAATTTTTCTGTTTTTTTGTATATGAAGAAAATTTATAAATAAAGATTTAAAAAAAAAAAAAAACCAAGACTTGCTGGTACCACAGCTAAAGGGAACGATAAGCTATAAGCCAGTCTGAAGTACAGCAGTTGGAAATCTGTGTTCCATTCCTTGGCTCACACTGAAAGCATTTTAATAACGCAGACTGATGAATTGTCAGAGACGTGTTTTCTCTGCAGTCCATTAGAAAACCATTATTGCCTGTTGCTTGTACTTTTTTTAAAGATCAAAACATGTTTTAGTTCCATTGCTAATGACAAAAGTCTGTGTGATTCATTTTTCCTTCAATCTAGGAAATGTTTACGTTTAACTTGCTTACATTACAGCATAAAAGCTACGGTCTGTTTTTTTAAATCATTTTAAATAATTTTAAAAGTACAAATGATGCATTTGCGTTCTACACATAATGAAAGGACGAGCTCTTTACTCGGTCCCAAACTGGCATCTTTGTTCTCTTAATCTCTCATTCCTTTCACAGCGTGCCCCTGGTTTTATGGTCTTGGATTTCTCATTTAGTGTCCAGATGCCTTTATGGTGCCCTGCTTCTCCTGCATTGGGTCGACCACTGAAGGTCCACATGCATCAAGGTCGACATGGGGTTATGTCGTTGGGGTCTTTAGGTCGACACATGCATTATGTCAACAGTCAAAGGGGTTTTTCACTTTTTTATCCTGAATGTGGACACAGTCAGCATGCGCCCGCTATGCTTTGGGCACGGTGTCTAGCTACGCTCTGCACATTAGTTTATTCTCCCCCCACTCCCTAATGGATGGTAGGGCATGAAATACCGCCTGTCAGTACATGTTGGCACATGTTTCACAAAACGTGAAAAACACCATGTAGACCTTTTTGACTGTTGACCTAATGCATGTGTCGACATAATGACCCCTTCAACCTAACCCCATTGCGACCTTCAGGTGTGGCGCTTTACAGTGGTCGACTCAATGCTTCTTGATCTTCCTATTGTCGACCTAATGACCATATAACCTGGCAACTATTCCACCGTGCTAGGCTGTTACGTTATATTAGATAACCACTGTCTTGTTTTCCTCCCTCCTGCAGTAATGTCCTGGCCAGCGCATCAGCAGATAATACAGTCCTTCTGTGGGATTTGTCTGTGGGGAAACCAGCTGCCAGCCTCACCATGCACACAGACAAGGTACTGGAGACTCTCATACACCGCTAATGTGATCTCTAGTCTTTTGTGTATTAGGGACCACAGGGCTTCAGTATCGTCGCGCAATGAAATCTGAAAGTGCACTAATTTACAAACTGACAGTTTAGCATAATACACCACTGCCCTCCCTATTAAATGGGGAAATGGTGTGAGAAGGGCCTTGCTTGTAAGAGCTTCCATTCTAGTTGGTATATGGGCAGACCTGAATAAGAAGGGGAGGATACTCTATATATACACACACTCACACACACACTGGAATTGTAGGGGATCAAATGTTGTCAAGAAACCATTTCCGGGAGAGTATTTACAATACATTAACACACAATGGGGTAAATTCAGGTAGCGATGAGCCCCTTCGCTGTGTTCACAAGTCTGGGGTGTGACTGGGCTGCTCATTGGATTGAAGTCTTTTATTTTTAGATTAAGTACAGTGCACAGGTTGGGCGTAAACAGGAGACTTTCTATAGGCCCATACACACTAGACTGTGGGGGCTTGCAATGTGCCGCTGCTATTTCCGACGTGGGAAATAGCGGCGGCTCCCTATTCAATGCTGTCATTACTGACAGCATTGATGCGGGATCACGGCAGAACGGGCCCTACTTCAGACGCTGTCGGGCCCATTCTGCTGACAATCAATGGCCGTTTTCGCTGCCACGCCCACTTTGTGCCCATCGGCAGGCGGGACATTGAATCCCGTCTGTCGTTATGCGGTCGATCTGACTGCAAATGGTCCTGGATCACTGCTGTCGGTGGGCATCGACAGCCGTGATCACACATTGCATACCCACCTATATTGGTCATAATATCGCTCAGAAAGGGCTTTCTGAGCGATATTGTGAACAATATTGTCTAGTGTGTCTGTTGTACATTGTTAACGTCACGCGCTCCCTCGTTGAAACATGTTCGGATGAGGGAGACCTTGTTAACGATGGTTGTATGATCGTCGCCCCCCCCCCCCCCTGCTGTCGGACCCCTTGCGTATGGCATCAGCAAGTGTGTACGCACTTGCCGATGCCTACTCCCCGCCAATATCGGCGTTGGCGGGAATCTTCTAGCATGTATGGGCCTTATGCCTGACCCATGGAAGATTAGCAATCTGCATAAAGGATGCAATTTGAATTTCACTTTCTAATTTCACTTTACAAGAAGGACAAAAATTTTATCAACTTCATAATTTGTATAAATGTCCTCCTACTTGTCCCTGTGCTATTGTATTATTGTTACCGTGTTCTGTATCGGCAGTCTTAAATGGTTAGTACTTAATCTGTTATGTAAATTAGGGAATGTGAGTTTTTTTCTTTTTTTCAATAGTTCTGATTAATTCATATTTGATATTCTCTCCACAAGGTCCAGACATTACAGTTCCACCCATTTGAGCCACAGACCCTTATATCTGGGTCGTATGACAAGTAAGTGCACTTTTTTGTCTGTGCGTCTAGTGAAATGTATAACTCCATAGCACCGAGTAGGCTTTAATATGCATGTAAAATTATACAATAAGCGGTACTTGTTTCCTAGCACGGTGCCAGCGATTTTAATTGCATTGATCGGGACCTAAAAAATCACGTCCATTGCATCGCATGCAACCAAATCGCATGCGATGCGATCGACGCAATTTTTACATTGGAATCAATGTAAAATGGTCCCTGAGACCCAATTTTACATTGGGCCCAATGTAAAATACACCCTAGACCCCAATTTTTATTGCATACCCCCCCCCCCCGTATGGGTCAAATGTCCCCCCCCCCCCCATTGTTAACGCCACCCCACTATTGACGCCAACCCGAAGCGTGGCGAGCGGCGGCGGTACGCGTCCTCCGACCTTTTCACACCCCCACTATCCACATCGGCGTGGAGTTGATTTTACCGAGCCCTAAGCGTGCCGAGCGCACGCGCATTACTTCACAGGTATTATGCGTCCCGCGCGGGGCTCGCTGCGCTCGCCACACTTCGGGCTCGGTGGCTCGCTGCGCTCCCCACACTTTCTAAAATTAACTCCACGCCGACGTGGATAGTGGGGGTATGAAAAGGTCGGAGGACGCGTACTATTGGCGTCAATAGTGGGGTGGCGTTAACAATGGGGGGCCATTTCACATACAAATTACCCATAAGGGTGGGTATAAAAAATCTGGTCCATTGGGCCATTTAACATTGTTCCTTATGTAAAATCACGTAGATCGCATCGCATGCCATTATAATGGCATGCGATGGACGCGATCAACACGATTTTCTCATTGCCGGCAATAAAGGATCAAAATTTACAGAAAATCGCGTACATCGCATACCTTAAGTTAAGGTATGCGATGACTAGAGACAGGATTATATGCATTTGCATATTTGCATATGCATTCGCATATTTTGCCCATTCTCATTTGTTATTGCATATTTTACCTAAAATCTAGTGATGGCGCATATTTTAGGACCCACCACCTTTTCACCCACGAAGCACAGCACTGATTTGCCCTCCTGCTGGCCAGGTAGTGGTAGAGTGTGCAGGCCGGGCCAATATGTGCGCAGTGTGGGGGACATTGCTCTAGGCTGCCAATCTATTTTAATAAAAGTAAGTCGGGGAGGGTTTTGCCACAAAACTCCTAAACCTTTGTCTGCCCCTGGCCTGGAACTTTGCGCCAAGAGAGAGACTTCTGCAGCAGAGGAGGTGGGCGGAAGGATTTTGACATCACGCGGCGCGGAGGAAACTCCGGGTCACAGTGAGTATGCGGCGCAGGGAGAAAGCCTTCCACTGCGCCCCTTTCACATGCTATGCTGACATTTGATCCATCTGTGCTGGAGATGAGGGTCTGTGTAGTTGATAACAGAAGAGCCTAGGACGCTGCAGTCTGCTGTAGCAGCCAGGAAGGAAAAAAATCCTGTGTACAGCACTAAACATCTGCAGGTGCTGTGGGAGTATTTTTTAGGTTTATTTGCAACTAATAGGATGCTGATTTTTGAATAAATAAGTTAAAAATTACTTTTTTTTAATTATTTAATGTAGCATATTTTGACACTTTTCATGTATATTTTAAGTATTTTGTATGCATATTTGCATGCATATTTCAAGCTTTTTATATTGCATATAATCCTGTCACTAGCGATGACCCACGACGGGCGCCGTGCTAGGAAACAAGTACCCAATAAGCTTTTTGCTCCTCAATATGCAGCCCCAAAAACAAATCCTTCTGGACATCCCTAAGAGGTGGCACATGCATCCAGTAGTGACAAAGCAGGGGTAGTAACATTTGGGATGCCCTACCACCTTATCTTCCATGATCTATCAATGGATGTAATTGATCACTATATGAGATTTCCTCTGTTCCCCATTCAGCCATAACTCTCATGGACATCTGTGTTCTCATTGCCCTAATAACACGAACAGCAGCTTGGGTTCATGGCAAGAATTGGATAGCATGTTGGGTGTGTCAGAGTTCAAAGGTGAAGAAAGCAGAGCGATTTTGCAGCTTCCAGAGGTTGCTCATACAAGGGGTTTGCAATAAGTTTCCATATACACAAAAAGTATTTTATTTACAAACAAAGGGTTCCGCAGTGCCCAATAACAGAGTGCATAAACAAATATGCAAAATAAGACTGCAGTCTTAAGGTGCCCATACACAGTGAGATGCGCGACCCCGCGCACATCCAATCGCACAGTTCAAAAAGTATGTTCTGCACATACTTTTTGAACTAGGTACTGATTTGCATGCGATCTAGACCAAAACGCATTCAATGATCGCAAAGTGTATGGGCACCTTTACAGTTCCAGACAATATAGAGAACAAGTACAATATAGAGAACAAGTACAGAGCATATAAACTTGGCTGAATCAACAAATGACACTGAAATAAGTTTCAAGGTAGCAGAAGTCCAAGGGATTTTATGCCATAAAAAGAAGTATAGAGTAGAAGAGTTTAAAAGTAGGAGAAGCACATGAGGGAAGAGGGTCCTGCTCAGGAAAGCTTACATTCTTAAGGGAAGGGGCAGGCAAACTGGTGACACTGTTGGGGTAGACAGTGTAGAACAGAGGGTTAGGATGACAATTGGCTGGGTTTAGTGAAGAAGTGGGTCTTGAGAGCTATTTTGTAGATAGGTGGAGAGTCTCATAGGTAGACCATTCCAGAGAAAAGGAGCAGCACATGAAAAATCTTGGAAGTAGGAGTGGGAGAAGGTAATCTGTATGCAGGAGAGGCAGCATGCATTAACGGAGCACAGAGGAAGGGTGACCAGTGTATAGAGAAATTAGGTCAAATATGTATATGAGAGGAATGGGTGAGTAAGGGAATGTGAGAAGCTTGAATTGGATTCTGGAAGCGAAGGGGAGCCAGTGAAGGGCTTGTAAAAAGGTAGGTAGACATAGTACGTTTGGAGAGGAACATAAGCCTGGCAGCAGCGTTGAGTATAGATTGTAGTGGAGTGAGGTGGTTTGTAGGGATGCCAGATAGAAGATTACAGTAGTTCAGTCTGAAGATAACCAAAAAGTGGACATGTTTCTTAGTATCATTCTTGGTGAGAAAGGGTCTAATCCTTTTTGAGATGAAAATGGCAGGTTTGTGAGAAGAGCTGAATGTGTGGTTTGGAGGAGAGAGGAGTCCATGATTACTCAATAAGAGCGCACTTGGGGGCTAGAGGAGATAGTTGTGCCATCAACAGTGAGATTGTTAGAAGTGAGGTTTAGTTTAAGAAAGGGCTTGGACATCAAAGAAGAGATCGCAGAGAGACCGTAGAAGATACAACTGAAGAGTGGGGCGAAAGGTGGATTTGAGTGTCATCAGCATAGAACTGATATTGGGAGTCAAAATATCTATTGAGCTTAACTGAAGAGGATGTATAGAGAGTAGAGAGTATAAGAGGACCAAGAACAGAACCTTGGGGACATACAGTATACGATTAGGGGAAGTGAGGGTGAGGTTGAGTCACATGAGGAGACAAAGAAGGAAGGGTCAGAGCGATAGGAGGCCAGGATAGGACGGCTGTATCACGTAGACCAAGGGAGTGAAGGATCTGCAGAAGGAGAGGCTGCCCTTCTGCTTAACATGAGGTTTCTGTCCTCCCTGAGCTTGCCTTTGGACACCTGCATTACGGTTTGATGGGTGCACGGCCCCAGTGTCAAAAGCAGCAGAGGTCAAGGAGAATAAGCAGAGAGTAGTGGCCATTGGATTTAGCAGCAAGAAGGTCATTGCAGACTTTGTGTGGGTAATATCAGTAGAGTGTAGAAGACTGAACCTAGACTGCAATGAGTCTATTCAAAGTTACACAAGCTTAAACTATTTGATGAATCACTTGGATCCACCACTGTCCTGGACTTTTGGGTACGTGCATTGTAGTGATTAAGAAGGGCACCATGAGCCCCAGAGTTTGGATGGTGCCTGGAAATGGCTTCCAGCACTTGACAGGTATTGTATGTCGTATCAGTCTGTAGTGACGGTGCGGTGCTGCACAAGGGGTGTGGTAGCTACATGACCTGTCTTGGCCACTTAAACGCCCTCCATTTACGTGGCCACCTCCAACTGGGGTTGGCGGTTGGATCTCGTGGTCAAAACTGTCACCAATGCCTCCTCCTCCTGCTCTCAAATCATTGCAGCCGCCAAGTAAGTCCCTGGCGATTAGTGGTGACCAGTGGAAAAATCATTCGATGTGAGTGTCGTACGATTGGATTTTTACATATTCGCTAAGCTGCGAAGACTTCGCTAGCTGTACTCATATATTCGCACTGCAAGCACATTAATTCGGGGGGACACTGTCAGCCCTGCTCTACATAGCAGAGCATAGATAGCATGCAATATTCACAGTGCAGGGAAAGCCACATTGATGGGAGCAGTGGTGTGCTGCAGGGTCACGCCTCTTCTCAGTTCGCACCACCTCCTTTTCAAGACCCGATTTAATGCACAAGAATTGGAATTATGCAGATATGTCCATAGAGATTTATGGTCGAAAGTAAAATCTATTATTTTTTTTACTGATAAGTTGCGTACTCTAAATGAAATCTGTAAAATGTCGCCTTTGGTGTTTTAGGGAAGCTTTCAATAAATACAATGAGTAACTGCTCACCTTTTGAGAGTGCTGTTTTAGAATGGGTCTGTAGTCTTTTAGTATTAGAGTACTTTCCTCCTAGCAAGCTGTCAAAAGTGAACTTTCTAAATGTTCTACTTAATGCTTTGTTGTGACATTTCTCTCAATGATAACCAAAGGCAAAATCACCATCAATACACAAAATGCAACAGAAATTGTCTGTACCATCTGTTAATTGAGCCGGACAGACCTTCAATCCCGTGTTGCATCCTGAATTTTCTTTTTGCCACGTGCTTTGACAATGTGAACTGGAGTACACCTGGGACGCCGTCTAGCTCTGCGACAGATGGCTTGCGGTGGTGTTTTTAGAACATTTATCTAATCCCGCTCAACCCTTGGTGAAATCTGAATTGTATTCTATGATGAGAAAAGTAATAAATCAGGTTCTATGAGGTCCCCAACGCATAGAATTTGAAGGCATCTTACCAGAAATACATCGTCGGTCAATGTGTGAACGCAGATTCTTGTCTAAACTCACATATTTGAAGAGTTACAATTTGTGTCCGAGTATTTTATTTATTCTAGAATTTCTTAGTGATTAGAAGAAAACCACACTTTTTTTTTTTGTGAGAATGGTATTCATTTTTGTGGCATACTTTTGCTATTTAACATGGAGTTTTTTTTATTTTTTGTTTTGTTTTAGGTCAGTGATCTTATATGACTGCAGAAGCCCTCAGCAAAATCATAGAACGTGGAGATTCAGTGGACAGGTGGAGAGAGTCACATGGAATCATTTTAGTCCCAGAAACTTTTTAGTAAGTTTTTTTTTTTTTTTATATATATATAAAAAAAAAGTTTAGTTTATTTTGCGGCCATACTTACCTTTTTCTAAAAAGTTCAATGACACAGATACACTAGGTAGTAGGATGTTCACTGGTGCACATGATGTATGTTTCTTGTGAATTAAAAATATATAGATATATCAGGGTTGCCGACCCTCCCGTATTTAGCGGGAGTATCCCGCTTTTTGATCCTTTCTCCCGGTCTCCCGGGAATATGTTGGATCCTTGCGGCTTTTTAGCCTGCCTAGCAAAAAACAGTGACTGCGCATGCGCAAGTCATAAAGTGAAGGGGCTGAGCCAGAGCAGCATATGGAGCGGCATGAGCAGCAGAGGGAGCGGCACAAGCAGCAGAATGCAGAGCCACAGATGAGATGGCGAGCTAGCGGGGCTGCTTCGGTGCTTCCCTCCTGCTTTTCTCCCTCTGCTCCTGCTTTTTTCTTTAATACTTAATAGGGTTCCTTGTAGTGCTATGGTACTCTTTTAAATGTAATTTGGATAGTTCCGCCCATGTCCCTTACAGTAAATGGGGCAGGGTCATGGGAGGAGCTATCCAAGCTGCCCTCTCCCACAAAGGAAAGCTGAGGAGTCGGCAACTAGGAGATATATTCGCATATAGATACTGTTCTTCTGTGAGTATGAGCTTTGTTACAATATAGGTACAAATAAGGACATTTATAACTAAAGGCTCATACACAGGGGGCGATTTGGCCTAGACTGCACACTGAGCGATGTAGAGTAGGGAAATCACCATTGAGCTTCCCGGTGGATAGATCGCCCCCCCCCCCCCCCCCCCCCCCATACACGTAGCGTTGTGTGTATGGGCTGGCTGTGCTAATCAGTGTTCTCTGGTTAGAACACTGGCAATTTGACTAGATCTTGACTTCATGTAGTCAAGATCTGAGTCAGCGATGGCAACTCGTGGGACCATGCCTCGCATTCGCAATGGGTTATGCAAACCCATTGCGATCTAGACCGTAAACTTGGTGCTATGTTTGGATGTGGGTGAATTTTGAGTCACAAGACACATGTAAATAGTCTGCTTTTACTGCAGAGTTTTTCTTCCAGCTCAAAATGTTCCCCACGCTTTACCGGTAGAGTGAAAAAGCTTGCCTACTGTCAGATCACTTCCTTAGGGAACGGTACATCTTCTATCCATATAAAGTTACATACAGATGTATCCAGACCATCTGCTTTCATTAATTTGATATAGCTGTGTTTTGCTACCTAACCTTTCCATCTAAGTATAACATATTATTTTCTTCTTTAAAATGTAACTATATTTGCTGCACAATGCTCACAGTGGATACGACACAATTGCAAACATTTGTATAATGTGTGACATGCCTACATTTTCTTTCGTAAATGCCCACCCTCTTTTAACCCCCCCCCCCCCCTTTCTCATTGGTTTAGTGCTCCTCCAATCAGGAGCTGGCTTTCATGTACAGTCACCATGTTGTACCTCTACTGCTACTGATAGATTAGAAGGGCTACAACTGAGTTGCAGAGCTCTCAGGTACTGTAGCTACACCTTATCCCTGAGACACTGCTCTGTACAGGAAGGGTTCATATGAGGTACTTCCACCAAAGTACCAATTAAGGCAAGAGAGGGCATTGGGCCAGATTAACCAGCCAATCCGCTCCTAACTGCCATGCTACAGGCTGAGTGAAACATGACTGGAGCTGATTGGCTGGTAGTTTATCACTCTCCATTTTGTCACTTTTTGAAGCTTAGTGCATGTGGCCCAATGAAAGTTGTTTCTTTTAGAATCAATATGGGGTAGATAAAGTAACACGGAGAACTTGCCCATAGCAACCAGTCAGTTTTTTAGTTGTCTTGCATACTCTGTAAAATGATAGTAATAAGCAAATTGTTCTTTTGCACTTTTATATTTCTTAAAGGTGAGATACAACAACACACATTTTTTTCAAGCAGATTTGACCAGATTGAGACAAATATTGCCCTTGTGCCAGATAAGTTTAGTTAACAGTTTTGTCATTGCACCATCATGTGCAGTATTAATTTGCCCACTAGGGGGCACTGTACCATTACAGTCTATGCCACAGGAAGCCTGCAGAATGAGTGCATTCGATCATACTAATATCAAGCAGAGAATGTTCCCTGTATAGAATAGTTTAAAGGATCATTCAGTTTCTGAAAAGTGCCTTTATAAATGAGGGGTCCATGTACTTGGCCTTGGAGATAGATGAAGTACCAGCTAATCAGCTCCTAACTGTCATGTAAAGGCTGTGTTTGAAATCTGACTGGTTGGTACTTTATCTCCGTCCATTTTTTTTTCTCCCAAGGCTTAGTACATAGACCCCTGAATGTCTTACTAGCTATTCCTGAACGTTCCTCTGATGGCAAGCAGTTCTTTGCCAGCAGAAAACCGAAAAACTGTCCCTGAGGATGGGGTATCATTCCCGAAACAAAGGAATACAGGACTCTCTGTTAGGGTGAGATGTACTAAGCCATGTCAATTGATGGAGAGTGATAAACCACCAGCCAATCCGTTCCTACCTATCATTTGTCAAATGGCTTGTGTCATGGCAAATAGGAGCTGATTGGCTGGTGGTTTATCACTCTCCATTTTATCACTTTTAAAGCTTAGTGCATCTGGCCTGTAACCTGATTACATACCTCCCAACTTCTGACCTGTAGAAATAGGGACGAGTGCCCGAAAAGGGGGCGGGGCGTATGCAAATGAGGTTGCGGCTTATGCTAATTAGCCGCGACCTCCTTTTCATACGAGAATAGACGCTGTGCGCATGCGCACAGCGTCTATTCGACTAGATTGGGGGGTCTCCCAACTGCCACCCACCGCAGCGGGACAATGCCTGCGGCGGGTGGGACAGCGGGACAGGACCCGAAAATCGGGACTGTCCCGCTGTAATCGTGACAGTTGGGAGGTATGTGATTACCAGCTTGTGAAGCTCCATCTGTTGTGTTTTGCTGCATATCGGTCACAAGTGATCCCTGGAGGGCATCCCAGCAAGTTTCCCCTCTAACTACTGAGTGCCGGACATTATATTTCTATGTGCATGTTGTGTGTGTGTGTTTATAGATAGAGAGAGAGATACAGTATGTTTGTGTGTGTTTAAAATATGCACAGCTAAATAAGTTTCCCTGCTCCAGTATCACAGACTGTGTGCACTGCCAGTAAATGAGAATTCCACAGAGATTAAGGTTTTAAATTGACCTGAGGCGCAGAGTGATAAATTGATTTGCCTGAGATCATAATCAGCTGCCGCAAGATTCAAGCTGAAATACTAGTTTGGATTTTGTGCCATAGTAAATAAACACAAATAATCTTCACTAAATGTAAAGGCTTCCATATACTAATACGGGGCATCGCATACAGCCTCGCATGCAATACCTTGGCAACTGCCCGCTAGGAAGGTGGCTGGCCCGCATACAATACATCCTAGGCAGTCCTTTTAGATCACGCTGTAGCGTATGCGACCCCCTGCGCACAGGACCAGAATCAGAGGTGAGGCATATATACGATTCTGGATTTTACACCGGATTTCTCGGCCTGATTCGTCAGAATCGGGGGGAAAAAACACAAATTGTTTAATTGTACAGCCAGCTTAAAGATGGCTAATATATCTTCAGTTTTTGTTTTTCTGGCATGCTGTATATGTACCTACGGTATGTTTAATCTGTAATTCTGAAAGCATTGTTCATTATTGTCCAGACTGCAGAGCTTGCTGTAACTTCTAGCTCCACAACAGCTGTATAACCAAGGCTTGCATACATTTTTATATATAGTTGGGTCCTAGCCTGTTGATAACTTTTTCTTATTTTTATTTACAGAGTTATCTAGCACAACAATTGTAGACTAACTTCTGATACTTGTGTTATTATGACTTTAGGCCCATACAAACGGGGTGATTTTTCCTTTATTTCAATGCGATCTGACTAGATCATAATCTAGTGTACCCTGTGTGTACAGACCATAGCGATGGCAATGCATGGTCCTGCGTGTCACCATCACCTGACTAGATTTTGACTTCATGCATCAGTCAAAATCTAGTAATATTACCAGTGTTCTCAGCAGAGAACTCTGGTCAGCACAGATCACAGCACACGACGCTGGTGCATCGCATTTGTGCTGAGCAATCTGTGCTTAAGTACATCGCTCAGCACAGGACTTCCATCGCCCTGTGTCTACAAAGTTTTGTTATGTTTAGTATTAGGGTATGCAGTCCAGCTCCCCCAATATAGTCTGTGTTTAAAACTCAGGGGTAGATGTATGAAGCAGTCATAAGGGAGGAGAAGTGATAAAGTGCCTGGTACTTTATCAATGGCCAATCAGCTCCTAACTGACCCTTTTTAAGCCCAGCCTGTTAACTTAACAGTCAGGAGCTGATTGGCCGGTTATAGAGTACCAGGCACTTTATCACTTCTCCTCCCTTATCACTGCTTCATACATCTTCCCCTCAGAAAAAAACTGCTGCTGCTATTTGACAGTGCTGACCACAGTTTCCATGGTTACAGGTGTTGCCAAGACGCATCAAGCCATAACAACCAATCTATCAAATGCCATTTACCAGTGTATTTCGGAGTCAGGGCATGTTATTAAAGGAAGTTCATTTTTCAAGTACAGTATATGTACTAACTATTCCACCACGTCATAGTGGGATAATAAGTTAAACTGGACATATAACATTTAGTGGAGTTGTCCTCAGAAGGAGAACATATTGTTATGGCATACATACTTTGTATTATTTTATAAATAACACTATTATTAATTTTGTGGCAGTGGCACCCAAACCCGCACCCTTCAAAGAGCCCTATGAGGAAGAGAGCACTTTAGTGCAAGTTCATGTAGTCGTAAAGTGTGGCGGCTGCCGTGTTGGGGCGCACGATCATTGCGTATAATTGAATTGAGCCCATACATTCTTTAGGAAAATAGGCTGTGACACACATATTCATATTGCTCCAGCCAGATTGCAGAATGTCGCACAACACTAAAGGCTGTATTCAATGAGAAATATTCTCCGTGCATGGCGAGAGATTTTGTTCTCTCGCCATGCACTCGCCCTGTTCCGGAGGGCTCGCTGCCACTCCTGCTCCCACTATTCAATGTGGTTAAGACTCGCCGCCACTCGCGGCGAGTCTTAACCCCTGCAGCGGGCAAGCGTCCGCGGCAGGGAGCTGGCAGGGAGCCGGGGGACGGTGGCAGCCAGGGAGATTAAAGTCTCCCTGGCTGCCCCAGAACATATGTGGAGGGGAGTTGGGCTCCCCGGGACCCAGGCAGCACAAGCTGCCCCCCCCCCCTATAGCCAGTGGGGGACCCAGTATTCACTGCACCCGATCGTGCATATGTAATAATTGGGTGCAGTGAATATATGAATATCTAATGAGCGGCTCGAGAGCTCCGGCCCCCTGCTGGCTGCTCTGTGTAAAAAAAAAAAATATATATATATATATTTTTTTCAATTAAATATATATTCATGTGCTATAAGCACATGGATAGAAATAGCATGCACCTTCACAGAAAAAAAATCCTGATTTTTTTTACACCAAAATTAAAAAAAAAAAACCTTTTAGTTTAAAAGTTCACATTCCAGTTCTCCATGAAAAGATGGAGAATTGCTACACGGAGAGAGACGGCGAAAATCACTTAGAAAGACGGCGAAAATATCACATTGAATAGGGTGGTTCACTTTTGGAGAGCAAAATGCTCCTTCCAACGCGAAAATAGCACAAACTCGCCATAAAACACGGAAAAATTGAATATGGCCCTAAATCATTAACACATGGATGTGCGCTGTTATACACAGGTCACAAATTTTGTGTTGCCAATATAAAATGCATCATCTTTAGCTTCCAATGGAACAAATACCCAAAGTGGTGGAATTGTCTGGAAACGCTGAATGTCTACATGACATTAGAATGATAACTATAGTAATTAACAAGGTTATGAATCATGTTGGTTGTAATGCACAAGTACAGCCATGTTTATAATTTGACAGATGCCCAGAATCTCTGGTTCAGAGATCTGCTTTGTCTCCAGCGCTGTTATGCTGGGTACACACCAGAATGATTTGGCCTCAATCCTGTCAATTTCGATGCAATTTCGACCGATGTTATGTAAATTGGGCATGTTTTAGATCCGATTGTGATTCCATGCTCGTCCCTGCTGGTCCTTTGGTAGTTTTGGAGATCCTAACTGCTGCAATCAGGATTTTTAAATGATCCCTTCAACTGGGTACAGATCGTCATCGGATCGCATGTAGATCATGCGACCATCATACAATTTTCTCACACTCATGATCGTTCCGGTGTGTACCTAGCATTAGAATTTGCATCTCTAGACATAAAGCACAAGGAGGACTGAAGGAACCCTGGCAGCACTGACTGGTTGTTAGTGTTAGAGATGGGATTGGGATGGGTTAGAGTTATTACCAGGGTGGGTTAGAGATATTACCAGGATCAGACCCTTTCTCACCGGGAAATACCAAGGCCCTTAACAACTCAACTGGTCATCTACTGTAATCTGCTCCTATCTGACCTCTATGACATGGATGACTCAAGACAACCACCTCTCTTCACTCTAATCTATACTCCATGCTGCTCATCTTCCTCTTCAGACATACTGCTGCTGCGTTCCCTTCAGAATCTATTTTAAACTTCTCACACTCACTTACCAGGCCCTCACTCGTTCTCCTCCCATTTACATATAATATTTGACCTTACATATAATATTTGTCTTTTCCCACCTTCAAGATTTTGGCTGTGGTGCTCCCTATCTCTCAAATTCTCTACTCCTCCCTATCAGACTCTCCACCTTCTACAAAACTTAAAATTAAGACCCACTTCTTTATCAACCCAGCCACCTCTCACCTTCCCCTTCTGTTCCCTACCTCATCTGTGTCACTCCTGTCTGTCTGTCCCTCCCCTTTACAATGTAAGCTCTCATAAGCATTGAAGAGAGAATTTTCGGTACTTGTGTACTATCATGGCGCCCATCGCATCGCAGACCATAAGGTATGCGATGTTCCGCGTTGTACCCCGATGTCATACAATGTTTTGTATGGCATTGTATATGGCATACAATGCGATGCGATTATAAGTTGTATAAGCACCCTAATGGGGGCTTACAATGTTAAATGCACCCCCACGCCACCCCCACTATGAACGTGAACCCGAAGCGTGGTGAGCGGCGGCGGTACGCGTCCTCCGACGTTTTCATACCCCCACTATCCACGTCGGCGTGAATAGAGAACTGTTTTCCAACCATCCACAAATAGCTGTGTGTGCTTTATGAGACTCTTAGTCAAGTACATTCCAGTAAGCAAATTGGGATTTAATAGTAACGGAGGTGCATTAACCAAACTCTGAGGAAAAACAGAAGCTGTCAAAATGATGATCAGTCTACTTACATTGCTTTCCATTTAACGCACTTAGATGAGCCGCCTCTATGACCTCTGGCAAATTACAGGCAAAAGATTGATTTCGTAGAAATAAATCTATCAGAGGTGTGACGGAGAGGTTCGATAAATGTCGGATTCTATTGTTTTCATCTTGGTTTAATTAATTTTCTCTTATGCCAAACAAGTTGTATTTTGGCTGTAATCAAAAGGTTGGTCGTTATTTTGCTAATGTGTCACCATCCGATGTGTGTCTCCTAGGCCAGCACAGAAGACGGATTTGTGTACTGTTTGGATGCGCGGTCAGACAAGCCCCTGTTCACATTGAAGGCTCATGATGGAGAAGTGTCTGGTATGTATGTTATGTTTGTTTTTCTAACCATCATAATGAAAAGAGCGGCCTCGGTCTTTCTATTTGAATCCTATAAATTCAAGGTTTTTTTTTAATAAATAAAGTATAAAGGTCCCCACACATAGAACAATTGAGTAAATGATCAGAGGGTTAAATCTAATCCTACAAGTTTTTAAACGATTGGTCGGTCCGATCAGTAGAAAACGGTCATATTGCTAAAAAAAAAGAATCTTACCAGAGGGCACCTTAAGGTGACTGACAACAAAATGGCTGGACGGCTGGGGCAAAGCATCTCCATGAACGCCGGTCTTGTGGGATGTTTCTGTATGCAGTGGTAAGTATCTCTAAAGTGGTCCACAGAAGGTCCCCTAAACCCCATTCACACCGCACCTCAGACCCGGGTAAAACCCAAAAAGGTCGACACATTCATTAATATGTTTTGGAAGACAAATATTTAGTGCGGATGATTCACCAGTGCGAATCATAACGGCACGGGCGCACTTTACAGCGGGCTGAATTCTTAAAAGCTCTTGCACGGACAATGTACGCAATTAGCATAGTGCTGCTGGGGGAGCAGGGAAACCATGTGATGCTCCCCCAGTGGCAATACACTGAATTGCGTACTTCGCTGGCGCCGGGGAGTGACTGCTGGAGGAGGGGGACTGAAAGCTGTCGCCCGCGGGGATCGCCAACCGGAGGACAGTAAGTATAAAACTAAGCCCCCACCACCCTGCTCCCAGTGTAGTTTCACTGCGGCGTGAAGCATATTAAGTGTATTCGACCCAGCAAAGGATGCAAGATAGGCTTCATTCTGGTGACGTTTTCAGCATTTAAACACATGAAAACTGCACCTGAATGGCATCTTGCACCCTTCGGACCTAATAGGATTGACCTCCAAGTCTAACCCTAACCCGCACTCTAGTGCCTAACTATAACTGTCCACCTGGTGCCTAACTCTGACTGCCTCTTCCTGTGTAGCCTAAACCTAACATACTGTACTCCCTTTGTGGCCAACACTAAAAATGTTGAAAAAAAACCCATGAAAAATCATGTGTTGATCATTGAAACTGTTGACTTAGTCACTGTTGACCAATCTGAGGGCCATTAATGACTGTAATGCTAAGTACACATCAGACTATGGGCCTTATTCTGATCGGTGCGGCTGGATCCGAATATGCGGCCAGAACCGTGCGTGCGAAACCCCGCCTTCCATACGGATCGCCAACTCCGTCCGTACGCGGTAAGAAGCTGGCCGAACGGACCGCACGTGTAGTTTTCACGGAATACGCCTCCTCCATCTCAGGGAACCTCCCCCATCATTCGATGGTCGCAGACCATCGAATGCAGGACCGAGTGCTCCACCAGCTCCCGCAACCTCAGACCACACGGACATTTTTCCGTGCAAAAGCAGGGATCTGGGCGGGCAGCTGACATCCGGCGATGTCATATGTCCGCCCCCTACACGTGCGTCACGACTGCATTACCATACGTACGCCCAGCGTTTGCATGGGAACTCCCATGAAACGCGGGGCGTATGCATATGGTAATGAGCCCAAATAGCCCTTCACGCCCCTCTCCACCCCCTGTTCGGAGTGTTCACATTTCATGCGGGATTTGGCCAAACGCCCCACTCGCACATGCGCAGAGACGCCTCTGCACATGCGCAGACACAAAACATCGGCGGCACGAACGCACGCGGATATTACCGCACCAACCAGAATAAGGGCCTATGTGTACTGAGGTGATATCAGCAATGACAGGACCTGATGCCGGACCAACGAGTGACAGAAGGGAGGACCGGGGGCTATGTGACCACACCATTGGTTTGGGGAACCCGGGACAGTTCTGTAAGGCGTGAAGATTACTGGATAGCCACATTAGCACATAAGTATGATGCTGTGCGCTCTCATTTCTGCAGCTTCTGTCCCTCATTCATTGTTTTGTTACACAATACAAAGCTTCCATTACTGAGGAGCTCTGGTGGGGACCCCTCTTCTTACTGTACTGCTGCCTCTGTGACAATAGATGATAGGTCATTAGCCCCTCTGTGAGCTGCTGGCACTTCTGTGTTCTCTTGTCTTCCAAATAAACAGAAAACAGTAACTCCATCTCTGTCCCCTCCGCTGTGATCTCTAATAGAGACTATTAGCTGTGTTTCTGTATTCTGTGTACAGTGTGGCAGTGACATTCTATCAGCCTGCTGCTCTCTCATCCCTGGCTGTATTATTTTAAAAGAAAAAACTTCAGATTGAGCACGTGCTATTGTAACGGACACAATCCAAGTCTATTGTAACGGACACAATCCGCGCCTATTGTAGCATACGCCACCCGTGCCTATTGTAGCATATCAAAGGTGGCTTTTGGCACCCAGAGCATGTTGAATAAACAGTTAAACCCCTCCCAGGGGAGTCAGGGGGTAGGTGACTATGAGGGGTCTCCAATAAGGAGATGGCCTGTGGATACCTTATTTCCTTTTGAAGCCACACCTTAAGCGGGCACAAAATACATCCCATACCGCCTGTCACAGTGCCTCCTCTGTCATTTGTTTCTGGTCCTGAAAGGGCGTGAGGTCTAACTGGGAGTGGTGTGGTTTCATGGCACACCACCCCCTCTTTGCACGTACTACTGCAGAGTCGAGCAGGCCAGCTCCAATCTCATGGGCTGGAGGGTGTATGTTTTAGTTAGGACAGGTGGCACATAAATCTCTATCTCATATAACTGACCCATACACACTGCGATAAGCAGCGTGCAATGCGATGCCCACTCCCACAGGCATCGCACAGTACAAAAAGTATGTGCTGCACATACTTTTTGTACTGCCCACGGCAAAAAACACATGCGTTGCGATCCGCCTAATGGGCACCTTTAAGGAGCTTATATGTCTAGTGTCTGTGTGTAACCAAAACAATGCCATCTGCTGGCAGTGAGTGAAACTACATCGCTTTCTCATTCACACATACAGAAACACAGAGGCAATCACAAGGTAGCAGACTAGTAACATATAAACACAATTTGCTTAATGTAATATTGGTTTCTGAATTTCTCAATAATTTCTCAATAAGAAACGTTTGGACTAGGGGTGCCTTGAAAAATGATAGCAGGTTCCTATTCACACAAGGTCCCTTATTCTGATTCAGTCGGACGGCTGCGTGTTCGGTCGGACGGCCAATGTATTGTGCTTGCGCATGTGCAGAGGCGTTTCTGCACATGTGCGAACGCCGCGCACGTCCGAATACGGCGTGAATTCCGTACAGAAAACTATCAGTTGGAACAATCCGAGCAGGTAGTGGAGAGGGGCGTGAAGGGCTGTTTGGCCTCATAAACATATGCATACACCCCGCTTTTCATAGGCGTTCCCATGAAAACGCTGGGCGTACGTATGGTAATCCGGCCGTGACGCACGTGTGGGGGGTGGACAGCTGACATAGCCGGATGCCAGCTGCCCGCCCATATCCCTGCTTTCGCATGGAGAAATGTACGAGTGGTCTGGAGCACTCAGAGCTTTCTGACCGCTCGGTCCATCATTTGATGGTCGGCGACCATTGGAGGATGGGGGAGGTTCCCACAGATGGGGGAGTTGTTCACATGAAACATCCACTCGCGGGCCATTCACTCAGCGTCTTACCACATTCGGACGGTGTGATCGATCCGTACGGTAGGCGGGGCTAAGAACACTCGGTGGCCGCCCGAAAATACGCATCCGTCCGAGTCAACTAGAATAAGGGCCTAGGTACACATGTCTATTTGCAGTTGTTTATGCTTTTTAATTTTTTTTTGCCTTTTTTGAAATCCAGGCCTTGAGTTGAGCAGCCAAGTTAAAGGTTGTCTGGTGACATCGTCTCAGGATAAGTTTGTGAAGATTTGGGACATTTTACTGGACAAACCAAGTCTCATTCACTCTCGAGATATGAAAATGGTAAGAGTCTGCCCGTCGGTTACTGTACTGCGTCGGCCATTTTATTTACGTACTTGGTGCTGCTACAGAATTGCCAACTGCTACAAATACATTAACTTGGACATTATCTTGTTGTTTGGGCTCATTTACAAATATTATCTTTGTGTTTTAGGGTATACTGTTCTGTACAGCATGCTGCCCAGATTCTCCATTTGTTTATGCCTTTGGAGGCCAGAAGGACGGATTGAGAGTGTGGGACGTCAGCAGTATTGCTGCCGGTGAGTGGATCACACAGTGTGTGGTGTTTGTGAAAGTAGGGTTATTTCACAGTGACACAAAGCTTACTATAGAATTATTAGGTATTGGGCAAAATTTACTTAGAATACGTATTGGTTGTATTCGTATTTAGTATACGACTGTTATTGGTGGAGTATTTAATTTATACATTCTTATTCCGGGGCATAATTTACAAACATCATTGGCAAACGTGGGGGGGGGGGGGTTCTGGGGATCCCCAAAATTTCTACAACCAGCACCAGGCTCAAGGGGTTGTTTTGGTTGGGGAAACAAAAGGAGTGGGGATCCGCCATATATTGGGAACCAGCCAGCAGGCAGCAGGGTAATGCCACAGCTGTGGGAAACTTATATAAGTTTGAGTCCCAGCAAGCCTGCAGCGCATGCAGGGACTTTGAGAATCACAAGTTCCAGCATGCAGTGCATTAACCAGCCAGCTGGTACTTGTAGTTTCACAAAAGTAAAAATAGTTAAATAAAACAGACACATACAAACAGTAAGACTTTATTAACCACTACAATCTTCCACTCCTACTCACTATGGAATCCCTCGTTGGCCTGTCCTCTTCCCCATGTAGAATCCAATTTTGGTTCCTGTGGATAGAGTATCACCTGCTGTCGTCTTTGCTTCTACAGCTGTGTTTATATCTGTGGCTTCGCCCACAGACTGGGAGTTAGGCCCGCCCACCAGGCAAGCAGGAGTGGGCATCAGGATTTCTCCGCTCATGATTGGCTGGTTGGCACCCCCCCCCCCCGAGCATCTGTCGGCTGAGCCACAAAACTAAACACAGCCCACCGCTTCAGCCCAGGTCGGGTTAATCCTGGAGGGGGCAGGGGGGCCCTTTATTGGGGGGTCCTCACTGTTCCTTTGTACGGCGCTGCGAAACACTTGTGGCGCCTTATAAATAAAATTATAATAATAATAATAATAATACCCCAGGGTCCCTGCCCAGGCTGACCGGTCATGGGGTAAATGTTTTGGCTGGGGGAACTTATATAAGTATTACCCTGCTGGCTGGTTCCCAAAATATGGGGGACCCTTACTCCTTTTGACCCCCGCATTTTGGAAACCCTAATTAAATTGTTCCCTGAATTTCTAGAACCAGGATCGGCTCTTTGGCATATTTTGGTGTATTTTCGTTAGTAAATTCCCGTCACACTGCAGTACACAGACAGAATTTGCGAATTGGGCGGATATCACATATTGAAATAGTTTGCCTGGTTAAACTGGACCCATAAATACAGCTGACCACCACAGGCCACAGGTCGACATGGACTAGGGTAGGCTGACATTAATAAAAGGTGGACACATGTTTTGGGGTGTCTGTCGCCAATGTAACGCGTCCCCTCACATGGCTCGCTACGCTCGGCACACTATTATATTCTCATAGTCTGACCAGTCACTGTCTAAAAGAATGCAGCCTATCCACTCACTAGAAGTTAGTGACCTCATTGAAGTTACTGTAGGTACTTATATGTACTTATATGAGGTATTTTGTGTTAATCTTTTAACTATTGTTTTTAAGTATATAATTGTGAACATATTTTTATGTGGTTAGACTTTTGGGGTAAATGTCCCTGTCGGGCTGTAATTAAGATCGCTGGTTTTAACATTTAAATTCTATTGGATTTTCACTGTGCTGAGCGTTGATCATATAGTCCCATGTGAGACCTACAGTATTTTCTGTGCTAGACTCTTATGGGAAGACCGTGTGACAGAACATACGGTACCTAATGAATAATCTAGAGTTTCCCAAGCTCTGCAACTACAGGCCACATTTTTGGGATGCTTGTGTCCAGATGACAATCAAATTAAGTAAATTGTGCTCAAGCATGGACTGTAATGGTGGAGTTTGGCAACCTCCATAACCTATATAGAAAAAGACTAAACCATAGATTCTCAAACTCTGGGGGTTATTCAGTGCTGCCATTAACATCCGCATTGAAGGGTGTCCGACCCAACGTTTTCTGTTTTGATGGAAACGGCTGCTGATTTTCGAATTCGTGGCCGTTTTCCGACAATCCGCGTCACTTTCTTACAATTTGCAGACTTTCTGACACTCTGCAGTCGGTACATTGAATACAGACTGTGGATGTACTGTCGGATCAGATGAAAAACTGGACGTTCTGACAGTAGGAATCCCAGATTGAATACCTCACTCTGTCCTTAAGGCTCCAAACACATTTTTCAGGCCACCCATCAGGTGCAAGGTGTAGTCATTACTCATTGACACACGTTTTAAAAGATCCACAAGTGGAGCTAATTATTTCACTTGTGATTCAGTGGGAAAAATCTGTTGGGAGTCCTGAGGACTGAGTTCGAGAACAGTGCACTAAATTAATGGCTCCGGTCGGTACCATGGGATATTTTTATGAAAATACTTGCATTGCACATAACCAAGGGGTGCCAAGGTGAAGTGTAAAGATTGCTCAAGCCTTTTGAGAACAGCCATGGAGACCAAGAATGTTCATTATATTCTATTGCACAGATTACTTTCTAAATTAGGGCGGAGCAGGGTAATGTCATAGTTCCATACTTGGCCACACCCCCTTTCTGGAATTGGTGCCTCTTGGGAAATGTATTTTGAATCTAATTAGGTGCCATGTGCACAAACAACTCAAATGTCCCCCAGTGTTTATAATACATGTTCTATGAAAGTGATGGTACGATTAGTCACGCCATTGTTGACATTGGACTGAAATTAGTATTTAGATAAATAATCGGCCGCCATATGAGAAGGACTGCTTTTTGCAATGCTTTAGAAAACTGAAAATGTATTCTTTATTGTATTTTACATTTTTTTTTCTTTTACTCTCAGTAAAAGAAGCATTTGGTAGCAGAGAGCGGCTGATGGTGACCAATCTACCCAGCACATCTGCCAGCGCTGCCCAAGGGACCGGCGATGGGGCTGCTGAAACGATGGAGTCCTAGACCGTCAGATTCCCTTTTGTGTCTACTTGCTACTTACATCCACCCTCCTCCATCTTCATGGCAACATTAATGCAAATGTGTGCATCAGCTTCAAATGACTTTATATTTGAGACCATTCAGTACAATTCCTGGGAATTGACCGTGACCTCTACGACTGTGACTGTGTTTCATCTATCGATTGACTGTCTAATGTGACTATATAAAAGCAGAGGAGGTTCCATGTTTCCAGTATTCAGAAATATTGCTAATTATTGATGTTAATATGAACACTCATATGCAAATTTATATTGAACCAGACACCCGGAGATCATTAAACTTTTAAGTTGTTTTCCAGAACGGTACATGGCACTAGCAAAGTTGACCTTAAATTTTGACTTAAAGTCCTTACAGGGCGTAACTGCATATTATCACCATTTATTATAACAAGTGTAAGATGCAGTGTTTAGCATCACTAGGAATCCTTTATAAACCAGCGAATCATTGTGCAAGACTCACATTCTCACACACAGATATACGAATGTCGCATACCAAATTAGTGCCATCTTGTGAAGTAGATTTGTCGCATTGCATTGTGAAAAATGTAATGCGTCTCTCTTGTGCCACATGTCTCATACCTCATGGCACAAGGATAGATCTGTAATATTTTACTTACGGTAGGAACAAATAGTGGATGCTGCAGATCACATTAAACCTAGGCACTAAGCTAGTAGTAAATGATTTAACAAGCAACAAGTGTATCGGAGGTATGGGTAAACTCTTCCAAGATGTGGTTATGGTGGTTTAGCAACTGGAGCAGCAAATAAGTAAGATTGTCTTTTCCTGGGGAGTGATAAGTAAACCAGATACCAGACTCCACACTGTCCTTATTCTCCAGTGGCATATGTTTAATCCTAAACTCCCCTCCCGCTGCCTAACCTTCTCCCCTGTGCCTAATTCTAACCTCCTCGCAGCCTAACACCCCCCCCCCCCCCTTTGAAACCATATCATCCCTATTCACGATGCTCCCATTGTCATTTTTTGGTACTTGTGTATTATCACGGCGCCCCCGATTTCCATCGCAGGGCATTGTACAACCAAAAAATCGTGTCGCATCGCATGCGATGTGATCGTACCCGATTTTTAATTGTACAGGCACCCAGATGCCTGATTCTTATCTTAAATGCCCCCCCGACCCGATTTTAGATTGTACACCCACCCTGATGGGTAATGACTATGTTAAATGCCCCCTCATTGCTAACGCCACCCCACTATCAACGCCAACCCGAAGCGTGGCAAGCGCAGCGGTACGCGTCCTCCGACCTGTTCATACCCCCACTATCCACGTTGGCGTGGAGTTGATTTTATATAGTGTGGCGAGCGCAGTGAGCCACCAAGCCCAAAGTGTGGCGAGCGGACGCGTAATACTTGTGCGTAATGCGTGGGGCTCGCTGCGCTTGCCACACTATATAAAATCAACTCCACGCCGACGTGGATAGTGGGGGTATGAAAAGGTCGGAGGACGCGTACCGCCGCACCTCGCAGGCTCGCTGTGCTCGCCACGCTTCAGGTTGCTGTTGATAGTGGGGTGGCATTTAACATACTCATTACCCATCAGGGTGGGGATACAATTAAAAATCGGGTCTGGGTGGGCATTTAACATGGGAATTATCCTAAATTGCGTCGCATCGCATGGCATGCCATTATAATGGCATGCCATGCGACGCGATATTAAAATGGTACACTCAGCCCGGGAAAGGCTCAAATCAGGTCCCATCGCATACCGTAATTAGTGGTATGCGATGCAATGGGCGCCGTGATAATACACAAGTACCCATTTTTTTCGGGATCCGCCCCTGGAGCCATGATCTCTATCATTGAATCTATCCGGGATTACATTAAGGGGCCAATTCAGACCTGTTTGTACAGGCCCGAATTTGGCCATGTTTCCGATAGTGGGGGGTCGCATGTGCATTGGTACAGATGGGTGGACCCCCTGTGCTCACCAAGGCATTCACGCGGGTGGGGAACGCCCAGCGCTTTATGGGCATCCCCATGAAAACATTGGGCGGACTGATGCCTCCCAACTGCCCTACAAAAGCGGGACAGTTGGGAGGCATGGTGTAATCCTATTTATTCATTTCATTCTACTTTGTTAGTACAAATAAGTGTTCACAATTTGCTATAATCTACATAATTCCACATGTTCTAAAGTCTAAAAATATTAACAGCAATAAACCTTCAATGAAATGTCCATACTGTCCGCCTCTGTCAGGCTTCATGTTAAGAGATAGCTATGTGCTCCCTAGGGTGCACGGACAGGCGCTACCACGGGTGCTATGCCAAGAGCTGCCACTTAAAAAGGGGTAGTCGGCCCCAAAAGAACCAGAACAAACAAGAAAAAGAAGTGGCGCTGGTTTTGATGAAATAATCGTACAAATATTTAATAACAATTTAAAATAACATATCATCAAACAATTGCATACAATAATAAAAAGGGTGGGTCAATAACTGGACCGGAGGCTGAATGGATTGGACCCAAGTAAGATGGAAATGGGTAATAGCTGTGGTGATCGGGGGGGAGGGGAGGGGGTGTTGCCCAATAGTTACCACTGTGGGTGATTGTGATCCAGTCCCAAAAACAGAATGAACCTGAGGACCATTGGAATTCTGTTTTTGGGACTGGATCACAATCACCCACAGTGGTAACTATTGGGCAACACCCCCTCCCCTCCCCCCCGATCACCACAGCTATTACCCATTTCCATCTTACTTGGGTCCAATCCATTCAGCCTCCAGTCCAGTTATTGACCCACCTTTTTATTATTGTATGCAATTGTTTGATGATATGTTATTTTAAATTGTTATTAAATATTTGTACGATTATTTCATCAAAACCAGCGCCACTTCTTTTTCTTGTTTGTTCAGGCTTCATGTTAAGCACTGAGGACCATATGTATCAAGCTTCAAAAAGTAATAAAATGGAGAGTGGTATATATCCAGTCAATCAGCTCCAACCTGCCATGTTACAGGCTGGGCTTGAAAAATGGCAGGAAGGAGCTGGTTGTTTATCACTCTCCACTTTATCACTTTTTGAAGCTTAATACATCTGTCCTTGAGTATGGCAATAAAACACCAAAGAACTGAAATGGGAGATGGCTGGGAGACGGAATTAATTAAAGTGAAGAGGATTGTAGATCACACGGCCAGTTGCTCAATATTTGTTAAAATAAAAACACAGGTACAAGGTGGGAAATTCTATAAGGTTTCTGTTGCCCCCTGCAGGCTAGTGGATGCCTGCGGATGATCCCCTTGTTGTCAGTCAGTTCTAAGTAGGACATGACATGTATACAGGATGGGATGAATGACAATTGTCACTAAAAATTCAGCAAAACATTTTCAGCCCTGAGCTGTGGGGGAAATTTAATAACGTGAAATTTAATAACACAAATACACATGAAATAGGCGTATTCGTATTAAAAAATACGCCTATTTAAAATGCCGAAAATACTGCAATTCGTATTTAAGAATATGAATAAATACACCATCAAAAGAATAGGAATCACCATTCAAAAGAATGGGGATTCCTAATTTTCTAAGCGAACGTACATAATACGTAATTAGTGGTATTCTTGAAGTTCCAGCATGCAGGGCATTAAAGGGCCCGCTGGAAATTAGCGGCCGTATATAATATATGGCCATTAATTAGCGAGATAATTGGAGAACCACAAGTCCCAGCATGCGGGGCATTAAAGGGCTCGCTGGAACTTGTAGTTCCACAGCAATACAAATAGTAATATAAACACACTGGCACACAATTAAAGTAAAACTATTACAATCAGAGCCCACACATAGATACTTACCTACCTTGAGATGTAGGTAGGTATCGGTGCGTCCGTATTGGGTACCTGTGGAAGGAATCCATACTTAGAGGTAGATCAAGTCCTCTTTGTTCTAAGTAGGTTTTACCTAAACATCCATTCACATGCCACTGGGAGCCTCCCACATCTTTCGAAGTTTGGTGACCACCGAAAGATGTGGAAGGTGCACACATCTGTAAGTTTGCTATAAGCAACCTTACATATGCGTGGGCGGTGGCTGACATCCGGTGATGTCAGCTGCCCACCGCCCGCATGTCCGTCACGGCTCCATTAGCATGAAATCACCGGCATTCTCATGGACATGCCCAAGAAACGCGCTTGGTGTTCCCATATGCTAACGCTGCCCCCCCCCCCCCGTGCGACCTCTGTTCGCAGTTTGGTCGCCGTGGACATGCACAACAAGCGCATGCACCTGCACAGAAATGCGCAATGTAAAATATCAGCCATGTGCAAACATACGTGGGCCTGCGAACGGACCAGAATAAGGTCCTTGAACAGAGCGAATGCTGTTCATTTGTTCAAGTTCACTTAAAAAATTGCATGTTCTTATGGGGGGAGCTGGGAAGTTCAAGGTGCACCTACAGTAGATATATGTGGGCTAGGAGCACTCATGGGTCTTAAAGCACATCACCAAGCCATACATTTAGTGGGGCAGTCCTGGTATTGGAGAACTGTTCTAAGAATGCGACATGGATTCTCATTTCTTTAGGGTAGGGAAGTAGTCCACTGTCTCTTAAAAAAAAAAAAAAAAAAAAAAAACCTTCCTGCTATGTGACCACAACCCTGTGATATGGCCATACCCCACCATGCCAAAGCGACACCCCATCCTGATTAGCATTTTACCAGTTTTGGCTGTTATGCTTAACGTGCATCCATCTCCAAAAACTTAATTTTATTTTACTGTAGCAGATATTTGCATGTGTAACATATATGCCTGTGTATATGTTAGAATGTTAAGAAATGTAATTATAAAAGTATAAGCAGTTTCCACCTCAGGATTGATATTGTGTAATGGACTCTGGTAAAAATATGGTAACATTGACCGAGCAACCAAACTGCATTTGTTGCTCAGAAACTTTCTAAAACTGGACAGCATGGACATACATATACTAATGATTATGGCTGATACAGACTTTGCCATACATATGTGTTATTGTTGACTTATTGAGCAAGAAACTTTGATGGCAGTAAATGTATTATTACCACAGACTTTGGTCAAGCAGCACTTGTACTGTGTTGCCCCCTGAGTGACCTTACAGCTAGCTGTCTATCAAACAAGGGTAGTGAGTGTCCTCGAGGACACTAAAAGTGCGGGAAGTCAGCTGTCTCGAGGGCTGAGCGGGAGAACAGCTGAGCTCGTGCCAAACAGCTGACCTCCCAGTCTGTATATAAAAGAGCTGTCAGTGCAGCGCAGGTCAGACTGCTGTTCCCTCCTTCCAAGTGCCGACCTCCCTGCTTTAGCAAAGAGCGGTAGCTAGGAGCAGAGGAGGGGAAGCCGGAGAAGGAGTCCTCTAATGCTAAGGAGTTACTGCTGATAAGGGTATCTCCTCCGCTACTGCTCTGAACTGTGCATTTGGCCGCTGTAACACTAAACCAAGCGGAGAGAGAACTCAGCAGCTTTAACCCCTGCACTGCCAGAATAAAAGGACAGCTACATTGAAGGACATCGCCTTCATACTTAAGAGCCACAAAGCAAATGAGAGCCGCCGAAGGCAGGTACAGCGTGTAGTCACCCCCCTCTACACCCAGAGCGATACTGGCACCCTACAGTAAAGCTGAGCGGGAGACGGGAGGCGGAGGTGACTACAAGGAAGAAAGGTGCCGCTAAATATACTCACCGCTGCACGCCATTCAGGAGAGGAGAAGCTGCCTATCAACCAGCGGAGAGAAGCGCTGACAGTAGATCGCCTGCCGGAGACATCCTGCTGCATTCGCCGGAGAGTCTGACAAGACGCGCCTCCGCTGGCGTCACCTCCCACAGCGTCGCTGATTGGAATCGGAGGCCACCTCCCAGCACTCGTAGTGAGTAGCGCTGTCAAGCCCCTTCACACCCTGGTGCCGCCCTTACTATAGGCGGCCACCAGCGGGAGACGGGAGGAGGCGTGGACAGCGGAGGAAAGCGCTGTCCATCCACCGCAGAGAGGGAGAAGAGTCGCCGCCCACCATCACCGCTTTCAACGCTGCCCATCCACCGCAGAGAGGGAGAAGAGTCGCCGCCCTGCAGCCGCCCATCAGCCGCTGCTGTAACGCCCCTCTACACCCTGGTGCTGCCTATGCAACGGGTAGCTACCAGCGGGAGACGGGAGGAGGCGTAACAGCTATTGGGAAAGCACCCTGTCACAGTAGAAACGCTGATTCAATGCCTCTAGCCAGAGATCAGAGCAGCCCAGTGTCACACCCCTCTACACCCAGGGGCCGCCTGCACCTATAGCGGTACCCTGCGGGAGACGGGAGGTGGTGTGGCAGCAATCACTTTGGGCGTTGAGGAGAACAGGGTAGCCACAGAAGAGTAGAAAGTACAGGGACAGAGTCAGAAGCCAGACCTATCAGTCACTGCAGCCAAGTAAAGCAGGAAGAGAAGAGGAAAGAGACAGAGAGAGAAAGAGAGACAGTTGCCTAGATAGACAAAGCTGCGAGAACTGGTGAGCTAACCTCCTTATGCACTATAACACCACAGGAACCCCAGACATTTATGTTAGCTCCGTTTAAGACAGCAGCTGTAATAGGAATAGCTCAAGCTTCCTGCTGCACTGAATAGGAGACTTTGTAGCTAATGCCCCTAAGCTCACAGCCAAGCAATTATAGGAGAAAGATAGAAAGTCTCAATCCTCTAAGGGAAAGCCAGAATATTGTATCTAAATTCAGTGACTCAAATACTTTAGGTGATTAATATCACATATCAAAGGGACAGAGACATAGACTTCTACAGTGCTAGGAACACCTAGTGAAGGCCAGCGGAGAGACTTATATTTAGACAGGTTGCTTATTAACCCATTCACACCTTCAGCAAACTAAGGGTCCCAACGCGCGCCAACAGATATATTTATATGCAGTGTTTTTTATTATGCTGGCCAGCGCATGGTAACTTTTTGTGTAAATGCATGCATTAATATATGTATAGGAAATATAGAGAGTATAGCTGTTTATTGAGGATATATATGTTATGCAAAGTTATTTATTGAACCGTCATACTGTGTAAAGTTATATTCTGCTTGTTCTATAAAGTTATTGATGTGTCATGTTAAAGTCATTCATTGAAGCCGTATGTTATGTAAAAGTTGTTTATTGAATTCAAATGTTACACATTGTAAAATCATATTCATCATTTTAAGAAAGTAAACTTACCCTTTTATATAAATACGCTGTACCTCTGTTCATTTGAGAGCCCTAAAAGGAAATAAGTATAATATCAGTATAGTCTGTGTGGTAGCCACATACCTGCAATTAAAAGGTGGTTACACATGAGATTCAATAAGTGACCACAATGGTGGAGTAGTGGACTACTAGCAGGACGCAAATGCAATTTACACAACTTTTTTTTTTAATGTATACTTTTAGTTTGGTGCTTTAAATAGAAAAACTGCACAATTGATGGTGCATAAAGTCACCGAGCAATGTCTATGTTGGCTGAGACAAAAAAAAAACCTCAATCTAAAAGACTTTGCCCTCTAGTGTTGCCAATTAGACAGCAGAGAGTGTACAATGACATCATAGGGCAGTGGACAGCTGTAATGTGAGCTGACCTTTCCAGCATACAGAAGAGGTACGTGTATGCTGTTTCAGGAAATGTGAGAACTGTTAAGGGTTATGGCATCCTTAATGATTACGGAGAGAATCCCTCATTCCACAAAGCGCTCTATATTTCTCTTCTTCTATATCTGCAGATTCATTGCAACTTATTCTTTATTTTGATTTCCTTTTTGTTGTCACTTTTTTTAAGCCATACAACACTGCACAGAATTCTATCACAAAACACCAAAGTTGTATTTATTTTTTAGAAATGAAGCGTGTCACTGTGCATACTCCATGTTACTGATACTCAAGGGAAGCTTCATTCTCTTTACCAAGATGGCCACCAAGGTTACTAATAAGTACAGGTGGATCTGGCCTGGTTCTTGCAGGGGCTGGCGATAGATGGAGCTCCCCATCGGTCTCTGCGGCTCGCCGCCAGTCCCCGTATGTGCCCTACTCTAGCCACCAGTAATGGTAAGGGCATACCTTAGTTTTTTGCTGTGATATTTCAAGGGTCACTCCCTATAGTGTTATCTGGATTACTTATATACATTGACACCACTATCTCCAGACGGTCCTCCTCCACTGTAAATTAGATCATATACTCTCTTCTATGCTCTGGTTGGTTAGAAGAGTCAACAAATCAGAGACCAATAATGATACATTATTTCATATTTTTTTGCTTGGCCATCTGACATGCCCTTATGCAATGAAAGTGCTGAGACTGCTATAGATGCAGGGTCACTAACACATCAGGTGGTTTGAATGCTAGAGAAGGGGTGTCACAAATGTGGAGATGTGACACCGCACTGCTCTGCAAGTCTGAATTCATTGGAGTGGCGTCCGCCAAACAGAGGTTGTTGCTCTGCCTCTGAAGCCGATGCAGTCTTTGTAGACAGGCCTGGGTAATCTGTGCCCTCCCCACTCCCCATCCTCTGCTTGCATACTGTAACTTGTCCATAAAGGACTAGAGTAGGGATTCATAACTGAGGTCCTTGAGGTTCACTTACTGTCCATCTTTTAGTGAACGCCATGTTTGAGCGCAGCTAGTCAAATCAAAATAACTAGGTAGTAATTAAGTCACCTGTACTCAAGTATGACTATCCTTAAAAATTCCATAAACGTTCCATAAACACCCAGCATAGGACCCCAGAGCGCACTAACTTCAGTTTGCAACCTCCAGACTGGAGCAGCTAAGGGTCCACTGTAAGTGATATTATTGTAAGGTGGAAGCGTTTAGTTATAACACCTACTCAGAGCCATGATGCGGAAAACCATGTAAAATTACAGAGAGAGTCAATGACTGATAAGTCCCATGGTGCAAAGGTCTCCAAGGTATTATATTCTAATTCTGTACCCCTCCACCATTTTTTTACCCCTCTCTATGATTTTCTTGACTCTCCCCCCCCCCCCCCAACTCTCTACTTCTAATATCTTCCTGCTCTCATTTGTCCGATTTATAATCTATTATTCTAATATTCACCTTTTACTCCCATCCTTTACTCACTTTGTCCCTTGGAGTAACTCTACTTTAACTTGCCCTCATCTCCGCATTCTCTCCTCACCCCCTTCCTCTATCTTGTTTCTTTTTCAATGTACACTATATTTTAGTTTGAGTCAGATTATTTAGAGAGTTTGATCTGTTATTTCTATTGTTTTGACCCTCGTCCTTGTTGTTTCCAGCTATTATGTTACTATTCCTATTTTCCTTAATAAAAAAAACCTTTATGATAAAATAAAGCGGCAGCGCTCTGCTGATTCCATAGCTGTGGAGTTCCAAACTTCTATGGGCATTAGTGTAAGCACAAAAACTGTGTGGCAGGAGCATAATGGAATGTGGTTCCTCGTGGAAGCCTCACATCAGAAAGGCTAATGCCAATCGTAGGATGGAGTGGTGTAAAGCACCCTGATGCTGGACTATGGAGTGGTGGAAACGTGCACTGTGGAGTGGTGAATCACGCTTCTCAGTTTGGACAAGTCTAGGATAGCAGTGGGAACGTTACCTGCCTGCCAACTGTGAAGTTTGGTAGCGGAGAGATAATGATATGGGGCTGTTTTTCAGGGTTTCGGCTAGGCCCCTTATCTTCAAAGAAGGCCAGTCTTAATGCTTCAGCATAGCAAGAGATCTTGGACAATGCTATGCCTCCAACTTTATAGCACCAGTTTGGGGAAGAACCTTTTCTACTCCAACATGACTGTGCCCCAGTGCCCAAAGCAAGGACTATGAAGACATGGTTTGATGAGTTTGGTGTGGAAGAACATGACTGGCCACACAGAGCCCTGACCTCAACCCCATCGAGCACCTTTGGGATGAACTGGTACGGAGATTGCGAGCCAGCTCTGCTTGTCCAACATCAGTGCCTGACCTCACACATGCTCTACAGAAGGACTGGGCACAAATTCCCACAGAAACACTACCGAGAAAAGTGTAAACTGTTACAGCTGCAAAAGGGGGACCAACTCCACAATAAATGATATGTATTTATATACCATGTCATTATAGTCCCTGTTGGTGTAATGGTCAGGCGTCCAAATACTTTGGAAGCACAGACATAACAGAAATGAAACAACATGTTGTCCTCCATAGTGCACTTGGAGCATAAAAGCTGCCTTTTCCCAATTGCATACACTTGCTACCTCTACTGAAGAATGGGATCACATCAAAGGCGATCAATCCCATCCCTCAATATTTACTTTTCTTCATTATAACGAGTTAGACACGGACGGCGCAGGGCACGGCATGAATTATTCATGGAACTATAACTTCAGCTAAATACTTCTTTAGACTCAGCTCTTCCATTTTCAGCAGTGTTCTTTGAAAATGCATTCAGTAATTATTATAATTAATGGAAGTCCTATTAATTCTGTGGGGAAATTTTATGCATAAATATTAAATCACCCTCCTAATGCACTTCTTGTTTTATGCTATTTCAGCTTTGTATGTGGAAGTCTCTTTGTTGCAGTGTTAATCCTGCAATTCTAAGAGGGATAATTATTTATTTAAAGTGGTCGATGGTGATCATGCTAATGAAGTACAAGGGTCGAGACGCACTCAGAATACTTATCGCTGGAACACAAGTAGCCTTTTTTTTATTATACCCAAAAGTCTATTTCTGTTGTTTTATGCAGCGATAATTTCAGTTTGGAGAAGTAAAAAAAAAACACTAAAAATAAAAAAGCAAAACATCTGCTTCTATGGAAATTGTTTAGAATATATACAATGCTGTATCTTTCTTTTTCCAAGACAAACTTTACACACATTCTACAAAGGCCTTCCAGGTGCAATGTATATTCATCCCGGGAAATTTTTCTTTGTAATTAAGCAGTCGGCGCACCTTTATATTTATGCAAAAGATAAAGTAATGCACAACAGCATAGTACTTGTCTGTATACATTGCAAGATGCGCGAAAACCCAACAGCTGTTTCAATGTCCAAGTACCTTTATCAAGGGAAGCTGCACAATTAACGAGCATCTATCTATATATTAATAGTCGAAGGATGACTTTGACTCAGTGACATTTCTATGATGCTGTTGTCTTAGCAGGGCAAATCATCACAAATGTGAAAGCTCTTGGGGGCTGATCAACTCTATTTGGAAGGAGCAAATTCTGGCTCGGTTCTTATGGGTTCCGAGTTACACACTCGCCGTGACATTTATTGCGTAGAGGAAGGGATGGGGGCAGATGGCACTGGGCATTCCCATGAGAACGCAGGCTGACCGATGCCTGCTGGGGCGGGTGGCTGACGTCACAGGACGTCAGCGCCCTTCCCCTCTTTAGTCAGTCAATGTTCCACCTAGCAAACCTTCGCTTAGTTGAAACTGGGCACATCAGCTAGTATTTTGCTTAATACGTGCTTGGGACAGTTAAGTTCAACAAAGACCTGTTTCCACTTCAGATTCTCATGAGCATATATAGAAAACTACATGATGCCCAGACTGTGTCAGACTGGGAGGGTTATGGCCAACCAGGGGAGCGGGGAGGGGGTCACAAAGCAGGCTGTGTCCAGCGTGTGATGTCATTATGCCATACAGCTACCCAATAGAAAAAAAGGTTCTCAGACTGATCCTTAGGACCGTAAACTCTTCATGTTGTTACTAACTAATTTTAAAAGATCCACAGGTGGTGCTAATTATTTCATTTGTAAGGATATAAATACATTAGAGACTGTACAAAGAAGGGCAACTAAAGGGCAACTAAAATGGTGCATGGCCTACATCACAAAATGTACCAGGAAAGACTAAAAGATCTTAATATGTATACTTTAGAGCAGAGAAGGGAAAGGGGGGACATGATAGAAACTTTTCAAATATATCAAGGGTTTTAACAAGGTACAGGGGGGAGACATTCTTCACAGGAAGATGAGCAACAGAACACGAGGACATGCACTGACACTAGAGGGAGGAAGATTCAGGGGAAATTTGAGGAAGAATTACTTCACAGAAAGAGTAGTAGATAAGTGGAATAGCCTCCCAACAGAGGTGGTAGAGGCAAATACAGTTGTACAATTTAAACATGCTTGAGATAGGCATATTGATATCCTTACAAAAAAATAAGGATCAAATATGGTTTGAGGTAACATGTTTAAAAAGGGGCAGACTAGATGGGCCAAGTGGTTCTTATCTGCCGTCAAATTCTATGTTTCTATTAATCCTGTGAGGAGACCTGGAAAATGTTTTGAACTGTTAAGTTTGAGTTTGGGAACCTATGCAATAAGAACTATGTTAGGAAATTAAGAAAAAATAATAGCATACAAAATTACCCTGAAAACTTCAGCAGTAGGTCATAATACCGGAAATAAAAAACAGATCATATAAGCAAATTCTACAGAAAACATGATCAGTTGTGCGCTTTATTCAATATATTAAGCAATGTCACATTGAGGTGATAAGATTTAAATTGTATACCCTCCTTTCCAGAGAGGTGGCACCTGTTCACTTAGTGTCCAGCTTGTTTAACATGTCTTGCAACAGATGGCGTTTATGATCCAGTAAAGTACTAGATATGCTTTCTTAATGGAGGACTTTGTGTAAGGTGTCCTTGGTGCTTTGCCCATATAAATCTTGGAGCAAGGGCACAATATAATGTACAATATACCACATAATGGGGGTTATTCTAGTTCACTCTTTCTGACATATTCCTTCTTATATGGACAAAACCATGTGCACTGCAGATGGGGCAGATGTAACATGTGCAGAGAGAATTAGATTTGGGTGGGGTTTTACTTCAAAGTGAGATCTATATTGCAGTGTAAAAATAAAGCAGTCAGTATTTACCCTGCGCAGAAACAAAATAACTCACCCAAATCGAATTCTCTCTGCACAAGTTACATCTGCCCCACCTGCAGTGCACATGGTTTTGTCCATCTAAGAAGGATTTTGTCAGAAAGAGTGAACTAGAATAAGGCCCAATGACTCACTGGTCTGCTTAGTTCTGCAGTCAGTGGGCCTGATTCAGATGCTGGACTCCGTATCTTAAGAGCCCAAGGATTAGGTAAATACCAGCCCGCCGCCCTTCACAGACTAATTCCCACTGTGCACACATGGAGAATTCGAATGAACCCATCCCTCCTTTTCACTGTGATGACAGTGGTTAGAAGGATGCCGCTGATGATGTCAGCGGCCCTCCCTCCCAACGGCTGGGAAGGCTTGTGCTTTCTAGGGAAGGCTCAGAAAATGCCAGCGGCATGCCCCCAAACAGCCGCCCGCTGTCAATCACACAGCGAGTGGCCAGGCTCCAGGTTCCTGTCCAGAGTCCCTGTGGTTCATCCGTGCACAGAGGGTTTGCACATGGGGACTCCGGACTGTGCGCGTGCACAGTCCTCCAATGATCAACATGGCTTCAAATTTGCAGCAGCCAGGGCAGAATTGGGCCCAATGCTTTTCCTGAATTATTTCATTTGAAATTATTATTTAGAAATGAATGCAACCGCCACATTTCAATACTCCCAGGGTTTCTAATGATATTTTGGACCAAGGGGCTTTAAAATTGCCACTTCTTTTGTGGCAAATAGCGGTACTTTCAAAACATCATACAAAACTGTAGAAATAGTCCACTGCTGGGAAACTGCATACAGCCACCAAATATATATATACAGTATATTAACAAACATATTTGAATCATTCTTCTCTCTACATAATGTAAATGAATACTTATGACTACTCCATACAATTGGATAGAGCCTGCTCAGCTTCAGTAGAATCATATATTTGCTCAATAACAATCTCACTATATCATTAATGGCTTCTTTTAATTCACTTATGTGCAATAATCATATATTGAAAGAGAGAGCACAGGTAATATTAATTATCCAAGTATTTAATCAATTAAAACATATTGGGCCTTTTTTTGGTTCATTCTTTCTGACAAAATCCTTCTTAGATGGGCAAAACCATGTGCACTGCAGGTGGGGCAGGTGTTACTTGTGCAGAGAGAATTAGATTTGGGTGGGGTTTTACTTCAAAGTGAGATCTATATTGCAGTGTAAAAATAAAGCAGCCAGTATTTACCCTGCACAGAAACAAAATAACTCACCCAAATCTAATTCTCTCTGCACATGTTACATCTGCCCCCCCTGCAGTGCACATGGTTTTGTCCATCTAAGAAGGATTTTGTCAGAAAGAATGAACCAAAATAAGGCCCATAGAGATAACAATAACACCCAAGTATGCTGTACATATAAAACACCACACTATTACCTAAATTGGAGCCAGTAATCGCACAGTACGTTTATACAGTTCATGAATACAGTTCGGAATGACAATAGGTCACTTGACCCTTTAAATCCCAAGCGCTATGCTTGACCTCCATTTAAACCAGTAGTGGTTGAGATAATAACGTCATTTATTAGAAGACTTGGATCTTGCACATGAAACAAGTAAATAGCTTGCTTTGAGGAATATAAGAACTTAAGCAGTAGGGTTGGGTTTACTCAGAGGGCATTTGCAGAGGGACACCATGACCAATGGCAGTAGCATACCCTCCAACTGTACCGATTTAGCCGGTACAGTACTGTTTTTTAACGATCTGTACCGCCTAAAAATGGATGTACCGATTTTCAGTCGGAGGCAATGGAGTCGCCACTTCTCCATTGTCTCCGGCTCCATGTGTTTGGGGTCAAAGTAAGGAGGAGCAGAGCTTAACAGGCCCTGGACCTTTAGTTCAGATGAAGCCGTGTTTATCCATCCCAAAAGTGTCCAGTCTTGGCATGTTGTTCGCAGAGGCTATGGGACGCACGTGCGTGTGAGACGTCTCGGTGAACGGTACATTAAGACAGGTTGCTTTGAAGCTGGGGGGATGAATAAGCTCTGCTCCATCTGTACATAGACCCCAATGTATAATATTATCCATATTAGGTAATAAGTCTGGGACTGATGTTCGGCAAATGTGAATACCAACTATGATCTATTTACCATGTTCACTTGTGATCCTCATCTGATGGGAATTACTTGTAATTCAGTTCTGTTTGCTATTGCCAATATGTTACATGAATTAACTCCTGTGAGCTCTTATTTAAAATAGCAATTACCGGCTTTGGCTCCCAGCGGCTGTGTAACTGTGCCCTTATTGGGATTCAGTGAAACTATATAATTGTATCCTTATCAAGTCTCTTTGGAGCAACCTTTATATTGGTTGCCGGTTATGTCCTTTTGAGTTTTATGAGTATATTGATCTTTTTATAAAATTCAGGTCACGGAATATTCATGAGATTTTTTACAAGGGTTTATTCCCAGTGCACAGCTGGATACAATCCCTGTATATAACTGATAGTCTGTGTAATAAAAAGGCCATTTAATATGGGTAGGTATTGGTTTTATTAGTATTTATGACGTACGCCGCAAATTATTGACACTATTTTACTATCTTTCTTTACATTCAAACCCATTATGTTTGGTCATTAGGTCGATAGTCAAAAGGTCGGCCGCTATCGGTCAACAGTCGAATGGTCGACACGTAAAAAGCCTCGACATGCATTCGGTTGACATGGTCAAAAGGTCAACACAAAAAATGTTTTTTTTACCAACTTGTTCATATTATACTTTCCAAGTGGGATCACTTAAGTCACTTTATATTAATTCCAACAAAAAATTATTATTCAAATATTAAGCAACTGTCAAGTTGTCCCCAAACCCCACAACACTGTGCTTAGGATAGGGAACCGCAATTTACAATAATGACAAAACTCTCAACTCAAACGCTTTCAAGTTAAGCGTCACACTGTTTTATATTCTCCAGTGGTCAGATACCTTAGACTTTTACTATAGGCTTGCCTACCCTCCCGAAATGGCCAGGAGGCTCACGAATATCAGGTCCGCCTCCCGAACTCTCGGAAAGGTTGGCAAGTCCTTGCAATTCCCCCAGCCGGTGGAGATCGCATAATCATGGCACCGAAACCCCCCTGTGTAATGCCTGTAATATCTGAATATGCAATTTATCACACATAATACTCCCGGGGAGCTGCAGGTGGAGGGAACCGGTAGCCGAACTGCAGGAGAACAAATAAAACCCATACAAATCAATGGGCAGCATCTGATTGGCTGAGAGAGCTCTCTCAGCCAATCAGCGGCTGCCTATTCATTTGTATGTTTTGTTTTTTTTTAAATTCACCCGCTGCCTGGCTCTCTGTGTCTCCCTGCATGGCATCTATACCTGGCTCTCAGAGTCCCACCCACATCAGATGCAATACATTGTGCTAAAAAGCAACCACGATGCGCCGCTGATGGCTGCAAATAAGATTTATCTTATGTGCATCGCATAAGATCTCCGTCTCCGATCCGATTTAGGCCGATATCTCGGCCCGGTCCGTTGGGATCAGGTCAAATCAAATTTGTACTACAGATGCCTCATGCTGCTGTTACATATTTTCGCAAAACCCCGGCTCCCGGGAATGGTGGGCAAGTTCCTTACATGATCCCTGTAGCTCCTGTACCTCCCTTCACACTGAAAACAAATGCCGGAATTTGTGACTCTCCTGGGAGTGGGTGGGGCTAAAATGACATAAATTGCATCACTTCAGCCCTGCCCTCTTCCCACAGAGCCATGAATCATGGACTTTTTTATGAAAAGGGGGTGGTGCTTGGTGGCATCAGGCTCCCTTCAAGTCCTGGAACAGAGCATTTTCTCCCTCATGGAGAGGTAGGCAACCCTGCTGTAGAGCACTACCTTATTTCTGTCATTCATATCAGTTCCCATAGGAACTTAAAGCTTAATGCTCTAAGCACACACATAAGTATGTAAACAATAAGAATCCAGTAGAATGTTTTGTGGAGTGTGGGAGGAAATCCCTGCAAACATAAAGATCTCTACTGTATACAGTAGATATGAACAGGAATTGAACTCGTCACCTCCATGTTGAGAGCCAGTGATGTTAACCACTATGCAACCATGTTGCCCTTATCACAAAAGAAAGCAAGTTTGAGGTGACTGTGCGCATGTTGCCCTTATGGCTAGTTATATGTTTCCCCCCTTTTTATATATATTAATACGTATAGTATACCTAATAAACCTTTAGTATCTGCCGGATTTACACGGAGAATTTACCAGCAGCCATAGGCCTTTTGGGAAATAAGCACAGAACAGAAGTTAGTAAGCAAATAATACATATATATATGTCCAATAAATACAAGGTTACAGTATATTGTTAGACTAGGGACTGTGGGCTGCAAGAGAGCCGTGCTAGAACTTAACATCTGAGAATGTCTGATGTAAAATGGCTATACCCAGGCAAGCTGGGCGCGATCAGCACATTAAAAACTCCCTTAACTTTAGATGGGAGAATGGGTGCACAAAACAATTAAATTGCCCCCATATTTTTGACTTATCGACTGTCGATCTAGTACATAATTCCCTAGTGTGGTATATGGTCATTAGGTCAACTCTATTAAAGTCGACATACATTGGGTCGACCACTAAAGGTCAAAAGGCCTTAGGTCGACACTGAGAAGGTTGACAGCAAAAAGGTCAACATGGATTTTTCATGTCTTTTTAGCCTACATTTGCCGACAGGCGGTATTTTATGCCCTACTATCCACTAGGGCAGTGATGGCTAAAATTGACACTCCAGCTGTTGTTGAACTACACATCCCAGCATGCTCTGCATCAGTTTTAGCATGGCCAAAATAGTAAAACCGTAGCAGGGCATGCTGGGATGTGTAGTTACAACAACAGCTGGAGTGTCAAGGTTAGCCATCACTGCCCTAGTGCATGGAGGGAGAATATAATAGTGACGAGCACAGTGAGCCATGCGGAGGGACGCGGTGCACCGATACAGTGTCCATGATGACTATGTCGTCAATCGGTACAAATAAAGTGAAAAACCCATTTCGACCTTTTAACGGCCAACCTCCCCAATGTCGACCTAATGCTTGTGTTGACCTTTTGACCCTGTTGACCTTTGGTATGTTGACCTTTTGTCTGTGTTGACCTAATGCCTGTCGACCTTCAGTGATTTGCCCAATGTATGTGGACCTTACTTTGGTCAACCCAATGACCCATACCCCCTGTGTCTATGGATGACGATGCCTGAGAATACATGTATTCTGTGTACCATGAATTTATTTTAGCGGCAAGCGGAAATATCTGATGTCAGCACGCATGCGCAGTCTACTAATTACCACCTGGCCTGTGACATCGCAGTCGTACGATCAGGTCTGAATAACCCCCATAGTTTTACATTATTATGTATTTCATTTAATTTCAGCATGATGTTCTTTAAAGAGCTGCCGCAGTGATTTACAGCAGAACACGTAGTAATTGGTTGGTGGTTTTTTTGCAGAGTTGACTACAATCCGTATACTGTACATTCATTTATGCTTCCAAACGAATGAATTAAATGGAGACTGCTAAGCCGAGATCTAAATGAGACTTGCAGATGGTCTGATAACATTTGGAGACAGGCAACTATACACAAACTGCAATCGGAGAAAAGCTGCCGCTGACAAATTTCCTGATTGCGTTCCACATTTCAATCTCTGATTCCTCCCTCTCCCATAGCTCTCCATGATATCACATTGCAAAATGTGGAAATCTCCAGAAAACACTCCCAAAACCACTTATTCTCGGGGGTACCCCCAAACATTAATGTAGCACCCTGGGCTGGACCCTGTTTTGCCTTAACCCTTTGAGTGCCAACATCTCTGTGATAGATGCGCAAAATATTCACTAAAAATGCCAGCGTCGCTCACATTTGTTATATAAATTCAAATAAAAGAATGTTGTTTAAAATAAGATCTTGGGTGAGATTTAATCGGATGAGAGATTCAGAAAGTGAGAGATTTGGGAAGAAATCGCCAGATTTTTTAAAGCGGCAATCATTTACATAGCTAAATCAAACTGGTTTTGCAGTGTAGATGATTGCCGCTTTAAAAAAACTGGAGATTTCTTCCCAAATCTCTCACTTTCTGAATCTCTCATCCTATTAAATCTCACCCTATATTTCCTATAAGAGGTAACATTGACGATGCAGTACGGAGGTAAAAAAAAAAAACTCTTTCCAACTCGCTATATCAGTAATGGGGTGTAAATAGTGAAAATATCTAAACATGTAAACCATGACTTTACGGAATCACTTAGAAATCTATACTAACTAAACAACTATGCAACACACAGTACAATCCCATTTCTCCTGATATTTGTGCTGCCGTTGTGCACTTCTGAACCAAACTTTTGCACTATCTTACGAGTCTTCGTACCAATCTGGAAACCTAATCAGAGTTATTGAGCTACTTCCACACCAGACAGTACACAACGATACCACCGTTGCTAAATCGGAGATCACTTAACCCTTTGAATGCCAAGTGTATTTGTCAAAATATGTGTAAAAATTGGCAAAACATTTTTATTTCATCCTAATGAACTGCATTGTGTAGCTTTATATAGGAAATATAATCTTTTTTTTTTTTACACAAGTTTTTTTATTTAAAGTTATATTTAAAGTGGATATTTTGAACATCTCTCACAGAGACATTGACACTCAAAGGGTCAATACATTTACCTTGCAAGTAACCTGTTAATATTTGGTATACCACTCTATGGGCCTTATTTTGGTTCATTCTTTCTGACAAAATCCTTCTTAGATGGACAAAACCATGTGCACTGCAGGGGGGGGCAGATGTAACATGTGCAGAGAGAATTAGATTTGGGTGAGTTATTTTGTTTCTGTGCAGGGAAAATACTGACTGCTTTATTTTTACACTGCAATATAGATCTCACTTTGAAGTAAAACCCCACCCAAATCTAATTCTCTCTGCACATGTTACATCTGCCCCACCTGCAGTGCACATGGTTTTGCCCATCTAAGAAGGATTTTGTCAGAAAGAATGAACCAAAATAAGGCCCTCTATATACTACTGTCAAGTACCTGATTGCTTAGATTAAGTTTTATTACCAAAGTCCCTTAATTCCACCTGTGCACAGGGATTTATATCCAGGTCACGGGAATATATATGCGGGACTTTAGACCTTTCATGTGGTCCAAAGTCCCAGTGTTTTTAGTATTGACCATTACTAATTATTTCCCCAATTTACTTGGAAAGTTTGGCAACAGGTCCTGATGGCATGTGGGTATGGCTTGACGGCTTGATATTATCCTTGGTGCTTGCATTCATGGGGGATATCCCAATCACTGTCGCTAGGTGGTCCTGTCCCTTGGTAAATCACTAGTCAGCCTGGTTAAGTGATAAAGCAGTGATAAAGTGGAAGGTCATAATGCACCAGCCAATCAGCTGTGTTTTTAAAATGACAGTTAGGAGTTCTGGACTCACATGCAGCTTGGATCTCCCCACATTCCTATTCCATTTGCTTATGTGTTGTATTCTCCTCTGTAAAAAGTTTAGGGTTAGAGATTATAATATAGCTGATACACATTTACCCTGGCAATTAGCAGATTCACGTACTGCCAATCACAGTCTATTAAGTACTGCAAAATATAGTATATGTTATTTAGTAGCCTATAGAGTGTAATAGCTAATTATTAAGTACAATACAAAACTTATTTATATCAGGGTTGCCTACTTTCGAAAAATCATTTCAGGAAGAAAAGTAAAGCCAGGGGGCGGGCCTTGCATCACCAGGGGGCGGGCCTTGCATCACCAGGGGGTGCACCTTGCCAAGGGGCCCCTACAGTATTTTGATATTGACAGCCCATAAATGGCACAGTTTGCATGATAATAACACACTGAGCAAAAGGTTATAAAACCATCAATGGTTCCACAGCCCTTGCCCTTGACTCCTACATAAGTTTATTACTGGGATTTATTACACAGCCCATCGAGACCAGGGATCGCACTTACATGCTATAGCCCAACCCCCTCTACCTACAGCAGTATGGCCATGATCACTATGCCAGGCCACAAATTCACAGTTTTTACCCCCCTTCTCATCACCCTCCAGGGCTTCCTGTCAGTCACTCCGAAACTCTCAGAATGCACTCCCCTGCTCGGCTCAGGGCAGTCCGGTGTCTAAGCATGAGTAGATTTTAAAGAGGACCATCTACCTTGTGTGGATGCCACGCAGCTGCTGTATGATGTAAGCTGGTTCCACAGCAGGTGAGATGCAGCTGAGTGAGGCCTTGGACAGGTTGAAAGGGTGCACCCTTTCTCTCTGCAGCTACCGCTTTGCTTCTGTGCAAGCGGCGTCATTGCGGACACATGCGCGATGACGCTGCCAACTCTATGACGCCACGCCGTGAACGCGAATGCGCAGTACACATCGCATATGTGAAGCAGCAGCTGTGGGAGAAAGGGGTCCTTTTCCGACAGTCAGTGAGATGTCCCAGGATTCTACTATAAATGGTGGCGGCACTAAAGAACGGTCATAGAGGGGGGAAAAGATCAACACACACACACACCATTCAAACATCGTTGGTGTTCAACTCTCCCATCGCAACCCACCCGTGCGAATGGTGCAGCCCATCCCCTGTCCAGGGGCATATCGATGTCGGGAGAGCGCACCCCACTAACTACATTCGATTTTCATATAATCAAGGACTGTTCTTTACCGCCACCAAGAAATAGAAAAATAGGGATGGGAGGGTGGGGAAAAGTGTTCCAAAGAGGAAGATCACCTGACTTCCTGGCTACTCCTAGCACATAGAACTCCTCCCCTTCTCCCTAATTGGCTATTCCTACACCTTGTCAGAACACCCTAGCAACTTGCTACTTAAAGTGCCAGCATCTTTTGTCCCTTCGGTGGTTTATGTCACCTCTTGCTTAAACAGCCCTCGGTTTTCTATACTGCAATATGCTACAAGATGTACAAGAAACTAAACTAGGACACGATTACTATAGAACCTTTTGCAGCAGAGTGAAGTGTATTTGAGGCATTGCAACATACAGCAATAACCATACATTAATTCTGTAGCTATGGACATATAACTGTTACTATCACTGTTCTGCCTATTAAACTATTGAACAATTGAAAAGACTTTTGAACACAGAGGAGATGCAGGCTGTATTGTTACCATGGATACCTAACACAGAGGACCAAGACTAATATTTATTGTTTGCAGAAGGGTGAGCGGTGGATTACAATATTTTTTGGCTTTTAGTAATGATAATATCTGGCATAATCCAAAAATGTACTGGTAGGTTAATTTAATGTATTACATAGCTGGGGGCAGAATGTGGTATATGGGGTTAAGTGGGGGGCAGATGTGGATCATGGGGGTGGTGGGGAGAGAATGTGAGACCCCGGAGGGTTGGAGGCATACAGAAAATGAGACATGGGGATTGTTGGGGGGGTATAATGTGTGACATGGTGGTTTTGGGGGACAGAATGTGTGTGACATATGGGTGTGGATCTTCGGGGAAAAAAAGTGGTGATATTGTTCATAGCAACTATCAGATTCTAAGAAATGATACCTAGAATCTGATTGGTTGTTGTAGAAGCTTTAGTAAAGGTACCTTCTGAAATCTCTGTTATACTCCCACATTATAGGACTTCATGGGAGAGTAAAACAGCCTCCGGCATCCTCCCCAATTGCCAAGTAAGGTGTGTGGTCGACCTGTGACGACATTTACATTGTGCCATGCACCAATGCCATGGGTCAGGATGCTACAGTAGGTAAGTATGTCCTCACCTTGCACATCAGAATATATATATATATATACATATATACGTCCAGACTGACCGACACTCCGCAGTTAGAAAACAACTTGCCCCCGGTGCCCATCCAAATGTGATATAATATACGTCCTGGGGTGGATGTCACTCGGTGCGATAAATGAAACAATCTCACAACAGACTGATAGCCAACGTTTCAGGGAGTCTAACCCTTTTATCAAGACCTTGATAAAAGGGTTAGATTCCCTGAAACGTTGGCTATCAGTCTGTTGTGAGATTGTTTCATTTATCGCACCCTGAGTGACATCCACCCCAGGACGTATATTTATATATATATATATAGCGGAGGATTTGTTCGGCACTCCGGACGAATCGTCACATACCGTGGTGCCTTCCTTCCAATAAACATACAGTCTGTACCAAGGGCTTGTAACGGACCCAGAGGAATAAGGCGGCACTCCACGGATTTGAGTAAAGTTCAAGTGAGGATTTTATTGTCAATAGACACAATACATGTTGCCAGTCGTCAACGTTTCAAGGCCACCTGGGCCTTTTCATCAGGACGTGCAAATCTGTGCATAAAGTGCGGTGCAGTGAAAAAAAAAATCTTTTTTCACTGCACCGCACTTTATGCACAGATTTGCACGTCCTGATGAAAAGGCCCAGGTGGCCTTGAAACGTTGACGACTGGCAACATGTATTGTGTCTATTGACAATAAAATCCTCACTTGAACTTTACTCAAATCCGTGGAGTGCCGCCTTATTCCTCTGGGTCCGTTACAAGCCCTTGGTACAGACTGTATATATATATATATATATATATATATATACACAGGAAATATAGAGAGCGCTATCACCACCTTGTACAATTCACACCAATATTACTGGTATATAATACAGTGACCCAATACAATTAAAACCATAATGCTTTATTAGAAGATCCACATCTGGACATTGTTTCCATTTCGGAATACGACATCAATAACCCGACGCGTTTCGTCTTGAAAAAGACTTCATCAGGGGTTTAACACTAAATATAATATAGGAACGTATCAAATGCGTATGCACTGTCCGAAACCTTCTATTAAACACCTGCAGGGTGTAATAGGTAGGAAGCTGTTGGCTGTCGTAACTTGCCCAACCTTTGGGTAAATTCTGGATCTCAGAAATCCATATTGTGGATTTGAACGTCAGTACAACTCAGATATGGTCGTCAGCACTTCAGAAATGGGGTGGTCCTGTATTGATTAAGACATCATATATACACACCAAAAATAGGTGCACCAAGAAGGCCGCAGGCACCCTATATATTCGTGGACACTTCCATCTTATTATTGGATTTCTGAGATCCAGAATTTACCCAAAGGTTGGGCAAGTTACGACAGCCAACAGCTTCCTACCTATTACACCCTGCAGGTGTTTAATAGAAGGTTTCGGACAGTGCATACGCATTTGATACGTTCCTATATTATATTTAGTGTTAAACCCCTGATGAAGTCTTTTTCAAGACGAAACGCGTTGGATTATTGATGTCGTATTCCGAAATGGAAACAATGTCCAGATGTGGATCTTCTAATAAAGCATTATGGTTTTAATTGTATTGGGTCACTGTATTATATACCAGTAATATTGGTGTGAATTGTACAAGGTGGTGATAGCGCTCTCTATATTTCCTGTGTCTATTTCCCATTTTTGCTTCCCACTAACAGGGGGGGTTTATAGAGTAGCTGCTTATATATAAGGGCGCACGTGGGGTCATTCTTTTGTTTTCTATATATATATATATATACATACTGGATAATTACAAGCATTAGCTAGTCTATTATTATTATTATTATCCTTTAATTCATTGACTAGATAATAATAGTAATAATAATAATAATATTATTATTATCCTTTATATGTATAGATAGATTATTATTATTATCCTTGGTTTATATGTATAGATTATTATAATTATTATCCTTTATTTATATGTATATACAGTTGTACAATACATAGAACAATAGAGTAGGGGGTTAGCAGAGTAATCCAATTACTCACTTAATCCTATTATAGGGATAGATGACAGTTGCTACATCTGTAGTCTTCTTCTTCTTCTGCATACAGGAAAGATCATAGACCATCGTTAATGATTTGTGGGTACTCGCATCGCTAACGATGCACGGAACGATTTGAACAATTGGTTGTTCCCATCGATTGGGAACACCCACATCGGGCTTCAAATCTATCCGTGTGTACCCAGCTATAGATAGATATGAGATAGATACAGTAGGAGCAAGTTTCATCTTTGCTCCTTTGGCTTGCTCCTACTGTAGATAGATAGAGAGAGAGAGGTAGATACAGTAGATCAATAGATACAGTAGACACTGTAGGCACTTTTTATTGACTACAGCTCACTATGAAATGACCATGATATAATATTGTGGCGCTCCTCCCATACAAGATTTGAAGTACTTTTAGTGTTTCAAAAATGTGGTTATTCCCAGGGAGACAAAAACAGCTGGAATGAAATAATTAAGCCGCACTGGAAATATTATCTCCTGCTTTTAATCTATGCAGAGAAATAATGGCAACGCCTCAAGATTATACCACTGCAGGCACATTAGAAACTGCTGTTCTGGCTTTTTCCTCGCTAATTAGCCCTTTTTAATCCTTTATTTTGTTTTCAAAATAATTATTGACACAAATTGGGGAAAGGAGCATTATGCATCCTGGCAGTTTCTGTTCTCAGCTGCGGATTGCTCCTCACAAGCTCTTATCTCTGTGTGCCTGCTGCCCAACTCTACACTTAGAAGTCTGGCCTTGGCGCCTCTGATCACTGCAACTCGATTGTAACTCTGCTGTGTGGTGCGTGCATATTTTATTTCTTAGATATGCGTGTAAGCAAGGGAGTTGATGGGCTAATTAACATCACGAAGCATTGTAGAAGTTGGTCACCTGCCATAGTTTGCTTTATATCAAATTATTTTCTTGGATAGAGCTATATTACAATAACAAAATATCTTTTAGTTGAAGGAGAAAAGTCTAAATATTGCTTATAAACAGGGGTATAAGAGCGGCCACAAGGGGGAGCCAATGCAATATCTGCCATCCCTACACGGGTGCCGGACGGCTCTCCGACAGTCATTCTGCCGACGTCGGAATCCCGACTGCTCCCTCGTGGGGGTTCACAACCCCCATAGAGGGAGAATGAAATAGGTGGCGAGCGCAGCTCGCCATCGTGCCCGCAGCCTTGCGAGCGCAGCGAGCCCGCAAGGGGCTTCATTGCGCTCCCCACACTGTGCAGTCGGGATTCCGATGTCTGACTAATGACTGTCGGAATCCAGACTGTCGGGCTAATATACCACACCCCCCTACACTAACCACTTACACTTATCATTACGAGTTTCGGGCGTTGCGGTGGCCATCAGTGAGTCACAATCGATAGTACATTTGATGGTTAACCTCAATGCTATTGAGGGTTTAGCCCACTGATTTCTTCATTCTTGCTCTGTTGCTTTGTGGTTAATGTTTGGGGGCAAAGTTTGGCTCTGTATCTGGTCATCGGTAGTTTTCCATTGATGGTTGTTAACTATTGACGGCTGATGGACATCACTATCGGGATTTCATGTAGGGAAGTACCAACCTTGTTATTACCACAATGATGGTAAGGAATCCTAAAACAGAAATGTCAGGTGTGATGCTCTGAGAAACTTCCAGTTGGCCCTTACTCCCTTCAGGCACACCTTGTTTATAAATGTGCTAGGGCCAGAGAAAAGTAGTGTGTGTCCTGATCAGTGCATCCTGGCCAGTGTGTCCCCTGATCAGTGCATCCTGACCATTGTGTCCTGATCAGTGCATCCTGACCATTGTGTCCCCTTATCATTGCATCCTGACCAGTGTGTCCCCTGATCAGTGCATCCTGGCCAGTGTGTCCCCTAATCAGTGCATCCTGACCAGTGTGTCCCCTGATCAGTACATCCTGACCATTGTGTCCTGATCAGTGCATCCTGACCATTGTGTCCTGATCAATGCATCCTGACCAGTGTGTGTCCTGATCACTGCATCCTGACCAGTGTGTCCCCTGATCAGTGCATCCTGACCATTGTGTCCTGATCAGTGCATCCTGACCATTGTGTCCCCTTATCAGTGCATCCTGACCATTGTGTCCTGACTAGTGTGCCCTGATCAGTGCATTCCATCCTGACCATTGTGTCCTGATCAGTGTATCATGGCCAGTGTGTCCCCTGATCAGTGCATCCTGGCCAGTGTGTCCCCTGATCAGTGCATCCTGACCATTGTGTCCTGATCAGTGCATCCTGACCATTGTGTCCCCTTATCATTGCATCCTGACCAGTGTGTCCCCTGATCAGTGCATCCTGGCCAGTGTGTCCCCTAATCAGTGCATCCTGACCAGTGTGTCCCCTGATCAGTACATCCTGACCATTGTGTCCTGATCAGTGCATCCTGACCATTGTGTCCTGATCAGTGCATCATGGCCAGTGTGTCCCCTGATCAGTGCATCCTGGCCAGTGTGTCCCCTGATCAGTGCATCCTGACCATTGTGTCCTGATCAGTGCATCCTGACCATTGTGTCCCCTTATCATTGCATCCTGACCAGTGTGTCCCCTGATCAGTGCATCCTGGCCAGTGTGTCCCCTAATCAGTGCATCCTGACCAGTGTGTCCCCTGATCAGTACATCCTGACCATTGTGTCCTGATCAGTACATCCTGACCATTGTGTCCTGATCACTGCATCCTGACCAGTGTGTGTCCTGATCACTGCATCCTGACCAGTGTGTGTCCTGATCACTGCATCCTGACCAGTGTGTGTCCTGATCACTGCATCCTGACCAGTGTGTCCTTGTCAGTGCATCCTTACCAATGTGTCCTGAACAGTGCATCCTTACCAATGTGTCCTGAACAGTGCATCCTTACCAATGTGTCCTGAACAGTGCATCCTTACCAATGTGTCCTGAACAGTGCATCCTGACCAGTGAGTCCTAACAAGTGTGTCCTGATTAGTGCATCCTGACCATTGTGTCCTGATCAGTGCATCCTGACCAGCGTGTGTCCTGATCAGTGCCCTGCAGTTTGTGACAGAATGGCGCCATTAACCTGTACTGCGCATCCTGAGTCCCCACTACCTACCCCACCTGAGAGAGAAAAATGGGTTATTTCAATCGCTGTCTCAATGAGATTCCCTGTATAGCGCCGCAGTGCTAGAGCCGCTGATATACCTTACAGATCCTCAAGTTCCAAGTCTGCGGGCTGTGCAGACATCTACTCTTTGAGAGACCTCCATGATCCTCCATTGCTTTTACAGGAACGATAAGTACAGTACCTACACCATACACCTGTGAAACCTGCCTGTTATATACTGTATACCTACAAGGTAACCCTTTGACTGAATGTTAACTCTGTGTATACCACAAATCAGTGGCGGATTACCCATGGGGCGACATGTGCTGTCGCCCTGGGCCCCCACACATTCGGGGCCCCCACACCCACCACCCCACTGCTGTGGGTGGGTGTTTTAGCAGAAGAGTTGGGCAGGGCGGGGTGGGCAGGGGGTCCCTGCGGCAGATGTTAAGTCAGCGGTGGGGTCCCTGCGGCAGATGGGAACTAGTAGTTCCCATTCGCTTCAAGGACCCCGCCGCTGACTTCTCATCCGCCACAGGAACCCCTCTGCCTCCCCAGCGCTGCATGGATTACGCTGCCTGGATCCCCGCACTATATAAAGTGCAGGGTCTAGCACTCACTTACATGGGCTGTAGTGCTGAGGTGCCTTCCCAGGAACGTGGAGCTCCAATATATTGTGCTGTAATACAGGCGGCACTCACCAGACTTGTTTGTTGCATAAAAAGCATTTAATCTCCAACAGCGGTTTCAAGGACATAGAAGTGAACACAACCACATTTATAAGACAGACATACCCCACCCCCGTAACAAACAGGTCGCACCTGAACTCACCAGACACACCGGCAGGTAGACGCCAAACTCAGCACCCGGAAGAGAGTTGAGACCTGAGCACGCACACACTGCTGTACTCTGTCACCCGGAAATGACAGGTCCCGGCAGCACTCACCTCCGGTCAGCAGACCGGCGCCGCTCCACGCCCGGCAGCATCCTGGACATCCCTGGGACTGCTGCAGTTCGGATAGAAAAGCAGACCGTCTAAACTCCTGAAAACTAGCAGCGCCGCACTTCTAGTTTTAGGAGTTTAGACGGTCTGCTTTTCTATCCTTAGCGGTCCGGAGATGGACCGCGGTCCGCCAGTTGCCGGTCCCTGGTCTAGAAGCTAATATGGTGTACAAGTTCAGTAATCACAAGGATATAGCACCTTGAGTGTACAATGAAAACTAGGGCACTGTATGGCCTGGCACATACAGTACTTGTGTGGGCTCCTTGGTGCTAGTGGTACCCTGTAATGGAGGAAGGTGTCCAAAGGTGTCCTTACCTGCACTGGACTGTAAGGTAAGTTGGAGTCAGCTCTTTCGCAGCGAGTCCTCCACCAGCCCAGGTTATCTCCCTCTTCTTTGTTTTTCTCCTGGTCTCTTTTCATCTGGCACCACACCTTCTATCTTCCAGGTACTCTTCTTCAATTGTTTTGGTTCTTCTAATTTCCAGTGTTGTCTTTCTCCTTGAAGGTAGCACTTCTTCTCCAGTTGAGCGTGACAACATCTTTCTTCTTGCAGGTAGCACCTCTGCTTGGAGAGCTCTTCTCTGCTCCATCAGCGCTGATGGACTAATGCCACTGCCAGGTCTTTACAGATTTACTATCTATAATGCCAGTAGGCCCTGGTAGTAAAACCAACAAAATAACCAAAATAAGGTTTGCAGTGACGGGTATACATTGAAACTGCATGGACAATACAGGTTGATACAACTTGTGTATACATTTACCTAATAATTGTGGTCTATCAGGGACTAATCTCTGCTACAGCCTTCGGGCCTTTGGAACTTTACTGTCACAGTGGTCCTTATGATTTCTCCACCTGCAATACGCTGACCTTTGAGTGTATGTTGATGTGATAACTGTCCGGCATAGGGACTTGGGGGCAAGGTTCTAATGACCTAATATTTATGGAATGAGAATGTCTTGATTACATAATGTAGTATAAATGGAAGAAAATTATAAACCAAAATGATCCCCTCAGTGCGTCCTTTAGGTATCAAATGACAAATCTTCCAAGCTGAGTACCATAATTAAAATAAGTAATTAAAATCTCATGTTTAATGCATCAGAATACATAATTTATGTCTGTAATGTGGTGATTAAATAAATATGATACAAAATATCAATATACCTGTAGGGCTGTTTTCATAAGGTGTTATATAATGGGAAGGGGGTGATAAGACAGAGAACGGGAATACTACATACTGCATGGTAAAAACAAATAAATACAGCAACCGTGTTCAATACATTTTACGAAAACAAACAGCTGCTAGAAGGATCATTGGACCAGATACAGAATTGCACAGCAGCTGTGTTCTTCTTGTATGCAGCAGCTGTGCAATAATATGGTAATGCATGCAGGGGATGTACATATATATTTATACTGCCAAATCCTCTGATCCTCTGCTTATCAGAAGAGTCGGCATTAAAAGAACCAGCATCGGATCATCTGCGCAGTGATGTGAGGTGAGGATAGGCACTATCAACCTGTATCAACATATTTGGATGCATTCTTAAACCCTTGTGTTCAGCAAATAAGATCTTACCTAAAAGATACCACTATGCTCTTGGACAAATTGAGTAAATTGGGTACTTTTCCCAATGATGTTATTCTTTGTTGTGCAGATGTAGTAGGATTGTACACCTGCATTCCTGATGTGGGAGGAATGCAGGCGGTAAAATCTCTGTTGTAGTCGAGTTTGGTATATGAAGGACCAACAATAACATTTTCCCTTGAATTGTTGTCTCTAGTGTTGCATAGGAATTACTTTATCTTTAATGGTGCCATTTACTTACAGCGACTCAGCGTAGCGATGGGGACGAATGTGGCCCCATCCTACGCCAATAGGAATAATGCTGCTTTTCCACTGCCTAAATGGGTAATGACCCGGTATTTGTAAATGGGTCTATAAACGGGTAAGAGCCATAAAGACCCTTTCCAACTGCAGCTCTTAAACAGTAAATTGCCATTTAAATACAGTTTTTGTCACATTCACATTGTACCGGTTTAAACCACAAGGCAACCAGTTTAAACATGGGCTGCCATATGGAATGGACTTTTCTTGCCCACAGGCCAATCATGTTCTTAACATTTATTATTATTACTAAAAAACGTTTAAGAGCTTTTCTCCACTGGCAAAAAAAAGGCACTTAAACGGGTAAAACTGCTTTTTACCCGTTTAACAAATACCGGTATTTGTTAAATGGGTAAAGCAACCTGGAGCTTTCCCACTGCAGCTCTACCCGTTAAAAAATACTAAAAAAAACAGCAATATACCGTTTAAGAGCTGCAGTGGGAAAGGGGTATGAGATAGATCAAAAACTGTTTTTTTTTTCAGGGGCCCCATGTAGATAAGATCCTGTTATATACACAATTTATTGATGACATACTGATAGTCTGGACGGGGAATGTGGCTGAGTTAGAGGAGATATTTGAAAAACAGAATGTCAGTGAGAGTCCTGTGAAATTCACGTATAAAATAAGTCATCAGGAAGTCAATTTCCTTGATGTAAAAATCAGCATAAACAATAACAAGATTGATATAGCCAGATACGTGAAAGAAACGGACAGGAACACGCTCCTCAGGTTTGAATGCTGCCATCCCACCCCTCTAAAACAAGGTTTGCCTTACTATCAAATGTTGAGAGTGAGGCGAATCACAAGTAATGAAGAACAGGGATTTAGAGACCATGCAAACTAAATTTGAACAATGGGGGTATAAAAAGGAAAATATTGAAAGAACTAAGCAGAAGCTTAGTGCTATGCCCAGAGAAAGAATAATGCAAGGGTCTAAAACTAGGAAACATCAAGATAAAGAGATCCCATGGGTCACCCAGTATGCAAAGGGCAGTGAACAAGTCACAAGGGAAGTAAAAACTTTGTGGCCTATGATTAATACTGATAAGAACTTTAAGTGTTTGAATAATACTAGAATCATGCCAGCATACAAGAGGGGGCGAAATTTAGGCAATTTATTGTTTAAAGTGGATATAACTGAAATGACCAAAAAGGTGACACCGTCACATTTCCTATCCAGGCCAGCGGAATGTTATAAATGCATAGGTTGCACAACCTGCAGCTCTATGCTAGTAGGCAACACAGTTACTCACCCCTATACTGGGGAAAAATTCCGCATTAAGTACCCAGTAACCTTTATATCACATTTTGTGGTATGCGTTCTGTCTTGCCCATGTGGCTTATACTACGTGGGCAAGACAGAATGTCAATTTAAAGAACACATAGCAAACCATCGTATGGCCATCAGACAGGCAGCCAACATTGGCAGTAGTGACCAGCCAGTAGCTCGGCATTGCCTCTTAAAGAACCACAATGTAGCTAGCATCAGAACGAAAATTATAGATCATATCCCTATGCCAGTGAGAGGAGGTAATAGAAGTAAAATGCTCCTGCAGGCAGAATCAAAATGGATCTTCCTACTGGATACTCTATCACTCTATTAGTACTAACCAGCATGGGTTTGTGAAAAATCGTTCATGTCACACTAATCTACTAGGGTTCTATGAGGAGGTTAGCAAAAACCTTGATAATGGAAACGCAGTAGATGTGATTTTCCTAGATTTTGCTAAGGCCTTTGATACTGTCCCACACAAGAGATTGATAAATAAAATGGAGGACCTAGGACTGGCTGAAAATATCTGCAGATGGGAAGGGAATTGGCTGTGTAATAGAGAACAAAGAGTGGTTGTGAACAGTGTCATATCAGATACAATACCAGTACTAAGTGGAGTGCCTCAGGGTTCGGTTTTGGGGCCCATTTTATTTAACATTTTTATTAACGATATTGGGCAGGGGTTACTCAGCAATGTATCCATCTTTGCGGACGATACAAAACTAAGCAAAGTCGTTAAATCATCAGAAGATGTCAATACGCTTCAAAAGGATCTTGCAAATCTAGAGGAGTGGGCTAAAAAGTGGAAGATGAGGTTCAACGTGGATAAATGTAAGGTTGTGCACCTTGGGAGACATAACCAGTGTGCTACTTATAACCTTAGCGGAGATAAATTGGGTATTTCAATACTCGAAAAGGATCCAGAAGTCCAAATAGACAGCAAACTGTAGTGTAGTGCCCATTGCAATGTAGCTACAAAAAAGGCCAACAAAATGTTAGCATGCATTAAAAGGGGCATTGAATCTAGGGACTCAAGGGTAATTATGCCACTGTATAAAGCATTGGTAAGACCTCACCTCGAATACGGTGTACAATTCTGGGCCCCACATTATAAAAAGGACATCATTGAATTGGAAAAAATCCAGAGACGAGCAACAAAGCTTATAAAGGAGAATTTAAGCTATGAGGAGAGATTAAGCAATTTGGGACTATTTACATTAGAAAAGAGACGTTTAAGGGAGGACATGCTCAACATGTACAAGTATATCAGGGGCCAATATAAGGAACTAGCAAACACCCTTTTTTCAACAAGAAAGGAATCTAGGATGCGAGGGCATGAGTATAGATTAGAAGAAAAAAGATTTTGTTCAGCTAGAAGAAAAAATTTCTTTACGGTCAGAGCAGTCAGACTTTGGAACTCTCTTCCTGGAGAAGTGGTGTCGGCAGAGACACTGAATACGTTCAAAATAAGGTTGGACAATTACTTATTGGATAATAACATCCATAGGTACAAATAAGAAATATATTCTGTCTTTACAAGTCTGCTTTCAATAACAACCTAGGTTGAACTAGATGGACGCAAGTCTTTTTTTCAGCCTTACCTTCTATGTAACTATGTAACTATGTAAGGGGCTTATATGAACAGCATGGCCTGTATCACTTTTTATAAGACTTTTCGGTACTTGTATCCTAGCACGGCGCCCACTACACCAATTGCTTAGAGGGCTATTCTGCGTAAAAAAATCACATTGCATCGCATGGGCCATTTTAGTGGCATGCAATGCGATGCAATTTTTTTTTAGTTAATTTATTCACTGATCATGTCCACAGGGCCATCTCATCGCATGGCATCGCACCTCCCGCGGGGCACGCTGCGCTTGCGTGGATAGTGGGGGGGTCATTCAAACCTAATTGCATGCCATACAAGTGTCTGGCATGGCATGGCACCCCAGAAAACACATGCAATTTTGCGGGAGGTGCAATGCCATGCGACGAGATGGCCTGGGGACATGAGCAGTGAATAAATTAACTAAAAAAAAATGCGATGCGATTTCCCTACGGTGCCGTACGTAGGGAAAGTGGGCGCCGTGCTAGGAAACAAGTACTGATTTTTCTATAGAAATTTCACTTTGTTTAGGATTTATTTCTGTGAAAAATTTGGTTATAACTATGATTGTTTGATATACACAGAAGTTTTATTGTTAGGTACTAGGAGCCATTGCCCCATTATTAGTGCATGCCTGTCATAAGTGTAGTAAGTGACTGACAGCCATGCACGATGCTATGTATAACCTTATGTTTATAACATATATGCCTACTCTACCGCTGCCTACCCTCCCTATTTGCATTACCCTCCCGCTGCCCTGGAAACATACCGGCACCTCCCGTTTTTTGGGTCCCTCAATAAAATCTGGACTGCGCATGTGCGCATCCGGAAACGTAGGGGGCGGGGCTTGTGTGGCAACATCACTGCCGGCCACCGCGGGTGGTTGGTTATATATTCTTGTAGAAGGATGGTAGGATGTTGCTGTCATTCAGAATGCATTTACATAAACAGTAATAGTAGCAGTAAAAGATCTGACTTAAAACACCTACAATAAAACAACTTGCGTGGGGGGGGGGGGTAGTCACGGGGGGTGCCGCGAATTGCAGGAGGGGGGGTCGTGGGGGGTTGGTGACGCGAATCGCGGGAGAGGGGGTCGCGAGCGGGGTACCGCGAATCGTGGGAGGGGGTCGCTGGGGTGCCGCAAATCACCACAAGAAAAAAATCAACACAGAAGGGTCAACACATTAAATGTTGACATAAGTGGGGCACTTCATTGGTGACCATGTCGACACATGAGAATGACTATGAAAACATTCTTAAAATGAAAAATAAATCTTCAAAAACTCATGTCAACCTTTTTCATCGTTGACCATAGCCGTGTCAGTGTTTTGCAGGTGCCATTTGATCCTGGGGTTGCTGTGATTGTAAATGTGATCATTGATAAATGGGCCCCTTAGCCGCCTCTCTGGCGGGCCAAACTCATTTTTATGCTCCAGGCCCAACCCGGGGAAACTCCTGTCATTCATACAGTATGACAGCGATAAGAAGGCAGAGCTCAGTACGCAATCCCGGTTGCCGGTGATTGAACATCCTACTTGCTTCCCTAGAATGTGTAGGAATAGCCTACTCTTCTGTGGCTGCGGGGAACAAGTGTGCTCCAGATACACTCAGAAATTCAGAGGAAACCAGCGGGCACAGTATATTACATACAGATGGAGCCGGCCTTGTTTTTGGAGGGGTTGGCGGCAGAATCGCCAGCCGCCATCCCCCGCCATCTGCTCTGCGAAAGGGGACACCTCGTGCGTCTCACACGCACGCGCGTCTCAGTTTCCGGGCGGCGGGAATCCTGTCGCCCCGCCGCCCAGAAACTGAGACGCGTGTGCGTGTGAGACGCGTGTGCGTGTGAGACGCACGCGTGTCTCAGTCAGATGGAGCGCCTCGCTGCTGGCGGATCACCAGCGGAGACAGTCTGGCGATTCGCCAGCAAGAGGGAGCCCGGCTCCATCTGTACATAATATGTTTATATGTGCTAAGCGGTTCCCCCCTGCACTATATAGTCAGTGCTGCAGCTTGTGCTGATCGAATTGCAAGTGTAATTTGCAGTGCGAATTTACTGTCAGAAAGACTGTAGAAGACAGCTTGTCTGGCTGTAAACAGCATAAACTCACCAGGCTATGGCAGGAATCCTTAGCTTGCACACTGGAGTTGGGCAGAGGGGTTCGGCTTGCTTGATTGACAGGTGGCTGATTTGCATGAAGATCACTGATAGGCTGGTTTGAAGTCAGAGGCACGGATTGATGGATAGATGATACTGCTTCCAGAAAATTCTGCCTCTTTCTTCTGGAATCGTTGGACTGTTGACGTTGGACTGTTGAGTAGTAAGATTTTCAGAGAAATTGTAAAGCTTTATATCTATTTCTATTTTTCAATTTGCTTTTACTATTTATCCAATTTCTTCCTTTTTCAATAAAGATTAATCTTTACCCCTGTATTTCTTTTCACATCTAAACCTTGCTACTTTACTTGAATTTAGGCCTAAACGGTCGGCGGGGGCCCCCCGCCAGATATGCTGGGTCTGTTGAGGCGCCTGCCACTGATGTTAGAGCCAGGGCTAGGCCGCCCAGCAGAGGTGGGGAGCGGGGACTTTCTCCCTCACCTAGGCGGCGTTTTGCCTCACCTCCCATGGGCGCCCGCATCAGCCACCCCCCCCCCCCGGGGCTGTCACCGGGCGTCGCGGGGTTAACCGGAGGGATACAGTACCTCACCAGTCCGGTGGATGCTGGAGGGCGGCATCTGGAGCCAGTGCGGCGGGGACGGAGTTCCGGGGCATCAGGCAGTAGAGCCGGAGGAGGCGGACGGGTCTCCTGTCCCCGTCCGCATCATTAGCGGGTGTCGCTCTGCGGCTCCCGGCAGCAGCGTCACCACGGATCGCATGCAGGAGGAGGACGCCGGGATTACTCCGGGGCGCCTCCTGCACGCTCTTCTAGGCGGGCATTAGTTAGCGGCGGGCAGCGGGCTAGAACGTCCCGGGCTGCCCGCCAATTTCATAACTTGGGGAGGGTGCAGTGCCGATGAGCACTGAGGCCAATGTTGCGGCGGCTACCATTAGAGGGGGCCGCCGTAGGGGTATGGACTGGAGAGGGCTAGGAATGGTGCCACACAGGCAAGGATCAGCCTGTGGCGCCATCTTGTGGCATAAGGAATGCTGTAGGCCAGGCTTGTCCAACCCGCGGGCCGCATGCGGCCCAGGTCCGCTAGTAATGCGGCCCAATGCAATAAAACCTGCTGGGAACAGGCTTCAATGGGGCATGATGTTTCTTCTGAAGCCCGGTCCCAGCAGTCCTTTGCGGAGGTGCGCGGGTGACGTCACCGCGCACTGACATACAGCGCTTACAGGATGGTCAGTCGCCAAAAGGAGTTGGTGGAGGCTGGCACTTAACGTGCAGTCGGCGGCCATAGGGAGATAAGGCGGCATATCTGGCGGCATAAAGACTGGGTCCTGCTGCAGTGCAGAATGTGAAGGGGCGGACGGCGCAGCAAAAATAGTAAGTCAGAATTAATACAGGTGGGGTGGCGTGGTTTGGGGGGTGGTGAAGAAGAGGAACTGTGGGGGCATATGTGTCATATGGCACTGTGGGGGCATATGTGCCATATGGCACTGTGGGGGCATGTGTCATATGGCACTGTGGGGGCATATGTGTCATATGGCACTGTGGGGGCATATGTGTCATCTGGCACTGTGGGGGCATATGTGTCATCTGGCACTGTGGGGGCATATGTGTCATCTGGCACTGTGGGGGCATATGTGTCATCTGGCACTGTGGGGGCATGTGTGTCATCTGGCACTGTGGGGGCATGTGTGTCATCTGGCACTATGGGGGCATATGTGTCATATGGCACTGTGGGGGCATATGTGTCATATGGCACTGTGGGGGCATATGTGTCATATGGCACTGTGGGGGCATATGTGTTATCTGGCACCCTGTGTCAGAATGTGAATTTACTCTTTCAATGGTCCTGGTGACACAGCTCAACACTGGGATGTAGGAGGGTCCGAAGGAGCCAGGCACCTATCCTAAAGCTTTAGAGGGTAGGCTCCTCCCCTACTGCATCCCTGGACTCTTCAGTTCGTGTTAGGTGCCCACTGGAGTGGGTGCTATTCTAAAGGGCTGCAGGAGCAGCCGAAGAATTAGAGTAGTTAGGGAATTTTTTATTGTTTTATTAACTTTCACCCTAGCTAGGTAGGCACAGTGTGAGGATTCTCATAGTGAATCCTCACACTGCTAGCGCAGCAGGAGCTGACAGAAGCGCGTCCTGTCAGCTCACTGTGCACAGGGGAGACACTGTCTGGTCTCCCTGTGCAGCGCTTACAGCCTCTTCTAAGAGGCTGCCTGGGCTCCAGAGTACCCTGAAACCGGCTCCACGTTTAGGTGGGGATCATGGGGGACAGGCGCTCCGTGATGGCGGCGGCCATTTTATGCGGAGCTTACACGCTGAGCTCCTATATGAGAGGACAGCAGCGTTGTGACAGGCATGTTCCAAGTGGTCCCCAGTCGAGGGGGAGACACTGGAACTAGGAAATCCTACCTAAGGAGCGGCTGGCTGGGGGTGGTTGGCGCCAAAAGGTCACGGACCCCGCAGCAGCAGGGACTTGTGGTCTCTTCCTTCACTCTGACTTTGGCGCCTTTCAGAACGCTTGCAGCAGAGCTGAGCTGGCTTACTGATCCTGGCAGAGTGACTTGGATTTCCTGGGCATCGCTTCCCCGCAGTTGAAACCAACAGACAGATAAGTGATTGGGTGCATTGGCTCTGTATAAACGCTTGTACATTGTTAGCACTGTATATATTTATATATATTTCACTTGCATCATGTCTGAGCATCAGGCTGTGGTTTTGGGGGAGGGAGCTCTTAGTGCACTGAGCGCGTGCAATGTTTGCACACTAAAATTTGTCCCTGAGCAGATGGCCAAGGGGGTCTTATGTATTACTTGCGCTGATGTGAGACCCATGGGGAGTGAACCCCATAGGGCAGAGCAGATGGAACCTGCGTGGGCCAGGGCCCTAGGCAGGTCAGTAAACGCTTTGGTGCAGCTTTTGGACAGGCAGAGTGATGGGCTGGTAGAATCACAGAGACCTATGCCATCATCTCAGCAGTCGTCTGGCTCCTTGCCTCTTACCCAGGCAGATCCTGCGCTGATTCAGGTGATGCAGGATACTGCTAAGGGGATCAACAGGTTCAGTGAAATGCTAGACAAAATGGATGATGTTGCAGGGACCCCTAGAAGGTCTTATGCTATGCCTACTGTGGTAGAGGAGGAAGAGGGAGCGTATACTGACATCCCCTGGGATCAGGGTGATGATTTGGAAGAGACCTCTGCTGCTGGTATAGAGGATCTCATTGTAGCTGTGAAGCAGGCTTTAAAGCTGTCTGTGGAGGATAAGACTCCTGTTAAAGGTGTTTTTAAGCGACAGCGGAAGGAGTCTGTTACTTTTCCTTCAGATGAGGGGTTACAGGAATTGTTAGAAGGGGCTTAGAAAACTCCTGATAAGAGGCTACAGATGCCTACGCGATTCCTTAGTCTGTACCCCATGCCAGAGTCTCATGCGGAGCTCTGGGAAAAGGTCCCAGTTGTGGACGCTTCAGTGGCACGTTTGTCCAAGGCTACTGTATTACCAGTACAGGGCGGTGCAGCTTTTAAAGATTCTGTGGATAAAAAGCTGGAGGGTAACCTCAAGGCTATCTTTGAAGGGGTGGGGTTTACCTTACGGCCCCTTATTGCTTCAGCCTGGGTCTCTAAGGCCATGATAGAGTGGGCTGGTGATTTATGCACCATGCTGCAGGCTGATCCTGGTGCGTTACTGCTTGCAGAAAAGATTAAGGCTGCTGCAGAATATGCAGTGGAAGCAGAGGAGGAAGCTATTAAAATGGCGACCAGAGTGTCCACAGTCTCCATTAATGCCAGGAGAGTGCTTTGGCTTAAAGCCTGGGAAGCGGACAATGAGTCCAAGAAGGCTCTGGAAACATTAGCCTTCAAAGGAAAGGTACTCTTTGGTACCGAATTAGAGGAGATTATAAAACAGGCCACGGGCGGCAAAAGTACATTCCTGCCGGCCTCCTCAGCAAAGCAGACGTCCAGATTTTCTGCTTTTAGGCCGTCCTTTCGGCCCTCCCCTAGAGGTGGTGCGTCCTTTCGAGGACAGTCTTTCAGGGGAAGGTTTCAGTCCTCTAGAGGCAAGACACAAAAGTCCAAATTTGGCTCTTTTCACAAGAAGCCTGCCGCAAAGGGAGAGGACAAACCCTCCGCATGACTGTCAGGGGATATGCCCGACAGTGATAAAAGTGAGTCTCACACTCTTCAGGGACGCTTGGGCTTCTCTAGGCCAGGATGCCTGGGCGTTAGATATTATAACACAGGGTTACAAAATCCCTTTCAGAGGGCCGCCTCCGAAGAGGTTCATCCCCACATCCTTGCCAAAGCTGGCGCTCCTTCGCACAGCTCTCATGAGAGCGGCTCATTCCCTGTTGGAAAAAGGGGTGGTTACTCCAGTTCCCAGGGCAGAGTGGAAGAAAGGCTTTTACTCCACGCTGTTCCTGGTGCCCAAACCAGACGGGTCTTTCAGACCAATACTAAATTTGAAATCCCTAAATGTTCATCTATGGGTAGACCATTTCAAAATGGAGTCCTTACGGTCAGTACTACTGAGTCTGGACCAGGGAGAATTTTTGGCGTCCATGGATGTCCAGGACGTATATCTGCACGTTCCTATACACCCGGAACATCAGACCTTGCTGAGGTTTGCCATAGGAGACCTGCATTTACAATTCCGGGCGTTACCCTTTGGGCTAGCAACCGCGCCAAGGGTATTCACAAAGATAATGTCAGTAATGGCGGCGGGGCTGAGGCTCAGGGGAATCACAGTAATACCCTATTTGGACGATCTCCTGTTCAAAGCAGAGTCAGCAGCCATGCTTCAGAGGCACTTGACAGAGGCCATCAGTTTTTTGCAGGCTCACGGCTGGATTTTAAATTTGCAAAAATCTCAGTTAGTACCATCACAGAGGCTCCATTTCTTGGGAGTCATACTGGATACCCATCTACATCGGGTATTTCTCCCAGAGGAAAAGGCCAGGGATCTGGTCACCTTAGTCCAGGAGATTCTCAGGGCTCGGAGCATTTCGGTTTGGAGGTGCCTCAAGCTCCTGGGGAAAATGGTGGCGTCATTCGAGACGCTTCAATTTGCCAGGTTCCACTCTCGGAACTTCCAATGGAACATTTTGTCAGCATGGTCAGGAAACACTCTGACCATGAAGTCCGAGATGATAGTGCTGTCTTCGGACACTCGAGACTCCTTGAAATGGTGGACAGAAGTAGACTCTCTTCAGTGGGGTCGGTCATTACAGACCTGGGACTGGTTGGTAGTAACTACCGATGCCAGCCTCAGGGGATGGGGAGCAGTAGTCCTGGATCTCAGGCTGCAGGGCCTGTGGACGGCAGAGGAATCAGCGTTACCAATCAACATCTTGGAGCTGAGAGCTGTCTGGAAAGTGATTTCCTTGGCAGGAGACAGATTAAGGAACCTCCCTTTGAGGATTCAGACCGACAATGCCACAGCTGTGGCGTATCTGAATCACCAGGGAGGTACACGCAGCAAATTGGCCATGTGGGAGGTTTCCAGAATCTTTCTATGGGCGGAACAGAATGTTCCAGCGGTATCGGCTATTTTCATTCCAGGAGTAGAGAATATAGAAGCCGACTTCCTGAGCAGGGAGGAGCTCAAGGAAGGGGAATGGAGCCTACACCCTCAGGTGTTTCAACAGATCACTTGGAAATGGGGAACTCCGGATGTGGACCTGATGGCATCCAGGTTCAATCATCAGGTGCCCAGGTTCTATTCCAGAATGAGGGATCCACTAGCGGAGGCAGTGGATGCCATGACTTCTCAATGGCAGGGGGATCTTCTTTATGCATTTCCTCCAGTACCAATGTTAGCGAGACTTTTGAAAAGAATACAGGACCAGAAGGTTCCGGTGATTCTTGTGGCCCCAGATTGGCCAAGGAGGTCCTGGTACTCCAGGCTTCAGAGGTTGTCTGTGGACTCGTGGCGTCTGCCTCGGAGACCAGATCTGCTAAGACAGGGCCCATTCAATCACCTGGATTCCGATCGATTGATTTTGACGGCCTGGCTATTGAAGCCGCCATTTTGAAAAGAAAAGGATTTTCTGAGGCAGTAGTACAGACTATGATTAAAGCCAGGAAGGCTGTATCTTCGGCAAATTATTATAGAGTCTGGAAGACGTACATCAGATGGTGTGAGAGACGAAAGGCTCACACATCTCACTTCAAGTTAGCAAGAATGTTGGAGTTCTTACAAGATGGTTTTTCATCAGGCCTAAGCCTTCAATCATTGAAGGTACAGATTTCGGCCTTATCCATCTATTTCCAAAAAAGGATAGCCATTTTGCCGGAGATTCAAACCTTTTTACAAGGGGTATCTAGATTGAAACCCCCTTACAAGCAACCAGTAGCGCCTTGGGACCTGTCACTGGTTTTGGATTGCCTTCAGAAGGCACCTTTTGAGCCTTTGAGGTCGGCGGACTTTAAGTTTCTCACGTGGAAGCTAGTGTTTTTGTTAGCAGTAGCATCTGCTAAAAGAGTATCAGAGTTGGGAGCCTTGTCATGCAAATCTCCCTTCTTAATTTTTCATAATGACAGGGCTGTTCTTAGAACAGTGCCTCAGTTTTTACCGAAGGTAGTCTCTGCCTTCCATTTAAATCAGGAGATAGTTCTACCTGTGTTTCAACCCCCACAGGGTTCTAAGAAGGGGGACAAGTTGAAGACTTTGGATGTTGTGCGTGCCTTACGCATATATGTGGACAGAGTGAAGAGTGTCAGAAAGACTGACACATTGTTGGTACTGTATGACGTACACAAAATTGGTTGGCCTGCATCTAAGCAGACTATTGCTAGGTGGTTGCGATCTGTGATAGCATTTGCATATACCAAAGCGGGTAGGCCTGTACCGGCCAGAATTAATGCGCATACCACCAGGTCTGTTGCCACCTCTTGGGCGGTTCGACATGGGGCCACAGCTGAGCAGGTTTGCAGAGCTGCTACTTGGTCATCTGTTCACACATTTGCCAAATTCTATAGATTCCATGAGTTCGCGTCGGAGGACGCATCATTTGGGCGAGCAGTGCTGAGAGCTGCAGACCTGAGCGTACCCTCCCAAAGGACCGGCTCTGGAACGTCCCAGTGTTGAGCTGTGTCACCAGGACCATTGAAAGAGAAAAAGGGATTTTTGTAAGAACTTACCGTTCAAATCCCTTTCTCTGATATGGTCCTGGTGACACAGCGATCCCTCCCTTACGCTCAGTAAGTATGCCAGAATTTTCATGATGTTCATGTTAAAATGGTTAAAAGTTAACAGTTACTGTTATAAGATGTGCATTTAATATGTGCAGGCGTTTGTACTGAGTTAATGTATTCCAGTGGCTTTGAAAGATTGAACTGAAGAGTCCAGGGATGCAGTAGGGGAGGAGCCTACCCTCTAAAGCTTTAGGATAGGTGCCTGGCTCCTTCGGACCCTCCTACATCCCAGTGTTGAGCTGTGTCACCAGGACCATATCAGAGAAAGGGATACGAACGGTAAGTTCTTATCCCTTTTTTTACTCATTCCCTGTGTCAGAATGTGTATTTCAGCTTATTTTCTGTGTGACAATGTGAATTTTGGCTCATTCTCTGTGTCAAAATGTGAATTACGGCTTATTCTCTGTGTCAAAATGTGAACTTTTACTCATTCCCTGTGTCACATTGTGAATTTCGGCTTATTCTATGTGTCAGAAAGTGAATTTCAGCTTATTCTCTGTGTCAGAATGTGAATTTGTACTCATTCCCTGTGTCACAATGTGAATTTTTACTCATTCCCTGTGTCACATTGTGAATTTTGGCTTATTCTCTGTGTCAGAAAGTGAATTTTGGCTTATTCTCTGTGTCAGAATGTGAATTTTGGCTTATTCTCTGTGTCAAAATGTGAATTACGGCTTATTCTCTGTGTCAAAAAGTGAATTTTTACTCATTCCCTGTGTCACATTGTGAATTACGGTTTATTCTCTGTGTCAGAAAGTGAATTTCGGCTTATTCTCTGTGTCAGAATGTGAGAAACAATGTCAAACATCTCACTAACTTCATTTCCAATTAAGTTTAATATGTTAACTATGTTTTCTATGTTTTTTTTTGGATGATCAGGTATCGTTACTGTTATTTTATTTTATGTGCGGCCCAAACCAAATTTTCATCTTCTAATGTGGCCCAGGGAAGGTGAAAGGTTGGACACCCCTGCTGTAGGCTGTAGTCAGCCTCGGACACCAGGACATGCTAGTAGGTGCTTCTGAAGAAAGTCAGGCTGCAGTGCCATATGGTGGCAGAGGAGACAGCAGACTTAGAAGGTCCGGAATGATTGACAGAATTAGGAGCAAGCTGTCCCTAAGGCAGTGGTTCCCAAACTGTGCGCCTAGTCTCCCTGGGGTGCCTCGGGACACTTGCAGGGGTGCCTCGGGTTGGTCGTCCAGGACCAATTCTAATTATTTATGATCAATTATTTGTGGAAGCAACCAGTGCTGGTGGCTGCCAATCATAAAATGTGTACAATCAGAATCAAATCCTGCCCTTTACCACATAACTGAACCTAAGAAGCACATATAAACACAATCTACTTAATTTGATATATATTTTTGGGGGCCTAGGGGTGCCTTGGAAAAATTCTGATACTCTACGGTGCCGTGATAAGAAAAAGATTGGGAACCGCTGCCCTAAGGGAAAGGGAATTACTGGCCTTGACACCATTAGGTGGAGTGACCAGTCACACAGTGACTTCACTGGGGAGTCACAGTCCATTGAGTATAGTAGATCCGGGGATAGTTCACCAGGGGGTGGTCAACAGACCGAGGTTCAGGTGTCGTGGTCAGGTGATGAGCTCAGCACCTCACTTGCGGAGCACCGTACCTCTAGATAGCACGCCTGAGGGCAATTCGGCAGTTGATAGGGTCTTGTCGGGGATAACGCAAAAAGCAGGCGCAGGGACCGAAGGAGATTGGCTAGGGTCGGGGCCCAGTCTAATGTTGTGGTCACAACCCGGGCCGGGGTTCGGGCTGGTTGATCAGACACAGTAAGGGGTAATGGTAATTTAGTTACCATAGATTAGTCGGCATTGACGTCGGTATGCGCTGCAGTGGTGTCAGCTGTGGCCCCCCTGGTAACCACTGCTCCAGGTGGGTAGGGGGGTTCTGTATCATCAACCACGGTGGCTACATTATCCGAAATTATAGCCAGAGTCATTGCGCCAGCATTAAATGTGACAGATCCAGGTCATTCTGTTCATTCAGTAGAAGCGGCATCACATAGTGATTCCAATTTGCCTGTGCATGTTACTAACCCTTTACCGTCAAGTCGGGGATCGTCGCAGAGCAACATGGAAAGAGCATCTGTAAGCCGTCAAGGAGGTGAAGGAGTCAATGGGGGCAACACTGGTTCGAGTTTGGGTGAGTCTTCTAACGATCCCGATTGGGCCAGTAATAGTGCTGATAGGTCAAATAATGACGGATCAGGGGGTTCGACGTCGTCAGCTTCAGGGAAACGGGCTAAGTCCTCCAAATCCAGGAAAAGAAGGTGCAGGTGTAGGGATTATGATTCTTCACTGGCGTCCACTTCATCCGAAGATATTTCATCTTCCGATGGGGGCATGCGCCATTCAAAGCGGAAGAGGCATAGAACTTATCGGTCACATACCTCGGGCTCCTCTAATGTATCGGTGGAATCCGATACAGTACATTGCGCAAACACTGCTGTGAAACGGGGTTTGCGGCCTAGGGCTCGGGATAGGATTCGAAAAGGCCGTTATGTGGATATTTTTGCTTTAACAAGCAAAGATAGGCGGGCTCTACTTACGGCTAGGAAGAAGGGCTCCTCCAATGAGGAGGCCTTCATACCAACAACAACTAGATAAGGGGCATGCTTAATTTTGCGGCCTGTTATCTGGAGAGCCATCCCGGTGAATACATGAATCTGGTGAGATACCAGTTTCTGATTCATAAACTATACACCTCGTGCATGGGTTCTGGCTGGCGTACCTATCACGAGGAGTTTAAAAGGAAGCAACAGGGCCGAGAGGTGTTTGATTTAGGTGAAAAAGACCTAGAACTTTACGTCAAAGTTACCGAATTAGCTACGCCCTTCAAGGCTTCCGAAGGAAAAGGTTGGTTGCGGCAGTAAGGTAATAGGCCTAATAACAATAATAGGGGAGCTAATAGCAAGCCTGGCCACGGAAAATGTTTCGCGATTAACAATGGCCTATGTAATCTGGGAAATCGTTGTAGTTTTCGGCACCTTTGTCTCAGATGCGGGGGATCGCAGGCAATCTAGGATTGCACGAAACCACCAACTGGGGGCAGGGGTGGGGCTCAGTCCTCGGCAAAGCCCCGGTCCAGTGGCACCTGTCGTTGGATTGAGCCCCAACCACAATATCGTTGGTCAGGATGTTGCCATGGCTGAAACGTTACCCGGATAGAGAGACAGCAGATTTTATGCAGTCTGGGTTTTCTGTAAGTTTTCAATTGCCCGTTTCTGACCCCATTAACGCAGGGTCTAGGGGTAATTTACGTTCGGCCGTGGAGTATCAGGATGCAATAAAACAGAAGGTAGAGGCTGTAGTTAAATTGGGACGCATGGCAGGCCCATTTCACACACCGCCAGTGGAGGGACTGATTTTGTCACCCATTGGGGTGGTACCTAAAAAAGTTCAGGGGAGGTTTAGGCTGATTCAGCACCTTTCATGCCCTAGAGCAGTGGTAGCCAACTACAGTCCTCGAGAGCTACCAACAGTTCACATTTTCCAGACAACCCAGCTGCTGCACAGGTGCACTCATTACTAGCTGAAACATTTTCAAAGATCCACAGGTGGAGCTAATTACTTCACTTGTGATTCTTTGAGGAGATCTGGAAAACATTAACTGTTGGTAGCTCTCGAGGACTGGAGTTGGCTACCCCAGCCCTAGAGGGTCGTCGGTTAATGATGCCATTGCTGACGATTTATGCACAGTTAATTACCTATTATTCAAAGACGCTATGGCGATCGTTCGGAGTCTTGGTCCTAGTGCCCTCATGTGCAGGTTGGATGTTGAGTCAGCTTTTAGACTTTTACATTGAATAAGGCCGCATTTAAATTTATGGGATTTAAATTGGACGGGGTTGCTCTATATCATGTGCATATTTTGAGCGTATTAGCACTTTCTTGCAGTGCTGTTTGCGGGAAGTGGCGGGAGCTTCTAGCATCAATCATTATTTGGATGATTTCCTTTTGGTAGGTCCTTCAGATTCTGATTTATGGTTACTAGAATCAGCTCTTAACTTGTTTAGGGATTTCGGAGTACCTGTGGTGAAAAAAAAATAAGGGCCCTACTACATGCCTGGTGTACCTTGGGATAAAAAATTGATTCCGAGGCTGGTGTCTGTAGACTTTCGCAGGATAATGACGAAATACTTTAGGACATGGCGGCGGCAAATTTAACGCTTAGATAGGCCCAATCTTTATTGGAGCTGTTTAACCTTGCGAGTAGAGGGATACCCATGGGTAAAATCTTTTGTCGTAAAATTCAGAGAGCGACCGTGGGCATACGTAAGCTGCATCATTTTCTTCGCTTATCTTCAGAAATAAAGAGAAATTTGAAGGTGCGGGAAATGTTTTTGGCAAATTTTAACGGTATATGCATACGGCAAGCTCCAGTCGTTGCAAATGCCGAGTTAGAATTGTACACGGACGGCGCGGGTTCCACAGGCTTTGGAGCATTCTATGCGGGGCGTTGGTGCATGGAGTCTTGGCCGGAGCTGTGGGTCCAGAGCGCTTTAATAAAAAACATGCTGTATTGGAGATATTTCCAATAATGGTCGCTTTGGAACTTTGGGCCAAAGAATTGAGTAACAGGAGGTTGTCTTTTGGTGCCTAGGAGTGGTGTACGCTGTTGGTCGCCAGAGGTCAACATCCTTGCCGGTTTTGTGCATTTTTAGCTCGGATGGTGATGCTATGCTTGGCAAACATTACGTTGCGGGCATAGCACGTGCCCGGGGGGTTTAATTAAGTAGCAGATGCACTGTCTCGTTTTGAATGGGTACGTTTTAGGCAGCTTGTGCCTTTCGCCCAGAAGTATGGTGAGCAGGTCCATCTTTTCTATGGCAGGTGCCACTGCAGGGGTAGAAGAGCTGGCCCTGCGATCCTTAGCGCCGGTGGCATTCAGGGCATATCTGGCCGCCGGGGGAGCGCTGCAATGAGTTCGTTCTTGAACGGGGTGGCGGAGGTAAGAGCACTGAGCAGCTTATTATTGCCTTCGTTTGGAGCCTGTACTTGCAGGGGAAATCCCGAAGTTTTGTCGGGCGCTCCTTGTCAGGGATTTCATTCTTTTTGCGTCTCGGAGGCGAGAGACATTACAAAGTCTTTCGTCCTTTCCAGGATGCTGAAAGGGTGGGCCTGAACCCATACGGTTTTGCCGGACAGGAAACGGCCAGTTTACGCCGGTCTATTGTGTCGAATCTCTAAGTCTTTAAGAGTCATTTGCTCAACTGATTATGAGGTTCGGTTTTTTCGACTGGCCTTTGCCATGGCTTTTCATGGGGCATTCATAGTGGGTGAACTGGTGTCCGCAGCCAGGACATCGGCTTCGCCCATGATGTTTCATCATGTCGACGACACCACGACGGTTATGGTGCAAAGCCCAGCGCTCCTAGACTGACATAGTGGGCAGGGTCAGTGGGTCCATTTGGGTCGTAGTGGCGATCACCGGATTTGTCCGGTGGCGGCGGCTGTGGCTTATTTGGATTTGCAACCTCAAAGGCCTTGTTGATGCACATCCTCGGGTCTCACCTTACTAAATTTCAGTTCAGGTCGGTTTCTCAGCGCTGCATTTTGCATCAGGGTCTTTCTCCGGCCGGCTTTGGCACACAATCATTTCGTATCGGCGCCGCCTTGGCTGCTGCTGCGGAGGGTTGGTACCAGGTCGACATACGAGCACTTGGGAGATGGCGGTCTGGTGCGTTTAGGCGTTACATCAGGCCGTCATCATCCAGTGAGCCCATTTGAGGAGTAGCCGCTCGCTCAAACGCGCCGTAGCGTTTGGGGGGCCTTGAAGAATTTTTGTGTTATCACCAGTCTTAAATTTGGCTTTTGCCAACTGGTGAAAGATTTGTGTTTTTGCTTTAAGTCAAAGCGGGCGACCCTCCCCTTCCCACCCCCCAACAGCTGTTGGTAATAAATTTAGTTTAGAATTTAAATAATTTAATGAATTCAAATAACTAGTTTTAAATAGGTCACCTGTATCACCTTCCTATTAGTCATTTCAATCTAATATAGTAAGTTAAAATCACCATTAAGGGAATTCACGGGTATTTTTCCCCATTTCATCCTTTATATTATCCACCTGGGGGGCAACGACCTCACGCATAATTCCGGTCTCAATATCCGTTTTGAGATTAGGAATTTAATGGATTTGATTAGAGAGTGGCGTTTCTGTAGGTTCTTCTGGTCGGAGATTATACCTAGGAGGATATGGAGAGATGCAGTAGTCCAGGGGCTATTGATATTGTGCGGAGAAGGATTAACTCCGTGGTCGGCAAGGCAGTCGCTGCGGAAGGTGTGATGGTCATCAGGCATGAGGCCACCTCCTTTAGGAACGAGACACTGTATCGATCTGATGGAATGCATCTCTCCATAGTGGGAATGGCCTTGTTTTTCAAGGATATGATGGACATCCTGAGAAGTTTGGATGGTTAGTTTTGAGAGGAGCTTTGTAGTGTTGTGGTGGCGGGTCAGTTTGAAGACAAACTGATATGGCGGAAAGAACGGTAGTTTAAATTCTAGCTGTATTTACATTTAGCTGGTGGTTGGTGTCGAGATGTGGGCATCACCGATCCAGGTGGGCCCACATCTGGACAAAAAAAGGGGGAAGGGAACAGTAGAGATTAAGTGGGTGCACACTGCAGATAACTTATGTAAGGCGTCCAACTGATAATATGCACTTATAAAATATAGCTTTTATTGGATATACTTTAAAAGAGAAGGAGTATGCTAATTACTGCTTCTCAATTTAGAACAAATACGTAGAAGTGAATAAAGTTTAGAAATAGTGGTTTAAAAAAGATCGTGATGTAGAAGCTCATTCAATTTTTTATATGTGTGTTACTGTCTCCAGATTTTGCTTATCTCCGTTCAGGAAAAAAGACTTTGTTCACTGTACATGTATTTTTACTGATCAGTTGCCTGATTGTAATATTGTTGCTCAGACCAAATGTATTTTTTTCTGGCTATTGATTAAATATTTTGTTGTAGGCTTATGTGCCTTTCGGCTCGTAATACACTGTGATTTTAATTAGTTAATATGTGGACAATAAGCACTGATTTCACTGTGCGGATACGTTGTGCTTGGATTGTGTTAATAATAAACACTAACCAATTTTACTAGGACTCTCCGTTCGTAAGCTGGATATTAGATTAACTCTACACACTCCTCCCCGTTTGTACAGCCCAACTTCTCAGTGAAATACTGATAGTATATTTGTACAGTCCTTTTCCGATTTATTTGTGTGTGTTAAATGTAGTTTTTAACACTACACCATTGTAAATGGTCACTTGGCTGTTTTGTGGGTTCTAATGGTGCACACACACTGTCCAATTTATCCAATTTCACAAATGTTCAATTTTATTATTTCTTAGTTTTATTTTTAATATATTTGATCACATGTGTATTGGAGATCACTAGATTGAACCTTAGTGATTTCATATAGTGCCTGCCATATTTAAGAATTGCACTCTACAGCAGCCTGTTTATGACCCATGCGGTTATTTACCGCTTTCTTTGCTGCTGTATTTAGCGGTCATTTATACAGGATGGCATGTGGGGTTAGTACTGTGACACCACGGTGTGTGTCGAGCTGTTATATCCCCAGTAGGGGCTTTTATATGGGAGACAGTACAATGTCACAAAAATTAATTAAGTGGCATTCCTCTGTTGTGATGGATACACACTGTCCAATCCTGACCCATCCAATTGTGTTGTATAGTGTCACAATCAATTGGTTTTATTTATAAGCAAGTTTCTGTGGTAGGTGCACACCATTCAGTCTTGCTGTGTCCAATATGTTTATATCGATAATATCAGTAATTTATTATTTTGTTGTGTGGACGTATACGTTTGTCAGGTGTCTGTTAGTGCATACACATTATCCAATTAGTCCAATTTCACAGTTGTCCGATTTCACTTTTTCAGTTATATTAACAATATGTTCAATCATATATGCCTAGAAGATCAGTGGTTTGAGCATAGGTAATTTCTTTATGATGCCTGCTACATTCAAAAGTTATACTCCACAACCTCCTGTTTGTTGTTTATGACCTATGCGGTTAATTGCCGCTTTCTTTGCTATTACATTTAGCGGTCATTTATACAGGGATAGCATGTGGACTTTTATCCCTAGCAGTGCAAATTATATGCACCCTGTGCTTTGTGGGGATAACTGCCAACTCTACACCTGCACGCCCGGCCAGGTAACCATCAGCCGCGTGCCGTGTGCGCCGTGCAGACGCTGACCGCTTCCTTTGATACTCGCCCTGCGGCACCAGCGTATATATCAGGCTTAAGTAACAGCAATGAAAACTTTGTCAGGGAGACAGTACAATATCACAATATTCATCGGGAGTTATCCTTCAGAGAGGATATTTATGCTATTTCCTTAGTAACCGTTGTCATGGGGCGTATCACACTTAGGGCCTTATTTTGGTTCATTCTTTCTGACAAAATCCTTCTTAGATGGGCAAAACCATGTGCACTGCAGGTGGGGTAGGTGTTACTTGTGCAGAGAGAATTAGATTTGGGTGGGGTTTTACTTCAAAGTGAGATCTATATTGCAGTGTAAAAATAAAGCAGTCAGTATTTTCCCTGCACAGAAACAAAATAACTCACCCAAATCTAATTCTCTCTGCACATGTTACATCTGCTCCCCCTGCAGTGCACATGGTTTTTTCCATCCAAGAAGGATTTTGTCAGAAAGAATGAACCAAAATAAGGCCCTTAGTGTGATTTTCTAACGTTGTCTGGACTCTCATTGTAAATTGGATCTTATATCCACATTAAATCCTAATTTTATTTTATTATCGGTATATCGGTATTTCATTTTGTTTGTCATCATTCTAGTGTTTTATATTTGATGTTTTATTGTTTTAATTAATTTTATATTTTTATTACTTTACTTTTTATTAATTATTACAATATATTTGTATATGTTTTATGTATTGACGTTTATTATTATTAATTTATTAATTATTAATGTCTTATTTAATTATCCCTTGTTTGTTGGTTTTTTATTATTTTTTGTTTTCTGTTTTCGATTTTTTATTATTATTTATTATTATTTTATATTTTTTATTATTGTTATTTATTTTTTATTATTTCTTATTTATTAACTTTTTTTGTATATGATATGCTTCTATCTATTTTTCTTTTTTCTGTAAGGTGGTTTATTTATTCTATTATTTTATCCAGTGAGTGTCACTATGTTGTTGTGTCAATTACTTCAAGGGAAAATAGTCACAATGTTGTTATATATATCCCTTTAGAGGGAAATGTTTTAATTGTTCCTGTTGTTCAGATTATTATTAGTATATATCCTTTCAATAGTTTGCTTATTCATCTAATTGTTTAAAAGGTCACTGTGAGTGTCCTTAATATAACTAATAATTAGTAGGTAGATTTGTCATAATTTAAGGGATCCCATGTTAGTCGTTCTCCTGTTTCCATGTTGACCCCTCCATCGATTGAATTGGAGAGCATAGGCGAATCTAGGGGGTGGTCCGGGGGTGCACAGGACCACCCATTAGCCCATTTTATAACTGAGGAAAGGGGCTTTCCAACGAGCCCAGCCTTGTGTCCCTAGCCCCCTGGGAACTGGAGATACGGCCAGGCAAAGCTGGAACGTTTTCCCTATAGAATAACATGGGACCCACTAATTCCGACCCCCACCCAGTTCAATGGCTGCCAGTTCCCCCTTCGGCATCACTGAAGCTCAAGGTTGATCTCAGTCGAACCCAAATCGCTGGGCCTTCAATCTGATACCAGGCTGGATCCATATGGGTGTCAGACGCCGCCGCCGTGCAGTCGCCTCCCCGTCCTCCGGGGTGCACGGCGGGCGGTCCTCTGACGATCAGGACGTTGCTCAGCAACGCCCCGAGCGTCGGCAACGTCCCGAGCGTCGGTGACGTCACGCCCGGCGTCCGAGCATCGGGGCGTTGCCTGGCAACCACGTCCTGCTGCCCGGCGTCCTTCCCCGCCGCGTCATCACCTCGCGCGCGCACAGTCTGCTGCACGCACACTTCTCCTATAAATGGAGATTACACAGTCCAGCAAGCCGCTGGTTATAAGATTGCTTAGGCACCCTGGGGTGTCCTTCTTGTTTTCTTCAGCCCATACTGCAGTTCCTTCCCTGCATTATACCCGTGGTTTCTCCAGCTCCTATACCCGGATTTCTTCCCTGCCTGTGGTCGGTGGATTCTGCTACTCAGAAGTTCCCAGCAGATTTCTCCTGGCTTCCGGCTTCCTGCAGTCTCCTTGGAGACATTCCGGTCTTCTGCCTTGGGCCCTGGAGTGGTATCGTTACGCACTCCTTATTCCCATTTCTTCCTGCTGTATCATGGTTTATTATTTTGTGTATTCTTATCAGTGCTAGGTTCAGTGTGCAGGGGTACCAGGGCTCCCGTCCATTCCTGTGTCCATTTCCCTGCCACCTGTCTCGGCCACCGGGGTCATTAAGTTAGCTCTCCCCTTGTCCACCTCGTTCCTCCAACGGTAGGTTGTGGCCACCACCTAAAACGCTTTGGAGGGCACCGGAGTTGTACAGGCTTAACCCGTGCTTCAAACGTGGCTGCCGTGCGAGAAGATTTAGGGCCTCCGCACCTACCGTGGGACGTACTGGGTGACAACGGAGTTAGGGGCCGAGACAGTTTCCTCCCTACCAGTGCTGATCATCTCCACCTCCGGGTCAGTCACCTGCCCTCGCTACTACCCCATGGGCCTCTAGGGCTATTGCCCTCCATTACCCTGTTGATTCCTCTGTGGCCCATGTCGACCGGTGATGATTACCAGCTAGGACCCATTTAGCTTCACAGTTACCGGGCCTCCTAGCACGTCTGAGCCGTCTCGATACCTCCACTTTGGGGTTCCCGGCACCTTGTGTCTAACAGTATAACCAGCCAACAGTGTTGTGGGCCATCCACCTCCGCAGTGAACGGTCCATATTCCCTTACCGCGATTTTTTCATTTTTTATTGCTTGGTCGTCATGGATCCCAACGCGGCCCAAGCTCTGGCCAATCAGGTTTCGCTCCTGACCAAACAGCTACAGGATTTGTCTATTAAGGTGGACACCAAACTCTCAGCTCAGCCACCAGCGGGTTCTCACCAGGAACCCAAAGTTAATTTCCCTGATAGGTTTTCAGGTCATAGGCCCCATTTCATAAATTTTAGAGAGAGTTGTAGATTGTTTTTCCAGTTAAAACCACACTCCTCAGGTTCTGAGCAACAGAGAGTGGGTCTTGTGATTTCCCTCCTCCAGGGGGACCCCCAGTCTTGGGCCTTTAGTCTGGCTCCAGACGATCCTGCTCTCCGCTCGGTAGATGCCTTTTTTCAGGCATTAGGAGTCCTTTATGACGATCCTGACAGATCAGCCTCCGCTGAGGCTTATCTTAGAGCCCTGAAACAGGGTCATCTTTCTGCCGAGGAGTACAGCGCCAAGTTCAGACGTTATGCCGCCGACTCTGGGTGGAATGATCCAGCCCTACGGAGTCAGTTTCGCCTAGGCCTGGCGGATAACGTCAAGGATGGCTTGGTACAATATCCCTCTCCTCCTTCTTTGGATAAATTAATCCTTTTAGCCATACGAATCGATCGGAGGATTAGGGAGAGGCGGTGCGAAAAAGAGGCTCAAGCATTACCCAGTTGTGAGCTCCCAGAGGAGGCTCCCCCAGACCTGGGTGAACCCATGCAGCTTGGGGCTACCAGGTTATTTTCTAGGCTCACTCCCAAGGAGAAGGCCCGACGACGTTCCCTGGGGTTATGTATGTACTGTGGATCTAAGGATCATATCCTGAACAAATGTTCCCTGTTACAGGGAAACGGCAGAGCCCAGAAGTAATGGGGAGTATCTTCTCGGGCCTTTCATTGTTTTCCCCATCTGATTCGTTGTTTATCCCAGTTAGTTTCAGTTCCTGGGAGGGTAAGGCGTTAGTGGATTCTGGCGCCGCAGCCAATTTTTTGGATAGTAAAATTGTCTATGATTTGGGTTTACCGCTGCAACTGTTGACGTCCCAGCTCACCGTTTGCGGATTAGACGGTAATACCCTGCTTGGTGGAGCCATCACTCATTTTGTGGAGTTATTAGATTTTCGAGTTGGACTTTCCCATTCGGAGAGCATAAAGTTTTTTGTTTTTCAGTGTCCCATTACACCCATTGTGCTTGGCCTTCCCTGGCTTAAGAGACATAACCCGGTCTTTGATTGGCGTTCTGGGGAATTGATACGGTGGGGCAAGGAGTGTTTTGAGCAGTGTATCAGTCTTCCAGCTCTTCTCACCACTACCATTCCTGCCGGGTTGCCAGCCCAGTATGCTGAATTCGCTGATGTTTTTTCTAAAAAAGAGGCGGACTCTCTTCCTCCGCATCGTCCGTATGACTGCGCCATTAATTTGTTACCTGACTCTAAATTACCCAAGGGTAGATTATACTCTTTGTCTTTGCCTGAAGAGAAGGCAATGCAGGAGTACGTGGAGGAGAGCTTAAAAAAAGGCTTCATCAGAGCCTCTAAATCTCCAGTGGGAGCAGGTTTTTTTTTTGTTAAAAAAAAAGACGGGACCTTACGGCCCTGCATTGATTTTCGTCAATTAAACGACATCACGGTAAAAAATTCTTATCCCTTGCCGTTGATCTCTGTTCTTTTTGATCAGTTGCGTGCAGCTGTGGTTTTTTCTAAGATTGATTTACGCGGAGCGTATAATCTCATCCGCATCAAGGCCGGAGATGAGTGGAAGACGGCGTTTAACACTCACTCGGGCCATTACGAGTACTTAGTCATGCCGTTCGGCCTTGCCAACGCACCCGCTGTGTTCCAGGACCTCATCAATGATGTTCTCAGGGAGTTTTTGGGTATCTTTGTTGTGGTGTATCTTGACGATATTTTAATTTATTCTTCTTCTTTGGATCTTCATCGCCAGCATGTCAGGGCTGTGCTTCAGAAGCTTAGGGAGAATAATCTTTTTGCCAAGCTCGAGAAATGCGAGTTCGAGGTAGATTCCATTTCGTTCCTTGGTTACATTATCTCTCCCAAGGGTTTCGCCATGGATCCTGTCAAGCTTAAGGCCATTCGGGAGTGGGTGCAACCTTCGAATTTGAAGGCGGTTCAAAGATTTTTGGGCTTCGCGAACTACTACAGGAGGTTTATTTCCCACTTCTCAGATATTGTCTCCCCCATTGTGGCCCTCACCAGGAAGGGAGCCGATCCTACATCCTGGCCGGTGTCTGCCATTGAGGCTTTTAAAGAGCTCAAACGGGCATTTTCTTCTGCTCCCATTCTTCGACACCCCGATCCCGAATTCCCTTTTATTCTCGAGGTAGACGCATCAGAGATTGGCGTAGGTGCGGTTCTTTCTCAAATGGACAAACTGGATGGCTTGCTACATCCTTGTGCTTTCTACTCCAGGAAATTCTCAGAGGCCGAAGGCAACTACGATGTCGGCAATAGGGAGTTGCTGGCCATTAAATGTGCCTTAGAAGAATGGAGGCATTGGTTGGAAGGGGCCAAATATCAGGTCACGATCTTTACCGATCATAAAAATTTGGCATATTTACGCTCAGCCAAGAGATTGAACTCGCGGCAGGCGAGGTGGGCTCTGTTTTTTGCCAGGTTTAATTTCTTAATTACTTATCGACCTGGCGCAAAAAACGTTTTAGCAGACGCCTTGTCCAGGAGTTTTGCGGCCATACAAGATCCAGTTTCTCGTCCCGATCCCATTATTCCCCCTTCATGCATTCTGGCCGGACTCACGCAAGGGCTACTGGATTCGGTGCTGCTGGCCCAAAGTTCGGTCCCTGCCACCACTCCCGAGGGTAAATTATTTATTCCCCAGAAGCTCCGGGAAAAGGTCTTTTCGGAATTCCATTCATGTAAATCCGCCGGCCATCCGGGGGTTTCCAAGACACTTTCTTTAATGTCACGTGCGGTCTGGTGGCCCAACATGAGGACAGAAGTAGAGCAGTTTGTGTCCAGATGTAACACATGTGCTCAGAACAAATCTTCCCGTCTTTCCCCCATAGGGCAGCTGGTGCCGTTACCTGTGCCTGATCAACCTTGGACACACATCTCCATGGATTTTGTTACGGACTTTCCACCATCATTGGGTTTTAATACCATTTGGGTTGTAGTCGACAGATTTAGTAAAATGGCACATTTCGTACCCCTCAAAGGCTTACCCTCGGCTAAAACGTTAGCCTCTTTATTCATCACCCATATCTTTCGTGCCCATGGCCTGCCCTCTGACATCGTTTCGGATAGAGGTGCCCAGTTCGTTGCCAGTTTTTGGAAAGCAGTCTGTGTAGCCCTGCAGGTTAGACTTAGTCCTTCGACGGCCTTTCACCCACAGTCGAATGGTCAGACGGAACGGGTTAACCAATCCTTGGAACAATTCCTACGGTGTTACGTTTCCAAGACCCAAAGGGACTGGGTGGAGAATCTGCCTTTCGCGGAGTTTTCTTATAATAATGCTTGGCATGCCGCTACCAGGATGTCCCCGTTTTTCTGCAATTACGGTTTCCACCCTAGAGCTAATTCTTTCTTTCCCACGGATGCCAAAGTGGGTAATTCTAGGTGGGTGGCTTCGAAGAGAAAGGTTTGGCGCATGGTTCGGGGAGCGCTCCTCTCTGCTGCCAGGTCAGCCAAACACTTCTCTGACCGCCACAGGAGACCGTGCCAGTTCAAAGTTGGGGACTGGGTCTGGCTTTCTACCAAGAATATCAAGCTCCGGCAATTCTCACACAAATTGGGCCCACGTTTCATCGGTCCCTACAGGATTATCAAAAAGGTTAACCCGGTCGCTTTTAGATTAGGGCTGCCCCGCTCTCTCAGGATCTACAACACTTTCCATTGCTCTCTTCTCAAACCTGCTCTTCAGCCGGTTGTCCGCAGGCCAGTGCCCATCTTACGTCAGGGCCAAAAGGAGTATGTGGTTGATTCCATCCTGGATTCCAAGACTTCCAGAGGGAGGGTCTTCTTTTTAGTACATTGGAAAGGTTTTGGACCGGAAGAGAGGTCGTGGGTCGCTGATCAAGATCTCCATGCTCCTTCACTCAAAAGGAGGTTTTTTCAGTCGTTTCCGGACAAGCCCGGTTTCAGAGGTCGGTTGACCTCTCCTCGAGGGGGGGTACTGTCAGACGCCGCCGCCGTGCAGTCGCCTCCCCGTCCTCCGGGGTGCACAGCGGGCGGTCCTCTGACGATCAGGACGTTGCTCAGCAACGCCCCGAGCGTCGGCAACGTCCCGAGCGTCGGTGACGTCACGCCCGGCGTCCGAGCATCGGGGCGTTGCCTGGCAACCACGTCCTGCTGCCCGGCGTCCTTCCCCGCCGCGTCATCACCTCGCGCGCGCACAGTCTGCTGCACGCACACTTCTCCTATAAATGGAGATTACACAGTCCAGCAAGCCGCTGGTTATAAGATTGCTTAGGCACCCTGGGGTGTCCTTCTTGTTTTCTTCAGCCCATACTGCAGTTCCTTCCCTGCATTATACCCGTGGTTTCTCCAGCTCCTATACCCGGATTTCTTCCCTGCCTGTGGTCGGTGGATTCTGCTACTCAGAAGTTCCCAGCAGATTTCTCCTGGCTTCCGGCTTCCTGCAGTCTCCTTGGAGACATTCCGGTCTTCTGCCTTGGGCCCTGGAGTGGTATCGTTACGCACTCCTTATTCCCATTTCTTCCTGCTGTATCGTGGTTTATTATTTTGTGTATTCTTATCAGTGCTAGGTTCAGTGTGCAGGGGTACCAGGGCTCCCGTCCATTCCTGTGTCCATTTCCCTGCCACCTGTCTCGGCCACCGGGGTCATTAAGTTAGCTCTCCCCTTGTCCACCTCGTTCCTCCAACGGTAGGTTGTGGCCACCACCTAAAACGCTTTGGAGGGCACCGGAGTTGTACAGGCTTAACCCGTGCTTCAAACGTGGCTGCCGTGCGAGAAGATTTAGGGCCTCCGCACCTACCGTGGGACGTACTGGGTGACAACGGAGTTAGGGGCCGAGACAGTTTCCTCCCTACCAGTGCTGATCATCTCCACCTCCGGGTCAGTCACCTGCCCTCGCTACTACCCCATGGGCCTCTAGGGCTATTGCCCTCCATTACCCTGTTGATTCCTCTGTGGCCCATGTCGACCGGTGATGATTACCAGCTAGGACCCATTTAGCTTCACAGTTACCGGGCCTCCTAGCACGTCTGAGCCGTCTCGATACCTCCACTTTGGGGTTCCCGGCACCTTGTGTCTAACAATGGGTTAATTGGTTCCAGGGATAATGAGGTTAAACCGTTTTTTTTTTCATTTCTTAAATGTAATTTCATGACTATTTATTTATGTTTTTTGAGGGCAGATTTCTCTGGAACCAAACAGCCCTGTTTTACGGGACCAAAATTATTCAAAGCCAACCCAAAAGTTCTTCAATATGATACTGGTCTCATATAAATGGGTCAGTTGGTTCCGAAGATATAGCTGGTTGGTTAAAGGGGGGTAGGAAGAGGGGAGTGGTTGTCTCTCCCCCTCATACCAGAAAATGCAGGGACTAGGCTGGTGTATAAGGGGTCAGCCTGGGAATGTCCCTGCATGATCCTGGGACCATATTCCTGGGAAAATCCCTGCATTTTCTATTGTGAAAGGGGTATTATTTCAAACAGCCGTGACCTGCAGTGCTCTGAATACAGCCGGGCAGCCCCCTGCTCTCTGCCCAGCTGTCAGTGACTGTCACCCCTGCAGTTTCCGCTCCAATTCTTCTCCACGCTTTCACCTCAGCCCGCCCCCCCTTTAATCATGTGCGGCATCATGTGTAATGGGTACTATTGTGTGCGGCATCATGTGTAATGGGTACTATGCTGTGCGGCATCATGTGTAATGGGTACTATGGTGTGCGGCATCATGTGTAATGGGTACTATGGTGTGCGGCATCATGTGTAATGGGTACTATGGTGTGCGGCATCATGTGTAATGGGTACTATGGTGTGCGGCATCATGTGTAATGGGTACTATGGTGTGCAGCATCATGTGTAATGGGTACTATGGTGTGCGGCATCATGTGTAATGGGTACTATGGTGTGCAGCATCATGTGTAATGGGTACTATGGTGTGCGGCATCATGTGTAATGGGTACTATGGTGCCATCAAGCAATAACCCCCTAGCAATGAGCACGTAGGTAAGCAGCACTTATGTGGCAAATATGTAATGGGCATTACGGTTTGTTATATAGTATGTAATGGGCATCATGATGTGTGGCACAATGTGTAATGGGCATTATGGTGTGTGGCCTTATGTGTAATTAAATTACGGCGTGTGGCTTTATGTGTAATGGGTATTACGGAGTTTGCTAAAATGTGTAATGGGCATTACTGTGTATGGTCTTAAGTGTAATACCACACCCCTTTTTGTGATGCCACGCCTCCTTCCCATGAGGCTACGCCCCCTTTATGCGGCGCGGCTTTGCCGCGCAAAGGTTCCCCTACTGTTATGTCTACATCTGGGACCACCCATTACCATAATTCTAGATTCGCCTATGTTGGAGAGTTATGAGGTCTTTTTTTCTCACATTATTGTAGAACATGAATATGTTTTATGTTGAAGTAATTATGTGTGGTGATCGATTGGTGCTTTTATATCAAATAAAGGATGGTGACAGTGTTAGGATGTCATAGTTTAGTAGTTCTTTTAAGTAATTTGAACTTCTTGACACAATTACTGTGTATTGATTATGGATTGTGCTGATATAAGATAATCTTAAATAATAAAAATATATATAATATAGGGAGATTGGGAAATGCCCTTTCTCATGCTGCGTAAATCCATCAAAAAGTGAAAAAATAATAATAAATAATAAGAGTGCAGTGTGATCTAGTATTTAATGGTTGCCATGTGTGTTTGGTATTTTCTTGTGGTTCATAGTGCTGTGCCCATAACTATAGATTTTAGTGTTGGCCTCTAATCATTTTAATTATCTATGTCTAATATTTTTATTTCTTAATTTTTGTCCCTTTTCCTCTCCTCCTATTTGTTCTTTTCTTTTCCTATTAGTTAGTGTGATTTTCTAGATTTTTCTCACGAATGATGATATTATTTTTCATTTCAGAATCGTTCTGGTATCATCTTTTGATCTCTCGGAGTATTCTTCAGCCTGTCGGTAAGTATCTACAGTATTATCTGTTGATTCATGAATTCATTACATTCCTCATTCCTTTGCTTTTAACAGTTCTATCCCCTGTGGATTGATTTTTTAGACTTCTCTTTTGATTTAGAAGCCTGTCTCTCTTATATTTGATTATATGTCTATTGTGCTTTGTTAATCTGTTTCACACTTCCTGACGAGGATTTCCTTTAAGGTCGAGTTGTCATCGTATGTTGGTTTATTCCAGAAAGGTCATGAAGTTGTTGTTCTCGTTCATGCCCTTTGGTATGATGGTAGCCATTTGGAAGATCATTCTGGTCTCTCTTTTGGCCAATTCTTGAATCGAATTGCCTCCTCTTATTCCCATTTTGATCTTTTCTAGGCCATAAGCTTTTAAATGACTTGGGTTACAATCATGTTTTAATTCAAAGTGTCGTGCCACACTGGTGAGTTGTTTGAATCTAGCACGATCTTTTTTGGCATTTTTGATGTTACAGGTTGAGTATCCCTTATCCAAAATGCTCGGGACCAGGAGAATTTTGGATAACGGATTATTCCGTATTTCGGAATATTGTAATATTTCAATGATGTATTTTGAAGTATCTTGCATTTATGCTGTATAAACACATAATATACACACAAATATATTTTATTACCACATAAAATACACACAAATATATTTTAATTGTTCAAAAAACAAGGTTTCAAAACGTGAAACAAAATTTGTGTACTATCTCAGCACTGAATTTGAATGCCAAGCAATCATTGTCTTGTACATATATAGTGCCAGTTACATATCATGTCCTCAGTAGTGCTGTTACAAATGTCCCCAGTGAGTTTTTAGCAAAAACTTTCTGGAATGTCCGTATTTCGGAATAATTCGGATAACGGATATTCGGATACGGAATACTCGACCTGTATTAATATGCTCTAAGATTCGTACTTTTAGTTTTCTGTTAGTCATGCCTATGTATTTTTTAGGGCAGCTACATTGTAGGCAATACACCACACCCATCGTGTCACAATTGATGTAGCCTTTGATTTCATTGATTTCTCCAAATCTGTCCTGATAAGTTTTGGTTTTGAGCATGTACTCACATGCTTTGCATTTCCCACATATATAGCTTCCATCTGCTATATCTTTCTGGGTTTTGTTAGAGAAATGACTGTTCACTAGTCGGTCCCTTAGATTGGCCCACATCTGGACCCTAACAATCATTACTTCGGATAGGCGAAATTTTTGCGGACAGTTTGTATGTCAGGGCAGGTGGCCCAATTTTTTATGGCTCAGGCAGAGTGGTGAGCTATGCCTTAGTGATATATGCGAGGTCAGGGGCAGAGGCAGAAGGTCAACCCCTGGCCTTAAGGGCAGATGTCCGCATATAAATTTTTATGTTGCCAAGGATGCTGGCAGTTGGCCGGTCCTAGGCGAAAGGGCAGGAGGCCCTTGGATCCGGAGTTTATTATTTTCATTACTTTTTTATTTTACTAGCTGATGTGATATATTGCATGCTGTTCTTTGCCCGCCACCTTAGTTAGAGCAGGGACATAAATTTCAGTTAGCTTCAAATAGGCCGCCCCTGCTCAAAATAAATAAGCCGTCCCCTTTAAGCCCAATTCAGTTGTACGTGTCATTATTTCATAGATAAGTGGTGTGAGTTTGGATGAATGCCTATGACTGTGTGGGGTTTATGAGTTTATGACTCAGAGAACTCAACTCGCGCCTAACTGAATTGACAACTAATGCATACAGCATGCCAACAGAAGGGATGGGCAAACTGGATGCATGTACCTTGCCTCATTTTCCAGGGGGCCAGGAATGCCACGCGATTTTCGGGAGCCTCCCAGGCAATGTTCCCTCTAATTTTACAAAGGCTGTGTGCGGCAAAAGATTTTGGCTGTGCAACTTTGGAAGGAAATTTAAATTTTTGTGCGTCACTTATATATAACTGGAAAATGACGTTCAGCATTTGTGTTAACTTTACTTCAAAATGATATTAAACATTTAAACATTCAAAACACAGCACACAATGTAGTTAATGGGTGAAACATACATTAATTGAGTCCACAACTGCAAAAAGGGACCACTGCTGCTTTGTGCGCTCTGTTGTAATGTCTGTGCGCACGCTCGTTGAGTTGTGTGCGTGCGCACACGCGCACAGCTTAGAGGGAACACTGCACCCAGGCCATTCCGGTGAGTAGGTGAATATGTTTGGATAAAAAGAGAGGCAAAACCTCATCTTCCCGCTCTTAGATCTTGCATGCCTTGGATTAGCTATAAATCCATGCTGTGGTGATTTGGGCATTTCACACAAGACCACAGACATTCTGTGCAGGTGAAATTAATGACTAGCTAACCTACTGTATGTGTTCATTCCAGTCCCTTCAGGCTAGGGATGGCCATCATCGATGGAACAGCAAAACAATGTTTTGCTGTTTTTTTTTTTTTTTCAGCATAGCTCCGCCCCCGACACCCGCAAAGCCCACCCCCGCGTTTTGATTGGCCCACAGGCCAATCAATGAAACACAATGGATGACCATCGATATGTAAAAATATTGATGGTCATCCATTGCACAGTTTAGCACTATCGATGGCCAGTTGCAGAATTGCCATCGATGGCAACCATCGATGGCAATGGCAATGATGCCCATCCCTACTTCAGGCTCTAGTTTTCATATTGGCTGAGCTAGATAGGCAGTTAGCAAATCAATGTTTATTATTTTTTAAAGTACAGGAAGTTACATATATTGTTTGTGAGTTACACTGGTGCTGCTGAGTATTAGGGAAGCATTAACTCTCGGTGCATACTGTCATTATGTGTCATTCCCTAGTATACAGTGCAACCCAGAACTCCAAATACAGGGCAGCAGCAGTGACCATTTTTTGGCGCACAGTGCACTGTGATGACTGCAAAAAAATTACAAAAAAGTTGAAAAAAGTTTCATTTGTTTATTTTACAACATTATGGGTGAAATTTACTAAGATGTGAAATACACTTCACAGGTCATGTTGCTATGGGCAACCAATCAGAAGCTACTTCTTATTTATTTACCACCCTCTAGAACAGGGGTGGGCAATAAGTGGCCCTCCAGCTGTTGATGAACTACACATCCCAGCATGCCTTGCATTAGTTTTGTTATTTTCCCATCCTGAAACTGATGCAAGGCATGCTAGGATGTGTAGTTCATCAACAGCTGGAGGGCCGCTTATTGCGCACCCTTGCTCTAGAAAATAGTAGAGATGAGCGGCGGGCACTTTTTCGGGTTTTGGTTTTGGATCTGGATCTCCCTTCGTGTTTTGGATCTGGATTGGTTTTGGCAAAACCACCCTTGCGGGTTTTGGTTTTGGATCTGGATTTTTTTAGAAAAATGCTAAAAATGGCTAAAATAACTTTGGCCTGTTTTTGCCCCTAAAGTATTAGTTTCCACTCATTTCTAGTCAATTTTGATCACTTCACAGCTTACAAAATGGTTTTCATTTACTGTAGTTTACTGTAGCCAAAAGGGTATACCGAGGTAGCTGGATGACTAAGCTAAGCGACAGTAGTGGGCATCACATACATGTGGACCTTACACTTCCAACCTGGCACATCTTGGAAGCAGAGCGGCACTGCAGGGGCAGACAGGGTGGCAGTTTAATAAACTATCCCAAAAAAAGAGAAATGCTCCAATCAGGTTGCTGATCTCCCAATATTTCCTCCTCCATCATCCTCCAAAAATGTGTTTTTATTTTATTTATTACTTTTATTTATTTTTCTTATTTTTTACACTGGACACAGCCCCTTGGACACTGGACACAGCCCCTTGGACACTGGACACAGCCCCTTAGACACTGGACACTGCCCCTGGACACTGGACGCAGCCCCTGGTCACTGGACACTGCCCCTGGACACAGCCCGTTACACTGGACACTGGATATATGCCGTCACACTGGACACTGGATATAGTCCGTCACACTGGACACTGGATATAGTCCGTCACACTGGACACTAGATATATATGCCGTCACACTGGATATATGTCGTCACACTGGACACTGGATATATGTCGTCACACTGGACACTAGAAATATTTTGTCACACTGGACACTGGATATAAGTCGTCACACTGGACACAGGATATATGTCGTCACGCTGGACAATGGATATATGTCACGCTGGGCACAGGATATATGTCGTCACACTGGACACAGGATATATGTCGTCACACTGGACAATGGATATATGTCACACTGGACACTGGATATATGTTGTCACACTAGACACAGGATATATGTCGTCACACTGGACACAGGATATATGTCGTCACACTGGACACAGGATATATGTCGTCACACTGGACACAGGATATATGTTGTGACTCGTGACACTGGACAATGGATATAGGCCGTCACACTGGACACAGCCCCTTGTATTACTGCAGCCCCTGTACACAGTGTACTACTCAGCAGCACTGCAGCCCCTGCGTGTGAGCACTGCAGCACTGAGTTAGTTAAATCACACAACACAGGGCTCAGGGCTAAATAAATCACAACACAGGGCTTAGGGCTAAATAAATCACAACAGGGCACGGGCCACAGGACAGCCCCTGGACAGTGGACACTCCCGAGCCGCCTCGGATCCTGACCCGGATCCCGAGATTCGGATCTGTCAGATCTCGGGGTTCCGGACCCGCTCATCTCTAGAAAACAGTAGACTGGATGTGATTGGGTGCCATATCCCACTACATTCACATAAAAAAGACTAAACATGGTGAAAAAGGACTAAAATAAATTGTTGTTTCTTTGTACAACTTGTGTGTGTGTTGTAGGTTCCATACCTTACTGTGTTCACATAAGTATAGGCACTGTGAAATGTAATTTGGGGAAAAAAAAATGTTTTTGTGCAGCTTGTGTGCGTTCAACCAAATGCTAGTGGTGCTGCCAGTCATGATGATACTAAGGACATCTACTAAAGGTGGTCCAGGGGGTAGAAAGATTAGGAAAGGTCACCTGAAATCAAAACATTTCATATTAAATAGGGGAAGAGGCGTCACCTTAAAAAAACCCTTAAAAAATCAGCGGCAAGTGTTTTTTGTTGTTGATTGTTTGGGGGGGGGGAGTTGATGGGGATAGTGTTTGCATTACTAATTTGCAACACATGTGTAAACAGATATACATGCCATGTTGTGCTACTGCTTTGTTGCTTAGATTAGTCATCCAGTCTTGGCCAATATTGGTGAGTTTTGTGAGGTGGCAAAAATTTAATAGAAATGACTGGAAATTAATTTCAATTGATTGTTTCTATTACTTGACTATTCCTATTACTGAAGGAACAAAATATGGCTCGAATTTTGTGATTGAGCTATTTCTTTCAGAAAAAAAAATACAGATACAATCAGGGCCGGATTAGGGGCCTCATGGGTTTGGAGCTAAAAATGTTATAGGGCCTATTATGAGAAGTGGAGGAGGTGAAGCCAATGCCATGTAGAACCCATACACTATAAGCCCCAATAAATATATATATGAAAGTACAATTGCATACCTCCCAACAGTCCCTATTTTAGCTGGACAGTCCCGATTATCAGGGCCTGTCCCGCTGTCCCACCCGCGAGCGGCAGTGTCCCGCGGTGTGGGGGGGCTGTTGGGAGTCCCCCCTGTCGGCTGCTAAACAGCGGGTAATATATGCTGTGCGCATGCACACAGCGTCTATTCCCGCAGCCAGGGGGCTGGGGGCATGGCTAGAGGCTCACAGAGCCTCTGGGTCATGCCCCCATAGCGGCAAAATGGGGGCGTGGCCTCGCGGGAGAGCAGCAAGTACCCCGAAATTAGGCCACGCCCCCCAACCATGTCGCCAGCAGGTGTCTGGTGATCATCGTCCTGTCATGATGGTGGGCCTAGTTTTATGTGGAGGCCTGGAGCTGCAGCTCAATCCACCCATTGTTAATCTGGGTATTGGTCATTGGGTCCACCCATAGACGATCAACATGCATTGGGTCCACCACAGAAGGTGGACATGGCTTAGGTTGACACTGTCGACATGGGTAATGTCGACAGGGTTGGAATGTTGACACAAACATTAGGGAGATAATGGCTAGGTCGACAGTTAAAAGATTGACATGAGGTTTTCACTTTTTCTAACTCTAATGTCGACATAGACCACATGGACACCATTAAAGCTAATATGTGTTGACCTAATGACCATATACCATTAATCTGGCCCTGGATACAATGGTTGCATAGTAATATGTCTGCAGTAGCTTGGAAATCAGTGTTGCTCTTGCGTAAAGGAATATAGTGTAACCACTAGATGGCGATCTTGTTGTACACCTTATTCTAGTTCAAAAAGAAATGAAGGCTAGCAAATTCATTTTTTCTGTTCATTTTCAAGAAACTATTGTGTTTTTACTATTAATTACACTTTTATATGCTGCTAGTATCTTTCATAGAGTATTTTTTTATTTTTAAAGAATAGGTGCTTATGTGCGGCCTTGTGTGAGCAATGTATTACAGCAGGGGTTCCCAATCTTTTTTGAATCACGGCACCCTAGAGTATCAGAATTTTTTCATGGCACCCCTAGGCCTAAAAAAAAAAAAAGTAGAAAAATAAATTAATATAATTAGATTGTGTTTATATGTGATCCTGATGTTCAGTTATGTGGTAAAGGGCAGGATTTCCTTCTGTTTGTACACATAATTTATGATTGGCAGCAACCAGCCCTGGTTTTGTCCATAAATAATTGACCATAAATAAGTTGAATTGGTCCTGAACCACCAACTCAGGGCACCCCTGCAAGTGTCTGAGGCACCCCAGGGAGCTGCGGTGCAGAGTTTGGGAACCACTGTATTCCAGATTTACATTTCTCAGTGCTTCTAACTACCTAGATTAGCAAATACTAGAAATCTTATAGTTTAAAAGAATCTGATATTTATTCTTCATTGGACACTAACATACAGGGACATTCATAGGCCGGTGCAAGGCACGGAGCGCCTTGCAAGGGCGGGGGTTGTCGGTTGTTGCGGCGAGTGCCGCTGAGTAACTCCAGGGGTGGGGAGGGGGAACGGGTGATGCGGCGGCGGCCGTCTAGTCACTCAGGAGGGGGCCAGTGCCATTCACCTCAATCCATCAGGGGGACCTGCTCCAAAGTGCTGCCCTCCAGTGGCCGACACCATAAGCAAATGCCTAGAGCTGCCTAGTGGTGGCGCCGGCCCTGTTCATAGCCGTGCTCCTGGGATTGTAGATTAATCATACTGTTTAGGAAATATGTTGTTTAAAGCTATTTTAGAATACCTGTCCAAGCATAAAATTCATTACTATAAAATGTGTATAATATGCTGAGTGCAGAAATACATATGGGGTGTGCAAATGCTGTATTCATTCATTAAATTGAGTACAGTTTTAATTAATTATGTAGGGTGATCCAGTGTAGCCTTACGTTACTTAATACCCCTTGTTTCCAATGCTATATACTCATTATTTTTTTGTATTTAGGTCAGGGTTGCCTACCCTTCCAGAATGCGTGATTTGCAGTACTGTGGACGGGGCCTGATGACGTCTACATAAAGCCCGCCCCCCAAAGTGCTGCTGGCAGTCTCCTCTCTGAGCTTTAAAAGTAGGCAACCGTGATTTAGGTGTGTTACACTATTTATTAATTCATTTATTTATTTACAGTATATTATATATCGCAGCATGATTCTGTTGCGCTTTACAATGGTGTTAGGTTGCGATTTAGTTTTCCTTGCTGCAAGGCAGGTTAAACGGGAGTCAACAACTGCTTTTCAAATGCGCTTCCGTTTGTCAAGTCGAAGTTAGATCATGCTTGAGTAGCGAAACCCATCGTCAAATTTACTACCATTTAACACCGGTTATGGTATAAATGGTAGACAATGTCTAGGTGGACAGTCACTTAGGCTGACCACTAATGATCGACACTGACTAGTCTGACACCTTGAAGGTCAACATACTCAAGATAATTGACAAAAGGTTACCACAAGCTTATGGTCGATGTGAGATTTTCACTGTTTTTAAGTGTCTATGTCGTCATATGTCAACATGGACACTGTGTAAGTGTACCGGGCTCTTTGCATGTTTTTACTCTATACCCAGTTGTATATTAAAGTATGAAAACCCACCATTTTTTTGAAGAAAAAAAAAAAGTAAAAAAAACTCATGGCGACCGTGTCTACCCAGTGACCGCATACCTGTAACATCCACATATCTTCAAGTCTAATTTTCTTAAATCCCCAAACTGGCAATAAAACCTGGTGAGGGGCAAAAGAAGAGAGCAGAGGAACTTCAGGCACAATCACATGCACAGAGGTTTATTATAGTACACAATCTTCCATTAGAGTTATAGGCTGCGGGGTGTGTATATGGTCTAGGTCAGTGGTCCTTAAACTATTTTGCTCTGGGACCCCATCAGACAATAAAAATAATTACAGGACCCCAGTAAGTTACCGTAGAATGCCTCCCATCATATGTAGCAAGCAGAAAGCACATACTGTACATGGTAGCATTGTGAAGGCACTAAATAAAGTGAGCAGTATAAAATAATAGACAATTCAACAGATTTTTTAGACTGAGATTAGAAAAGTCATCAGCCTGATGGTCCGCAACATGGAGTCGCGACCCCAAGCTGAGAAGGTCGGGACCCACTTTGGGGTCAGGACCCACAGTTTGAGAACCTCTGGTCTAGGTTATAGGCTGTGGGGTGTATGCATGTATGGTTAGGGCTATAGGCTGCGGGGTGTGTGTATGGTTAGGGTTATAGGCTGTGGGGTATATGCGTGTATGGTTAGGGTTACATGCTGTGGGGTGTGTGTAAGGTTAGGGTTATAGGCTGTGGGGTATATGCATGTATAGTTAGGGTTATAGGCTGCGAGGTGTGTGTGAATGGTTAGGGTTACAGGCTGCGAGGTGTGTGTATGGTTAGGGTTATAGGCTGTGGGGTATATGCATGTATGGTTAGGGTTATAGGCTGCGGGGTGTGTGTATGGTTAGGGTTATAGGCTGTGGGGTATATGCGTGTATGGATAGGGTTACAGGCTGTGGGATATATGTGTGTAAGGTTATAGGCTGCAGGGTATATGCGTGTATGGTTAGGGATTATAGGCAGCGAGGTGTGTGTGTAAGGTTAGGGTCATAGGCTGCGGGGTATATGTGTGTGTAAGGTTATAGGCTGCGAGGTATATGTGTGTAAGGTTATAGGCTGCGGGGTACATGTGTGTAAGGTTAGGGTTACAGGCTGTGGGGTGTGTGTGTAAGGTTAGTGTTATAGGCTGTGGGGTATATGCGTGTATGGTTAGGGTTATAGGCTGCGAGGTATGTGTGTAAGGTTAGGGTTATAGGCTGTGGGGTATATGCGTGTATGGTTAGGGTTATAGGCTGTGGGGTGTATGCATGTATGGTTAGAGTTACAGGCTGTGGGGTGTGTGTGTATGGTTAGGGTTATAGGCTGCGGGGTATATGCATGTATGGTTAGGGTTACAGGCTGCGGTGTGTGTGTGTATGGTTAGGGTTATAGGCTGCGGGGTGTATGCGTGTATGGTTAGGGTTATAGGCTGTGTGTAAGGTTTGGCTTATAGGCTGCAAGGTGTGTGTGTAAGGTTAGGGTTTTAGGCTGCGAGGTGTGTGTGTAAGTTTAGGGTTATAGGCTGCGGGGTATATGTGTATAAGGTTAGGGTTGTAGGCTGCGAGGTGTGTGTGTAAGGTTAAGGTTATAGGCTGTGGGGTGCGTGTATGGTTAGGGTTATAGGCTACGGGGTGTATGTGTATGGTTAGGGTTATAGGCTGCGGGGTGTGTGTGTAAGGTTAGGGTTATAGGCTGCGGGGTATATGTGTGTAAGGTTAGGGTTATAGGCTGCGGGGTGTATGCGTGTATGGTTAGGGTTATAGGCTGCGGGGTGTATGCGTGTATGGTTAGGGTTATAGGCTGCGGGTTATGTGTGTCAGGTTAGGGTTATAGGCTGCGGGGTATGTATGTCAGGTTAGGGTTATAGGCTGCAGGGTATATGCGTGTATGGTTAGGGTTATAGGCTGCGAGGTGTGTGTGTCAGGTTAGGGTTATAGGCTGCAGGGTATATGCGTGTATGGTTAGGGTTATAGGCTGCGAGGTGTGTGTGTCAGGTTAGGGTTATAGGCTGTGGGGTGTGTGTAAGGTTAGGGTTATAGGCTGCGGGGTGTATGCATGTATGGTTAGGGTTACAGGCTGCGGGGTATATGCGTGAATGGTTAGGGTTATAGACTGTGGGGTATGTGCGTGTATGGTTAGGGTTGTAGGCTGCGAGGTGTGTGTGTAAGGTTAGGGTTATAGGCTGCGGGGTGAATGTGTAAGGTTAGGGTTATAGGCTGCGGGGTATGTGCGTGTATGGTTAGGGTTGTAGGCTGCGAGGTGTGTGTGTAAGGATTAGGGTTATAGGCTGTGGGGTTTATGTGTGTAAAGTTATAGTCTGCGGGGTATATGCGTGTATGGTTAGGGTTATAGGCTGCGGGGTGTATGTGTGTGTGCTTAGGGTTATAGGCTGTGAGGTGTGTGTGTAAGGTTAGGGTTATAGGCTGCGGGGTATAAGTGTGTAAGGTTAGGGTTATAGGCTGCGTGGTGTGTGTGTCAGGTTAGGGTTATAGTGTTCACGCTAGGCTTAATTTACGGGGCGCTGCGCCCTGCCCCTTTTAAAGCTGCCGATATTCGCCCTGCCCGTTTTTGCCCGCCCTGCACAAACTAATAGCTGCTGCCGCGCTAGAAGTCTCCTCCCGCTGACAGTGTCACTGTCAGCGGGAGGAGACTTCTAGCGCGGCAGCAGTGTAAGCCTCCTGCGCAGCAGTGTGTGGAGAGGACCCTCCCCCCTCAGCCAAATACCGGGTGCCCGTCCCCTGGAAGTCAGCAGCGCGCGCGGACAGGGTGTCCGACAACCCTCTCCCCCCTCCTAAGGATAGGAATCGCCCGCAGCAGCGCACGGAGCGGCGCCCGCCCACCGCCGTCCCCCACCTGCTGGGTGTCCAACCCCCCCCCTTCTAAGGGACCACCAGCGGCAGCGCACGGAGCGGCACCTGCCCGCCGCTGTCCCCCACCTGCTGGAAGTCAGCAGCGTGAACAACGTCTCCAACCCTCCCCCCTTCTAAGTGACCACGAGCGGCAGCGCACGGAGCGGCGCCCGCCCGCCGCTGTCCCCCACCTGCTGGAAGTCAGCAGCGTGGACAGGGTCTCCAACCCTCACCCCTCCTAAGGGACAACCAGCGGCAGCACACGGAGCGGTGCCTGTCCCGTCTGCAGGAAGTCAGCAGCGCGGGCAGGTGCCCTCTGTAACAAGCCAAATATACATACAAAGGTGCAGTAGTCTGAGCACCCCCCCCTCCTCCTAAGGGACCAGCGGCAGCGCACTGTTGACCCCTTGAGTGCAGCAGCTGCTGCTGAAGAACTCGGCGCCTCCTGTATACCCCTGGAAACACGTTAACCCCTGGCAAAGTATGTAACCCCAAGGGGATAGGGAAAGGGTGGGGGAGGGGGGGTATGTTTTGTGTATCATGTTTTGCCCTAACCACCAGCATACATATGTCCCCCGCCTGCACCAACTGTGTAGCCTGCACCCCCTGCAAGTGCCAGCCTGCCCCACCTGTGTGGCCTGCACCCCCTGCAAGTGCCAGCCTGCCCCACCTGTGTGGCCTTCACCCCCTGCAAGTGCCAGCCTGCCCCACCTGTGTGGCCTGCACCCCCCTGCAAGTGCCAACCAGTCCCACCTGTGTGGCCTGCAAGTGCCATCCTGCCCCACCTGTGTGGCCTGCACCCCCTCTAGTACCAGTCTGCCCCACCTGTGTGATCCCCCATACTGTCTGTCCATCTTTGCCCCAGTCCATTCATATATTCATAGATGCAGCATATGGTGCTCATTCCAACCATTTTCCCCAATCTGTACTGTACCTCTATCCTACCTGACTGTCCTGGCAATATCTCTCCTGCTCACTCTCCTTTTCTACCCCTATCTCTCCCTGACTCTCTTGCTCTCTGACACTCTCTTTCTCTCCCTCCCTGATACTGCCTCTCTCTCCCAGACACCCTTTCTTTTAGTTACGCCCCTGGCCATGGGCATTACGGCATGTGGTATTCTATGCAATGGGCATTACGGTGTTTGGTTTACCGGGTAATGGGCATTACGGTGTGTGTGGTATATGTATTGAGCATTATTGTGTGTGGTATAGTATGCAAAAGGTTTTTCGGTGTGTGGCATAATGTGTAATGGGCATTGTGGCATGTGCGTATGTGTAATGGGTATGTGGCATGTGTAATAGGCATTATGGTGTTACTTTTTGGCGCACACTGTCACAATTTTTTTTTCTGGCTCCTGCATTTTCATCCTGGCTCCTAGATTTTTAAAAAATTTGTCATGCCCTGTCTTACGGTCTTACTGCAAGGCAGCAATGCCATTGGTTATTTGTATTCACAACGCCCAATTATTATTATTGGTTTATACAGGTCGAGTATCCCGTATCCGAATTATTCCGAAATACGGACATTCCAGAAAGTGAAAAAAAAAATTTTTTTGGCTAAAAACTCACTGGGGACATATGTAACAGCATCACTGGGGACATGATATGTAACTGGCACTATATATGTGCAAGACAATGATTGCTTGGCATTCAAATTCAGTGCTGAGATAGTACACACATTTTGTTTCACGTTTTGAAACCTTGTTTTTTGAACAATTAAAATATGTTTGTGTGTATTTTATGTGGTAATAAAATATATTTGTGTGTATATTATGTGTTTATACAGCATAAATGCAAGACACTTCAAAATACATCATTGAAATATTAAAATATTCCGAAATACGGAATAATCCGTTATCCAAAATTCTCCTGGTCCCGAGCATTTTGGATACGGGATACTCAACCTGTATAGCATAAATGTGCTGATGGTGTGACGCTCAGGTGTCACAAGGTGGTTATATAGCATAAATGTGCTGATGGTGTGACACTCAGGTGTCACAAGATGGGTTATATAGCATAAATGTGCTGATGGTGTGACGCTCCGGTGTCACAAGATGGATTATATCGCATAAATGTGCTGATGGTGTGACGCTCAGGTGTCACAAGGTGGTTATGTAGCATAAATGTGCTGATGGTGTGACGCTCCGGTGTCACAAGATGGTTATATAGCATAAATATGCCGATGGTGTGACGCTCAGGTGTCACAAGATGGATTATATAGCATAAATGTGCTGATGGTGTGACGCTCAGGTGTCACAAGATGGTTATATAGCATAAATGTGCTGATGGTGTGACGCTCAGGTGTCACAAGATGGTTATATAGCATAAATGTGCTGATGGCGTGACGCTCAGGTGTCACAGGATGGATTATATAGCATAAATGTGCTGATGGTGTGACGCTCAGGTGTCACAAGATGGTTATATAGCATAAATGTGCTGATGGTGTGACGCTCTCAGGTGTCACAAGATGGTTATATAGCATAAATGTGCTGATGGTGTGACACTCAGGTGTCACAAGATGGTTATATAGCATAAATGTGCTGATGGTGTGACGCTCCGGTGTCACAAGGTGGTTATGTAGCATAAATGTGCCGATGGTGTGACGCTCAGGTGTCACAAGATGGGTTATATAGCATAAATGTGCTGATTGTTTGTAGCTGAGGTGTCACCATTTTGACCTTTTAAATTAAAATGTGCCCTCGCGATCGAAAAATGTGCCCTTCCTGTGGTCAGCACCCTGCCCTAAAAAAATTCTAGAGTGAACACTAGGTTATAGGCTGCGGGGTATATGTGTAAGGTTACGGTTATAGGCTGTGGGGTGTATGTGTAAGGTTAGGGTTATAGGCTGCGGGGTGTATGCATGTTTGGTTAGGGTTATAGGCTGCAGGGTGTATGCGTGTATGGTTAGGGTTATAGTCTGTGGGGTGTATGCGTGTATGGTTAGGGTTATAGGCTGCGGGGTGTATGCGTGTATGGTTTGGGTTATAGGCTGCGGGGTGTATGCGTGTATGGTTTGGGTTATAGGCTGCGGGGTGCGTGTATGGTTAGGGTTATAGGCTGCAGGGTGCGTGCGTGTATCGTTAGGGTTATAGGCTGCGGGGTGTATGCGTGTATGGTTAGGGTTATAGGCTGTGGGGTGTATGCATGTATTGTTAGGGTAATAGGCTGCGAGGTGTGTGTGTGTGTAAGGTTAGGGTTATAGGCTGCAGTGTATATGCGTGTAAAGTTAGGGTTATAGGCTGCGAGGTGTGTGTATGGTTAGGGTCATAGGCTGCGGGTGTGTGTATGGTTAGGGTTATAGGCTGTGGGGTATATGCATGTATGGATAGGGTTACAGGCTGTGGGGTGTGTGTAAGGTTAGGGTTATAGGCTGCGGGGTGTATGCATGTATGGTTAGGGTTATAGGCTGCGGGGTATATGAATGTATGGTTAGGGTTATAGGCTGCGGGGTGTGTGTATGGTTAGGGTTATAGGCTGCGGGGTATATGCGTGTATGGTTAGGGTTATAGGCTGCGGGTGTGTGTCAGGTTAGGGTTATAGGGTGCGGGGTATATGCGTGTATGGTTAGGGTTATAGGCTGCGAGGTGTGTGTGTAAGGTTAGGGTTATAGGCTGAAGGGTATATGTGTGTATGGTTAGGGTTACAGGCTGCGAGGTTAGGGTTATAGGGTGCGGGGTATATGCGTGTATGGTTAGGGTTATAGGCTGCGAGGTGTGTGTGTAAGGTCAGGGTTATAGGCTGCATGGAATATCTGTGTCAGGTTAGGGTTATAGGCTGCAAGGTGTGTGTGTAAGGTTTGGCTTATAGGCTGCAAGGTGTGTGTGTAAGGTTAGGGTTTTAGGCTGCGAGGTGTGTGTGTAAGTTTAGGGTTATAGGCTGCGGGGTATATGTGTATAAGATTAGGGTTGTAGGCTGCGAGGTGTGTGTGTAAGGTTAGGGTTTTAGGCTGTGGGGTGCGTGTATGGTTAGGGTTATAGTCTGCGGGGTGTGTGTGTAAGGTTAGGGTTGTAGGCTGCGAGGTGTGTGTGTGTAAGGTTAGGGTTATAGACTGTGGGGTTCGTGTATGGTTAGGGTTATAGGCTGCGGGGTGTATGTGTATGGTTAGGGTTATAGGCTGCGGGGTGTGTGTGTAAGGTTAGGGTTATAGGCTGCGGGATATTTGTGTGTAAGGTTATAGGCTGCGGGATATATGCATGTATGGTTAGGGTTATAGGCTGCGGGGTATATGCGTGTATGGTTAGGGTTATAACCTGCGAGGTGTGTGTGTAAGGTTAGGGTTATAGGCTGCGGTGTGTGTGTGTAAGGTTAGGGTTATAGGCTGCGGGGTATATGTGTGTATGGTTAGGGTTATAGGCTGAGGGATGTATGCGTGTATGGTTAGGGTTATAGGCCCCAGGTATATGCGTGTATGGTTAGGGTTATAGGCTGCGAGGTGTGTGTGTAAGGTTAGGGTTATAGGCTGCGGGGTATATGCGTGTATGGTTAGGGTTATAGGCTGAGGGATGTTTGCTAGTAAGGTTAGGGTTATAGGCTGCGGGTTATGTGTGTCAGGTTATGGTTATAGGCTGCGGGTTATGTGTGTCAGTTTAGGGTTATAGGCTGCAGGGTATGTGTGTCAGGTTAGGGTTATAGGCTGCGGGGTATATGCGTGTATGGTTAAGGTTATAGGCTGCAGTGTGTATGCGTGTATGATTAGGGTTATAGGCTGCGGGGTATATGTGTAAGGTAAGGGTTATAGGCTGCGGGGTGTATGCGTGAATGGATAGGGGGTACTTGTGTATTTTGGCGGCGCCCATCGAATCGCATACCATAACGCATACGATGGTATGCGATGCGACGCGATATCGTACGATAGTGCACGATGGCATACAATTTTGAAATTGTATGCCATTGTACATGGCATACAATGCCATACGATGCGATGCGATTAAACATTGTATAAGCACCCTAATGGGTGCTTATACAATGTTAAGCACCCAAATGGGTGCTTACAATGTTAAATGCACCCCCACGCCACCCCCCCACTATAAACGTGAACCCGAAGCGTGGCGAGCGCAGCGAGCCCGCGAGGGGCGGCGGTACGCGTCCTACGACCTTTTCATACCCCCACTATCCACGTCGGCGTGGAGTTGAGAATAGAATAGTGTGGCGAGCCCGAAGCGTGGCGAGCGGACGCGGATACCTGTGAAGCCCGCGAAGGGACGCGTTTACCTGTGAAGGTATCCGCGTCCCCTCGCCACGCTTCGGGCTCGGTGGCTCGCTGCGCTCGCCACACTATTCTATTCTCAACTCCACGCCGACGTGGATAGTGGGGGTATGAAAAGGTCGTAGGACGCGTACCGCCGCCCCTCGCGGGCTCGCTGCGCTCGCCACGCTTCGGGTTCACGTTTATAGTGGGGTGGTGGTGTGGGGGTGCATTTAACATTGTAAGCACCCATTTGGGTGCTCAAAAGCACCCTTTAGGGTGCTTATACGATTTTTGGTCGTATAGGGGGTCAAAATCGCGTCGCATCGCATCGTATGCCATCGGGTGCATGGCATGCGATGCGATCTGTTCGTCGTACGACGGACATCGGGGGCGCCGCCAAAATACACAAGTACCGGATAGGGTTATAGGCTGTGGGGTGTGTGTGTGTAAGGTTAGGGTTATAGGCTGCGGGGTGTATGTGTATGGTTAGGGTTGTAGGCTGCGAGGTGTGTGTGTAAGGTTAGGGTTATAGGCTGCGGGGTATATGTGTGTAAGGTTAGGGTTATAGGCTGCGGGGTATATGTGTCAGGTTAGGGTTATAGGCTGCGAGGTATATGGTTAGGGTTATAGGCTGCGGGGTGTATGCGTGTATGGTTAGGGTTATAGGCTGCGGGTGTGTGTGTATGGTTAGGGTTATAGGCTGCGGGGTGTATGGTTAGGGTTATAGGCTGCGGGGTGTATGCGTGTATGGTTAGGGTTATAGGCTGCGGGTGTGTGTGTATGGTTAGGGTTATAGGCTGCGAGGTGTGTGTGTGTGTGTAAGGTTAAGGTTATAGGCTGCGGGGTATATGTGTGTATGGTCAGGGTTATAGACTGCGGGTGTGTATGCCAGGTTAGGGTTATAGGCTGCGGGGTATGTGCGTGTATGGTTAGGGTTATAGGCTGCGGGGTATGTGCGTGTATGGTTAGGGTTGTAGGCTGCGAGGTGTGTGTGTAAGGTTAGGGTTATAGGCTGCGGGGTATATGTGTGTAAGGTTATAGGCTGCGTAGTATATATGTGTGTAAGGTTATAGGCTGCAGGGTATATGCGTGTATGGTTAGGGATTATAGGCAGCGAGGTGTGTGTGTAAGATTAGGGTTATAGGCTGCGGGGTATATGTGTGTAAGGTTATAGGCTGCGAGGTATATGTGTGTAAGGTTATAGGCTGCGGGGTATATGTGAGTATGGTTAGGGTTATAGGCTGTGAGGTGTGTGTGTAAGGTTAGGGTTATAGGCTGCGGGGTATATGTGTGTATGGTTAGGGTTATAGGCTGCGGGGTGTGTGTGTGTGTGTAAGGTTAGTGTTATAGGCTGCGGGGTATATCTTTGTAATGTTCTAGGCAGCGAGGTATATGCGTGTATGGTTAGGGTTATAGGCTGCGAAGTGTGTGTGTGTAAGGTTAGGGTTATAGGCTGCGGGGTGTGTGTGTAAGGTTAGGATTATAGGCTGCGGGATATGTGCGTGTATGGTTAGGGTTATAGGCTGCGGGGTATGTGCGTGTATGGTTAGGGTTGTAGGCTGCGAGGTATATGTGTGTAAGGTTAGGGTTATAGGCTACGGGGTATATGTGTGTAAGGTTATAGACTGCGAGGTATATGTGTGCGGGGTATATGCATGTATGGTTAGCGTTATAGGCTGCGGGGTATATGCGTGTATGGTTAGCGTTATAGGCTGCGAGGTGTGTGTGTAAGGTTAGGGTTATAGTCTGCGGGTATATGCGTGTATTGTTAGGGTATGTGTAAGGTTATGGTTATAGGCTGTGGGGTGTATGCATGTATGGTTAGGGTTATAGGCTGCGAGGTGTATGCGTGTATGGTTAGGGTTATGGGCTGCGGGGTTTATGCGTGTAAGGTTTGCGTGTAAGGTTAGCAGAGCTGCAAGTTTGGCGGTACGGGGTGGTACGGCGTACCGTTAAAAGAAATACTGCCGGTACCCCGTACCGCCATAACAAATCTGCCCCCAAAGTGTTTATTGCGCATGCGCGCATATGTAAGTGGCGGGGGGCGTGGTTTTCGCCACCCCACCACTGCTGATTGCTAGCGGAGGGGAGGGGAGCGCATTGCGCTTCTCTCCCTCCCCTCAGTGTGTCACTCAGACTAGGCTGTCAGGCGACAGCCAATCAGAGCTCGCGGGCTGGCAGCCAATCAGGAGCCAGCCCGCGAGATAGAGAGAGCCAGGCAGAAGGGACGGGAGATGCGCTCCCTCCCCCTTCCCTCCCCAGGGAAGCAGAACAGCGGGGGATTGTAGGGGGGAGAGGACCTGACTTGACCGGACACAGCCAGCACTGGTGAGTTGTGCTGCTGTGGGGACATTTATGTGTGGCACTGTGGGGGCATATTATATCTGGCACTGGGGGCATATGTGTGGCACTATATCTGGCACTGGGGGCATATGTGTGGCACTGTGGGGGCATATGTGTGGCACTGGGGGCATATGTGTGGCACTGTGGGGGCATATCTGGCACTGGAGGCATATGTGTGGCACTGTGGGGGCATCTGGCACTGGGGGCATAGGTGTGGCACTGTGGGGGCATCTGGCACTGGGGGCATAGGTGTGGCACTGTGGGGGCATATCTGGCACTGGAGGCAAATGTGTGGCATTGTGGGGGCATATGTGTGGCACTGGGGGCATATCTGGCACTGGAGGCATATGTGTGGCACTGTGGGTCATATCTGGCACTGGGGGCATATTTGTGGCATTGTGAGGGCATATATCTGGCACTGGGGGCATATCTGGCACTGGAGGCATATGTGTGGCACTGTGGGGGCATCTGGCACTGGGGGCATAGGTGTGGCACTGTGGGGGCATCTGGCACTGGGGGCATAGGTGTGGCACTGTGGGGGCATATCTGGCACTGGAGGCAAATGTGTGGCATTGTGGGGGCATATGTGTGGCACTGGGGGCATATCTGGCACTGGAGGCATATGTGTGGCACTGTGGGGGCATATCTGGCACTGGGGGCATATTTGTGGCATTGTGAGGGCATATATCTGGCACTGGGGGCATATCTGGCACTGGAGGCATATGTGTGGCACTGTGGGGGCATATCTGGCACTGGGGGCATATTTGTGGCATTGTGAGGGCATACATCTGGCACTGGGGCATATCTGGCACTGGAGGCATATTTGTGGCACTGGGGGCATATCTAGCACTGGAGGCATATGTGTGGCACTGTGGGGGCATATCTGGCACTGGAGGCATATGTGTGGCACTGTGGGGGCATATCTGGCACTGGAGGCATATGTGTGGCACTGTGGGCATATGTGTGGCACTGTGGGGGCATATCTGGCACTGGGGGCATATGTGTGGCATTGTGGGGGTATATATCTGGCACTGGGTCACTGTGGGGGCATATCTGGCACTGTGTGGGCATATTAGTAATGGGCATCAGTTGTGCGGTGTAATGAGCATTATGGTGTGGGGAATAATGTGTAACGGGCATTATGGCATGGGTCATATGTATTGGGTGTGTGAGGCGTAACAGGCATTACTGTGTAAACTTTGGCCAAGTGCCTTCGGGATGCAATATTCCAGCCACTCCCCCTAGTGTCATATGACCACACCCCTGGTCACACCCCCTGACCACGCCCATTTTTCAACGCGCGCCTTCGGCGCACGGCACAGTACCACTAAGAACTTTTTCCTACTTGCACCACTGAAGGTTAGGGTTATAGGCTGCGGGTATATGCGTGTATGGATAGGGTTATAGGCTGCAAGGTGTGTGTGTAAGTTATAGGCTGCGGTGTATATGCGTGTATAGTTAGGGTTATAGGCTGCGAGGTGTGAGTGTGTGTAAGGTTAAGGTTATAGGCTGCAGGGTATATGTGTGTAAGTTTATAGGCTGCTAGGTATATGTGTGTAAGTTTATAGGCTGCTAGGTATATGTGTGTAAGGTTATAGGCTGCGGGGTATATGCGTGTATGGTTATGGTTATAGGCTGCGGGGTATATGTGTGTATGGTTAGGGTTATAGGCTGCGAGGTGTGTGTGTAAGGTTAGGGTTATAGGCTGCGGGGTATATGTGTGTATGGTTAGGGTTATAGGCTGCGGGTTATGTGCGTGTATGGTTAGGGTTATAGGCTGTGGGGTATGTGCGTGTATGATTAGGGTTGTAGGCTGCAAGGTGTGTGTGTAAGGTTTGGGTTATAGGCTGCGGGGTATATGTGTGTAAGGTTATAGGCTGCGAGTTATATGTGTGTAAGGTTATAGGCTGCGTGGTATATGCGTCTATGGTTAGGGTTATAGGCTGCGAGGTGTGTGTGTAAGGTTAGGGTTATAGGCTGCGGGATGTGTGTGTAAGGTTAGGGTTATAGGCTGCGGGGTATGTGCGTGTATGGTTAGGGTTATAGGCTGCGGGGTATGTGCGTGTATGGTTAGGGTTGTAGGCTGCGAGGTGTGTGTGTAAGGTTAGGTTTATAGGCTACGGGGTATATGTGTGTAAGGTTATAAGCTGCGAGGTAAATGTGTGTAAGGTTATAGGGTGCGGGGTATATGCATGTATGGTTAGCGTTATATGCTGCTAGGTGTGTGTGTAAGGTTAGGGTTATAGGCTGCGGTGTATATGTGTGTAAGGTTATAGGCTGCGAGGTATATGTGTGTAAGGTTATAGTCTGAGGGATATTCGTATATGGTTAGGGTTATAGGCTGCGAGGTGTTTGTGTAAGGTTAGGGTTATAGGCTGAGGGTGTATGTGTGTATGGTTAGGGTTATAGGCTGCGAGGTGTGTGTGTAAGGTTAGTGTTATAGGCTGCGGGGTATATGCATGTATGGTTAGGGTTATAGGCTGCGAGGTGTGTGTAAGGTTAGGGTTATAGGCTGTGGGGTGTGTGTGTGTGTGTAAGGTTAGGGTTATAGGCTGTGGGGTATATGTGTGTATGGTTAGGGTTATAAACTGCGAGGTGTGTGTAAGGTTAGTGTTATAGGCTGTGGGGTGTGTGTGTGTGTAAGGTTAGGGTTATAGGCTGCGAGTTATGTGCGTGTATGGTTAGGGTTATAGGCTGCGGGGTATGTGCGTGTATGATTAGGGTTGTAGGCTGCGGGGTATATGTGTGTAAGGTTATAGGCTGCGTAGTATATATGTGTGTAAGGTTATAGGCTGCGGGGTATATGTGTGTATGGTTAGGGTTATAGGCTGCGGGGTGTGTGTAAGGTTAGGGTTATACAGGGCCGGCGCCACCACTAGGCAGCTCTAGGCATTTGCCTAGGGCGCCGGCACCTGGAGGGCGGCAGTTCGCCCCTCACCCCCTGCACTGTGGTACCTGCGTAAAAAAAACTTCTGTCCCCGGCGTCCCTGCTGAGTGCTGGTGTAGGGGTGTCCGTGCCGCCGGGGGAGCCTGCGGCGCTGTTATCGTGTATACGCTTGTCGCGCCCGGCGGGGTCCCTACAGAGCATAGAAAATAACGCCGCGCGCATAGCGCTAGTTATTTTCTATGCACTGTAGGGACCCCGCCGGGCGCGACAAGCGTATACACGATAACAGCGCCGCAGGCTCCCCCGGCGGCACGGACACCCCTACACCAGCACTCAGCAGGGACGCCGGGGACAGAAGTTTTTTTTACGCAGGTACCAACCAAGACCCCCCCCCCCCGCCCGGCACCGGGGCGCCCCCACCCCGACTCGCCTGGGGCGCTCCGGTGCCTTGCACCGGCCCTGGGGTTATAGGCTGCGGGGTATATGTTTGTAAGGTTAGGGTTATAGGCTGCGGGGTGTGTGTGTAAGGTTAGGGTTATAGGCTGCGGGTGTATGCATGTATGGTTAGGGCTATAGGCTGCGGGGTGCGTTTATGGTTAGGGTTGTAGGCTGCAAGGTGTGTGCGTGTATGGTTAGGGTTATAGGCTGCGAGGTGTGTGTTTAAGGTTAGGGTTATAGGCTGCGGGGTATATGCGTGTATGTTTGGGGTTTTAGGCTGCAGGGTGTGTGTAAGGTTATGGTTATAGGCGGCGGGGTGTATGCGTGTATGCGTGTATGGTTAGGGTTATGGGCTGCGAGGTGTGTGTGTGTAAGGTTAGGGTTATAGGCTGCGGAGTGTATGCATGTATGGTTAGGGTTATAGGCTGCAAGGTGTGTGTGTGTGTAATGTTAAGGTTATAGGCTACGGGGTGTACAGACAGCAGCCCATAGAAGAACTGTTGCTCTGGCAATTTGCACAGAATGGAAAGTGTTGGAAGCTATTGCTGTCATCAGAAGGTGGGTGATAAAAGTGCTTGTCCATACAGATTCTTGGTCCAGATTCTTTGGAACCTGTGTGTAGACGACGCTACATCGCCACTTTTACCCTGAATCTAAATCAAGGTCTATGTACGTTTTTATTTGAATATTTTTATTAGATTATTTTTATTCATTTGTTATGTCGGAATAAATACTTTTAAGAAGCATAAAGAAACCTTGATATATGTTGAACACTGCACCAGATCGTGAGTAGTGGTACACCACATTATTCTAAAAAGAAACCTTGATATATTTGTCTAAGCCTATGAAATAATGAGTTGGGGTACGCCAATAGTATACCCTTATTCAGAATCTATATTATTTGTGAAAAAAATACCTCTGAGAGAAGAATGAAAGGAAGTGATTGAATAAAAGACTGCGTGGGAATTCTGTACTTCAATAGAAGGGGAGTATAACTTGATTTTGAAATATCTCAATATTTCCCCAAAAAGTGTGTTCATGAGAAGAGCGCCCCAATTTAGAGTTTACTTTGATATACCTAGGGCCAGATTAAAGCAGGGGCAAAAGGGGTCAGTACCCCCCTGTGGTTGGCATCTATTTAAAAATATATATTTTATTTTTTTAGTTTTTTTAGCTAAAAGGTTTTGTGCATCGGAGTGGGGTAGTGCTGCAGCTTCACCTATCTGCCAATGTGACAATGATTAATGGTGCTGAGCATGGGGTGCCAAGGTACACTGACTGCACAAGTGTGTGCGATGCATTGCTGGGAGTTGACTGAGTCCCATGACACTTTGCACAAGAAGACAGAGGCTGAGAGGTGTGTGCTGAGCTGCTTCTTAGGCCCATGGAGGACAGCAGCAGCAGCCTAGTCATGGGAGGAATTTTAATCAGGGGCAGCACTGGTACTGTGAAGTCTCCTACAGTCCTACAGACTAAGGTGCAGAAGGACAAACACAGGCTTTTCATGTGATATGTATCTATCTATCTATCTATCTATCTATCTATCTATCTATCTATCTATATATATATATATATATCCCTTGCAGTTACACATTGACCAAGTTTACAGTATACTGCCTTTACTCTGTGTTTTGACAGTTTAATATTCTCCCATGCAATTTGCGGTCAGTAATGACAAGTGCAAGGTGGCTCCCTGTCTAAAGTGTCCCGGACCCCCCCCGAAGGCTTAATCTGGCACTGGATATACCGCATGCATAGGTGCCGAATCTGTGGGTGCTCAAGGGCCCGAGCACCCATGGAAATTTTTTGAGCACCCACGGGCCCGAGTCCTGCTGCTGGGGCGCCATATTAACTTGCTAATTTGTGCCTGCAGCACCCACATCGCCGAACCCGCCACCTGGGAAACAGTATGCCGGGAAGAGTGTATTCTGTCCGCGGAGTACCTGCACTATGGGGGCATTTATGTACCTGTACTGTGGGGGCATTTATGGATGTGGAACTCTGTTGCCGTAATTTGAATATTGGAGACAACTGTGCTCCGTAATATAAATTGGTAATATTTTGTGGCCACACCCCTTCCCCATGAAGCCACTCCTCTATATTTTTGGCTTGAGCACCCACCAGCAAAAACATAAATCGGCACCTATGACCGCATGCTATACTAGGGATTTGGGGAAACCATCCCTCTTCTCTAAACAGGCGACCTTCAATCATACCAGTGCCAAGAGATTTTCAATAAAAATAAATTGTCTTAACACACCCCATTCATTGATTCCGAATGGATCTCTGTGTTCAGAGACTCCACTCCCTATTCATGATTACTAGAGTGATATTATTTATTGACCACTTGTGGTATTTGAAGGTAGGTGCAAGAAATGTGTTACACTAATACTTTGTAGCTCTGACTGCTGTCACCTATGTTGGTGTGTATAAAAAAGTGTGGTGTGCTCCCTAGGGTGCACAGACAGGCGCTACCAGGGGTGTTCTGTCAGGAGCTGCCACTTGATGTTGGGGTTGTCAGCCCCAATAGCCCAAGCAAAAAAGAAAAGAAAGAAAGTGGCGCTGTTATGATGAAAGATCATATAATGTTTAATAGCAATTTAAAAACATGACATACATGACACAATAAATAAATGCATAAAACTGGTGATTTTGGAAAAATCTGGACCGGAGGCTGAAATGAATAGGACCAATGGATGATAGATACTGATGAGATAAGGGGTATAGCTGGTAAGTGAAGTGCGGGTGCCCACTGGGCTGATAGTTACCACTTGTGATTTTGGAATGTCCAATCCCGATTGTGGTTATTGGTAGAGATGTCCTCAGATGTTTGCGACTGTACGACCACTTAAGTGGGACCCATTGATGTTGTAGGCTGGATGTTGATAAAGCCACAGGTGTCTTGTGTCGCTAGAGGTTACGATCTCCTGGGAAATATTGGGCAGGTGTCCTCAAGGTTGGCGGGGTCTTGGAGACCAAGTGTTCGATGTTGGAGAACAAGGATGTCCAACCTCGATTCCTGTTGGTGGTGTGAGCCAACAGAGTGGTGAGCTGGTGGCCGATGGTGATATGGGGTCCTCTGGGTATGGGGAGTGGGCAACCGTGATCGCTCAAGGGTCCAATTGGAGGGGATCAAATATCAATCAGCAAGTCCGGTCCAAGATAAACTACTGACGCGTTTCGCTGATTGGAAAGATGCAGCTTTATCAAAGGTCTATGTTGGTGTGTATGCCAGCATTAATTCTATAAATGTAGTGCCATAAATATGGTTGTTGATTTGGTTATATCACATATGTGTCCCACAGCAACTCCTGCCTTGACCAATAATATTGGTCAAGGTTTAATATCCCCCCCAGGAGTAGTAGAGATAGTATTTATTAATTAGGAGTAACTCTTTATGTACAGATATTCCTATCCCTGTTTCAAAAGATTGGTGGTTGTATCAAGTCACCCCACCATAACCTCTCCGAAGGAGATTGTGGATGCAGTCAAACCCAAAAACCTCAATTTCTGCAGTACCTACCCAGTTGCCTCACAACATATACGCCAAAAAGTCAACGAACACTGGCACCTAATATCCAGTGACCCTGTTCTATCCACAGAACTTTCTCAACCTCCCAGGTTTGCCTATAGAAGAGGTCCCAACTTTAGAGATCTCCTGGTGAAAACAGCTCCAGGACCAGCACTGGCGAGTAAGGCACTAGGCTCAGTCGCAAGAAGGGTACATACAGATGCTCAGGCTGTTCCAACTGCCAATTCTTACAAACTTGACCGCACTTTGTCAACCCACAAGATGGTGTTGACTACACCATTAAACACTGCTTGGACTGCAACAGCAGATATGTCATTTATGCGTACGATGTCCTTGCAATCTGCTATACATTAGCAAAACTACTAGAATGCATAAGGAAAGACTTAGCCAACACCACTCCTCTATCAAAAACAGATTCATTACTCAAGATGCACAGAATGAGCTCAAGAAACTACCTGTGGCAAGACACTGTGGGTGAGATTTAATAGGATGTGTCACAAACCGCAGATCTCACCATCGGAAACATCGCTCATTACCATCTCGATGGTCGGTACTGCGTGAGAGGTCTGTCATCCGCATGGCTTCTGATGTGTGGCGCGATGTCCCCTGTGTCCCCGCGGTCCGTTGCCATAGTTCCCTGCCAAGCGCACGCCGTTCCCAGACAGCATGGGTGCCGCCATGACACTCTCAAGTCAGCTGATTCCCCAGACCAATCCCCGCTGTCCATTCACGTCACCTCTGACCCACACACCTGTACCTGGATCAAGGTGTGTGCTCCTTTCCCCAGCATTGATTGGTGCTGCAGCCGGCAGCCAATCACAGACAAGCAAGGGGGATAAAGCCGGCCTGCGGCCTTCCTTCCTTGTCTTGAACAATTGCTTACCTGCTCTCAGTATTCTCCTGTGACAGAGAAGTTCCCAAGACTCTGAGATCTCCAGGCTCCCCTGTGTTTCTCTCCAGCGCTACCTGCACCCGCTATACCTACCTGGGTTATCCATCTCCAGAAGACTCCTGCCTTTCCACCTCTGCAGTCGAGTACAGGTGCCTCGCCATTACCACCATTGGCTTCCAAGCCTTTCAGCGACATTCTCCATCTTGTCCTGAACTAGCGACTGGCTCCGTCGACACCAGCGTCGACATTCAGCTGCTGTGCTCTATAGAGACTTTACTACCCATGTCCTATTGCTCCAGCATATACCTGAGCCATCCACCAGCCGTCGGCACCATTGTCGGCACCACAGTCTACCTCAGTTGTCGACATCCTGTGCAATCCTCCGCAGTTTCCAGATTGCCTTTTCTTCTTCATTATTACCTCCAGTATCATCTCCCTTGCCTGTGTCCAGAGGACAAGGGCAGGGGGCCGCGACCTGCCTGTCAGACGCAGCTAAATCCAAAGTTCCTTGCGGGGCTCCCTGGTGAATACCGCTGGCAGGTTAGACTCCGCGCCCCTGTTCCTGGTCTCCGTCAACTCTCTGGTTCGCTGTGCCCTGATCTCCCCGTGTATGTCCTACATCAAACCTTCTGCCTTTGGCTCTCCAGCGCCCTCCACTGGTCCACCACGGTCACAGCCGGGAACACAGAACCCGCCTGCGCTGACAGTTTGTTCAAGACCGATGGACTCGGCTCAAGACCCCAGTGTGGGACCAGCGGTCATTCAAAATGTTACCGCCCGAATAGAGACTCAAGAAGCCACGCAGCAGCGAGTGATAAAATTCCTTCAAGAGGTATCCAATCGATTGGACACATTGCAGCAGTCATTGCCGACTCCTGTGTCAACTGCCCAGGGGAATCTGTCTCCACCCACTGCTTTACCTTCTCGTCTCCTGCTACCAGTTCACAGCAAATATGACGGCGATCCAAAACTCTGCTGGGGGTTTATCAACCAGTGTCAGATCCAGTTTGAACTCCTTCCACACAATTTCCCTACCGCCAGAATTAAGATAGCCTACATGGTTTCCTTGCTAACTGGCTCCGCCCTCAATTGGGTATCACCGTTATGGGAGAGATCTGATCCCCTGTTGTCAGACTATGGCAAATTCTTACAGACTTTCCGCCGTATATTTGATGTACCTGGACGCTCTACTTCAGCATCCACAGATTTACTACGGGTCAAACAAGGGTCCCGATCCATGGGACAGTATGTGATCCAGTTCCAGACTTTGGCCTCTGAGTTACAATGGAATAACGAAGCCCTGACAGCCGCGTTCTGGCTAGGGGTATCAGACCGCATTAAAGACGAACTGGCCACCCGCGATCTTCCTGATTCCTTGGAAGACTTAATCTCCTTGTGTGTTAAGATTGATCTCCGCCTCAGAGAAAGAGGTCTAGAGAAACAAAAGAAGTTAATTCCCAAGTTTACTCCTCGAGTACGCTCAGAGTCCCCTGCGAGTGAAGAACCAATGCAAATAGGTAGATCACGCCTGACTCCTGAGGAGCGTTCCCGTCGACAGCGCAACAAACTCTGCATTTACTGTGCTGCTCCCAGTCACTTCATCAATGATTGTCCCGAGCGGTCGGGAAACTCCAGGGCCTAACCTGTAACGGAGGAGTTAGGTTAGGTCATGTCTCAAAGTCTCCTCCCTGTACTGACTTTACCCTTCCAGTGTCCCTAGAGACCCCTGCTGGACTCAGATCAAGCTCCGCTTTGGTCGACTCCGGGTCGGCAGGGAATTTCATTTCTCAACACCTTGTTACCAAGTTACAAATTCCCGTGATGCCTCTACATCCTCATCTCATTGTCACAGCATTGGATGGCAGTAAAATTCCGGGCAGTGAGGTACGTGCCTGTACCGAACCGGTTCTGCTGAAAGTGGGCACATTACATCAAGAGCACATTTTTTGTCATTCCTAAAGCGTCTTACGATATTGTGTTGGGTCTTCCCTGGCTCAGGCTCCACAACCCCACCATCAACTGGTCGCTTTTACAATTAGAGCAATGGAGTCATCATTGTCATCAACATTGCATTAATCCTGTGATACCTGTGCGCTCTGCCGTGGCCACCTCTGTGCCTGGTCTCCCCGAAGTTTACAGAGACTTTGCTGATGTGTTCTGTGAACAATCAGCCGACACACTGCCGCCCCACCGTCAGTGGGATTGTCCAATTGACCTCCTTCCTGGAAAGACTCCTCCCAAGGGACGTACATACCCCCTATCGGTCCCTGAGACTCAAGCCATGTCTACATATATTCGTGAGAACTTACAGAAAGGCTTCATCAGGCCCTCAAAGTCCCCAGCGGGCGCAGGATTCTTTTTTGTAAAAAAAAAAGATGGTGGTCTGCGACCTTGTATTGATTACAGAGGGTTAAATAACATCACAGTCAAAAACAGCTATCCGCTCCCCTTGATTACAGAATTATTCGATCGAGTGAAAGGTGCCACCGTCTTCATCAAGCTGGACCTCCGTGGGGCATACAACTTGATACGTATCCGCAAGGGTGATGAGTGGAAGACTGTATTCAATACGAGGGATGGTCACTACGAGTATTTAGTGATGCCCTTCGGCCTCTGCAATGCCCCAGCTGTTTTTCAACAATTCGTTAATGAGGTCTTCCGGGACATGCTGTACGTCTGTCTTGTGGTCTATTTGGACGACATTCTAATATTCTCCAGACATTTACATTCACACCGTTCCCAAGTCAAAGAAGTCCTCCTCCGTCTCAGAAAAAATCGACTCTACGGCAAGATTTCCAAATGCACATTTGAGGTACCCTCTGTCCCATTTCTAGGATACCTAATTTCCGGGTCACAACTGAGCATGGATCCCGAGAAATTGGAAGCCATCACTGGGTGGTCTCAACCCACTACATTGAAAGCCGTACAACGCTTTATTGGCTTCGCCAACTATTACCGAAAATTCATCCGGGGTTTCTCCACTCTGATTGCCCCTATTACGGCTCTCACCCGCAAGGGTAGCAACCCGTCTGTCTGGTCCCCAGAGGCCTTGTCGGCATTCCAGTTGCTGAAACAGTCATTCATCTCTGCACCCATCCTGTCCCAGCCTGATATGGAACGACCTTTCTCCCTAGAAGTCGATGCCTCTAACATAGGGGTAGGTGCAGTACTGTCTCAGACATCCGAGGATGGGAAACAGCATCCCTGTGGTTTTTTCTCACGCAAATTCTTACCAGCAGAGAGAAATTACTCCATAGGCGACCAGGAGTTACTGGCTATTAAATTAGCACTCGAAGAATGGAGGTATCTCCTGGAAGGTGCCAAGTTTCCAGTCACCATATACACTGATCATAAAAATCTCCTGTACTTACAGTCGGCTCAGTGTATGAATCCTCGTCAGGCCCGGTGGTCTTTATTCTTTTCCAGATTTTCTTTCAAGATCCTGTACCGTCCTGGTTCTCAAAATGTAAAGGCCGATGCCTTATCTCGTTCCATGGAAGAGGACCCTCTAGTACCAGAGAATCATCCCATCATTGACCCCATCGCATTTGCTCCCACGCAACTTTCTCCGGTACCTCCTCCTGGCAAAACTCTTGTACCCCCTGAGCTCCGCCAAAGACTGTTGTCCTGGGCTCACAAGTCCTTATTCTCCGGACACCCTGGCGTCCAGGGCACTTTTGAAATCCTCCAACGTTCTTACTGGTGGCCCCAGATGAGAAAAGACGTCAAAGACTTTGTGGCATCGTGTACTGTTTGTACCCAGCATAAAACCCCTCGTCAAATTCCTGCTGGGAAACTTTGCCCCTTATCAATCCCAACGCGTCCATGGACGCACATCTCAATGGACTTCATCACAGAGTTACCCAAGTCCCAAGAATACAACACCGTCTGGGTGGTAGTTGACCGTTTTTCGAAGATGGCCCGATTCATACCCCTCTCCGGGTTACCCTCCGCTCCTAGTTTAGCGCAGTTATTCGTGCAGCACATCTTCAAAAGCCATGGCCTGCCTACAGAAATCGTCTCTGACCGAGGAGTGCAATTTGTGGCACGCTTTTGGAGAGCACTGTCTTCAGCCCTTCAAATTAAATTGAAGTTTTCATCTGCTTATCATCCGCAGTCCAATGGCCAGACAGAAAGAGTCAATCAGGACCTCGAGACATTCCTACGGCTATACATCTCATCTTCCCAAGATGATTGGGCCAAGCTACTCCATTGGGCTGAGTTTGCCCATAATTACAGGTACCATTCATCCACAGGTCACTCCCCCTTCTTCATTGTTTATGGCCAACATCCCAGGCCACCCACCTTCGAGGCATTAACAACCATCGAAGTGCCAGCAGCTACCGCAGCCCTGAGACACTTTTCACAAATTTGGAAAAAAGTGCACTTCAATCTGAAAAAAGCTTCTGTTCGTTACAAGTTCTTTGCGGATCGTAAGAGGCGTGCAGTACCAGAATTCCGTCCTGGTGACAAAGTATGGCTTTCTACCCGAAACATACGACTGAGGGTCCCCTCGATGAAATTTGCACCCCGATTCATAGGTCCATATATTGTCGAACAGAAGATCAACCCGGTAGCATACAAAATAAAATTACCCAAGTCTTTGCGCATTCCCAACTCCTTTCATGTCTCTTTGCTACGACCTCTAATTCTTAATCGCTTCCAGTCTTCGTCCCCAGTATCACCACAAGTCAGAACTGAGCGAGGAGTTGAATTTGAGATAAAAAAGATCGTGGATTCTCGCCATCGTTATGGACGCCTCCAGTATCTCATTGACTGGAAGGGATATGGTCCTGAGGAGAGAAGTTGGACTAATGCTGAAGACGTTCATGCTCCTCGTCTAAGGGAAAAGTTCCATCAGGAACATCCTTCCAAACCCAAAGGGTGTTCGGTGCCCACCCTAAAAGGAGGGGGTACTGTCACAAACCGCAGATCTCACCATCGGAAACATCGCTCATTACCATCTCGATGGTCGGTACTGCGTGAGAGGTCTGTCATCCGCATGGCTTCTGATGTGTGGCGCGATGTCCCCTGTGTCCCCGCGGTCCGTTGCCATAGTTCCCTGCCAAGCGCACGCCGTTCCCGGACAGCATGGGTGCCGCCATGACACTCTCAAGTCAGCTGATTCCCCAGACCAATCCCCGCTGTCCATTCACGTCACCTCTGACCCACACACCTGTACCTGGATCAAGGTGTGTGCTCCTTTCCCCAGCATTGATTGGTGCTGCAGCCGGCAGCCAATCACAGACAAGCAAGGGGGATAAAGCCGGCCTGCGGCCTTCCTTCCTTGTCTTGAACAATTGCTTACCTGCTCTCAGTATTCTCCTGTGACAGAGAAGTTCCCAAGACTCCGAGATCTCCAGGCTCCCCTGTGTTTCTCTCCAGCGCTACCTGCACCCGCTATACCTACCTGGGTTATCCATCTCCAGAAGACTCCTGCCTTTCCACCTCTGCAGTCGAGTACAGGTGCCTCGCCATTACCACCATTGGCTTCCAAGCCTTTCAGCGACATTCTCCATCTTGTCCTGAACTAGCGACTGGCTCCGTTGACACCAGCGTCGACATTCAGCTGCTGTGCTCTATAGAGACTTTACCACCCACGTCCTATTGCTCCAGCATATACCTGAGCCATCCACCAGCCGTCGGCACCATTGTCGGCACCACAGTCTACCTCAGTTGTCGACATCCTGTGCAATCCTCCGCAGTTTCCAGATTGCCTTTTCTTCTTCATTATTACCTCCAGTATCATCTCCCTTGCCTGTGTCCAGAGGACAAGGGCAGGGGGCCGCGACCTGCCTGTCAGACGCAGCTAAATCCAAAGTTCCTTGCGGGGCTCCCTGGTGAATACCGCTGGCAGGTTAGACTCCGCGCCCCTGTTCCTGGTCTCCGTCAACTCTCTGGTTCGCTGTGCCCTGATCTCCCCGTGTATGTCCTACATCAAACCTTCTGCCTTTGGCTCTCCAGCGCCCTCCACTGGTCCACCACGGTCACAGCCGGGAACACAGAACCCGCCTGCGCTGACAGGATGAGAGATTCAGAAAGTGAGAGATTTGGGAGAAATCTACAGTTTTTTTAAAGCGGCAATCATTTACACTGCAAAATCAAACTGGTTTTGCAGTGTAAATGATTGCCACTTTAAAAAAAAACCTGGAGATTTCTTCCCAAATCTCTCACTTTCTGAATCTCTTATCCTATTAAATCTCACCCCGTATATCTAAATCCAACAATGTCTCACAACTCAAATGCACCATCATTGATCATATTCCGCCACTGAAAAGAGGTGGCGATAGGGAAAAACTCCTTCAAAGAGAACTCCAGAGGATCTTCAGATTGAATTGTATGGCCCAGTATGGCCTCAATGAAGTCTTTAAGATGGGATGTTTCCTCTAACACTCTCCTACACATTATATGTTGGACACCTACTTTATTTTGACACTTGATACGCCTCTTGGCGTGCACCTTGCATCCTACTGACTCTTGTGACATTGCATAACATCTTTACCCGATACTGTGCTGTATTGAGACTCCTACCACATATTGTGGTGTTTACCGTGTAACAGGCACTGCCGCGTGCCGTGACTAATTGCTTTTGCTTATTTATTACCTGGACACCTCCGTGTGTCTAGACTATGTGTTTTATGTTTATATATGGGCTGAAGCCCGCAAGCCCCATTACCGGGTTTCCCTGACCCCAGCGTGTCATATTATGCCTGTCCCACGCTGCTTTTTAAACACATCCTACGTTCATTCACATGCATTCTACCCGCTGGATGAGTAACCCCATCTGTCTCCATACAAGGTGGCTTTAAATGATCATGCCAGTACTGCCAATGCCCCCTCCACTTTCTCCTATGAACACCGTATCATTTGTGCCCTTGCCACCGGAGTGCGTCTTTCACCTAGCAACAGCTGGCAAAACACCCGGCTTACGGCAAGTCTCCGTGCTTAGTCAGCCTCTAGACTGACGCACGGGGAATCCCGCTGTCAGTCTGCCCAGCACCACATGCCCACAGGCATGTCACTGTACCACTGACATCATCTGTGACAGGTGAGGTCAAACGGATCTCATTTATATTCTTTTTGGTGCAAGTGTTCTCTATAAATGCTGTGGCTTTTGTGTATTCTGTTCCCCTGATGACACATGGCAGAGTCCAGATGAAACAGCTATTGGGACAGCTGCTGTTGCACATGGAATAAATACTTTTCTTTCTACCACATGTAAAGCCTGTGTTTGTACCTCTGTACCTTACTCTGTAAGGACTGCCTCTGATTAAAAACCCTCCCATGACAAGACCGCTGCTGCTGTCCTCCATGGGCCTGAGAAGCATGTAATGAGCTCCACCAATCAGATCTTAGCACATACCTCTCAGCCTCTGCCCTCTTGTGCAAAGTGTTATGGGACTTAGTCAACTCCCAGTAATGCACTGCACACTTGTGCAATCAGTGTGCATGTGCTCCCGATGCTCAGCACCATTAATCATTGTCACCTTGGCAGATAGTTGAAGCTGCAGCACTACCCCAATCCCATGCACAAAACCTTTAGCTAAGTGGTTTAGTGTGTAATGGGCATTACGGTGTGCGTAATCCTTATGCTGTGTGTCCAAGGGGCTATAACTTGTGCAGTGTGCCTAAGGGGCTCTACCTGGCGAAGTGTGTCTAAGAAACTCTAGCTGGCATAATGTGTATACTAAGTTGCACTACTTGTGTGAATATAGGGCATACTGTGTGGTGTTATGTTAATCGGTACTATTATGTGGCCATGCATTATACACCTTTTTATTAGAGTTTGCCTAGTGTCATGCCTGCTTGCATCAAAGCCTGACTGCCCCTCCTTGACCCTGCACCGCCCACCATTCTCAACTGCTGCATGGAACTCCGGCTGCCATTCCCACCCCTTGCAGTGACGCCACGCCCCTTTTTTGTTGAACTCATTTATTTGGAAATTATAAATTTGGAACTGGGGCCACCCATTGCTTCGCCTATGATTGCACTATATACATTTATTTCTCCTCTGTATACACAGGCAATTTTTATCAAAACGAAAGAAACCTTTATGTACCATCATATAAGGGGATTTAAGCCCCATCATTTCAGATTTCTATGCTGGTACCTATCATGGCATGCCATTATTTCAGGAGCATATCATCCTTCTTTACATGGGCAATCATTTATTTTATTTAATACACCATGGGGCTAATTTAGCATGGATCAACGAATTAGAAAATCAAATGACTATCAGATAACTGTGCATGTGTACCATACACACTGCGCACGCATGATGGGAAACAGCAACAACAAATGCATGTGGATCATAAATGCAATCAGTTTGACTGACTGGGAGTAGACATTTGGGGATGGGGTACTTGTTTCCTAGCACGGCTCCCACTAAGCTATTTGCTTAGTGGGCTATTCTGCGTAGTGAAATCGCATCGCATGGGCTATGCACCCTCCCACTATCCACGCCACCCCGAAGCGTGGTGAGCGCAGCGAGCCCTGCGAGGGGTGGCGGGACACATCCTCCGACTTTTTCATTACCCCACTATCCACGTCGGCGTGGAGTTGATTTTATATAGTGTGGCGAGCACAGCGAGCCACTGAGCCCAGCGAGGGCACGCGGAATAAATGTAAAGTAATCCACGTCCCCTCGCGGGGCTCGCTGCACTCGCCACGCTTCGGGCTCGGTGGCTCACTGCGCTCGCAACACTATGTAAATTCAACTCCACACCGACGTGCATAGTGGGGTAATGAAAAAGTCGGGGAACACTTTCCGCCGCCGCTCGCCACGCTTCAGCGTGGCGTGGATAGTGGGGGGGGGGGGTGAGTTAAATCTATTTTTGGGACATACAATCATATTATTGTATACCTAATGTCATGGCATCGCACAACCTATGCAATCACATGCGATTTTGCAGGACATGCGATGCAATGCGATGCGATATAGTGGTGTAAAATGAGGGGTAAAAAAACACATGAAAAAAACGCATCCCATGCCGCTATAATGGCCCATGCGATGGGATGCGATTTCCCTATGGTGCCGTACGTAGAAAATCTGGATGCCGTGCTAGGAATCAAGTTACCGGGGGTGGAAACCTGCCATTTTCTGGGTGTAGCAGAAAAAAGCAGGTGTGCCCAGGCATTGTCAGGGTGGGTCTGTGACGTCAGCGCTGACCACTTCCTGTCTGTCTCAGTCGCAGATTAGTGGAAGCCTCAGTGATACTCAGATTTGCACAGACGACAGTTTCAGAACTCACTGCTGATCTCCAAAAATTGCTCCTGGGTGATTTCCAGGTATCAGGGCATTCTGGTGCCTGCATGAGCACTTAAACTACTGTACGGTCTCGCTGCAACCGCAATTTAAATAGCGATGGGGGTGGCAACATGGTGGTTTGTGGGAGAATGCTTGGGGAGAGTGCTGCATCTGTGTGACTTTATACACAGGCGCTATAAACCCAAACATGGCTGACCTGCATCTGGCTCCACAGCTAGGCTGTCCAAGCGCTTCCCTGTGTAGTGAAGTCCTTGCACTTTAGCGGGCACATTGCGGGGTGTGACTCCGCCTTGCCCTTTGCTGAGCCCCTCCTCCCCCCCCAGAGCCTAGCATCGGCAGTTGTAGTGTAGTGAATTCTCACCACACTACAACTGGGTGTGAATCAGTCCCATAGTGAGAATCTCTAGCAGTTGTAGAATAGGATCCCACGAATTGCTCATAAGGTGTTAGAGCGCTACTGAACCATTGTGGGCCATTATCCAGGCACCACTGTGTACATTTATATTATTCTATAATACCGAGTACTAGATCAAAAAATAACACAATCATTAATTTTTTTTTTTATTTAAATTCAACTGCAGATCTTAATTGATGTTATAAGAGCGGATGTTACTTGATGCTTTTGATGTTGATAATACGCCGTTGGTAGAAGTGTGCGCCGGAGAATACTCTGTATATTAAGTGCTATGGCTCTACAAGTAAGGAATTGCTGTAGGAAAGGGTTCTTGCAATAGCTACAGCTAATAGCAAATACAGGAGCAATTTCTTACAGTAATACCTCACAACTAGAACCTCAGATGAAGCACTATTGTTCTAGATGTACTGTAAGGAACTGCTGTGAGTATGGGTTCTTGCATATGCTACAGCTAATAGCTCATACAAGAACACATTCTTACAGCAGTTCCTCACAACTAGAACCAGACAGCGCACACACGGCCTGCATCCTCTTAGTTGGCAGTTGAATCAGCGCCACGAGAAGGATCTAGATAGAAAGATAAATAAATAACATTATATTTCTGGATGTCTGCATTTTATGCAGTTGTACGGCACATATAGATAACTGTAGGTTTTCTCACCTTCGATGTCTATATCTCTGTCCTCTGATCTGTTAATAAATAGAGAGATAAATTAATTTTCAGGTTGAACATTTATAAATGGACAATAAAAGATATAACACAATCCCTACCTTATGCACGCCCGGTAGCAGAGGAAGAACAGCAGGCCTGCTACGAAGAACAGGATGATGATAACCACAAAACTTAAGAGTATGTAAAGGTTTCGCTTTTCCTGCTTCTTCAGTTCTTCCTCGAGGTTGCTGAGTCTTTTTTCCAGGCCTTTTATTACTGAAATGGTACAAAAAGATGACTCTCGTTAATTCATAAAAATGGTACTTTAAATAAAGGCTGAAATTCTTTAAATACACAGTTTGGGAACCACTGCCATTAACCCTTTCTCACTGCAATGGGGCTTATAAATTAAAACTGATCCCATATACTTTATTAACAAACTGTCATTAGAACCATCTATGATGTGTAACTGCGGAACTGTATTTATCGTTAAACACCAAAAGATGCCACATCTAATACTTCAGTAGTAGCCCTTATGGCCTGTACCCACTGGGCGATATAATGAGGAATATTGCTCAAAGGGGATAATGTAAATGATATCAGCCACTGTGTACGTACATTCATTCTGCATAGCGCACAGACCTGCCACATATGTTATATGACGGATATGTGCAACACACAACAGAACACAATCCATCAGGTTCTCTTATTTTCTTATTAACCATTTGATTATTTACCTGGCGCGATGTCCATGACTAATATCTCTGATGACCTTGTATCACCGGGACGCTCTGAAACACATAAGAAGAAATACATTAAAGTAATTTTGTTATTCCATATCTGCAACATAAGAACTGTACAGCCATGGGTGTAACACAGAAGCGGCTCCATTTCCTGTCACCTCTGTAACATGGGCTGAGGTAATCCGCTGAGGAGCCGCTCTCTGGACTTTCATTTAGGCCAGGGGTGTTCAACATGTGACTCTCCAGCTGTTGTGGAACTACACATCCCAGCATGTCCTGTCAATGTTTCATCATACCACTAATAGCACAATTATGTCTGGGCATGCTGGGATGTATAGTTCCAATACAGCTGGAGGGCTGCATTGAGCAATCTGCTTCAGGCCATTACTTTCAATCATTCCCAATATTTATCGCCTGCACTATTACAGCTCTGCAGTCTGTAGCGCTATGATATTCTTATTATAGAAATGGGCATAACCACCATTGTACTGTATGATGTGTTATACTCAGTAAGAAGAGGGATTATTTGAATAACTTACTCTGTTGTGATGGGAGATAGTCCTCCACTGTGCCGTCCGCGGATGAATCTGGAGCAAAACAAGAAAACACCAACAATTGTTATACAGAACTGTACATACACTGATACTGTTATTACAGTTACATGGGTATTATAGCTGTACTTACCATCTACTGCAGGGCTTTTATCAATGCCCTCGGCATACATGGGAGCTGGG